>NC_091829.1:33324824-34048991 GCF_038994185.2 Dermacentor albipictus
ACGAGAGTCGCCCCACAAAGAGCTGTCCGCATTGAAATCGCCAAGAACAACGTAAGGTTCTGGCAATTGGTCAATAAAAGATTGGAATTCATGCTTCGTTAATTTGTAATGTGGGGGTATGTAAAGAGAGCTAATGGTGATGAGTTTGTTTAGGAGTACAGCTCGAACCGCCACTGCTTCGAGAGGCGTTTGTAGCTGTAAAAGTTGACATGCAATGCTCTTATGGATAACAATGGCAACACCGCCCGATGATGCGACAGCACCATCGCGATCTTTGCGAAAAGTTATATACTGTCGGAGAAAGTTTGTGTGTTTGGGTTTTAAGTTTGTTTCTTGTAAACACAGCACTTTGGGATTGTGTTTGTGGATTAGTTCTTGAACATCATCAAGGTTTCTAAGGAGACCTCTGACGTTCCACTGAATTATCTGTGTATCCATATTGGAGGTCAATAAGTGCTGTGTGTACAGAAACAGAAGTAGTGATTATGAAAACTACAGAAATTAAATTACAGAGCCCTTTCGAGGCCCTGTAACGGGAGTTTTGTTCTTTCTGGAGCGTTCGAGGGAGCCTCGCCGCTCCTTAGGCGCTTCGTGCGCCTTGAGGATAGGTGTTGTGTCCATTGCCTCTAGTGAGGCTCCGGACACGTGCTCTTACGAGCGAGAAGTTTTCAGAGGGAGTCCCGCCTTGGAGGGCAAGACCCCTGCGCCCACCACCCCGGAGGTCGGTGGGGCTCCCTGAGGGATTTGGCTGCGCCGGCTGTTGCCAGCGCTGGAAGGGGCCGGGGAGGTTGGGGCAGCCTCGGCTGCGCCCACCTTCGGGGTCGATGGTCCCTTCTGCTCGGTTGGCGGAGCAGCGCTAGCTGCAACCACCGTGGGGGCAGATGGCGTAACTGCCGACTCACTGCGTGTGGGTCGGACAGCCGCCGGAGGCCGTTGTGACGCTGCCCCCTGACGCGCCACTTCAGCAAAGCTTTTCTTTGGCAGGTATGCTACCCGCCTGCGTGCCTCTTTGAACGATATATTTTCCTTAACTTTGATTGTAACTATTTCTTTTTCTTTTTTCCATGATGGACAGGACCGCGAGTACGCGGCGTGTTCCCCATCACAGTTCACGCAGTGTGGAGCATTGTCGCAATTTTCAGATAGGTGTTCTTGGGCACTACATTTCGCGCAAGTCTGGCGGCCTCGGCAGTTCTGTGAACTGTGGCCAAATCTTTGACACTTAAAGCATCGGAGAGGATTTGGGATGTACGGTCTGACTCGGATCTTTATGTAGCCAGCCTCAATGGTCTCAGGTAGCATACTTGATGCAAAAGTAAGAATTAAGTGCTTTGTCTCAATCTCCTTGCCATCGCGCCTGATCTTTATTCTCTTGACATTGGTCACATTCTGATCGCTCCAGCCCTCCAGTAGTTCAGCTTCACTCAGTTCCATGAGATCGGCATCGGAAACGACTCCGCGGGTGGTGTTCATTGTGCGGTGCGGTGTGACCGTCACTGGAAGATTCCCAAAGGATACTAGATTAGAGAGTTTCTCGTACTGTGTCTTATCACGCAGTTCTAAGAGGAGGTCACCACTTGCCAATTTAGAGACTTTATAACCTGGGCCAAAAGCTTCACTAAGTGTCTTTGCAACAAGAAAAGGTGAGATCATTCTCGCTGCCTTTTCTTTTTTCTCTGAATGTACTACATGAAATCTTGGAAAATTCTCATTATTTCGGCCAAAAAACTTGAAAACTTCTTCGGTGCGCCCTCGTTTGTGAGGGCGATCAGGAAGTGTTGGAAAAGAACTTGCCATAGATATGTTTGAAAATTCGGCAGCGCCGCCAGCCACCCACCATGGAGCCCAACAAGGGGACGCTGCAGGACCGTGAAAAGACGGCCTGCATGCGCCAGCTGTACGACACTACTATAACCAAATCTGTTATAACCAAGGTTGGCTATCCCACACAAGGTTAACCCTTGCCGCCGAGGAGAATGAAGTAAATGGAAGAGAGGAGAAGACAGGAAAGGTCAAAAAGTAAGAGATAAAGACGAAGATTCGAGAGGAAGAGATAGGAAAAGGCGACTGCCGATTTCCCCCGGGTGGGTCAGTCCGGGGGTGCCGTCTACGTGAAGCCGAGGCCAAAGGGGTGTGTTGCCGCCGCCGAGGGGCCGTAAAGGTCCAAACACCCGGCATTGGCTCAACCCCCAGGATCCCCTTTTCCCCGGACACGGCTAAGCCGCGCGCGGCTACACGCGGGAGGGTCCAACCCTCGTGTGCTCGGGTACGTGGTGTCGCAACACACCAAACGCCTGCTTACGCAGGCGCCCCTGCGGGGAACGTGGAGAGAAGTGGGGATGGAGAAAGGAGGCGAAGCATCGCGGAGAAGGAAGGTAGGCGGAGGCGCGCTGGGTTGACCCCCTCTGGCGGTTGCTACAGGTTTTCTTTGCGATTCATACGTATACAAGGTTCGTCTCGCGACAACATCGTCCTCGCGCGCCGTACGCTGCGTGTACGAGCGAAAGCGGGCGACGGTGAGCCAACGATGGCAGCTCGATCTCGCGGGCGCAAAGGCAGGAAGCGCGCCGTATTACGTCGCGCGCATGGGACCGGGGAAAGGGTGGGAGGGGGGGGGGGCGCTGTACTTTTGCCGCGCGCGGTCGCGGAGGCTTTATGTTGAAAGCGATCTTCCTTGCGGGCACAGTCTAGGCGGGCCGATGGCTAGTAGCTTTGCGTGCGCCGTGTTCTCACTGCTCAGTTTGCATTGAAGCGATCGACAGCACGGAGGTCACTTCGCTCGCTGCTGCTGCCGTCGCGATCCCTCACGCCAGCGTTTTGACAGCGAGTGTCCGCGGTCATCGAGTGTGAAGTGTTCATGTTCGCCTGTGCGTGCTGGCACCACGCTAGTAATTTAGACAGTAAGCGAATGCTTACGACGGGGCGTTCTACTCCGGCGGCTGCTACGTATGACGCGGCCGAGCGAGCACCGTCTCGAATACAGTCTGCGATGCGGACAGTGTAGGTGCCCAGGCGCACCGAGGGCCGGTATCATCGAGTGCGCTATAGCACCCATACGCTTGCACGTCACCTGCGTTCATGAAGTTAAACGCCACTGCGATTTGCTAAGCCTCGCACGCCCCTGAGGATGTGTTACACCTGACGTCCACACGTTCATGTCATCGGCGTACATTGAAAACCGGACAGATCATGCTATGCGTCCCGCGAGAACGAGAATACCAGAGTTGAAGAGCGCGGAACGCAAGACGCAACCTTGGGGGACATGACGGTGTGCGTAGTGTTGAGAGGTCGGACCGTCATAGCTCTGCATACACAAAAAAAGAAAAAAAGACCTCGTGCGTAGGTAGTCGCCCGTCCACCGTTACACTCGGGCACCAAGCCCAACGGATTCAAGAGTGTCGAGTACAACGCCACAAGCTCCTTTTTTTTATTGCATTAGTTGCCTTTTACGTCCAGAAACATAGAGCGACCGATAACCCTTTATGCTGAATGAACGTAAGTGACCAGCAGGTCAGTAACGACATAGAGAAATGGTAACGATATCTTCCGTTCCAGTGTCTCGTCAAGTTACCTTGTTTCGTTGGCTCTCCTTGCACTCAGCATTTCATAACCTGCGTAGTCGCCATGGGTATTTGTGTTCCTTGCCGTATGTATATATTCACGACTTAAGATAACCGTGCCAGTAATTGGCATCCATGAAGCACTTCCGCTACGAGCATGTTTCAGTTAAACAAACGTCTCCATCGCGAACACCACGAAAAAATTTGAAATATATGCTATGAGCACAGACTCGCAAAGGTAAAAAGACTATGACGGGTACCACGCGGCACAAAAAAAGATATGAAGAACCCGTTAGCATAATTTCGGAAGCGGTTATTAAATGCGCAAGCATTTCTATGCCTACCCAACGAGAAATTTGTCCGTCACGACATTTATAACGACACCGCGCTGCGTCGAGATGAGCAAGTGGCACAATGCTTACCCATGCTTAGGCAACTACCAGAAGAGTTTCTGCGCGAATTTTAGAGCGCAGCTCTGGCGCCCGTTCCTGCGTTTCGCGGCGCCGTCATCCCTCGCCGTAACCAAGGTCATCATCCGCGCGCTGCTCTAGCTATGCGCGCACCTGCTGCCATCTCTCGCGCGCGGCGCGAGCCTTGCTCTCCCCTTGTCCTCTAAAGCCGGATCACGTGTTCTCGCATATCCTCTCGCCCACTTCCTTCGCGCAGCGCCGTTGCGGCGACTCTCGCCGCTACCGTCCATTCCGCTCTCGCCGTCCCTCCTCCCGATGTCGCGGCACTGCCGCGGTGCCTGCGACGGGTGCTCCTCGTCGACTCGCGTGTGATCCACGGC
The DNA here is from genome assembly GCF_038994185.2 of Dermacentor albipictus. NCBI lineage: Eukaryota > Metazoa > Arthropoda > Arachnida > Ixodida > Ixodidae > Dermacentor > Dermacentor albipictus. The sequence goes on from NC_091829.1 coordinate 33,329,175, forward strand.
TCTCCGCTGCTCCGTCTCCGCGTGGCGTGGCTGTACGGCTCTCAGCCGTGTCTCTCGCTTCCCCGTTTGTGGGGCGCGTTCCTCAGTGGCATTTGTCGCCTCTGGCAGTTCTTGCGCCTGGCTGTCCTTTCCCCGCCTCCACTCTCGCCCTATACCTCCCCTTACCTGGCACCGTGCTGTTGCGGTGACTCGAAAGACAGTTCTAACGTTTCGTCCGCTTACTTCTACTTCCCACCCGAACCCTGTGCTACCACGTTGAGGCCTGTCTGGGAGCGAATGAGTGTCTGACCGCTACTCAATACCCCTGTTCTCCAGCCGTTTCCTCATCCTACCTCTGAATAAACATTAAATAAGGCCGACGTCGACGCTGGAACGGGCGCCAAAGAGCTGCGCTCTAAAGAACCACGAAGCTCGCCTTCGGGCATAGCGTTCGCCGCCAGCGTTTCCCGATGAACATTATGGTTACATAAGCCGCATTTGTCGGAAAGCGTGAGAAGCACCCAGGGGTATTTGAATGCTATCGCGTTCCACTCCTAAAGGCGAAGCTTAAGTGTCCTAATGTTTAATGGAGCATAAATATGGGTATGCATAAATCTGATCATATGGGTATTCTATCTGATCAACATTTTTTTTCACTTGGTTTGCACCCCTTATAAGGCTGCCAGTCACTTACAGTTCCACCATTAACACGATTAAGTGTCTGAACTTCGAAAATTACGCATTATTGTGCAGATGCAAGGCATCAAAACACTTACAGACAGATTTTGCTGGGGCACCCGCCAAAGAATGCACAAAAGTTGCGCAAGAAACAATTGACCTCTAGCCTCCATGTAATTGAATTCCGATAAACCCCATTACCTAACCCACCCCAGTTATCTCTCACTCTCTCTAGCTGAATTAGCTGAACGCCTCTAGAAAGATATATGCTCGCTTTAGGGAATGCATGATGCGCTGGCAAACGCATATTTGTTGCCGTGAGGACATTTAGGTAGCGTTTATTGTTCCATTGTTTTAAGTTCGCAGAGAACAGAGCCGTTAACCAGCATATCTGTAGCGCTGTACTATATAGACTAAGTGTTATACTACAACTTTCAGCCTTGCCAAAGACCTCGCGCGACAGCGCCCATGTCTTGTAGACAGACAGACAGACAGACAGACAGACAGACAGACAGACAGACAGACAGACAGACAGACAGACAGACAGACAGACAGACAGACAGACAGACAGACAGACAGACAGACAGACAGACAGACAGACAGACAGACAGACAGACAGACAGACAGACAGACAGACAGACAGACAGACAGACAGACAGACAGACAGACAGACAGACAGACAGACAGACAGACAGACAGACAGACAGACAGACAGACAGACAGACAGACAGACAGACAGACAGACAGACAGACAGACAGACAGACAGACAGACAGACAGACAGACAGACAGATAGACAGACAGACAGATAGATAGATAGATAGATAGATAGATAGATAGATAGATAGATAGATAGATAGATAGATAGATAGATAGATAGATAGATAGATAGATAGATAGATAGATAGATAGATAGATAGATAGATAGATAGATAGATAGATAGATAGATATATAGATAGATAGATAGATAGATAGATAGATAGATAGATAGATAGATAGATAGATAGATAGATAGATAGATAGATAGATATATAGATAGATAGATAGATAGATAGATAGATAGATAGATAGATAGATAGATAGATAGATAGATAGATAGATAGATAGATAGATAGATAGATAGATAGATAGATAGATAGATAGATAGATAGATAGCAATTCGTTTCAGAGCCGCAATGACCGCCACGCTGAGTTCAGCAAGTGGATTCATGATGACTTTCTCCATAGATATAAGCGGAGTTCCTGCACAATCCGGCCATTCGTCAGAAACTTTTTCTATATGTGTGCATAACTATGCCTTAAGGTGGCCCACCTGAAAAGGGTTGCAGTAATAGTCATGATACAAAGATTACTTGAGCCTAGAATTATCATACGCTGCCGTCGTTCGCTCGAAAGGTATTGTTATTCCAGTTAGAATGTTTCCACACTGTGGGAAAAAGAAAATCAGTATGGGGAATCGTTGTATTTGAACCAATGTATCTCGCGGTGCACTGGTGCTAAGCGCAAGGTTTCTAGCAGAAGCTTATGCTTTGAGTGCTGGCGTACTTCGATTATGCAATTACACACCCCTCAAAATTAATCAACGTTAATTAAGAAGCTAATTACTGAAACTGTCGATAACAATCTCATATGGCGATCATCGCGCAAGTTCTAACGCCGGCTTCCGGCATACCGCCATGAAGCTTAGCCTGCTAAAACTATTTATTCTATCTCAAATCCTGTATCTTAACAATTTCAGACAGCCGTTACTGAAACGCGCAGCCATAGAGAACTGTCGCCGTTAGCGAGAACGTTCTGCATTCGGCGCGCTGGTAAGTCTCAGCCGGTTTCAGCCGGTGACAAAGTTGTTAGCACAAAGGTGCTATACTGTACCTATAAGTGCATCCTCACTAATGGTTTCTCTTCCGCATATCTTCTAACTAATGTAATTTGTAGGGCATTCATCACTAGATTACGAAAACTCTTACAGCGAGGTACAGCTGAGCAAAGGGTCGTTCACACGAACGTGAGTCGTAGCACGTCTAATTGATTAACGGCGAACAGGGGGGATTGGGGCGACGCTAAAGGTCAAGCCGAACGGACGCAATAAATCTGTCTGAGGGCAGATTAAGAAGTTCGATACACCAGTAAAGAAACAAAACAAGGAAAAGAAACACAGGTGCGAAATTTCGCTTACTCACCACTTTCCTTAATTAAAGATGTGAACTAATTACAGTTGGGCGCGTTCTCGCGCGGAAAGCTCAACTGTTAATTGCTGGTCGCAGCATTTCGGCCTCCTTAGAGCTTAATCGCTTTTCTTCAATTCCGGTAAAGCTCCCGCAACACTGCCCGGTTATTCATAAAATCTGCGAGCACTTCGAGCGTCGTTTTCACAACCCAAAGCGGTAAAGCGCGGTGATGAAAAATGACCACAGAGTTCCACTTACTGCGGTCGAAAATGAACGAGGCGGTCACATGCAAAACACGAAAGAAATGATGAAAGAAAGAACACAAGGAGCAAAAGAAAGAAAGAGAGAGAGAAGTTATGAAGAAAAAAGAGAAATGATCTCGCGCTGTTAGGCGAAGCAATATCGCTCAAGCACATCGACAACGGTGCGTGTAAATAACGTTCCTCATATTTCGACGTCAACCGCAACGGGAGTCGGCGCCATTGAACATCAATGTGTCTGCGCAATAGAACAGTAAAGAAACAAATAAATAAATAAATAAATAAATAACACTATGAAGGCTATACTTAAGGAGAAAAACAAGAAACAGAAAACAGGTCAACCGTTGACGACACCACGACAAGACTAATTTGCCAGACAAAAAAAAAAGGGAACACCTACACGACGCTTGAAGCAATTGCCAGCGCCAAGACGGACGCGGGAACCGCTAAAAATTTTAGGCAAACGACTGAGACTTCGTTTACATGAAGTCGCGACGCAATCGGGTCGGTTCGGAAAGTCGAACGGACCCAGTCCAACTCGATCGAGTTTACATGCATATCGCCAAGTGGTTTTATACGCGAGTCAACCAGCCCCTTTGCATGCTTCTTGACCGAACTCGTCTCTATAAGACCCCACATCCCGACCGCGGCTAGCGTCCACACGAACCCGAAGACACTATTTCGAACTTACAAGGCGATTTATGCCGGACTTTGCCGGGTACAGAGCGGCGTTTACCCGAACGCGACAGGTGGCGCATCGTCGCGCTTCTAGCGTATCGCGTCCACGTAAACGGCGCTATATAACGCTCTGTGAAAGCGAATCGCTCTGATGCGCTCAGGAAGGGGCAGTTAGAGACGGGGTAAATCGTCTCAATCGGTTCGGGTAAAACGCTGGCGTGTCGCATCGAAGGGGAGAGGGAATGCGAGAAGGTTCCCGCCTTGTCTTCTCGTCTACTCACTGGCGGAATAACTAATCGCTGGAAACCGTAAGTGAGTTGTTCCAGGTATGAACATCGCCGGGTGCAAGCGTTAGCGACGTGCTGTGAGAAATTCGATACGCTGCTGTCGCATTCATGTAAACGTGGCTCGTGTAAACGTGTCTAGAGAGACACCGGCTGAAAGACTGCGGCGCCTCACCTTCGCCAACGAGACTCAAGAGAGAAAGTGCACACTGGCGTCTGCCTCTGGCCTATAAGGCTAGACCATGGGATAGTACTCGACGATAGCAACCGTACCGAGATAGCCAATAACAGAATAAAGCTAACAAAAAAAGATAGATTTGGCAAATACGGCGTGCAAGGAAGGCCGAAGCATACACGCATATGATCAATCGGAAGATTAAAGAATGCCAGAGATGGCGACGCTCAGCGCTAATTTACCAATCACACAACACAACATGTCAGCTGTGACAACGACCAGTGACAACGTGCAGCCACGGAAAGAAGCTCACCGAGTGCTCGAGACCGAATGTATATATAGGGAACGATTCCATACAACACTGGCAACGAACGGGGCATTGTCAAGGCTACATAGTCGATCTAAGCTAGCCGTTGCCAGCCAAGCAAGCCGAGGTGACTGATATCTCGCGAGGGAACGCTAAGGGTCGAGGTTACACAACCAAAACACAACGGCAACGGAACCCCACTTCGGCCACCGCGCAAAGCAAGCACCGGCGGCAACGCTGGCAATTATAGACACAAAGGCGGCGAGAAAACAGTCACTCAGCTTGACGTGAATTTCGCAGCTTCTTATCCGCCCGGGTGCAGTTATGCCGCGCTCCTGGTTCTCTTCTGCCCAGCCAAGGTCACCGGAACCTGAACAACGCGATCTGCTGTTCCTACAGTCTGATGGCACGCATACGCTTGCCGCGAGAAAAACAAATAGTAATAAGAAAAGATGTCCCGCGCTATCGGGCAGCGCTCCGTCGCGAGATGTCGCTCTCGTAAACAGGCCGTTCTCCGTCACCCTAATGGATCGCGCTCCCCGAACGCACGTTGTACACATACACCGCCGGTGCGGCAGGGCGGCGACTTCGGGGGGAGGGCCACGGTCGACGCAGGTTCTGGAAAGCGTCAGCTGGCTCGAGCCGTGTCCACCCCCAGCACCACCTATGCCTGTCGCATACACAGGCACGGCTTGACGGGTCGCGCGAGTGGCAATATGGGGCTCTCTCTCGCCGGCCTTATCCGGCCGAACCACGAAGACGAGGACGAGAACGAATGCAGGGAAGGAAACGTGGCGATAATGCGCACGAAAAGCAATTAAGGATTACGGCACTCCACTTGTCTGGTCACGGTGACTTGAGACGCATTTCTGGGTTCCATGTCCGAGACCCACCGACGGCCAGTGTATATGGACGCTCGACTTTAACATCCACTCAGAGTCAGCCGCACCGGGTGTCGAGTATATGCACTGCGTCATCTCGTAATGCGTTCAGACTGTTTCAATCTGTTTTCTTTTATTATTTACATTATACACATTGCACTTACGCTTGACCCCTTCGGCGCCTAAATGCAATGCATACCCTGGAGGGATCTTAGGTTACTTAGATAAATATTATACATAAACATATAATCATAAAAATGTGAGCAACCTTTATCACACGAGGCTGCAAAAATAAGCTTTTCTTGTATTTCTTTTCCTTCTTTTTTTTTAGGACAGGCTGTTTCGCTATGCACACAGCGAATCGGACAGCATGACCACCAAACACTCAACACAGCACGAGGGACAACTGGGCAAGTTTGTAGGTATACGTGACATTAAATACCTGTTTGACACACGTAGGGCACGATATACCGTGCGATCATTTTTTTTCAATTATTTTCTTAAATCACCAGGGCAGGTAGCATAATTCCTTTCCTCGAGCTGGAAGTTTTAAGTCTGGTTAACCTCCCTGCCTTTCTCTCATTTGCATCTCTCTCTCTCTCGAGCTGGAATATTCGAAGAGGCATACATTACTTACACGATAAATCGAAACAAATTTTCACCTCATTAACGATCACTCACTAATTACCTTCTTACTTAGGTACTCTGCGGCACACCTTGCAATTTACGAACTGTAGCCGGTAGGTTTTCAAGGGGTATCCACTTGGAATGAAATTTCAGGATGACACCCGCTTCGAGATAATCATTGCCAAAGTGTGCGACGAAATACATGGGCGTCCCAGTTGCTTTTGCGCTTCAATGTTTTGTTAGAAAAAAAGAAAAGGTTAGTGGAACAACACTGCATTTTACCGTGAGTCTGATGGCGCGCATATCGAAGATGTGGTGTCAGCCTCAAAATTCTTTCCAAGTGGATATGTCTTGAAAACTCACCGGCAGCAATTCGTGATATTCAATACGTGCCGTAAATCAATTCATTTAGAAGTTAATTAGTACATTTAAGTTAACTGGCTCATAATGTGTTTCAGTTTTCTCGTGCGAGTAATGTCCGAAGTTTTGAGTCATCCAGCTTAAGGACTAAGAATGGGTAATTTGCGACAGGCGATTTTTAAAAACTACGTGGTCAAACATATTTTTTTTTAAAAGAAATACCTCCAGTTCATAACGCTTAGACAGACGTAGTATTCGCAATTATCGTGGCCGATAATTCGGCCACGACAAAACTGTCCCGGCTGCTTTCGTGAGAGGCGCTACGCGAGCGGTGCGGTACACGCATCTCGTTGTTGTTGGGCATTGTGGCACGAGTCGGCTTAATTAGGCGTCACGACCAATTGGTCAATCAAGGACGCGCATGCCGTTCTCAGTTGGATGGTGATGGAACGCAGCAATATCGACAGTGGTTGTTGGCACCGGCGCCCGACGTTGAAAACCCGCTGTCCGGAAAGACACTACGTTCAGTTCAACGCGAATCCGTGGTTATAGGCTCTGAAAAGCCCACGCGGATTTGAAGCGAGCCGAAATCTATATCGTGCTAAACACCGGGGCCAGTATAGTGCGCATCATCTCCAGCCGGTTCTCGGTATACCGTTGTACCTAACCTAACCTATGCGGTATAGAGGAAAGTGTGCTATATGTAGAGTTTTAAACGTGGCTACTCGGGTATATTCCACAACGAAAGGCCATTTCTCGAATGCGGGTGCACTCTGGAGTAATCTAGACTCCGCTTTTTTCGCGATACCCAGAAGATCCGCGGCGGAACGTTATTGTTTATTTGTATTATTTGCTTGTGTTGGCTCACAAGTGGCGTTGTCGTGGTCGCGCAAAAAAAACCAGTTGCTTCTAGAGCAAAGCAGTTGCGGGAAAGGGCGGTTTGATGAGTACGCAGCTGCGCCGGCACCGAAGCGTGAGCCATCAGCAAGGATTCCAGCTGCATAGGCGCCCGCTGACGCCACGCGCGCAGCCAATCAGAGCCGTTTCGCTTCAACCGGGAAGGGAAAGGGCAGGAAAGGGATCGCGCACGCTCTCCGAAAACGGATGGGACGGCCACGCGTTGTGCGTTCCCCCGAGGAATAGGCAGCGTTCGACGAGCGGCGGCGAGAGCTCGCGCGTGAAAGGGCTCGCCGTCGGTGCGCTCATCCAGCAGTTAGAGCCGTCCGAGCCCACGCAATCTGACAGCAACCACAAAATCCCGAGCTGAGGGAACCGGAGGCCGAAGCAATGCGGCACCGTTACCTGTGGTTTACTTAACCGTGACTAAGATCAGATGCGCGCAAGACAAGCTTCGCTTAGCCTCATTTTCCTGTAGGGGAAGGAGTGGTCATTTTTTTAACTTTGGAAGCCTCATTTTGAGCAAAATGCAGAGATAATGCTTACAAGTACACAAACAGATGTGTCTCGTGCAGGAATTACAATAGCTAACGGTAGTATGGTCCGTGAATCCAGTATTCATTGTCGGGAAGGCGTCCTCGGCGAAGGGCTGTCTGACGAAGGTGGTGAAGGATTAATAAAGTCTGGTACAAAACCACAGCAAGTGTCATGCGTTCACGTTTTCTGCAGCGGTGTTGCAGAATAGGCAGTAAGAAACGTAAAGTGCGCGGTGTATACTTGGTGCCAAAAGGTGGTCGCAGCCTGCGTAAAGGCCACCTGACATTGAGCGTTTTTGCCGGCGTTTCCTGGCGTTTCGTCAACCGGCGTCACTCGGCGTCGACACTGAGGGAGGCGACAAGCCGTAGCGCCGAGGTCTGGACAAGCCAGATCTAAACGCCGCCTCCGAAAGCGGCTCGAACTGCTACAATCGTCTTGATCAGCAAGGAGGAGGAGGAAGCCGGAATAGACGGAAGGACACGGAGGTTAGCTAGATGAACAGTTCCCTATAGAATATGGCCAGACCGTATGCTTTCCGTATTTTTTTTCAATAACATTCAAATAAAATAAATAAATCTAGTCACCTTACGATGATGGCGAGTGCTCTACTCACGTAACGGTCACAATAACAATACTAAAAAAAATATTGCGAGAAGTGTCATTGTCTCTGCTGTGTGTCAGGCGTGTCGCTATACGAACATTGACAATATTTTAGCGCCAGCAGACAAGCACGTCTTTTTGTCCTTGTCTGCTAGCACTAAAATGTTGTCCAAGCCTCTCTCTCCCGCCGCCGTCCCTCTCTCTTGTGGTTTGCGTGCGTGACACAGCGAACCAGGTGCCAATTTCTTCAAAGGGCAAAGCGATCGGCAGCCTACCAACCAGCCGTCTATGGCCAGTGGCGGTGGCAGACGGCGGGAGACCCGAGCAGCATACAGCCAAAACAAGACCAGATTGCGATGGCCGTGTTCGTATCGGCCGAATCGCGCTTTAGCCTAGCCGCCCCCCCCCTCCCCCCCCCCCCATCCCTCTTCCTCGAAATCGCCTCTGCACAACGAGTCTCGGCCAAGGGGAGACGATTGCACGGCGGTAGCTCGGGCCGGGCAGCAAGAATAGAGAGGACAGCCCCGGGGGCGCCGCAGAGAAGCGCAACGCGCAGGGCAACACAAAAGGTGGGGGGGGGGGGAGGAAGAGGCTGGAAGATAAGGGGGCGGAGGAAAAAGAGGAGGCAGATGACGAGGTGGAAACGGCTCTGCGGTGAACCGCGCAGATCAACTGTTTCCGGCTGGTATAATGTAACTACCTCACGCCCTCGCTCCCTGGGCGCTCGCCTACCCTGCGCTGATTCATTTCGGCGGCTGTGTAGCAAAGAAGGGGGGAGGAATTGAAAGAGGCGACGCCGCATCGTACACCAAGTCCGAATCGCCCTTTCCGTGGCTCGCACTGCGCGTTCCAACGTCTTCCATTGCATTCGCACTGATCAGGAGAGGGGCATAAAACAGGGGTGAATGGGAGGGTAAGTTGAGGAGTAAAATACTTATGCGCTTTCGCTTTCCAACACTGATACAAAGCCCCCTACCCGGGACTCTTCCTCCGCGCGGGTCTCTCTCCCTCCTTTCATTTTTTTTCTCTTCTTTTCATTTTAACGGTATAGGCACACAGGCGTGGGACGTGTATATGTGTAGTGCGACTGGACGCCAGAACTTATTGTAATTCCCACACTTTTACTGCTCCCGTTTTCTCGTCCTATTCTTGCTTTCGTTCGCGCATTTAGAATTCGACGGCCCCCTTCCCACCACCTCGTTTCATGCCTGGGAACACGGTTGCGTGGAAGCGGGGTTTCGGTGAAGCATCTTCCTTTATACTTTATACATCCCCCTTTTCTGACGTCACTCGTTCACGTCCTCACAGTATTCTCGCGTTTATATATATATATATATATATATATATATATATATATATATATATATATATATATATATATATATATTTACACACACACTGTAAGGTAGAAGTGCGCCGTGCCGAGCTCCGCAGCCGGATCGCCAGCGCTACTGAAGTGGGGCTCGGGCTAGACGCTGTTCCTGGTGTGACTGGCTAAGCCTACGCTGTTGCGTCTTCTTGTCCGCGTCCTTCGTGTCGGACTTCTTTGCCATAACATATATATATATATATATATATATATATATATATATATATATATATATATATATATATGTGTGTGTGTGTGTGTGTGTGTGTGTGTGTGTGTGTGTGTGTGTGTGTGTGTGTGCGCGCGCAACGAAAGGCAATTTGGCGCCCCCTCCCTCTCCCCGCCGATTCTTCCTCCTTTCCGTCTTTCAGATGGATCGCTCGTCGATTCTCTCGTTCGGCGAGACTTAGGGCCGATTTACGCTCGAGCCGCCCATCGCCGCAAGCCGCACCACACGCTTGCGGTCGCGCTAAAAATTGCACGTATCCAGCACTTGTGCACAAATTACCATTTACACTGTGTGCACAGTGCATACCTTACACATTGTAAAGCGAAATTTGTGCACAAGTGTTTGATATGTGCAATTTTTCGCGCGACCGCAAGCGTGCGGTGCGGCTTGCGGCGATGGGCGGCTCGAGCGTAAATCGGCCCTTACCGCGACGCTGCTCTTCTTGGCCGTTCTCCGCCGGAGGAGAGGCGCACCCGCGGTAGTTACACCGAGCTCGGTCATTTTCGAGCTTCACGCGACCGCGCACAAGACGAGAGAGACGCGGATAACTGCCCCGACGTCAAAGGCAAAAAAAAAAAGAAAGTAGGGGCGGGGAAGAAACGCTGGCAGAGAGGCAGAGCAAGACGGAGGCAAGAAACTCACGAATAAACGTGAGAAGTGGCGCATTCAGACGGGATAGAAAGATATAAGAGGGAAAAAAAGGAATAATATAAAGGATACGAGAACCTCGAGGCAGTTAGGGGTGCGAGCGATTGATTTCGTGGCCGCTGCGTGTCAGGCCCCTCTGATGAACGATGTCACGGAAACCCATGATGATGTAGCGTTCCCCTGCCCCTTCCCCCCCCCCCCTTTCTTTTTCTTGCCTTACACGGTTCCTCCCAGGCTTACGCTTCCTTCCGTGCCTTCCTTCTTGCATTGCTGCAGTGACCAGGCATGCAGTGCGCTAGGACCCCTTCGTAATGACTCTGATTAGTACGCTATATATAAGCTGCATACATATTCTCCCACTTATACGCACTGCAAGTATAATGGAGCGAGCGTGTCGTCTTCCGTAAAAAGAATTATCCGCTGGACAGGTAACACTGGAAGCGTGAGAAACATTGGTTGCTCAGTGCTTCGCGCAAACAACGTGATTACGCAAAAAGAAAAATGCCAGAGAACAGCAAAAACGGACACCACCGCTCGGAACAGGAGAATCACCGCGCTGGTGGCGGTCTCCACTTTCCCACGGCGGTTAAACGCTAGCAGCTCAAGAGTAGTATTGGGCCTTTACAAGTTTTTACTAAGCTCACTTTGGGCCACAGTATTCGTTAGGCAGTTTTGGAAACGGCGTACTTCAAGCGGCATACACAATTGCTGCACAACCTGTAATAGACTGAAGTCTGTTAATAACACGCTAAAACGTTTTTTTAGCGCACAGAAGAATGAACTTCAAAGCCCCCAGTTACCTAGTCGCTGTATTGCATTGTATATATAAATAGTTGCCTTCTTTATCATCACTGGCATCCTCTCTCTCTCTCTGTCATTTTACTACCCCCCCCCCTTTTCCTCACAGCTGGGCGCCGTTCACGTCTCAGCAAGCTGCGTTAGACAGTTACAATATGGCGAGCAGTAATGTCCCCCTCTCCCTTTTAATTAAATTACTTATTTTAATCAGCAAGCAATTACAACTGCACAGCGCACAAGACGCAGGTGACCGGGTACAGCAAGAACTGGCCACTGCTCGCTAAGAAAGCGAAAAAAAAACAACAAGATGTTTACAAACTTCTGCAATGCAAGCGCACTCACTGCATCCACTTCAAGCAAAGTTCAAGCGCAGCTGGTGTTGTCCGAAGCTGCCTCCTTCCTTTCTTTCTTTCTTTTTCCCCCTCTCCGGGAACAGAAGCCAGCCCGCTTGGAAGCTACCTCTGACGCAGGCCTTCGACAGCGCCGCGTAGCGCAAATCCTATTGTACGCTCTGTCATCGGAACTAACAAAACGTGGCCGATGACGACGACGACGAACGATTTGACAGGCAAGCCGGCGCCGACATGGCACGGCGTGGGCTCCTTCCGCTCGCGGCGGCGGCGATTGGGAAAAAGAAAGATTTGCCGAACACTCGTTCGTTCGTCGAGACCGGGCGCAGAGGTCTCGCGTATATGCGAAATCGTGAGAAGGGGTTGCTTCCGCTTCGACCGGGGCGAGCCGTCCGTTGTCGGCGCGCGTGTGCGCACGCGTAACACACAACGCGCACCGCAGGAACGCTCGCACTGTATAGGTACACAGTACGGGCCCCGTCGAAAGACCCCAAGATGTCGTCCCCGTGACCTAAATCGCCGCCGCCGCGACCGCCCGGAGAGCGGCGCTTGTAGCGCCGGGAGCTCGTCTCGCGTATAAGAACGACGACGACGCCCTCTTGCGTCGCCGCAACCTCCATTTCCTTACGTTCGTGTGCTGCCCTAAGCTTTATGCTTCTGCCTCACTCGCAGAGACTACGCTCAAGACTGCCACCCCCCCCCCCCCGCTCATTCCTTCCTCCAACTACTCCCCCCCTTCTCTCCTCTCCTCCAGCTGCTCGTCCCTTCGCAGGACAGACAGCCTTTGACACCAATCAAACCTGAAGGCGGCGTGTCGGCCCCTCCGGGGTCCCAATGTCTGGCGCGATGTTTCCTATACTTTTATCCTTGTAAGCATATCGCACAGCGATTTGCCTTTGTTTTTGCTCTTATCTTTGTTTTTAATTTAGGCTCTCTGCGTCCCACGCAATCAAGGCGGTCGGCGTGTCATCGTTCCGCAATGTCCCTGCCGAATCTCTCTTCTTCGTCCGTGTCGCATTCGCGTTCCCAAAGCGCAACGACGGCCAAGAGGAACCATTGGTTCCGCGTGTCGATCGACCCCCGCCGGTAGGGCGCGCTCGCACTCCTACACACCCTGATTCGTACGCGGGGGGGAGGGGGGGGGGCTGTAGAGAAAGAAATGAATGAATGACGACCGTGGCAGCAGCAGCCGGAGCCGCAGTAGCAGCAGCAGTAGCGGGAACATCACTGGCGTCGCGGTCCAGCTGTCATCGCTGTGACGCCTCCGGTAGCCCCTTCGCCATCGCGCTGCAAGCCGGCGTCTGCACAGTGAACTCAGGGGGTCTGTCTATTCTGTTCTGTTCTGAATCTGTCTGTTCTCTTTGGCTTTAATTATTCCTTCGCGTTGACGCCGTCCGAGCCGACGGCGTAATGCACCGCAGGGCGCCTTTTGTTCGCGAAACGCTGATCAGTGAAAAAGAAACGGTTTTGTCCCACGCGTGCGTGTCGTCTGCTCGGTACTCCGCTTTCACAAACACGCGGAATCAGGACTGAAGTCTACGGCACTCCAGAAGGAGCAGACGACGCTGCGAAGACGCGTACGGGGACGCGCGCATTCGCAAGATGGCGCTCCCGATTGGCTGGGCTGGCACAAACGTCAGCTGTAACATTCCACACCAGCGCCACGCAGCGTTGCGAAACGGGGTACGCACCCTCCACGATCGCCACAAAGTGTTACCGTATATCCGCGCTCCGTTGGCGATGAGCAAACAAGACAGACGTCCAGCGCGCCAACACGAAACAAAGCATCGACTGAGGCGCGTTATGAACAAACAGCGAAGCGTACACCGAAACGGGTCAGAGGCAGACGCGAAGTGCCGGAACACGAACGGGCCTCGCGGCGCCTGCAGGGAACGGAGTCGCGGTTCGAGTGTTTAGAAAGAAAAGAAAGGGGCACGTCTTTCCTCCGGGTTCGAGGCCTCCAGTGCCCACCCACGGGGTGCCGTTTATATCGCGCCCCCGCAGCGGGCCAATCATAACAGAGCGCCGGGCGCGAGCACTAAAGGAAGGCGCCTTCGCGGATGAGCGGCTCTCCGTCCAAACATATTTCTCCCTTCGCCGGCCCTGAGCTTTCGGCAGGCCGGTAGCGCCGAAGAATGGGGGTGCCGACGATTGTTGTGAGCCCGAGTGACCGGTGGCGGCGGGCTTTCCCTGCAAAATAATGTACGCCTTTTTAAAACGAATCAGGGTGTAAATCGGTCTACAACTCAAACGGTGTAAGGGCACGAGTCCGATTGAGCAGGCGACTTTTATTCACTTCCAAGGGTGTAAATATGTTACAGTGTACGGACTCCACTGACTCCAAAGTGGTTCCAGCGTTACTGCGCCGGTAAGGATTGCGTAAGGCACAAAATCCGTGAAGTGAATCAACCATGGAGACCAGCATCCAAGAAGGAGAAGTGTTTCTAATTGAAGAAAAGAACGCAAGCGTTACCGTTTCGTATATGTTTAAGATAAACAGAAAGAAATAAGAGCTCCCAAAATGAGACGGGAGTAGTCGGAGAAGTCCGTCGTGTGGTCATCACTATTCTTGCAGCAAAGATGGCATGACTGCGTATCGACTGGAAAGTCGCCATATGGGTTATCCTCCACACTGTCATGCGTGGTACTTCAACGCGCTGAAGAAGGTCGGGCTTCATTGTTGAAAACACACGTTTTGTGTGTGTTCAGTTAGGCTGTCAGACTTTATTGTCTCCCATTACATACCTTCAAATTCTATTGCCGGTACGGTAGCAAACGCTTTCTTGTGTTGCGGTTTATAGCAAGCTATCCACCGACCGATTGAGTGATTGATTGATTTTAGACTGGCGCAAGGAAAATATATACCATGACTGTGTCACCCTAACGCCGAGACAAGATTTTCTGAATACCCAAGAAGGTGGCGTAATTCTTGCGGCGCTGAGTTCCACCACAATGTGTCAGCAACAGCCTCGTCCTGACAAACATTTTTGTGGAGAAAGGACACGCCTGTGCAGACTGCATCCCTACCAGAACTTTCATGCCGTTGGATAAGCCACGAGTTAGGCACGTTGGATGTGCCACCGTAAGTATAGCGTATAAGGTATCTGGACTTTAAATGGCCGTCCTCAGCTTCACCACGCAGCGCCACGGTTCCTGCAGGCTGCGTCTTGCCATCATGGTACAATAAATCCTCGTTATAACAAAACTGGTCTGCATGGAATATTTCTTAATATGAAGCCTATTGTTTTCCCGCGTTACGATGACTATCACATACCTCATCCGCTTTTAGTGAAGTACCGCTTATAACGAAGTCAGTTTCCTGTCCTGATGGCTATGTTACAACGAATTGCTTGTAATATAACTACGAGCTACAGCAAACTGTAGCTGTAAACCTAGCTACAGTACGCAGCTACAGTAAACCTTAAGGTTTACTGTAGCTCGTTAGCTGTGTCCAGTGGGCGTCAATCTAAAAAGCTATTCTCACTTCGCAACTGGTGCCTCTTTGTGTAACTGCAGTCGCACAGATCGGCACAAGTCGCGAAGTGAGAATAGCTCATGCACTTAACTGTCCACTGAATCAGCGCACAAGGAACAGGACACAAAGGAAAGACCTGACGCCCACTCGCTCGGTTTGTCTACCTCCTTTTTGCCCCCTCTCTCCCTCTCTCTTTATGTCCCCTTATTCCTTACCCCGTGCAGACTAGATTAGGCCTGCCTTTATATACACCCTCTCTGGTTCTCTTTCTCTGTCTTTCTCTCTCTCTCTCTTGACATCCGCATGAATCATACTACCTTATGGGCCCCTGGCATTTGGAACATTATTGTCTGCTGCTATTGTCTAGTGCTGCTGTTTGCAATGTTACAACGTAAGCTTCATGCGGTACTAAAACGACAGCTTTATGCATGTTGCTCTTAAACCCGATGCACACACGCCAAGGCTACCGCCTTATAACGTATACCGTACAGTCATCAAAATGGCAGTCACTACGTACTGACCAGACCTATCGCTATACAACCCCGCACCCATATAGTATATACGTATACACAGCATACACACATATACACATTCCTTTGTTGCTCGGAGAGTGAGTGTGATGGAGGGTCTCCATCACTCTCACCCCTGTTAGTTGCTCCGCCGAGGACATGCCTCCTTACAACGCCGAAGGCCAAGCTTCGGTCTGTGCAATGTCTATCGCGTAAAAACTCCCTCGTGAGTACAAAACGTGCACATTTATCAGGCCAGAATCGGCACATCCACGCGCTTGATCGCAGTGCCTCCGAGATTGGCCCATGTTACAAACCCGCGTACAACGCCGACGACTCACTCTTGATCTACACGATGCTTTCGCATTAAAAGTGAGAAAGTGAGTACAACACGTTCGGTAGCACATGACTGTCCGTAGGAAGTCAGTCGATGTAGAAAGCGGTTGCATTTTAGAGACAGATCTCTCGAGAGGTAACATACAGGGTTGAAACAATTGTGCCGCGCGGTTGTCGAATTTAAAGACCACCTGATAATTGGGGGGAAGGGCAGGGGGGGGGGCATTGCGCAGCAAGGCTGGAGTAGCCCTTCGTCGCCGACATCTGACAGCTCTCGTACGCGGTATAAGCGTCTCACGTGTTCGCTATAGGTCTCCCTCCGCGATCCCGAATCGCGCCGTATACCGACGCACCGCCGTTCCAGAACTCCGTATAACGCCTCCGCTATTCGTGCGCAGCGCTTCCACACATGTGGCAATCGCTTAGCAGCGTGCTTTCGGTGAGGGTATACTGTACACCACAAACACGAGGCACAAAGGGGTTCGTTCCCCTTCGGAGGTCCTCCGCGGTTATCTTGATTCAACGGTGCGCACAAGCACGCACATGGTAGCTTATAAGCGAGAGTCGGGGTCTTGTATACACACTCACAGCAAGCGCTCTCTACAGGCTCCGTTTCGTACCACGGGAACCGCAAAGCGGGTGCCCCGGCGAACACAAGGCGCCAACTTGTTCAACGGCAGGGCTGCCTCTTCTCAACGACGACGCGCACGCAAAGTGGCTGTCAGATGAATAATGGAGACGACGAGCTGCGAACGCGATCAGGAGGATGGCATCCGAGGCGCCCAATTTATGCGGCGATAAGCCTGCCGGGCTTAGCTGGGCCACGTGGCCGCTGACAACGACGAGAAGCCGTCGGAGACGTCGCGTAAAAT
This sequence comes from Dermacentor albipictus, assembly GCF_038994185.2. Lineage (NCBI taxonomy): Eukaryota > Metazoa > Arthropoda > Arachnida > Ixodida > Ixodidae > Dermacentor > Dermacentor albipictus. The sequence goes on from NC_091829.1 coordinate 33,346,192, forward strand.
ATGGATTGTTATCCTTACCATTTTTTTTACTTCATTTTTGTAGTCCCGGAGAACGACGCCACAAAGAAACGATACAGTGGAACGCGATCTGCATGGTTAGATATCTTTGTCACATCGTGTCTTCCTTATCGTCACCACCTACCTAAATATATAGTGAATGATTTAGTTTTCGAGAGTCAAGAAGGAGATCAGATGAGTTAGCGGACAGGCAGGCTTACTCGATGAAAGTTTTCAAGTTGACACCTTTCACAGGTGTAGGCGAAAAGGCATGAGAAAGAACGCAGGAAAAGATAAAGAAAACAGGATGGCGTTCCCACTACATACGTCGACAAAGGCCCGTATAGATGGCAAAAAGCACAACAACGCGTTCACGTCCATTCTTGTACTACGACTTTCTATCCATCTACAGCGGTGCCATGCGTAACGATAACTGCGGCTATGGTGATAGATATTCTCTGATATAACACTTATATTAAGCGTGTGTAAGACAGCGTGGATGCAGGGATCGGTTTTTCCCGTCGGCTTTCCCGTAAAACCAAACACCGTTAAAAGTTTATCTGAACTGTAGATATAAACAACCAGTTATACCACTAAAAAAATAAACAACAGATTACTATAGGTTTTAAGCAGTTATGCGGAATGTCTTCTCGTTGCTGTTGCGGTTATGGCTCGTTTGGTAACATCTTTTCTCATCATCAATCACTCCACGAGCGCCCAACAGCAAAACAGAAAGCTCCTTCCCGGTGTAGTGTAACTGTTCTGTCAAGTACAAAGACACTGGCTCTCCTGACTACCATGATGATACGAGGAGGCTGCTCCATTGTTACCCGGATCGTAAATCATAATCATGTCTCCTTTAGCGACAAAATAAAAAGGAAAAAAAGAAACGAGCCTGCGACGTCTAGCACATCTCTTTTGTGGTCTTATGACACAGACTTCCTACAGTATTTTCGGCACGGTACTTTTCAAACCGTTCAAATGTCACTCTGTAATCCTCCAGCGTTCCAGATAAAAAATTTTCGTCTCGTCTTCTTGTTAATAAAGTATCGACATTTCAATGATACTGCTCTGTTCGGCTACGCAAGGTACTTCGTAATACAATGTGTTTTGTGACAGGAAAGCTACAGTCGGTAATCTCTTTAATCTTGTCCGATTGCAAGAACACGTGCATGCACAGCCGCATACTGCTGGGTTTATTCGAAAACTCGTCATAATAGCCAAGAATTGTCCTATACTCAACGTGGCCGTTTGTTGAAAAGCGTGATTCACAACCTAATATGCACTTTTCCGTTTACGTTAGCAAATTCGTGTTGGTTTTATACTTGCACTGTTTGATTTACTTTATCTGCATGCCAACACAAGACGCGCGCAGTTTTACAACATGAACGCTACTTCAACCATGATTGCTAAGAGACCTACACGGCTTCGAGATTGAAATGGACTGCTATTTATGCAATAAAAATCTATCTATCTATCTATCTATCTATCTATCTATCTATCTATCTATCTATCTATCTATCTATCTATCTATCTATCTATCTATCTATCTATCTATCTATCTATCTATCTATCTATCTATCTATCTATCTATCTATCTATCTATCTATCTATCTATCTATCTATCTATCTATCTATCTATCTATCTATCTATCTATCTATCTATCTATCTATCCCATTTACAGCACAAGGATTTGGCACTTTCAACATTTCGAAGAAGAGACATACAAACAAGCAAATGCAGAAACGTTCGGGAAAGAGGGAAAAACTCCTGATATCGACAACGCACAAGTCGATAATTCCCGGCAATATCGCGGTGCCCGAAATTGCTGCCACCAAAAGCGCAGGTCGACGCGAAAGGGGAAAGGGGGGGACAACAAAGGAGGAACAGGAATGTCGACGGAACGGCGTTCGGCCATTCTTGTATATATTTATAGGAATTTTCATTCTTCCTTTTTTTTCCAGCTAGGCCTGTGTCCCACATAACAGAAAGAACTAGAGAGAGAGAGAGAGAGAGAGAGAACTATAAAGCAATGGTCGCGATGCGATCCGCGCGGACGGCGGCGGGAGCGGCCCGCGCAATGTCACGGGGATCGAACTGTCAGTCAAAGCGCAGGGAAAATCTATTCTTCGTGTCTCTCTCGCTCACTCTCTCTCCCATTCCCCCAGAGCCCCGTTCGCCCTTACAAGTTCCAAGACGAGGCCAAAGATGACGGCTTGCGACGGGGAATGCGCTAAGAGCTTTGAGAAAATAAACGACCGCGTAGCACGCCGACTAGCCCCGTCAGAAAGAAAAGAGAAAAAGAAAGAAAGAAAGAAAGAAAGAAAGAAAGAAAGAAAGAAAGAAAGAAAGAAAGAAAGAAAGAAAGAAAGAAAGAAAGAAAGAAAGAAAGAAAGAAAGAAACTGGAAACAACGTCCGAAACGGCGCAAATAACTAAACCTTGTGTTGCTTACTTCTGTTCAGCGCGGTCGCTCCTGCAAGAAAGTATGTTTCCCTCTCTCATCCTTTCTTTCTCACTCTTCGTCTCGGAGTTGTCTATTCACGGCCCCTTCAGTAGAAAACGTGTGAAGGCTTTCTTTAAAAAAAAGAATTCGGTAAGAATTCTGGAATCGCTGCAATTCTTGTAGACCGTTCTGGCATTCTTGCAGAATAAATAAAACGAAGCTTTCACAGGTTGAGATGGACTTTCGGAGGGGTCACCAGTGGGCGAAATAGGGACGCGCCGAGTCAGGTAAGCTCGTCGAAATATTTGGTCCGGCTTAAGGCATCACTTGTTCAGTCACTCATCACCCCTTTAAAGAATACAGCCAAAGCGCGCTATAACAAAACACGATATAACGAAGTACTGGATAAAACAAAGTGAAATTCGCCTAGAAATACTCATATTGATTCAAGCTGCAGTAGATGCACTAATGGATATAATACAGTAATGCATTTAATTAGAAAATTATGGCTCCCCATACGACTTCGTTATAACGAGGTCTTACTGTAGTCCTTTGTCTTCATGCTATGTACAGAGGAAAAAAATCTTACAAGTTTATTTTCGTTCGTCTACTATGACCCATAGACTCCCGAGAAGATTGTTTGCAGGAACAACTCTATACAGTTTGACGGTCAGCGCCAAGTTAGGTTAACACAGGATCGTGAGCAGCAAACATTCCTGAACTGTTACACGCAGTAACATGACGTAAACCTGACGTGTAAAGGAGAGACTGGTGGCGACTCAACGCTAGGCTTACGGAACAAGTTGCCCGTGACGTCACATATTTCGGCATTGCCTGATCGAGGCTATAGTTAGCCGTCTGTGAAAAAGTTGTGCATTGCATTCGAAAACAAACGAAAGCACGTCGCGACTCTCGTACACTTTTCCTGCGTGAATAGGGCAAGAAATGCACAAAGCCGTAACGCAAATCCCTAGCGTCACGGTTTTGGCAGCGACAATAATAATAATAAAAAAAAAGAAACGTTGGCCTCTGTGTTGTGGGTTGGTTCCACAGGACTGATTTCGTATAGGACTTATTTTCTTTTTCCTGGAATCACCAACGAACACTCGCGTTCCCTTTGTAGTAGTGTAGCTTCTTACTAGAAGACTGGGTGTTGGCTTCCGTAATGTATGTCTTGCGCACATTTCCTTTTTTTTTTCTTATTGAACTGCGCTAATCAAATAACCAACAAGTAAGTACGGTTGATTAAATGTAACCAACCGTTTCGGAGCCCTTCTGACTCCTTCACCAGGAAATTTCCGGAAACCATAACAGATCCTCATTCATCCAAAACATGGGGGAAAATTTAATACAGCTACTTGGTTGCTGTCGTATAATTAATCTAACTTCAAGTGTTCCGCATCACGACTGATTACTTTCGAATGTTTACTTAAAGGGCTCACACAGTCGTAACGATCCTTTCAATTTTCACTATTTTCGCTTTTATTCATGGCTTCGCACAAAGCTTCTCATCTGCTATCGCTTGGATCGGTCATTCACCGAGACGGGCGGTAAAGAAAACTAATATAATCATATGGAAATGCATCCTTACGTGACATGCGTTTGGTTTTCTTGCCTTTGATCGCCTTTCCAACCAGAGTATACTGCACGCATTTAAGGGCATCGATGCGGAATGCAATACACCCGAAGAGCAGGAAGGACGAAAAAACAACCACGAAAAGAGCGAATCAGAAACTATACGCCTTCCCAAAAACAATGAAGCGAGCCAACGAACGGAATGCAGCGGGGACGTACGGTGAAAACCAAGGGGAGCTGTTTAAACGAGGGAGAGGGGGGCAGGAAGGGTGGGAGGGCGAGCTGGGGGGAGCCACCAGGAGGTTCCGAACACAAATGGATTTTCGACAGCGCTCGCTTCCACAGCCGACGTTCGGCGAGAAGAGAGACAGACGGACAGATAGACGAGCTCAAAAAGGGAGACACACACGTATGGTACGCGGCCGAACATACACAAGCGCGTGCGGGCAATCTGCGGTTTCCGTGTGGGGGCCTGTGAGAAAAAAAAAAGAGCCGCGGAAAACAGAAGCGGCAAAACGAACAGAAGAAGCAGTAACACACAAAACAAAAAGAAAAACGATTCGTCTTCTCCTCTCCCTCTTCCTCGCAGCTAACTTTTGTGTGCAGAGAGAGCCACGTGACGGGCGACGAACATCGCATGAGCCACGCCTCCACGTGTGCAGCCGTCTGTCTTTAGAAGAAAAGCCGTTCTTCCTTTCTTCGCCACGCCGATCTTTCTCTCGCGTTCTCTTCGACGGCTGCCGAGTGCTCCCGTACGGGCGGCCCCGTACGCCCGTCCCGCTGTTCCGTACCATAGCCCAGCGCCGCCTCGCCATCGACAAGAAGCCAGTGGAATGGTGTGCGCGTACGTGTACCCGAAACAGAGGCCGGGCTCACAAACAAACCGCGGCTAGCTGGATGGCTGCGGCGCCGCCGCGTTCCGATGTGACGGATCCCCCACCCAGAGTGCCCCCCCTCCGTGTCTCTCTCTGTCTTTCGTTCTCCCGGGCCGAAACGTCGCCCGAACGTCGGTCGTGTTTATTGCCGCACTGTCCGCGTTCTTCGAAGGCTAAAGGGATAAACCAGAACAAGAGAAAAGCTGCGAGGAAACGCGGCTGGTGTTGAAGGCACTCCGCCAGCCGAAAGACTGATGGCGCCGTTCTGGATCGAGAACCACTTACTTCTTTCTTTTTTTCCCCCATTGTTGACATGCGTAACAGCTTTGCTTGAGTCCAACTGAAAAGACAGAGCTATAGCCTCGCGTATGCGACGTTTCGAGCCCTCTCGCGAGCGTGCTTAGGCTAGAAAAGGAAAGAGAAAGCTTACGATGGTTCTATGACTTCATGCCTCGTCACTTGTGCCGTCGTCGACGTCGCTGAGAGCTTTAGAAGTGAGCTGAGCTTCAAGCGTTCAAACGGAAACAGAGTACTCGGCATGAAAACCATGGCAATTTCATTGTGGCACCGACACATGACGACAACTTTCGGTGGCAGCACAGCCAGACCCTACGCACACTCGCTCGCACTTGCGGAGCTACTGCTCTTGTGTTACTAAGCCAAGTATTGCCGACATTTTGCTCAACGTTCTTAGATGTCTAAGAACGTTGGGTTCGCTGGCGCTTTACGGGAGCAGGAAAGCCAGAAATGGATAGCAGAAAGCTAGAAAACTGGGAACAGCGAGAATAATTTTCCTAAGCTAGCTTTTTATTTGTCATAAAATAAATCTTGAATAAAACAAAAAATAATGAGTGGTACGGTTTGTTTTACCACACATACTTTCCAGTTGCTTTCATTCACGGACTACATACAGATGCGCAGCAGATAAATGTGTGCTTAGGCACCGTAACTTTCGCTGCACCGCTACAGAAAGTTGTTGCCGGGTGTAAGTGTGAAGCCCCTTAAACTTCGTAAAGTAGAGCCACGCTTTGAAGAATGCCGCCTCCTCCTCGCGCGCTCTAGCCGAGGCCGCCGGCGCGTCGCTATTGGCCTAATAGCATCACGTGGGCCCTCGCACCATGCATCAGCGTCATTTTTGCTCAAGAAGCGTCTACGGATTGGCAAGGAGCGCATGTTGGCGCCGTTGCTACGCTCGAGCAGTGTAGGTGGCGCCACGGTCGAGGAGGGCGCGTGAAAGAGAGGAAAAACGAGGTGGAGTGAAGGCGAAGGAGGAGAGTGTAAACCCCTACGAAGTTTAAGGGGTTTTATATAAGTGAAAACATGGGCGCCCTCACGCAATCAAAGATGGAATGACGTTTTCAAATTTGGTGGGAGCGAAGGAAGTTACGAACTAGACCAATGTGATGGAATTATTCTGAAGGATAAAGCGATCGAGGGAGGAATAACAAAAACTGGGGCATTCGCCCGCTTCCACAATGGAACTGAGTATTCAGGGATGAAATCTAGGCAAACCTTCGCCGGGTATACCTTGAGCGCCCGGCCACTGGGCTTGAAACGCAGAAGGCCTTTCGCCGAAGCCTTCAAGCACAACGCCAACCTCGGCTACGATCGAATCCGGCCAAGCCTTGCTGCCAAGCTTGGACGTACGTATCAAACGAGATACGGGAAAGCAAGGGAGACGGCGAACACAGGCTCCATTCACGACTCGCTGAGGTTATGTCGCTTGAAGCGTGCTGAAGCTTATCACAGCTCTACTTCCCTTCTTTCCCCCTCTCCCTCTCTACAAAATGCACTCCCGCCCCCAAACAAACACCAAACTACACGGCAAATATAACTAGCCAGCCAGTCTGTAAACTGGCTAACTCCCCTGTCTTTCCCTCCATTTCTCTTCGACACCCTTACTCGTCGGCGATATGTATTTGGTTTCTTTCACGGAATGCGATAGTCTATACACGCATCACTCGAGCGACAACACGCTGTCGATCCGCGTGACATCTGGCGGTTTCAGCTGCAAACATCGCAGACAGATCCCACACGTGGCGGGACAGCCGCGCCAAAGGGAGATTCCTGGCGCAACGAACAAAAGGCCCATTGGACACCGCTCCATTCTTCGCGTCAATTCGAGTCTGAATCGACAGGAGAGGGAGGTGGCGACTTTTTTGATTTCCCGCCTTTCTCTGGCGTCCCGACCGCAACGTGGACGCGTGGTCACTGGTCACTCTTCTTTCTTTTTGGCGGCCGGAAATCGCCCGCCCTGCACACACCCCTTTGTAGTTCTTATTTCGGGCGTCTCCCACGCGGAAGCTGTCGGGGGGGGGGGGGGCACAAAAAGTTTCTCTGTATGTGTCTGTCCGTCCGTACGTCCCCGAGAGAGAGAGAGAGACAGAGAGTGACGGTAGAAGAATCGAGGCGAGAAGAGGCGAGACCGGACCACGCTTTGCGGGCCAGCTCGCACAATGGACAAGATATCCGAGCATCACTCTGGCCGAGCGTCGTTCGGCGCCACAATGACGCCCAATACCGTTTTGGCCGGGGCCAGAAATAGACGGGTGCCAGCGGCGCGCCGGAGGTGGAGCGGCTCGCAGATTGAAAACAGTTCCGACGCCGAGGATCTCGGAAGAGTGCGCAAAGTACACAAACCACGCACGTGAGCACAGATTTTAAGCGTGAACGGGAAATGACTGATGGGAACACCTGTTACGCTTAATTACTGCGTGGACGCGTGACGTACAGTCGCTTTGTAGCCGCGGTTTTAAGCGTGGAGTAGACACAAGTGGTACGCTTTTTACAGTCTGGATTGAGCCCTAGCTGCAAATGCAGAACCTGTAAACGGAGCAACGCATTGGAGTAGTTTCGGAATTGTTCGTGTTTGGGATTTAAGCGATAATGCATCTTATAGTTGAATAGAGTAACAACACATGGGAAAAGACATCCTTTCTTTCCTTTTATCCTGTCCTATGCGCTGTTACCCCTTAACTATATAGCGCATAAAAGAACTTAAAGGGAGACTAACGCGAAACAATAAATCAATTTAGACTAATGAAGCATTGTTTGAGAACCCTGCAGGCATTCATTTAAAAAAATAGTTTATTAGATGAGAAAATGAAGGTCCAAGTATCAGTATTTGAATTTCGCGCCGAAACCCCAGCGCCGGTACGTCAGCGTGACGTCAGGGATTCCAAAGTACGTTTTTGCATTTGCGCCGCGTTGGCTGAATAACGGTTCCAGAAACTTGCCATGTTTAATATTTGGTTCCTTTAGAACACGATGTAGTCAATCTGTACCGCTATATATATTTAGTAGGCCCTAGAAGATGCCATCAAAATCCAAAACGTCACAGCTCCCAGGTGCGGGAACTTCAGTAGGCGTCGCCACCCGTATTTCGTTCTTGCGTTTTTTCTGGCTTACCAAACGTCTTATCGTTGTAAGAGTGGTGTTTTTGGTGCTGTAGAACGGTAATTTACTGATGCAGAAGAAATCATTTTTCACTCCAGTGTCCCTTGAAAGTCGTGTAGATGGAGTCGTGATTCATCGAAAAAACATTTCCCGCGCGAGATGAACAAAGGCAAGAGAGAAGCACGGACGGACAGCACATGTCCGCGTGTGCTTGATTTCAGTAGTGTTCTTCTCGCGCTGGAAATTGCTTTTCGAATGTTGGAGAGAACCAGACTTATTATCAAAATACGAGCGTACATAGTATACATTGCATAAAATATATAAGTGCCAAAGATAACTAAGGAAAGGATAAGTAAGGAAAGGATAACTAAGGATAACTGACTAAAGATAACTAAGGAAACGCTGCACGCTGTGCAATCACTGCCTCCGCGGATCTGCATATCCATGCAGTCAATTTGTGCGGATAAAAAAAAGACAAAAAAAAGAAACCAGGCGATAATTCGGGCGGGGTTGCAAATGTTGCGTACTTTGCGCTCAGTGCGACAGTAGTGTGAACAAGCTAGTTGCGCTTTGTGCGTTTACGCTTGCGATCGGTGCGCACGATCCGTACACGTTGCGCACGTACAGTGAGAACACGTCTTAACTCTCCGTAAGTATGCGATGCCACGTGATCGTGACGTCACGACAACTATACGCGAGCGCGCGTGACGGAAGAGATCTTGCACGCTCTCGTTTATCAAAGTGACGTTTCTATGCGCCGCATCTCTTACAAGCTTGCGATTTCGTGCACACGTACCGTAGACGCGCCCTATCTCGCGTGTGCTCTCGACGCACTTCGAATTTTCGGTCAGAGAAATCCAAAGTATGAAACATTGCTAATCCTTTGTCTTCTCTTCCTGGGATGAAACTAAGCGCAGGCTGATTTTTTTTACCATTGATATTTCGGATTAGGATCCAAACGGGTAGCGTATAGGCGCAGCCATGACTTGCGACTCAATTACTGTGAGCAGCCTAAAATGCATTAAAGACAAAGCGTTTCTTATAGCGAGTTCCCCGCACTTTTCCCCGTATCGTGTGTGTTTTTACAGCCTCTTTCGTGGGCCGGTCCCGGAGATAGTGCAGTAAAAAAAGTATGCGGTGATACCGAAGATAGAGCTGGTACCGGAAGTACAATCGTGCAATATACCACCACATGGTGGTGGTACCTCGATGCGGTGGTATACCGGCGGTGGTACAGCTTGAATCGCCTTCCAACTTTTTTAAAATTTTGCAGCTTGCTAAGCTCGCTGTTAAAAAGTTATATTAAAGAACACGCGCTTCCTGCGACTAGCCTATACACCTATTGCAAGTTGAGGCTGATATTTTGAGGAAGGAAGAAAAATTACACATGCGTTATGCAAGCTTACCTAGAGCACCTATAGTGGCGTACTAGATAACAACCGCAGAGTGAACGTCTTTCAAGCGTATTTCACACACCTTTTCAAGGTGCTACTTCTCGCACATAAAGCATGACAAGTGCAGGAAGTTTGAAAGCTGAGAAACGCTTACAGGACGGATATGACAATTTGGTAGACAATTTGATTTCGAAACCCCGACCTGACATCATCGACGTAATCGCAACGTCATGACGTTGTATACGTTGTCATGACGTTGTCATGACGCAACGTATAGCGTAGTACTAATGCTATAGGTACGACGAACGTTGCTTGAAAAGGAGAGAGAGAGAGAGAGAAAAAAAAACAACCGAACAAAAATATTTTCCGGCTCCGCTCGAGTTCGCAGCGATGGCAGAAAATTAACGCAGCGAGCTCGTACGATTATGACGTCATGACGCGCCAGCCTACTGGGTATACTTAAACCGAACCGGTTGGCAGAAAGGAGTATTACAGTAAAATATTTCGAGCTCTTGGACGTGTGGCGGTATATTTAAGAGTTTAAAAAACTTGGAGCCTAATCTATCTGTTCTCATATGAAAGGCAGAAATGCAGTGTCGGTATTCCTTTAAAGGGAGACACTGAAAGGGGGGGGGGGGGGGGGGGGGATTCTGCCTTGTATGCGATGTGCCGGTGTAGTTGCAGAGCCGGTAACGAGTCTATAAACCACCTTCAAGACACATGCCTTAGGAACTATCTACCACATATGAGCATACACTGTAAAATAACGTATACCCTTAAATATGAAAAATGTGTAAATGTGTGTATAACTTACGCCCTTAATGTAAGAGTTATAGAGACATTTACACCCTTTTTTCACTTTTAAGGGTGTAAATTATTTTGCAGTGTACGCTGGTGTAGATAAGTGGCGGGAATGGCACGATAAAATATGCATAACGGCAGCTTGATTGGTCCCATCTCCCCGGGAGCTACAGCCAGCAAGCATGACAGCAGATATCGAACACGCTTGCGGCAATTAAAAAAAAAAAGCATATTAAAACAAAATTACGCGACAAGCAAAAATTCCGCAACTTGCGAGGGTGACAAAAGGCAAGATGCATACTTCTCGCGAAGCACAACTTGCGCGCATTGACAGAGAGACATTTGCTACAATGTGTTCTGGTTACGTGGCCCACGATCAGGTCTGTTCTAACAACAACAAAAAAAATGGCTGTGGCTTAGGTAAGGTTAAGCCCAGGATGCGAAGCATACTAGCCTTTATTTTAGTTGTTGAACCACTGTTTAGCCTGGTGAACTGCTGTTGCTTGGCTATATTTGGTTCGGCTAGACGAAGAAACAACTCATGCGTTACTCTGCTTAGCCTTGGACGCCCCGCATTGGACGCGGTGAGCGTCGAGCAACGCAGCGTTCGGCGCGGCAACGAAATGTGCGCCTGAGCAAGCGACGCACGCCTGAGCCTTAGAAACAGCTCGTTTCTAAGGCAACACCGCATTCACTAGAGGCGCTTTTGTACCGCTTTGAAGCATCGTACTCGTGGCTCAGTGGTAGCGTCTCCGTCTCACACTCCGGAGACCCTGGTTCGATTCCCACCCAGCCCATCTTGCAAGAGTTGAGCCAAAGCCACTTCTCCTCTGTCGTGACGTCACGGTGTCACGTGGTATTCAAGGCGACACCGCCGCGCCTGAGGAGCTGGGTTGAGCTCTCGTAATATGCTTCGCATAAAAATAGTTTGTAAGGTTAAAAGTATCTTCATAGTGGGTTACAAAGTGGGTCGCTGTAATGGAGGGTGCCGGATCAACTTTGACCCCCTTGGGTTTAACTCGCACCTAAGTCGAAGTAAACGAGCAGTCCCTTGCATTTCGTCCACATCGAAATGAGGGCGCCGCGGCCGTGGATTCGAACCCGCAACATCGCACTCAGCGGTTGAACGCCACTGAGCCACTGCGCCGGTGCAGTGGACTCGAAATCAAGCGAAGACTCGACCTAGCATACCTTCCGCTCGTGAAAACCGGCTCAAGTACACGAAAAATACACCAACGAATTCGGGACGTTACACTGACGTCACTGGCGACGTGCATGATCTTGGCTCGCAATTCAATAAGGAAAGTCGGGACTTCGTGTTTTCTCCGCTGACTTAATCGAAGTTCCTCCAAAAAGAAAAAAAAGAAAAAGCAGTTATTTCAAAAGCAGTCTACAGAATAACAGAATATTGGAGTCGTAGACTGAAGCATCCCTATACAACAACAACAATAATGATAATAATAATACAAAGGTAACAATAATAGTAAAAAATTAAATTATGGGGTCTTACGTGCCAAAACCACTTTCTGATCACGAGGCACGCCGTAGTGGAGGACTCCGGAAATTTCGACCACCTGGGGTTCTTTAACGTGCCCCTGAATCTAAGTACGCGGGTGTTTTCGCATTTCGCCCCCATCGAAATGCGGCCGCCGTGGCCGGGATTCGATCCCGCGACCTCGTGCTCGGCAGCCTAACACCATAGCCACTGAGCAACCACGGCGGGTAACAATAATAATAATAATATAAAGGTAATAATAATAATAAACTATTGCGGTTGTTTGTTGAACCACCAAGTGCATAAAACGTTCATTTCTTTCTTGTCGAATTATTTTTAAGGCCACTGTACACATTCATTATTACGATGTTGCCGGCGCCTTCAGACCCGCAACCGGTTTTCACACAACCTGCCAGCGCAATAACAGTTCTGGTTGAACTCAACCTCACGAGATGGCGCCACCGTAAATGGTGACGCTAACACGGACAAGCTAAAACCCTCTGTTATCCATCGTGCTTCATAGGATCATCCATCCCTACACTCACACATGCCGGTACCGTTCGCCAACATTCCGCAGGCGTAGAAAAAAAAAAACGGTCACCCCAATAAAAGTCATTGATCGGGAGCAAGAGACGTCATCAGCTCCTCCTTCCCCCTCTATCTCCCCTCATCCTCTCCCCATAACCGGAACCCACAAGATGAGTAGCATCCCACTCAAGCCAGTGACGACTCAACAGACAAAGCGTTGGGAAGCGAGCAAGACATATACAGTAGGACAAGGCAAAAAATGACTCGGAAGGCGCTGAAGATCTCCACGAAGTATAGAGACAAACGCCAGCGAAGAGAGATGGGAAAACAAGTAAAAAAGAAAGAGCCATTTTCTTGGGCGCCTCGTCTTCTCTTCACTCCACGGTTGCCACTCCCTTCTTCTCACCTCCTCTCCCCTGGGCACCACACCAGCGCCGCCCGACCTGGACCCCCCACTGATCGGAACCAATTAGGGACATCGCATTTGACAAGACTCGCGGCACAGATAAAGGCCGCATGCGATGAAGAAGAAGAAGAAGAAGAACAAGAGAAGCGGCGAGTCGGAATGACATCGCCGAAGAGGAAGGAACGCGGCCAATCATAAGAGAGAGGGTGCGGCCAGGCCATTTAGCAAAACACTATCGCGTTCCCATTGCCCTCGCCACATGCGATCCCACCGCATGTGCAGAGGCGTCAGCGGAAGCAGCAGTGTGTTGCTTCGGAGAACGCCGCAGAGTGGCGCCAGTATACGACGTCCAAGTTCGGTGAACGTCCAGGAATCGTACTCTGGATCGATCACTTTGGGCGATATCGCTGTAATTAAACGCCGATTGGCTGAGAAAGCAGAGAGAATACCCGTCGTTCCAGCGAAGCTTCGCGCTGAACGCAACGCCACGCGAAAGTTGGAAAGTTTATCCCCGAAGGAGAATCATTCGAAAATGCGCTGACTTGGTTCGCTACGTCCGTATATCCTGTTGGTGACTTTGTAACCACTAACCACGAATTTCGGGGGCGCCGAAAAACACGAAGCAGGAAAGGTAAAACAGAACGCGCTTTGGTGACAGAACTTGCTACAACGCTGTTTCAGAGGGGTCGCCGGGGGCATCCGTCCTGCCATCCACGGGTGACAGCGAACTCGAGTAATCGGGAATAGTAGAGGGTGCTTGAAAGCTAACCAGAAGACACCATTCTTACGGAAAGCGAAGACATAGTGTCACCGCCTTTGGTCTTCTAGAAGAATGGGCACCAAGAGGCCTTGCTGGCTGGTTCGCGCGCGCTCTTATTGTTCTGAGCGGAATAATGGTATCAGGAAGATGCTTTCGACGGATCTCCCCTCCCCATTCTCCGCCCAAACACAACCCACAAAGACAGGGACGCCTTGGTCCCTGCGGTGTGACCGTCTGGAGGCAGCTTTCGGCTTCCGTCTGCCGCCCCTTTCTGCCACCGCCGCTTGTGTTTTCTCGTTTGGAGCTCTCTCTCCCTCTCTAGGATGAAGCGTCCATTTGCCCGCTTCCTTCGTCGTCGGCTCGGAACTGCAAAGGCCGCCGCCGAGGCCAGAAGCTGTCCGCCGGGGGCCTTCCCGAATGATCGAGTCAAAACATGGTACCCCCGTGGCCGACGGCCCGCCGTGTTTCTCCGGCTTTCGAGCGCTGGGAGTCACCGCATGCATGCATGCGGCGCGGCGCTCCCTTCCCACACGCCACCCTCCCTCCGGCTATCTCTCTTTCTCGACGGACTTTGCCCTCTCCCCGCCCAGCGGTTTAAAAGAGTAATTACGGGGAGGGACCCTTTTTACGCGTCCGACGCCTCCGGTGTCGAGCTGGTTGACGCGTGTGGCCTACTTCGTGTCATTGTTGTACCCGCTTAAATGCGCCGCTCATCCTTTCGAGATGCAACCTTGTTCGCGGCCCCTGCCAGTCGCTGGGGGGCGTGCGCGTCTCTGCGCGCGTGCGTGATGGCGTAAAGGCAGACTCCCTGCGCTACGCTGATGCCTTTTGTTTTTGTGCCTCAGCTTCGCGAGTGACAAGTGAATGTTCAAGCTGTGGCTGTACTGGTTGAACCTGGTTAAAGCTTTCGCTGACCCTCTTACGTCTCTCCCGCGTTTGCCAGCAGTTGACCTCTTTTTTTTTTTTTGCACTGAAGTATAGTTTTGTTTCGTAACACGACCCACGTAGAAGCCGAATTAATCATCGGTGCTTCGGCCCGCCTGTATACTAATAACAACCAACTATGTATCTTGAATGAATAAACTAAAAACTGAAACGACATTGGGAGAAACATGTCCTTCGTTTGCTAATTGCTCCGCCGCGAGAAAAAAATGAAGAGAAATCATTTTACGGTGACAACTGGAAAGGACAACGGTTGTGTGAAAACGATAAAAAGAAGGGCTACCGAGCGGCAATATAGTGCTTTCGTTCGTTTATTCTGTCACTGCTGCAATTTTCTCGCCAAAGTGTCGTTCAGCTTTTCCTTTTTGTAACCGAATGCGACATGGGGCGCTGGAATAAAAAGAACAGAAAAACTAAACGGCGCTTTAGTGGTAGCCTGGAGAGAGAGAGAGAGAGAGAGAGCCATGGCAGGAAAGGCAGGAAGGTCAAACAGACGGGCACCCGATCTGCTACCCTGAACTGGGGGTGGGAGAAAGGGGAATAGAAAAAGGCAATTTATGAAAGAAATGTAAGCTGATTGGCCTACAAAAGAAAAACGGACTAATAATGAATATACTTCCCGAATGTCGAATTTTTGAGCCTACCGCGTTCATGACATACAGAAAGCCAAAAAAACGAGACAGACATATACACCTAAGAGGCTGGAAAGCGCGGCATTGCAAGCGACCAGTCAATTCCAGCTACTAATAAATCCACTGGACAACTGCGGAACCGGCGGAAATCTGACCAATTCGGAAAGACCGATGACGTCCAATGGCCGTGTGCATCCGTGCGGCCACCCGTCGCGTTTCTTCGGCCAGACCAGAGTACGCACATGTATTGCGTCAGAAAATGATCGATGGCGACACCTCTCCGAAGCTAACGCGACTTAACCCAGCACGGCGGCCAATCGAGATTGCGACGCCCCATTATGGCGGCGACCAAGCCGGGTCGAGCCCGTCTACGGCGAAGTGGCCGCCGCTAGGCGGCAGCACTATAGCTAGTCGCGGTGGCACGCGCAAGGCCAGAGGAGTTCTGGAAAATCGCGCGAACCCCCTCCTTTCTTTCTTTTCTTTGGATACGCTTTTTTTTTTCTTTTACGAAACGAGCGCACAATTTCTCGCGCCGCCGAACGTTTATTTCTTTCGCTGGCGGTGATTCCGAGAAAGCTCCACCACATGGCCGCCATCACCAAAGGTTATACGGCGTAAAACTACCGATCAAGCCAACCACTTTCCCTCGTATTACTTCATCCCCCCCCCCCCCGCCGCCTAAGCCACCTCAAACACGTGACCTATCCATAGCCCGTCTCTTATGCCCTCTCCTAAAGAACCAAACCAAGAAACCGCAGGTGTAGTTGAGAAGGATGTATAAATGTAATAATGATGAACAATGCCTGCTGCCTCTCTCCCTCCCCTCCTCCACATTACGAGGCGTGATGGTAGTAAACGGGAGGGGGGGGAGGGGAGGAGGCTTGCTTCGCAACGCCGAGTTTACCACGAATGATAAATCCTCAGCGCCTCCCACCGCGAACTCACCGGCTCGAAATCACCAAGACAAGAAGCAGCGCACCAAGAAGTACACGTAAGGAGGGAATGCAGTTAAAACCGCGCAAGGCCGGCCCCATGGCAAACCAACAAAAAGAAAAGGGGGGGGGGGCGTCTAAACACCTCGCTACCCCTCCGCCCCTCACTTTCTTTTTTTTTCCTTACCTCAAACACCCCTCCCACCCTCCACTTGCCCCTGCGCCTTCACCCTGACGCCTATTCGCCGTCATATTACACACCTTGGCGCAGTGCGTCTCGCTTCTTTGCCCAGCGCGCGTACGCGAAGTCCCTTGCCGAGGCTCCGCGCGTTTTCCGCCAATCCATCAAAATTAGAAGTCATTGGCGGAGGGACGTCCGACGCCGCCGCCGCCAGGAGAGGTGGTGGGTACATCGTCAGGGTCCACTCTCACTTCGCGCGCGCGTGTGCGTGCGTACGTCGTTGTTTGTTGTTCGTGCGTTTCGTTTCCCTCTGTCCACCGACTCGAATGCCCTCTCTCTCTCTCTCTCTCTCTCTCTCTCTCTCTCAGTCGTTCTTGCTGATTGATCGAGTCCCAAAGTCCTTTGTTGCTGGCGAGCGGGTGCAACGTTCAAGCCGAGACTTGGCACTCTTCCGCACGCCATGGGTGGTTTGGAGGACTTTGCGCCGCAGCCGATAAATTGTTTCCCTCTGACTTATTTTTTTTTATTTCTTTTTCCCGATACCAGAGTGGTAAGGACTGTGAATGCGAGCGCGTTGTGGTGCCGTCATGTATTGTCGGATGTCGCTCTCCGTGTAAATGAGCTTCCCCTTGACCCCAATCCACTTTCTCTTTGTATGTGTCTGTGGCGTTGGGGGAGGGAGCATGGGGGGGGGGGGGGGGAGGCTTTCAAAACGAGTTCGCCCCGTAATGGAAACTGAGAGTTGCTCTCACGAAACCGCGAGGTCGCGTGACCAGAGCAGCGCGGAAAACCGAGTCGAGTGTATATGCATACGGATCAGTTTTAAAGAAAATACATTGACCCGATGGTAGCTGGCGTGTGTGTAACAGGCCGTGACCGAGTGCCAGGGACAGGCTGACGGCTCGAAGTGTATAATAGACGCAGGACTGTTGTTATGTAAAATCGACTTTAGAAGGCAGCGGGATTCCAGAAATACGTGCGGGGTAGGTTTCTTTCTCTTTTTTTTCGTTTTCAAAAGAAAGTTGGTACAAGATTCTGCTTAGCTTGGGTACAATTGACCAGGGTGACGTGAGGCATATATGCAATGCAGTCTGGTGGTGGTGGAACAATAATACGAGCGGAGGAAGTTGATCGAAGTAAGCTAGCTAGTGCTTCGAACGATACGGCAAATGGTTGACTACTTCCCCTCCCCTCCCCAGAAGTTCAAAGGAATGGCATATCCAGAAATCTAAGAACTGATAAAAAGTTACTGGCCATTGGTACGTCAGTCTATAAAAGCAATGTAACCTCGCATTAACGGAAACTATCATCCCGGCGTCGTTTGGACTGTCACATTCTTTTACGCAACACGGCTCACACATGCGGAGGCCTGCGACAGTGCAAGAGTGCCTGGCGGTCCCTTCCTGAGACAATTTTAAAGGGCAACTGCGGAATATTAAGTTAAGAGTTAAGTTGTATTGATAAGTTAACCTCAGAAATAGAAAAAAATAAATGTCGTTCTGACAACGAGATAACACTTGGTAAGCCAGGAAAGGCGCGGCAAGGAAAGATGGGCGGCCACGGTACCTTGTATATAACTGCCACATTTCCTCACAGTGACGTCACGAAGTTCGGCGGCGTCGGCCCGAGTCCGGCTCAATGCTTATCGAGGACTAAGAATTAAATTGCGTTGAAAAGGAACCTGATATTTGCCTTGTTTTTTTTTTCGGCGCTATATATAGAGCTCATTCGATCAACCAATGGCCCTCAGTCCCAAGCAGCTGCGGAACACGTGACCGCGTAGGTTACATAAGCGGTGGGCCATTCGAGTTACAGAGTGGGTGCCAAGAGAAAGGAAGCGCAGTCGAGGACGGCAGAAGACTAGGTGGGGTGACAAAATTAAGAAATTCGCAGGCGCTAGTTGGAATCGGTTAGAGCAGGACAGGGGTAATTAGAGATCACAGGGAGAGGCCTTCGTCCTGTAGTGCACATAAAAGATGATGATGATGATGATGATGATAGTGGTGGTGGTATGATGATGATGATGATGACGACAGAGCCACCCAAACACGAGAAAACAGTTTGAAATCCGTGACGTCCCACTGACATACCGACACTATCGTTCCCTAATGTCGTTAACAGCTGGCTTGGTTGCCGCCACGGTGGGCCAGTGACTATGTGGTGTTCTACTTGTGAGCTCGAAGGTCGCGGGTTCGCCTCTCGAACGCAGCGGTAGCATTCCAATGGGGGGAGAAACAAGAGAACACACGTGTACAAGTTAGATTTACTTGCACGTTAAGGAACCCCAGCTGGCCAAGATTAATCCAGAATCCCCCACAATGGCGTGCCGTACAGCCATAGCTAGCGCTCGTGTATCGTGGTGCACAATAAAGGAGCCCAACTACGCCGGGCTTCTCTCATAGCTAAGCCAGTGCAGTTTCGGAACGTTCAACTTCACAATATAAAATGACAAGCTCAACATTGCAAAAGAAAGTTAACAATAAATAAATAAAGTAGATCTAGTGGGTGAACCCACAATGGGAGCTTTGCTAAAGAAAGTCCATGAGACTTCTTTTTCTGCTTCTACAAGTCATATCCAGCAGTGAACCCTCGAGGTAACACACCAACTGCTTTGGAGAGGCTGCAGCGACTTGAGGCGCATTCCCCACGCAAAAGCGTTCAGCGAGACAGAAAATGTTCAATGGAAAAGCAACGCCACATATTAACATGCGAGATTCGAGTCCCCAGACCATGAGTATAGTCGATGCCTCAAAAGCAACCCGGTGTTTCGACTCTTATCGCTCACGACCCTCGCGTCTGCGTGTCAAAATGTGTAGCACTCCGAGCGAACGCCCAAGCCCTGCACTGTAACCTATACTCCTGGTGGTGGTGGTGGTGGTGGTGGTGGTGGTGGTGGTGGTGGTGGTGGTGGTGGTGGTGGTGGTGGTGGTGGATTGTAGCAACAGGCGGGTTTAGCCTGGCGAACAAGGCCGGCAATTTGTCCGCCCGAGCGTCTCGCACAATACCGCTGAAGGATTTCACCATATGTCCATTAAACCTGTCTCTCTTAAGAATTCGATGAGGAGACGTGAAGTTTCTTTGCGGGCTATAACTGATCCTTCGGGAAATATAAGGTGTTGCAGGCGCGCAACACCTCTACTCCTCTCTCTTCGTATCACCTGCTCCTTCTCGCTTGCACGATCAGCGTCCGGTGTTCCTGTTAAAGGAAAGCAGCTAACCGCATTCGTAATTCTTAACAAGCTAACCTCGTTATTTTCTTCGAGAAGCCTTCTGACCTATTCCCGGCCACCACCTAGATGAAGCCTTCTCCGCTCCGATAAATATAAAAGAAAAAGAGAGGGACGTATACCTCTTTTCTGTCGAGCCGTGACAGACATTCAGTAGGCACTGCTGGAGATAGCGAGATGGCACCGCTGCGTATCTGCTACAGCGCCGTTCCAGCTTCCGGCGCAGAAGTGAAAGACAAAAAAAAAGTAACCTGACGAGGTGTTCCCGGAAAATCAATCACGACGCGAGATAAGTAGCAAACAAGAGCGGCGAGCTGCCCACCGCGAAGGCGAAAGAAAGACGACGAGCAAAACGGAAGCGATCGCAGGGACGGCACCTTGAACAAAGGCGACCGCTCCATCACACTCTCGGTGGTTCGGCCAAACGCGGGGCGATTGAGCGGGCCCCTGAAAAACGAGACCTCAGAGACGGACGCGCCCGACTCGGTGGTCCATTACGTGCTCGTCTGCTTTTTTTTTTTTTCTCTCTGACTGCGATTAGAAGAGATGAGCAAGTAAATGAGCTGGACGTGTCCATCACCCGCTGAGCAGAGATTCCCTGGCTGCGCAGAAGGATGCGCAGCAGGAAGTACGTAGGCTTAGGGCCCAGTAGGTGCGAGGCTTAGGCACGGCGGCCTAAAAGGTTGGCGCGCGGTGTCCTGCCCTATATCTCTGAGGCCGTGGTCAGAGGCACAAAGCTTCCTACAAAGATTACTAGGGGAACTCTGGCGCTAGTGTCAACGGGAGCTGAATGCATAATCGTCAAATAGATAATGATCGAATGATGGGACATCGCAATGCAACAACCGCCGACGTGGTGTCGCGTTACAAGTCACTTCAGGGTAGCACGAGGACCTGCGAATTTTTAAATGCGGCTGGTATACTTCGGGAACATTACTTAGTTTGAGGTGTATCTCTGTATCTATCCTCTTTCTCCCAGTGACCCAAGTTCTCTACTAACTTGGACTACAAGGTATGTGCTGCCTGCTTTCTTGCCGAGCGTACAACATGTGTCACTAAGTATGCGACTCAATAAAGGACTTGGTGCTGGCTGCCGTCTGGACACTTCGTGTGGCAGATAGCCACTTCGTGTGGTGCAGTCACAATACGGTGCGTCGCTATACATTGCTGTAAAGTAGTTGTGGGCGAATATTCAAAGTTTCGAATGCGAATCGGTTAATACACACTAACTATTCGTATTCGCATTCGAAAATGTACTATTCCATATTTTCGAATGGTTGAAAGTAACCAAATGCTTCATGACAACCGATTGTTAAAGTCTGGTTGCTGTTCTTCGTCCGCTAGACGAAGTATTGCAAATTATCACACTTAGTGAAACAAGCAAAAACTTTCGAAGCAACGCAGAAACATAATGGGTGATGAAACTCTTTTCGATTGCGCGGTGGAAGCCTACATGACGACCGGTGATTTTTGCTTGTAGTCTGCCATTTACTCTTTTCGGCAGATTAGTCATGTACCAGGTTCATCTTTTACGCTACAACGAGTGATGTTTTCCTTGCAACGGGCCCGATTACACGTCAAACAAGCTTCCTTCCGCAGCTTCTTTTCTTTCTCCACAACTTATTATTTTCCCTTTCGGTTACTATTTATCCACTGTTTCTGAAAAAGTGAGTCATACCGCTGCCATACACTTGTGGAAAATATGTTTGCAACCAGGTTCTAAAGATATTGATAGGCTATATTCGTGCAGTTTCTTTAATAACAATCAATGATCTTGTGTTTAAAACTGATCCTACGTGTTCCTGATAGCTGTTTCTTTTTCATGTGAGTGCATTGTTTTTTTTTTTTCAGAAGTCAGTATAAGTGTAGTGCCTAATTATTTGGAAATAAGTATTCGTGCTGTAAAACATAAGCGTCTGACTATTCGATATTCGATTCGATATTCGACTAGATATTCGATACTTACTATTCGTATTCGATTCGCTTGCAACGAAAATTATATTTGCCCACGTCTAATTTAACGCTAATTGCGTTAATCTGACGCAATCTTGACGCAACGCTATTATTAATGACGTCCATCTCCCTTAAGGATTATTTCGTCTCCGAGCTGTAGGTATCTGCACCTTAATGTCATTTCCATCCCATTTAGGTTCGCAGCCAAAACAAATAGAAAAGGATGGCGTGGATTTATAAAGGCATGGTCACACACATGGAACTCAGACACAGAGTCTTACTACGCGCTTTTCAAGTGCGTTAGCAGCACCCCACAGCTCTCGTGCGTCGCCACTTCTTTTCCTTTTCTTTCTTTTTTTTTGCGCTGGTCATGCGCTGCCGAAAGTTCAGAGCCTCAATGTCGACTCGAATACGTAAAACAAAATCCTTTCGCAACCTCACACGCCAACAGAGACAGCTTTAATCGCAGTCCACCGCTTACTTCACTGTTTGGAGTTCATCGCTTCGTGGAGCCGACGCTGCTTTCAAAGCCTGACGCTTTGCGCGCCAGGAAAGACAAAAGAGAGAGAGACCATCGTTAAGACGAGGACTTGTCACAACAACCACGGCGCCTTTAGCAAGGCAAGCTTCTTCGGCAGCGGAATCTGTCACCAGCGCTTTGACCCCCCCACCCCCCCCCATTACAAGCATACCCGTTCAGGCTTCCCAAAAAGCTCCATCTACTTTCTAGACAGCTCCCCTCAGTCCGCTAACCGGATTAGAGCCTGAGCAGACGCGCCGGAGCCCGTAGCAGACGACATCTGATGCAACGACGGCTGGTCAGCGAAATGAGCCTGCTCCATGGCTTCTGAGGCAAAGTGCGTCTGCTTCTATTCAACGCTTGTCTTTTAGACAGTGAAGTGTTTTGCGAACAAATGAACGCGTGAAGAAACGCATTTCACAAGCTCCGTTTGGTCAACAGAGTGTCGTCGGGGGCGACGACGCTCCACCCGGCCCCCAAATCGCGAAGACAAAAAAGAAAGTGAGGGGGAGGGGGGGGGAACCGCTGCGTAGTCGGACAGCCATCTTTCTCCGCGCAATACAATGACCGCTTGATTTTCGACAATTCCACGAGCTTTGCGACATGGCACCGCAAGCTTTTGAAAGCCCGTGCAATTACTGACACCTCCGAACTCCCTCCCTCCCTCCCTCCCTCCCTCCCTCCCTCCCTCCCTCCCTTCCCTCTCCCGCTGCGCTCTACGATGATAGCTTCATGACCGGCCCAGACGAGACAATCTCCCTACACTACACTCCCTGTTTCTTATCCTACAATTCCTTGCCTCCATCTTTTGTGACGTGTATCCCGGCGAAAGACTGCGCTGCACCGAGCTTCACAACATTTTCTCTGCAAAACACACGCCGTTGCAGAAACTTCGCATACATTGCGACCACCGACTTTGCAGGCTCCTGACCCCGCCTTCCGCCTTTTCAGCCTTTTGTTTTTAATTCTCCTGTCAAGCTGCGCAAGCAATGAAATGACATCCTCGAGAAACCCCCTACACCTCCGAACTGCGACACATGACTGATTCAAGGCACGCTTTGCGGACACGCGATGTCTTAGGCAAAATACGCAGCACAAAGTGATCCGCACGCTCTTACGCATGGTAAAAGAGTCAGAAAGGCACAAACAGAACGACATAAAGAACTGCGAACACTAAGCATAGGACAGCAAAAAAGAACTGAAGAAAACGTGTCCTTCTTTCAGAAGAGGGCAAGTACCCTGTTCGCTTTCGAAACAAGCGCTACTGGCGTGGAAAGGAACAACAAGGCAGCGGGAAAAAGAGAAGCCACCGACGAAACGAAGGAACGGGCCTGCGAAGGAAACAACGAATGGCTAAGATCAGAGGAGGAGGAGGACGTGAAAGACGAGGGCCTGGAAGCAAGGGAATAGAGGGTGAGATGGGGACGCGCAAGCGGGGGGGGGGGGGGGTCGTGAATATAACGAGTGATAGATGGCTCCTTCGAGAGGATCCGACGCTCCCGGCTTCCCGCAGGCGAAGCAGCGCGAGTGAAGCTCGCGTTTAGAAAAATAAGAGGCACGACAGAACAAGAAAGAAAGAAAGAAAGAAAGGGGGAAGGGGAAGAATAATAAGCCTCTCTCTCAGACAAGGGGAGGGGCGAGCACGAGCTGAGACCGCCGGAGCGTGTCGCACGCGACACGACATCGTGCTCAAGCGGCGGCGACGACGCGACACTTCACGCGCCACCCCCCAAGCCCTCCCCCTCGCCAGCGCCCCCCAACAGTTGGCGCCGTGAATACACAAGCCCGGCTACTAGGCCGCGAAAAGCTTGCGACCATGCCTGCGACGATCGCTTCTCGGCCGTGCGTCTTCCCGTTGTCTCCGCTTCGCCGGGATGCTCACGCGCGCTGGCCTGCTACGATGTCGAGATGTTGAAGGAGCGATAGCTTAACACGTCTTTCCCGACCCGAGAGAGGGCTCTGCCGTACGGCTCCGTAGCTCGGCTCTCGCAAACGGCAAAACTTCGCACAAGCCCTTGGCGGGCGGACGTTTTGCCGAAAACGGTAGCGCGCCCCATGGTCGAGCGAGCCGAAATGATAACAAAAAAGAAAGCGAGGAAACAGACAAGAAAAAAAGAACGACCAGGTGGTGGGTTTAGAAGTGGGCGACGAACGCAGTTGCCGCTAAGGGGAGTCACGCTGCAGACACGTATACGACACGCGCCTGGAATACAAAGTTTTCGCAGGGTCCCTTCTGTTACTGCGGCAGCTGCAAGCAGCTACTTGAGGTTAGAGGCGTACCGAGCTAACCCGTACAGGCGACAGCGTCGGTTGAGCACCGGACCATGCTCGTGCCGTCCAGCAAGCATTAAAAAACGCCACTTAATTGTCGCCGACGTTCGCTTGACCCGAGGCGAAGAAACATATCGCGGATCTTTCTCTCTCTCTCTCTCTCTCTCTCTCTCTCTCTCTCTCTCTCTCCCTCTCCGTCCTCAACAACCACTCCGCGGGTGACAGTCCCCGGTGCACAGCGTTAAAATCTGCATCCGCGTTTTTCTGCAGTCTGCCAGACCGAAAAAAAGAAGGCGAAGTAAAGAACCACGAAGGAGACACATCGAGGAGTGTGGCCCATCGCTACTTACAGACACTTAATGCGCCACTAAGTAAGAGTGTATAGACGTCATCTTGGGCGCCTCGCGCCGAGGTATATCTCGCTTCGATCGTCGGCGCCGAGTCAAAAGCCATTAGCATACGCGACTGCGCGTCGTCGTCGACGACGAAGCTGCCTGTACAGCTGCGCCTTCGACGAGTGCCGGACATACCGAAGGTGCATTAAAACGCGACCTAATCACTCTGCGCACCCCCCCCCCTCCCCCTCGCTACCCCTCCCCGCCTCTTAAAGAACCCTCCTCTATTCGGTCCCAATCGCGTGCCCCAGACGTAACCACGAAGCTGAAAGGCGCCTCTCGGTGCGTCGGCCACATGCCGAACGTCGTCGCCGAAGAGCAAACGAACAAGCAACAACGAAACTCTAATAGAACGCGACTGTCAAGGAGGCAGCGAAAGCACTTAGGACTTAAAACGGCGTGCCTTCGGAGCGTGCGGCGTTCCTCTCTGTGCACATCGCGGTCGCAACTTCATTTGCCGCGTCTCTCTTGTTCAAATTTGCCCCACGTGCGACACATGTAACATCGACGAGACGCTCGCACACATTATCTGTGTCTGCCCGCGATACAGTGCTGAGAGACAAGTGATGTGCAGAGTACTGGACCAGTTGGACAATCGTCCACTTTCAGAACTAAAAGCTTTAGGCCAATGCTCCGAAAGAACATCCGCCTTGAAGGCCTTACTCGCGCTGGTAAGGTTCTTGCGGTCCACGGGGCTTCACGACAGACTCTAAGAATGCCGCCCCCTACCGCTCTGTAGTGTACGCGCTTTGTTCGTGCTTGTCTCCCTTTCTTTCTATCTCCCCCTTCTACTCTGTTTCTCTTTTTATCCCTCTTAACCCTTCCCCCTGCGCAGGGTAGCCAACCGGAACTACCTCTGGTTAACCTCCCTGCATTTCTCTGCATTATTCGCTCTCTCTCTCTCTCTCTCTCTCTCTCTGTCTCTCTCTCTCTCTCTCGAAGGAGCGTTCGCGGTTGTGCGACTACCACCGCGAATAAAAACCGCGTTCTCTTTGTCTTGGTGCATCGACAGTGCTGGTTCGGTGGTGCTATACTGCTCTTTAGTGCTGAGAGGTCGGTCTATATTAACGATCGAGGAAGCCGTCGGCGATTTACTCGATTTTTTAACAGTTTAGTCGGTCCCAGTGACGTATGAGTCAGGTGGTGTCTTGCGCCATATTAAAGTTTCCTCTGCAGTGCCATGCTCTCGTGAGCCATTAAGTTTGTGAGCAACCAGAACGCTCAGAAAAATGCTTGATGGTGCAAATCTAAAACGAAAAGAGTGGGCGAACCGTAAGACGAGAGCTGGGTCATCTTGTTGTTGAACTGCCACCCGCCCAGTAGCATCGGCTTCGCCTGCGTGCTTGCGAAGGCTATGCGGTAAAAGCAACCGCACCGCGACAACTAAAGCTGAGTTCGTTTTATGAATGTTGCCCATGCACTTGAATGCGGACAAAACCCCAAGTCAGTCAGCGGATGGTTATCAACCGGGTCAAAGATATTGTGATATTGTCACAGTGCTGCTAGAGTGATACACACATGATATATCGAAATTGTTACAATCTGGGAAGACCACCGAAGTGGACGTGAATAATTAGGAATTGTTAGAGCCGCCGCTGAATACCTCGTGCGCCGACACATTTGCACGCAAATGAATCGGCAGAGCAAGCTCCCTTCGTCCACTTCGCTACGTATGTACAAACGCATACTGGACAGACCTACCGACTACACTAAGCTAATGAACAAATTTTCGAAAATTCGCAAAAAAAAATGAAGGCAGTTGGTGCAGTCTGGCGCCACGTGCGAAGACAGCGCACAAGTGTTGCAGATAACCGACAGGGAAACACCAAGACGAACATCGAAATGACTGGAAGTACATTCACGAAGGCTTGAATTAGTATGTCTTAGGAATTACAGCCACACATATTCAAAACATGGTGTTACGTACGGACCAGTTCAAGAAGAATAAGAAAAACAAAGACGTGCTTTGGCCTCCTCCTTTTCAGCTAATTAGCGGCTTCTTCCCGCTAAAAAAAAAGTGCAGACATATATTTCGAAGTGAGTAATTTATTTCCAGTACAGACTGATTTGGTGTTTTTCTGAGCTGTTTATTTATTTATTTATTTATTTATTTGAATTACCACTTTATTTATTTATTTGACATTATTTATTTGACTTACCATATACACTCGTGAAAGGGCCGCAGCCGTGCACTTGGAAGTCCGAAATTTGGAAAATTCTCAACGGAGAAGCAATCGTGTTCGGTGCCTCGATGTCTCGCATATATATATATATATATATATATATATATATATATATATATATATATATATATATATATATATATATATATATATATATATATATATATATATATATAGAGAGAGAGAGAGAGAGAGAGAGAGAGAGATGTGCATATTTCCAGCCGTGATGGGGCAGCAGTGTGTCATGACCCCCCAAAAGTATGCCGTCATAGATTTTTCGACAGGCAAGTTAGTCAAAGAAAAATTAGTGTTTTGTCCCCTAGTTTGCTATACGTAACTGTTTCGATGTGTTCTATATAAGTAACGTGCCGGATTCCTATAGCCCTTATATGTGCCTTTGTTCTTGTACATTACAGAAAAAAAATTATTAGTCAATCATTCTATAATACTGCAGCAAAACTGATGCCAGCTAGAGTGACCTTATATATTTATATGCTGTTCTAATTCGCGTATGTTCCAGGGAACTTTTGGGACCTGTGTGCGTAAACTTAGAAACAGTCCACAAATCCTGAAGGAGTGCATGCGAGCGCTAGCTTTCGCTCGACAGTACACTCCTAATGCAAACAATTGCACAATGTGCGGCGTCCATAGGTCGTAACGCGGATCGATGACGTCATAAGCGGGGCATAACAGAGGGGCAATCATAGTTGGCTCACATGTTCAAGGCAGCATTGCCTATAGTTCACGGACGTTCTCTTACAGTGTTAAAGAAAAGATGTTGCAGTGCCCCTTTACCAGTATCAGAGCGCTGTAGCAGGCACACCACCACGAGCTGCGGCAGGCCAAGAGAACTGATGACTCCTCCTCTCAATCGTCGCGTCAGCTTCCAAGTGCGGATTGAACAGCACAGCCATGACCGCTGGGAAACTCTTCAAGGCGGCCGCTGCATGCCGCCTCACCAGAAGCAGTAGCAACGAGAAAGGAAAAGAAAGAAAGAAGTAGAGATAGAGAGCAGGGACCGCACATTAATCGTCCCTGCCTGTCGAACAGCTTCATCCGACAGCCGTGCAACTGGGATCCATTAGGGGCCGTGTACCCCGCTCGCCTTGTACATACGTGTATCAGCACGCTCGGATGGCTCGAAGCTGGACCACGTCGTCCCCCAGGCGCGCACGTAATTCTCAGGTGGCCCGCTGTTGGCAGCGGTTCCACGCACGCGTGTGACCTGCGTGCGGTCCAGAAGGGCGGCGCGACCTGTGCGAGGAGGCGGGCCGGCGCTGCCGCAGCAGAAGTCGTTTTAGGCGCACGTCTGCATGCCTTACAAGGGCATTCGTTGCAGCTTTACTACGCCTGCACACACACTCGGACTGAGGTAGAGCGGTGCGTGCTGCGTGTTCAGACTGCGCACTGACGGGTCACTTGCGGCACACATGTCATATTACGAATCAATCAATCAATCAATCAATCAATCAATCAATCAATCAATCAATCAATCAATCAATCAATCAAGCAAGCAAGCAAGCAATCAATGCTCTCTCTCTCTCCCTCTCTATGTACATTGTCAATTTGATTATTTTCAGTATACCGTATGAGATTTTGCGCTACACTGCAGCGGAGGGACAAGTTACCAGCCGGGACTCACAGGTGTGGCCGCCATCATCGCAGCATGGCTGTGGTGCGGACCAGCAAGCTAACCCTTCCTTGCCTAAAGCCATCAGGAATTCCTATATATAAGACCACCATCGCTCCTTTTGGAAGCTACGAGAAAAGCCGGTACCATGTCGGATGAGAGCAGCTAGAAAAAGGTGGGGGGGGGGGGGGGGGGGTGAATGATGATGACCACTTCAATGAGAAGACATCCATGCACACGCTTAACGAGGAAGAGAATATGGAGCGCGAGGAAGATGCAGAGTCGTTCACGTTTGTCACGTATAAAAAAAAAGAGAAGCTTGACGGCATTCCTGCTGTCTTTCGCCCAATTGATGAAAAGAAAAAGAAGAGGACCGTGGTTCGAATCCCGGTGCCACGCAATTTTCCACCGGATTAAAAAAAAAAAGTCCGCGTGTTGATAAAATTGCATAAACAGGTCTGGAGTGCGGCCTCATCCCGGTGACCAGAACCGGTAACGCACTCCCTCACCAGAGCAGGATTGGCCACCCTGGTGCCGTACTTGGCCACAACCTCCCATATGAATACAACAATCAAACCCCGGCCAGCAACTGACCACGGCGGCGGTCAGAACTGTGACGCAGCAGAGGGTGCTAAGTATCCCTGGATCCGGACAAGCCGCCATTGGAATCTGAACCTGGCAACGTTTAACGCTAGAACGTTATCTAGTGAGGCGAGTCTAGCAGTGCTACTGGAGGAATTGGAGGGCAGTAAATGGGATATAATAGGGCTCAGTGAATTTAGGAGGACAAAAGAAGCATATACAGTGCTAAAAAGCGGGCACGTCCTGTGCTACCGGGGCTTAGCGGAGAGACGAGAACTAGGAGTCGGATTCCTGATTAATAAGAATATAGCTGGTAACGTATAGCTGGAAGAAGTAAAGAAAGCCTTGGGAGCTATGCGAATGGGGAAGGCATCTACCTATCTACGCAGAAGTTCAAGCGAAGAGATCTGTGAAAAGATAATAAGCTGTACGAACAGCTTGGCAAATTCATAACCTTTTCAAAACTACGTCGGAACGGTGGAACGGTGAACTCGCCATTATGACGGACCGTCCAACTAAAGTGTTGATATGAGCCGCGAACGCTACAAAGTCGAACGTCTCTATACAACGAATGCCTCTACAGCAAATGTACCTGTATAACGAAAGGCCGGTCATGTCGCGGGCAAATTCCCATATTTCATATGTGTTGTGAATTTCTCTACAACGAAGACCACCACAGGACGAATTTGCATCTTCAGCGAATTTTGGCTCCCTAAGCTTTCGCTCCCTAAGGGAGCGTTGCTGTGTTGCTTTACAACGAACGCTCATTATAACGAACATTACAACGAACCTGTGTTGCTTTACAACGAACGCAACGTAGCGTGGTGCCGCTGGCACTCTCCGCAGACCTCACAGAGGTGCGCTCGTCGCTAGCGGCAGCGCAAGCGACGCACTCGACCAGGGTGCTGACGTCGGAAGCAGTCCTGCTGCGCAGCTCAATGGATCGCTCAACTCGTGCGGTGCTTGTTGTACAACGCATCAGCGCGGGTGCAACGCCTGGCGAATAACGTCGCAGTTAAACGACGACGTGATGACGTAATCGTACACGCGACGGCCGACGATGTCTGCGAAGCCATCTATACTGAGGAAACGAACGTCAACGAAGGCACCGGTGACGAAGATCCTGTGAACGAGCCGACAATTTCGACGGCAACGGAGGTGACAGCGACATTCGAGAATGTGCAGCTTTCTTCGCGGAGAATGATGTGAAATTCGGTACAGTGAAAGTTGACTGCACCCGCGCATTTCTGTCGCACAAAACTGTGCCCCCCCCCCCCCCAAAGAAAAAGAAAGTTTAGCGAATGTTTTTCGCAGCGTCTCTCACAAATTCACGTTAAATAGAAAGGTTTTCGTTTGTCGAACGTGGTTACAACCTGTTCTATTGTAAAGGTATATACGGCGCCCGACTTTTACAAAGAAGTGACCTGTATAACGAAGGATTTCGCAGTTACCGGGCACTTCGTTATGAAGGTCGGCGTATGACTGCAAATGGAAACATTCACGTCGCAGCTGTAGTACCCCAACAGGAATGCGTGAACATCGTATTCTTATTTGTGTTTATATAATACAGAGCTCTCTATAAGTATACAGGTCAATAAGTTTAAAAAATTTACGACAGTAGTTATTATGCTGCACATGGCATTCACTGCAAACCTAATATATACTATACGACATAAAAGGAACGCGAGCTGATTAGGCGTTACTGGAAGGCGCCCTTTCACCAATTCAATGCCAGCATGACTTCGGCACGTACACTTAGCGTTAGGTTATACGCCGTTTTGGCGACTGGGTAAGTAGCAGATCGTGCGTTTCAGCCACTACTATATAGCGAAGGATGTTCTACTTTTTAAGTTTATTGTTCGCGTTTCATTTGTCCATATTAGCATGCAGTGTAGAGGTGGTAGCCTAAATGCGCAATCCTCATGAATCACAGCGGTCATTGCGCACGTACAGTAGCGAGCAAATGCCTAGAGACCACGGCATCAGCAAAAAATAAATAAATACATAAATAATAATAATAATAATAATACAATTATTTCTTTTAGCACAGCCG
Organism: Dermacentor albipictus; assembly: GCF_038994185.2. Taxonomy (NCBI): domain Eukaryota; kingdom Metazoa; phylum Arthropoda; class Arachnida; order Ixodida; family Ixodidae; genus Dermacentor; species Dermacentor albipictus. The sequence continues at coordinate 33,377,366 of NC_091829.1, forward strand.
TGCAACGTGAACTTTGCTTAATGCATGGCGCTGGTCAAACAGGTGCACTTAGGCAGTACCGCTTGATTTCAACCTTTATGCCTATGCTGCGAAGAAAAAAAGAAAGGTTAAGCGGCACCTCCGGACCACAAGGTTTCACTCTCAATTGTACAACATCGTAGCGAAACTATGGGATAGAATTATTGCCCATCCCTTTCCCATTTTTTTCTTTCTTTCCCCCTCTCTCTCTTCTGTCTCGGCGCACAAGTACAATTAAGCGCTTCCGAGTTGCCGGTTCCTCCTAGTGTCGACCTGAGCCCACAACTGCCCGGATATTAGAAACTGCTCCCGAAATCTGTAACGTCACGTTGAAATACCGGTGTTGCGAGGTTCGGGCCCGAAAATTAAAATGACGGAAGTTCGCAGCCTGTCATTTTACCTTCTTCCAACAACTCATTGAAAGCGGACTTTTGACACTTTACCAGTGGCGTAGCAACAAAGGGGGCCGGGGGGCCGTGGGTTCCGGGTGCTCGGAACCAGCAGGGGGTGGGGGGTGGGTGCGGGGGTGTCATATACGTCTGAAGACACCCGAAAATTGTCGATATCCCCGCCTTCCTCGACTACACCCGGGAGGGGGGGGGGGGGGGGAGGTGACAGAGGAGCTAAGGGCCCCGGGTGCCAGACGACCTAGCTACGCCACTGCACTTTACCCATCCAATCTCATTCAGTGTCGGTCTTTGGCGTCCCTTAAATGCGATGTTGCATCAGAGACAGCTATGCATGCGGCTAATGGCGCGATACGAACGATATAATCGAATGGAGAGGCACCCACGAATCGCTTCCGTGAACCGTGCGCATATATGGAAAGACGCACCAGTCCAGCTATAGAGAGGCAATGACTCGAGTTCGATCATGACGCGCCAGAACTGCACCCGTTCCGAGCGCGTATACGCATTAAACAAACAAAGTATGAATACGCGCGGGCGGCGCGGCCATTTTCATATAGCATGCGGTGCGAAACGACGCACCCCTTAATGGAAACTAGGAAATGAACTTGCCGCAGACTATACGCGCGCCCGCGCATTTTTATACATCGAGACTATTTCGCTCGGCCATTAGCGAAAGAAACGTCATTACAGACTTCCATAGATCATACGCAGAACGCAATGGGTCCGGCAGCGCCGCACTGTGGAACTCATTCACACTTGTGTACGAGCAACGAAGCGGCCGACGTGTATCCTTGCAGCTCTTTGCCACCGCGAAGAGGCGGGTTTCTCAATTTGCTTGTCAAGGATTCCAGCCACTGCGCGTTGCCCGGCACTACAACCCGCGCAGAGCGGCCATTATCACTTGTTCATTACAGTCGTCTGAAAAGAACAACAACAACAACAACAACAACAAAAAAGTTTGTGGGCTTTGCGAAAACTGCCGCGCCCTAACGCCAGACGGCGCTTTTATCGTCAGCCATCGCGTTTGTGCAGTCGGCCGTGCAATAGCGTTCGTTATATGAAAGCCGTTCATTCCTTTCTTTTTTTTTTTGTTTCGCTTGCCACGGTGGTGTAGGTGCAGTTACATTAATATGAAAAAAAGAATAAATTGTTTCGGAACAAATGCAAACAACAAAACGAAAAGGGAAGAGAGTGTAGACCTCGAAATAACGCGAGCAAAAAGAAAATCACACCACTCTCATTTCAACGCCATTCGCATATTCCAGATCCTTGCGCTATCACCGCCTGCTATAGATTACAGCAAGCGTGCTGGAGATTAGAATGTAATTCTGAATCTTGTCAACGCTGACTGGTGTTTGGGTAGGCAGCCAAAGACAAACGGTGGCACCAAATTAAGACCCCACTAAACCGACAGCGTACGTTGGGAGCATTTGGTTTCTGCTTCTGAAGATTCGGTGTCCTCCCTTTCTCTTCTATCTCTCTCTCTATATATATTTCCCCATCCCCCCTCACACAAACACATACACGCACCCGCACGTATGCACACGCACATGCACGTACGCACGCATTCGGGTATATACTAAAACGTGCTAGCATTTTCCTGCAAAGGTGCATTGCAACCGGCTTCATTGCGATCAGCGTTTAGCCGCCTTCGCTTTCCGGACGAAGACGCCGCCAGCGTGCATCGCGAAATGCTGCCGCGAGATTGAAGAACGCGACAGCGCCGCCGTGTTTAACTCAATTTCTTTTCTTTGCTCTTTACCCGAAACCATGCGATTGCTACATCCCCGTCTCAATTCGCTTGCCGGAAATTCTCGCTCACGGAGGGAGTAACGAGATCTCTTTTGGCGCAGGGACGCTTATTCCGACGCGGCCGCCTAGCGGCCCCGAAGCGCACGTTGAAGGGAACCGCGCGTGCGCAGTGCTGCAGCACTTATGCGTCACGCGAGTCGCTTAATGCGTCTCCCCGTATAACTCAAACTCTCTATTTCAGCTCTTTGAGACGCACGCGCTACCGCACGAAAAGCTTTGGGACGCGTTAGATGATGTGGCGGAGCCCGGCTCGGGAAGGACAGCCTTCCTTCCCTCGCCGACTTCGCAATCGTGGGGGAGGCTGCGGGAGAGGATGACGACAGCCGCCTTTCTTGACGGCGCTCGCGTCGCTTGAGACAACGTACGTGCGACGAATTGGTGTATGTGTAATAGCCGCCTATACTATTGCTATAGGTGTGCTAGCTAATGGCTCCGTCCTCTACGGAACAGCGCTCTGCAGCAACACGTGCTATGCCAAATCACCGCCCCGCAAGTTGTCAACAAACACGCGCATCATTCCTTCAATAAAGCGAATATCTTTATATAGGACCGTTCCGCTGTTCGCACACGCTGATAATTATCGATGATTTCTACACATCTTCTTGGTAATAAACATTTTTTTGCTTCATATATCAGGCACCTTGATGTAGGTAAGGCAGACGGGCCTGCGCGTACACTTCAAGATACCTTCAAAGACTTGAAGCGGTGTGCCTTGAAAAGGTATCCGTGCTTTAGAGATACCTGTAAGCCGACATGACATGCACAGGTATCATGTCGCGATTAATCTCTTTTTATTTGGCAGAAAAGGTGCCCATGTGTTCACTGGCATTATAGTTTACCGGTCAAGTTTCCATGATATTGCAGACCCTTTTCGGGAAATAGTTCCCCCTAAAGAAAGGAGATGGCGCTTTCGGCGGCACGCAGCACGCTGCCAGGCGAAAGCGCTCGAACTCAGAAACTACTACGACTGCGTCCATACACTGTGCGACCTAGTGTCGGAAATGCGACAGGGTGATCGCTAACGCACTGCGCTCCATTTGTGCGGCGAAATTCGGAACGGTGAAGGGAAGTCGCGCGCAGTAGTTGGCTGCAAAATACAGTGTGCGACATGTTAAGGAATGGAATGAACTTGCGTGGCCAAGTTCGCGGGCCGCTGCTGCATAAGGGCTGCTGTGTTGTCGCGGCCCTTCGCGATGCACGGCTTTCGTCGAGGATAGAAAAAAATTACCGACGATTACGTTACTTCCTAATGCGAAATTTGAGCGCAGCAAATGCGAGCCTTTGTTTGCGTTTGGCCTCGGCCTCGGCCGCGCGAACGGTAGAGTCTTCTCTGCGACGGCGATGAGCTTCTGCTTCAGCCTCGGTTACTGCTGGTTGCTCTCGACGGCGGCGATGAGCCTCCGCTTCGGCGGCGCGAACTGCAGGGTCTTCTCGGCGGCGGCGATGAGCTTCTGCTTCAGCCTCGCTTACTGCTGGTTGCTCTCGACGGCGGCGATGAGCCTCCGCTTCGGCGGCGCGAACGGCAGGGTCTTCTCGGCGGCGGCGCTTAGCCTCTGCTTCGGCGACGCGTACTCCTGGATCATCTCGACGGCGGCGACGGTAAGCTTCTGCTTCGGCGGCACGCACCTCTGGATTCTGACGGCGACGGCGCTGGGCCTCTGCTCTGGCAGCTCGTTTAGCAGCAGCAGCAGCAGCAGCAGCAGCAGCAGCAGACGGAGGACTTCCATCGGTCGTCTCGCTCATGGCTCAGAAAGAACTGGCAGATAATTTCGCAGTGGCGAACGGCAGCGGCAATTTCGGCTCGGGCGGTGCACATATACAGATCCGCCGCCACCGATCTGGCTCTCTGATTGCCACCGCACAGGGGTTGCATTGGAGGAGGAGCGAAGAAAGGAATTAAGTTCGAGCCGGCGCTTTGACAACCGGAGACTCGCAGGAAGAGGGGGGAGGGGGGCGGCGTGTACACCCAGCGGCAAACAATGGGGGCAGAAGCGCGCGCAGCAAGCGGACAACACGATAAAGGGAGGAGGGAAGAGATAGCAGCGACTGACTGATGCCGCTGACGCCGATAGTGAGTCAACCCCAGCTGCGGAGTTGGTTTCAGGGACAACGCCGCCGATGCCGACACAAACAATATGATACCCTCGCTTCCGCAGCGCTAAGAACCAGGTCTAGCCGTGGGAAGGTGGTCACGTATTCGTCGACGTGCTGGGGCCTACGTGAAATAACCGGCGCGTCGGCAACTGAAGAGCACCCTATCCGCCACACAAGAACAGGGGGGGGGGGCACCCTTTCCTCCTCTTTCTGCATGGCGGCGACGGTGTTCTATGCAGTCACGTTATCTTGACTCTCTAGCGGCGTCAGCGGCATCCAGCGGTATCAGTCGGTCGCTGCTAGCGCTGGGGGGATGAAAGGGGGGCGGAGCTGGTTACGAGGCCGACGACAACGCCGACGACGACGCGAAACCCAGGAACGGACGCCAAAGAGCTGCGCTCTAAAAAAAAAAACATTCATTCATCCGCCAGCGTTGTATCGCTCACCTAAGCAGGGGCAGGGGGATCGTCGTGTCACTGCTGCTGTACGGGTGGCTAGAGCTTAGTCAAGCTGCACAGATGCAGCTTTTTTCTCTGGCCCCCTATTTTCGCCGTAACAATGTACTACTGTCTGCGGCGAAAATAAAACTTGATTGATTGATATCGGAACATCGGTAAGAGTGATGATTACCGGTCGTTACGCGGCGACAAAGAGAGTAGCGCCGCTTCCTGGCACAGTAATTGTCTCGCATTTTATATCTATACAAGCATCCACCTAAATTCGAATTCAAAACTTACGCTCACGCTATCGCCAACGTATCAAGAATAAGTGCATGGAGGCACTCTTGAATCAGTGCGCCGAAGCTTGGGCGACGGTCTAAACCGACAGCACAAAATTGTTCGAAGCTGAACGTTTCGTGAAGCGGTCAAAAGAGTACGCGAGTGACTAGCGACAATACATCGTTGCTACAGGTTATTACAACGTACACAACATTTCCACTCCTATAGCCTTGCGTGCGGCAAGAACAAATACACCACAACTGGGCAGCGATTAGGCAGAAAATTATTGCAGACGTTATTAAATTCATAGTGAAACTTACATAACGTGAAAATCTATTTTCTGTAGCCGGTATGTATACATCTGACTAATTATGCGCATTGAGCAATTTATATGTCAGCGGGAAGTAAAAAAAAAAAAACTTTGAGCAGGGCAACAGCCTTCGGCCGTCGCCTGTACGTAATCCCGCGACACCCTCTGTAACACCCCCTCACCCTTTCACGGTTCCTGAGCGTTCATGTCCGGGAAGCCCACTCTCCACACAAACAGGTCTCCGACCAGCGGCCAAGGAGTCGTCGTGCATGAGAAGACGTCGATAAAACAAAGCGAGGAAAACGGATGGAAATCCAAGAGCTGCTCGAGACATCCGAGACACGTCGGTACAAGCCTATCTTTTTTTCCTTTTTAATACTTTCCAGCTTGCACTCCACTCTCTTATCGGTGTCGTATTTACGACCGTGCGCAATCCGGAGGAGATGCCGACGCCGGATACGGCGCGTCAGGTGGCGGTGGAAGCACGTTGCGGCGATCCAGGGAAGCAAACATTCGATGGACGAGGTGAGCGGAGGCGCGCCAGTAGAGAGGCGGGATCTTTTTATTATTATTATTAGCGGCACGATAATATTATTATTTTTAAGCGAATACATGTATTCGACCATTTTGACCAACTCCGTAGTGGTCGGACTCTCCCCACCGATGCAAGGGCGCCGAGGAAAAGGGTCACGTGCTGCAGGCGGCGTTCGTCGACAAACGCCAACTGTGACGGGTATTTCAGATGCAACTCGTTCTACCGCTTTGACATTGTACTAGTAATTGGTTATGTAATAGATGGATAAGTAAAAGAAAAGGAAGGAAATTACTACTCACCGCAGCAACTGTTCATCGCACTGGTGGAGCGCTGCAAAAGGACAGCCCTCCTCGTTTCCCGTCACTCTTTCCCATGCGGCAGCTGCGGGAGAGGGCGCCAGCGTCCGGAGAGGGGAATGGCAGTCCTTTCTACGCCGGAGCTCGCGCCGCTGGAAGGAGAGAGAGAAACATATTATCATAGTTAAAAAGGGGGGGGGGGGTGAAGAGCGGCTGGGGACAACACGCATATACCAACAACAAGCCCTCTCGTATGCGTAGCCACATATTTCACTGACATCGTCGCGCCCGGCTTCTAAAGTTAGCAGCACGTTGAGACGCTGCTCAAACAAGGAGCCTAGCAGCACGATATAGCGCAAAAGGCACGTTTTGCACCGAGCTTGCCGTAAAAAACGACGTACGAGTGATGATGAGGTGCAGTGACGCCGTCGTGGTCGCCAGGTTTGGGTCCTAGCGCTACGAGAAGCTGCGTCCGTGATGTCACATGAGAGGTATATATACCACCGCTATAGATGTACCGGTTAACGCCTCTGTTCTCTGCGAGATTACGCAATGAAACAACAAGCGTTACCCCAGTAACCTCACTGCAACGAACATACGCCTTCAAGCGCATTACTCCCTTCACAAGTCGAATATATAACTTACCAGAAGCGCTGGTCTATTCGCTTACGTTAACAATCATAGTTGATATTTTCTGCATATTAGAAAAGTTAATCTAAAGCCACCGCATTAGAATTGCCACTCAAATAAAAAGAAATGCGCGGGTGACACAGGCTTCCATGAGCAAGCGAGGATGACGTGGCGTCGCGTAGATGCCCTCGCCCCTCATGCAACACGTGGCGCGCTGTTGCTACAGTAGGTGCTCCTGTTCGCCGCCTCTGCTGTGTCAAAGCGCGCTAGTTACGTAGCATCGGAATCAAGGGAAGTTTATCTGCCGTTTCCCTGCTACAGACGACAGAAACCGGCTTTTCAATCGAAGCTTGCATTGCCTTACAAGTGACGTTGTCGTGGTCACGCAAAAGAGTAGTTGCTCCCCGAGCATAGCAGCCATGGGAAAGGGCGGTTTGATGAGCTCACAGCTGCGCCGGAGACACAGCGTGAGTCGTTAGCACAGATTCCAGCTGCATAGGCGCGCGCTCACGCCACGTGCGCACCCAATCATGGCCGTTTCGCTTCCGCCAGCGATGAACAGGGTTTCGCGCGCTGCGCCGGGCCGGGCCGGCTTCGTTCAGTCTAGGAAAATGGATGGGACGACCACGCATTGTGCGTTCCCCCGAGGAACGGGCAGCGTCCGACGAGCGACGGCGAGAACTCGCCCGTGAAAACACTGGCCGTCTGCGCGCCGATCCAGCCGCTAGAGCCGCCCGAGCCCAGTCAATCCGACAGAAAGTAAAAGAAAACCCCGAGCTGAGGGACGGGAGGGCGAAGCAATCCAACACCATTACCTGTAGGTTACTTACCCGTGACGAAGGTCAGCTGCGCGCAGGACCAAGCTTCGCTTACTCCCATTTTCCGGTAGGGGAAGAGTTAGTCTTTTTTTTTCGCTCAATGCGCCATTTCACGCTTTCGCATAACACAAAAAGAAGCGGGTACATCTCGATTTTACCAATACGAACGTAGGAATACGCGTTGCAGGGCTTTTTAAGCGAAGCTTGCCCTGGCTCGCAAGCTTCGGTGGCGTTGTCGTGGTGACGACCAAAAAACCGCAGTTGCTCCCAAAGCATAGCAACTGCGGGAAAGGGCTTGATTAGTGGACAGCTGCGCCGACGCCGGAGCGTGTCATAAGCGAGGATTCCAGCTGCATAGGGGCGCGCTCATGCCATTTTACGTGTCAGAGCCCAAATATGATTATTAGGCATGCCGTATTGGACGACTCCAGATTAATTTTGACCACCTGGGATTTTTAAATGTGCACCTCAATGTAATTATGCAGAAACGTTCTTGCATTTAGCTTGCATCGAAATGCGGCCGCGAGTCTGGGGTTGAATCAGCGACTTCGAGCTTAGCAACGCCGCGCCATAGCCACTAGGCAACTAATATCGGGTGATCATATGGAACTATACGAACCATATGGAACTACACCGTGTGTCCCCACTTACATTAGCCAAACTGTTAAATGCAAAAGAAAGGGGGAGAGAGCATTAAAAGAGAGGGTGCAAGATACAATTATAAAACCTACAGCATTCGGTTGTCAGAGGTGCGATGATCGAGCAACGTAGGTCTTAAGGTCGTATCTTGCACCAGTTAAATCTTCATTCTTTTTTTTTTCGAGGAATAACTTGGCTAATGTAAGCTGGGGCACCCAATATAATGCCTGTTGTCCTGCTAATGATGGTATCTATAGAAACAACACTAGAAAAACAATTGCAGCCGATTGAACGAGTTGGAATCTATATACAGCGAAGCCTTGAGTCAGTACGTGAAGAGTTGGAACACACACATACACACAGAAGTAAGCCTTTTGTTAAGCGGAGTATCTGACTAATAGCAAGTACGACGAACGCTTTGAACGCATCACGGTTTCAGAGGCAGCATGTGCACACGTACGCAGCGCAATTCGAATCCATTCTATCCGCAAGAAGTGTTTACTTCGTCGTTACCTTGCAGCTGCGGATGCGCGAAGGCGAGCTTTCAGGTTCCTTTGTGTTCTTTCCCCCGCACGGTCGGCGCCGCTGCTGCCGCGGATGCGTGCGTCATCTGATGGTGCTTCAAGGAACACAGCGGCGCGCGTGGCGCACGTGTTCCGCTGCGATTGGCTGGCTTATTCGACAAGGGAACCATCAGGCCGCAGCGCCCACGGTCACGATACCCTGCGATTTCCACAAAGAAAAGCTTCAATTTTAATACAGGTGGTAAATGTAGAACGCCCAAGATCTCCTGGTACCACTGGGATCAGCGGAATATTTTTGGAAACATAGAAGAGACTCACCGGAACCGAACATCGGTGAGCCGCAGTTTTTTAAGACCAACGAGAGCCCTATTCGTTCGGCCACGCCGACGCGGGGATAGCTTCAACGCCGAACGCTGGCGCGCGGCAGCTTGGAGACCCGAAAGCAGCCACCGTGTCGACGGTGAGCTGTGGGGGCGACCCGAATCGGAACACCACGATCGCGTGAAACCCCGGCACCATTTCCCATCAAGCCGCAGCGACACCGAAACCATGGAAGTTGAATCCGAGAGTCACCCGAGACCCCTGCCTGACGAGGTCCTGTCCGGGCCGTCTCCCGTCCTCTCGGTGCAGTCCCACAATCAAGAATCCCAGTGGCAAAAGCCCGTTTCCCTTCATCGAAAACGCCGCCTACAAAAACAACAATCCACTGGTGAGCAAGACACTGTCGGGCAAACCCCGGCATCTAAAACCACGCCGTTAAGGCTAGCTCTAACCCAGGCGCCAGCCGCCGCCGCGAAAGCCACGTCGCGAGCCACGTGCGAGGAGCGCGGAGCCGGAACACCTATTTCTAAAGACGCGGCTACAAGGAGCAGGTCTCGCCGAAGCGCACCTCCATCATACGCCCGAACCCGGGCCTCATCCTTCGAAAACCACAGACCCACAAGTGGCCAAGGCGATCGTCCAAGCCACTGGAGGGGCGCCGACCTACACAGGGGACGACTTCTTCGCCCGCCTGCGACACGGCTCGAGCATTATCATTTTGAGCACCCCACACGAGGCCACCGCGTCACCCCCCCCCCCACTCATGAAAATTATGAGCCTCACTTTCCACGGAAGATCACACCGTGTGAAGGTGTATCTATTAACACCCGAGGGTCTCCTTAAAGGTGTCGTACATGGCATCGACGCAGCACCGGCGATGAAGAGCTTACGGCGAATATTCGGGTCCCCACACATGGAGTCCGCATCGTGCGGGCCCGTATGCTCGAACCACCCCAGACAGCCCTACTACACTTCGAGGGACCCCAGGCGCTGTCAGGATTGGGGGCTCAATCCCATCGCTCGCGATACGTTGTCAAGATTGGAGTCCGGCATGAATTCGAAGGTAACTGGCCCATGCCGTCGTCCAACTTGTCCACGCTGAGGACGTTGATGAAGGGAAGGACTGCTTCTCATCGAGAACGAGGAATACGGGTTTATTTACAATATTTATATCAGTCTAACATGACTGTTTGAGAAAGTACATCAGTCTAACATGACTGCTTGAGAGAGTCTCAGTCCAAAATGACTGCTTAAGAGAAGTGTGTCGAGCATCAGCACAACAGCAGTTTTTAAACGCTCGGTCCTCCCGCGATACAAGGCGACGCGAACGTTCGTTTGGTGATCGCAAACTAGCCGCCTCTCCGCAGGACGGTCTACACGCACAAAAGCACACACGTTCGAAGGTCCGGAACCGACGTCAGAGGGGCCCCGTAGAACTCGGAGCCGTTCCGGGTAGCGCGTTGGGGAGTTTGGGAACAATAGTTGGCCCGCCGAACTCCTTCCGTCACAAATTCGATTTAGCCAAGCTGTGGCTATGTTGGCGGCGACGCTCCCGGGATGTTGCCGTCATAGTCGTAAGTGGTTGGCAATCTTGCACTGCAGCTGGCCATTCTTAACAGCGCCTAGATTTGTGTACTTATACGGAGGGGAGATGCCTTGTCTAGACTACCAGCCGACAAGGCAGTTCTGCTTCATCTGTAGAGCCCCCGGACACCGACCAGGCATATGCCCCAACCCAATGATTCGTGCGTACAACGTTTGCAACCACCTTAACCCAGACGCCGGACACACTTGTGTTCCGAAGTACGCCCTGTGCGGAGGGTCCCATCTCACGGCAGGAACAGAGTGCAACAAGCTCAAGCGTATTGCCCCCAGATGGAAGCCTGCCTCCACCATACACATCCAAAACCCAACGACAACCCCACCCGGCCACTCAGTCAAGCAAGGCGGCTGACCTTCGCCCGCGGTGGTTCGGTCCGAGCTGGAAGATACCGACTTCGACTACTCGGAGACTTCTAGCATCTACGGATCCCGGTCCGGTTCAAACCACGCGAGCTGAATGGATCAACACACTCGAAAACTTAGGCAGCGATCACTACATATTAAACATAACACTAAAGACTGGACGCCTACGCAGGCAGATCGGCACAGCTAAACTCACTGACTGGCGAAACATCAGGGAAGCCCAAGAATAGGACGCCGACACAATCGCGAACCTGGAAGACTGGTGTGACAACCTCCGTCGACATGAACACCACAGAAGAAAATTGCCAGAACGGAAGATACCCCCCAGGTGGATACCAACTTCCTACACCTGTGGGATGCCAAACGGGGCTTCAGCCGCCACTGGCAAAAACAGAAAAACAACAAAAAACTGAAGACGCGCATAGCACAAATAACAGCGGAAGCAGTATATGCCATGCAACCCACCTCAGCGAACTGCTATAGATTCTGCGACTCCTTCGGTGGCACCCTGGATACAGCCAAGACGTGGCACATCCTGAAAGCCATCATGGACCCCATCAAAACCAAAGGAGAACACAAGGCTCTGGAGCGGTTACTGCACACCTATCCAGGTAGCCAACAAGACCTCATCGACGCCATCAAGACCAAATGCTACGGTGATCTCGCTCCCACAGAACCATGTACAACACCCTACACAGGACAATCCAACCCACTAATGGACGAATCTACCACAGAAAACTAAATGACAGCGGTCATCGCAGCCACCACCCGTAAGACCGCTACGGGCACGGGCCGCATCATAAACTCCGTGATCAGAAACCTGAGCGACAAGTCCATCTCCGTGCTCATAACCTTTCTCAACACACACTGGGAACAAGGTACGGTGCCGGCGATGTGGAAATACGCACGAATAATCATGATCCCTAAACCGGGTAAGCAATTGGCAATTGAAAACCTCAGACCCATCTCGCTCACGTCCTGCCTCGGCGAGGTGTATGAGAAAATTAAACACAAGACTGCAGAGACAGACAATAAACACCTGCCGGACACCATGTTCGGTTTTCGCACAGGCCTGTGCATACAAGATGTGCTACTCCAAATCAAGGAAGAAGTCCTCAGTAACGTTTCCCGCAGCGGCGAACACGTCCTCCTAGCAATCTACATCAAAGGGACTTTCGACAACGTCAGCCACCGAGGAATCTTAGAAGGGCTGGCCAACATCAAGTGCGGCGAGCGAACGTACAAGTATGTTCAGAGCTTCCTGACCCACCGCACGGCAGAGCTGACGATGGGAGAGATCGAAACTACAGTGCACCAGCCTCTCAACAAGGGCACACCACAAGGTGCTGTCATCGCAGCCACGCTGTTCAACGTCACCATGATCGGACTCGCAAGCAAACTGCAGGGCGTAGCAGGTTTTCGGAACGAAATCGACGCAGACGATATAACACTCTGGACCACAACAGGGTCCCTCGTTGAAAAAGAAGAACGGCTGCAAACTGCAGTGAATCTCATCCAAGAATATGTCATCCAACGGGAACTACAATGCTCCTCCGAGAAATCTGATCTCCTACGAGTCTGGCGAGGCTGGGGTATAACGTACCACTTGGTCCCCACAGACAGAACTAGAAAACTCGAGGTACGCCTCAACGGGGGCCTCATACCAGAGAAGCCATTGCTCAGATTGCTGGGCATGTGGCTGCAGTCCAACCAGCGGGCCACACACGCCCTTACGCTCCTCAAAACCAGTGTCAAGGCGCTATCACTCATGGTCTCCCACGTAACATCCAAGAACAGAGGCATGAAGGAAAGGGACACATTCTCTGACTGGTCAGAAGCCTGGTGGTGAGCAGAATCACATATTTATTTATTTAGCAATACTGTAAGCCTTTTACAGGCTCATACAGGAGTGGGTCACAATCAAAGCAACGAAACATTGTTGGTCAAAATAGAAGGCAATGAAACACGCCAATTATTACAATTCAAAGATATAACACGCAAACAAAACGACAGACCAAAGCAATTAGTACAAGGCATATAATACAGGGAAGTGGTAAGAGCTACGAACAATTCAGATGTGGCGGGAAACGGCCAAAACACAGTTGCGCAACACAACGTTGTAGCGAAGCAGTACATAATCGGAAACAGACCTAATCATAATCATATATACAGCCTGCCCTACTGCCATATCACACAGTCCGAGACGAAGCAGTGCGACACAGTTTTGAGAATGGCTTTCAAGACCGCTCTCCGCCTGCCGATGAGTACGTCGACTGAAAAATTATTGGCGCTAGGGCTGCACAACACCTTCAGCAAACTGACAGAAGCACCAAGTCTCGTAACAACAGAGACTTGCGCGGATTCGCACGGGCCGGCAGGTCCTACAAACCTTGGAGTTCCAAGCTGTAACAACACGAACCCAAGAAACCTGCTCGATGCCTCGTCACGTCCAGGACAGGTATCACGCTGCCTCGATACCACGCAACATGGACCCTGACCAACATTCTGGCAGGAGGAGAGCAAGGGCCCAGTACATGGAGAAAGCATTCAGTTTCAATACCACGGCCCGTTTTACGGACGCTGCCATGTATGGGACGACCAATTGAGAGCGCAGTGGCAGTGGTATGCAACCACCGAGGCCACGTTACCTCCGCTGCATCGACCCGCCCCTGCACGATTACGGAAGCCGAAGAGCTGGCCATCGCGTTAGCCAACCGCGAAGGCCAACACACAAACAAACCACTGACGATCCTCACGGATTCCCAGCAGGCCTGCCGCAACTTCCTACGGGGAAGAATGGAAAGACCTGCTGCACAAGCCCTAGCCCAAATACTCAAGCAGGACCCTTAGGGTATCACCACCCAAACTATCATCTGGATACCGGGCCACACTGGCATCACGGGCAGCCTGCAGGCCGACAGAGCAGCTCGAGGATTCGTGCATAACCGAGCACTCATCACGCCGGCTGCAGAAGACCCGGACCCTGTCGACTTCGAGTATTCATCCATCGTGAACTACCACAGGTGGTGGATATCGCTTGCGATATCCACCACCTCATCTAAATCTGAAGACAGAGGATGCCGCTGCCTGGCGTGGGCTCCAGACAGGCACTTACACCAACCAGCACATATTACATCGCATACACCCCACAGCGTATACAGGGACGAATGCCCGTATTGCGGGGCCACACCAACCCTATGCCACATTACGTGGGAGTGCACACTACACAACACAGTACACCCCGACACGAATACCACGAGGGAGCATTGGGAGGCACTGCTGTCCAGCTCGGCCCTCGACGACCATTTCAAACTGATACAGAGAGCTGACAAGAGCACACGGAGCCCTGGACTAGGGGCCCAACTATAAATGGTTCTTCTGATTATTCTTTTAATAAAGTTTATCTATCTATCTACGCGAGCACAAAGTCACAGCGCAAGCAAACGCTTGGAAATGAAGCTATTCTAACCGCAGCGCAGCAGACAACAAAGACGGGTCCTCCGGCTGATGTCACCGGAACACCGTTCGTAGCGGCACCATCGGTCGCGCACGAGGCTAACAGTCGCAACAAGTTTACGGACAGCGTATGTGTTCTCTGTGCATACACCTGCCATCGCCATTCTTCCCGCAACAAGCGCCATACACCGCCTTCGTATGCAGTGGCATCGCCGCGTAGACGGCTCACATTGCGCATCCGCCTGATTTTGGCATTTTGTTTCTGAATAGCTCGTGAACGATGTGGTGCGTAAACATAAATGGCGCATGAGGTCACACGTTGCATAGAGCGAAAATAAGCACAACCTGCACGCATCGCCGTTAGCTGTGTGCCGCATTTAATTAACTGCTTCGCATAGATTCCAACATGAGCGTTCGATCGGCATTACTATATTTTTTTTCTTACCAAGGACACCTGTATCGAGAACTGGTATGTCAGGCAGGGAGGAGTTGCGAAAATACGTTCGTACGCTTCGCACAACTACTTCCCTCCCATCTCTTCTCTTCTATCTCGCCTACATACGTCAGAGGAAAGTCAATTCGGTGCGCGCACATTCCGATGCGGATCAGTGGGGCGTTCCCTACCGCCGTCGGAGACGGGAACTGACAGCAAGCAACCCCCTCTTGTGAGCGCGCGCTGTGAGGCGCCACTTCGCCCGCCCGTAGCCGGCAGATCCCATACGAAGCAATATGAAAATTTGCAGTGGACAGCTAGAATGACCAGGTCATCGCTCGTGGCCCTTCGAACGTACGGAGCATTGAGGATTAGAGATATATATCAAGGGCTAAAGCTTTTCGCATGAAACTGCGATCGAAAGTGCTCGTGATAAAAAAAAATCCCCAAGTCTCTCTAGCGCACTTCACCGCTGACGTATAGTGCGTGTTCTTGCTCATTCGAGCGCGTGGACAAACAGAATGTTTCTGCGTGCAAAATTGGCGAAGGACACGAAAGGGCTGGGAAAGAACGCGAGAAATAGCTCAAGCCTAACCCACCGCCTTACAAAGTAAAACAGCAATGGCAAAACAGAATCCAAGAACTAGACAGTCGACGGAGCCCCAACCGCAATGAGTTCCCTGAACTAGGGGTTGCCAATGGATGCGCCGCCAACTCAAGTAACGCCTCCAGTAGCACCACAAGAAGCAAACCCACGTCAAGAACACGATCAAGATCGCGGTCGCTTTCCCGAAAACGCGTGAATTACGCTGAAGTGGCCGGCAGCTATGTCAGTGCAAGCGTCGGATCGGCAAAAGCGGTAGCCGTAAGAGCCCTCGAGAACAAGCTCCAAAGTCAACAAAGCCTCATAGACAGACTAATACAAAGATGCAAAGAATACAAACATGGAAGCAAGCAACCATCTACAACGCTAACCACGGAAGCAGTTGATTCCGCGATCGAAGCTAGAGTTCAAAAGCACCTCCAGGCTTTCGAAGACGTCTTCACAAAGAACATTTTCGCCCCGATTGAAAACATCACCAAGCCTATCGTCGAGAAGACTGCAAGCCTCAACACCCAAGTCACCACCCTCGCAAATCAAGCCGCCACTCTCACAAGCCAGGTCACCAGCCGAACAGCTCAGGTCAACAATTTCATAGCACACGCAAAGAACAATTACGTCACCAAGTCCTACCTCGACAGCCTTCTCAACACCACTGAGCAGGGTAGAAAGAAGGCTCGCACGAACAGTCGAAATGATCTCACCTAACCATGAAGCTGCCTGTGAAACTGAAGAGCCTCATGATGGCGACACCTAAAACCACAAGAAAGAGCCCGCAAAAAACTCTGCGAATCTGGCAATGGAACTGTCGATCCTTCCGTCCCCGGCATGCAAACCTACAAGAACTCGGCAAACTGGAGCACCCTGACGTAGTTGCCCTACAGGAAACCAATACCCACAACGCTCGACTTCAAGGATACACCGCTCATACACAAACTCAACGCACAGCCATCGTAACCAAGAAAACGCAAGAACACGAAATAGAAGACATCCCCATCGAGAACACCCTAGTGGAGATCATACCAGACAGAAAAACGCAGCAAAGCCTCTTTATCGCCAGCATATACAGCCCTCCTCATGATAAACTTTCGGAATTCGACCACTTTGTCCGTGAACTCAGGAAACGCACGAAAGGCCGTCAAGTTGTCATAATGGGAGATTTCAACGCCCCACACACAGCATGGGCTTATCCAAACACCACCAAGAAGGGAACCCGAGTGCAGGACACTGGTAAACAACACAGGCTGACTCTCTGGAACGACCCACTGTAGGCCACGAACGTCGGGAACAGTGTCTCCAGGGGCGCAAACCCGGACCTTACGTCTACAGCGAACGTCCACTGGGCCGAGTGGAGTCGACTCTCGGAGACGCTCGGAAGCGACCACCACATTATCCAAGTGACATCGCGCATAATCGAAAACTGACCAAGACTGAAATGGCTCGACTAACAGACTGGAAGTCCTTCAGAGACAACCTCAGCGGCAACACAACAATCGACGACATCGACCATTGGCTCAAGGTCCTTCTCATCACCGCAGAAAACCACACCAAGAGCATCCAACTAAGCACCAACACCTCCGAAGTCGATCCGCATCTCCTTCATACCTGGGAGGCCAAAAGAAGCCTCCTGAAAAGGTGGAAGGGACAGAAGCTCAATAGAAAACTAAGCAACGAATCGCCCTTCTCACCATACAGGCCCAAGATTACGCGGAGCCACTTAGTCAAAATTGAACACCTTTTGTGACAGCATACAAGGGACACTCAGCACCAAGAAAACCTGGCATCTCCTACGCGCTCTCTTAGCTACCGATCATACCAAAACGCAACAGAAGCAAGATCTGCGCAGACTGATCCACAGTCACGCTAAATCGGAGCATGATCTCCTTCGTGAGCTTCAGCAAAAACTGACAAGACCACTTCATCAGCGAGCCGAAAGACCTACGACGGCGCACCAAACCCAGATCTCGATCAACCACTCACCCAGGCAGAGCTCCACGCAGCCTTAGGCAAACTCACTAGAAACACCAGTCCCGGCAAGGACAGAATAACTAATAAGCTCCTACGCAACCTCCCGCAATGTGCCACTACAGCACTGCTACAGCACTACAACGTCTTCTGGGAAAAGGGGGATCTACCCGCAACCTGGAAGCATTCGCAGGTCATCATGATCCCCAAACCCAACAAACCCCTTCGCATCGAAAACCTCCGTCCCATTTCGCTCACATCCGAGCACATGGTGCACGACCGGTTACCACCATACCTCGAGGTCAACGGACACTTGCCGCACACCATCTTCGGATTCCGACAGCATCTATCCACGCAGGACGTACTCCTGCTCCTCAAAGAACACTTGCTTGACTACATCGATAACAGACGCAAATAATCAATCCTGGCAATTGACGTAAAGGGCGCATTTGACAACGTGAGCCACGAAGCCATTCTCCGCAATCTCGAAGATGCAGGCTGCGGAGCCCAAATATATCCCTACATCAGCAGCTTTTTGACACACCAAACAGCAACAGTAGGCGTCTGCAACACGCGCAGCGATAAATTTCGGCTACCCGACAAAGGAACCACACAAGGATCAGTTATTTCACCTCTCCTTTTCAATATCGCAATGATCAAGCTACCGAAACTGAACGTCATCCCAAACCTTAGCTATGCCCTTTATGCCGACGATATCACGCTCTGGACCAAAGCACCCACTACTGGAGAACAAGAACGCAATCTACAAGAAGCCGTCGATACTATCGAAAGATACCCCGAGACTGCGGTCTCCAAAGCGCACCCGAAAAGTCGGAGCTTCTCGTCCTGAGAGCACGGACACGAGGAAGACCACCCAACTATATCGAACCCGATCCTAGTGTCTCGCTCAACGGAACCAAGATCCCTACAGTCGACTCTCTTCGCGTACTCTGACCACATCCGCAAGGACGGATCAGGGGCGGCCACTCTCCTGCGTCTCCAACGGACACTGTCGCAAGTTACGCACCTCGTCAAGAGGATCACAAACCAAAGAAGCGGACTCAAGGGGCACGACACACTAAGCATAATTCAAGCTCCATAATCCATGCAACTCACCTCGGCGAACTGATACAGATTCTGCGACTCCTTCGGTGGCACCCTGGCTACGACCAAGACAAGGCACATCAAGACCAAATGCTATGAAGATCCTGTTCCCACACAACCATGTACAACACCCTACACAGGGCAGCCCAACCCACTAATGGACGAACCTATCACAGAAAACGAAATTAGAGCGGTCATCTCAGCCACCACTCGTAAGACAGCTGCGGGCACGGAGCACATCACGAACTCCATGATACGAAACCTGAGTCCATCTCCGCACTCACGGCCTTTCTCAACCAACAATGGGAACAAGGTACGGTGTCAGCGATGTGGAAACACGCACGAATAATCATGATCCCCAAATCGGGCAAGAAGTTAGCAATTGAAAACCTCAGACCCATCTCGCTCACGTCCTGCCTCGGCAAGGTGTACGAGAAAATTATAAACACGAGACTACAGAGACACTTAGAAGTTAAAAAAAAAAAACACCTGCCGGACATTATGTTCGGTTTCCGCGCAGGCCTGTCCCACACAAGATGTGCTACTCCAAATCAAGGAAGAAGTCCACAGCAACGTTTCCCGCAGCGGCGCACACGTACTCCAAGCAATCGACATCAAAGGGGCTTTCGACAACGTCAGCCACCAAGGAATCCTAGAAGGGCTGGCCTACACCAACTGCGGCGAGCGAACGCACAAGTATGTTGAGAGCTTCCTGAGCTACGGCACGGCGGAGCTGAAGATGAGAGATCCAGACTCAAGTGTACCACCCTACCAACAAGGGCACACCACAAGATGCTGTCATCTCACCCACCCTGTTCAACGTCGCCATGATCGACCTCGCAAGCAAACTACAGGACGTAGCAGGTCTTCGGCACGCAATTTACGCAGGCGACATAACACTCTGGACCACAACAGCGACTCTCGTTGAACATGAAGAACGGCTGCAAACTGCAGTGAATCTCATCCAAGAATACGTCAGCCAACAGGGACTACATTTCTCCCCCGAGAAATCTGAGCTCCTACGAGTCTGGCGAGGCCGGGGTAACCACACAGTCCCCACAGACCCAACAAGAAAACTCGAGGTACGCCTCAACGGGGGCCTCATACCAGAGAAGCCGTTGCTGAGGGCGCTGGGCATGTGGCTGCAGTCCAACCAGTGGGCCACACACACCCTTACACTCCTCAAAACCAGTGTCAAGGCGGTATCACGCATGATCTCCCGCGTAACAACCAAGGACAGAGGCATGAAGGAAAGGGACACTCTCCTACTCGTCAGAAGCATGGTGGTGAGCAAAATCGCACACAGCCTGCCCTATACTACCATCTCACTCAGTCCGAGACGAAGCAGGCCGACAGACTTTTGAAAATGCTTTCAAGCCCGCTCTCCGCCTGCTGATAAGTGCATCGACTGAAAAATTATTGGCGCTAGGGTTGCACAACACCCTTAGCGAACTGACAGAAGCCCTTTACGTCTCGCAACTTGCGCGGACCCGCGCGGGACGACACGTCCTACAAACCTTGGGGTTCCCAGCTATAACAACACGAACCCAAGAAACCTGCTCGATACCTCGTCACGTCCAGGGCAGGTATTACGTTGCCCGATACCACGCAACATGGACCCTAACCTTATACTCCGGCAGGAGGAGAGCAAGGGCCGAGTACATGGAGAAAACATTCAGGTTCAATACCACGGCCCGTTTTACGGCCGCGCCATGTATGGGACGAACTAAGGCGCAGTGGCAGTGGTATGCAACCACCGAGGCCACGTTACCTCCGCTGCATCGACCCGCCCCTGCACGATCACGGAAGCAGAAGAACTGGCCGTCGGGGTAGCCATTCGCGAAAGCCAACACGCAAACAAACCACTGACGATCCTCACGGATTCCCAGTAGGCCTGCCGCAACTTCTTACAGGGAAGAATTGGAAGACCTACTGCACAAGTCCTAGCCCAAATACTCAAGCAGGACCTTTAGGGTGTCACCACCCAAACCATCATCTGGATACCGGGCCACACTGGCATCACGGGCAACCTGCAGGCCGACAGAGCAGCTCGAGGATTCGTGCATAACTGAGCACTTATCACGCCGGCTACAGAAGACCCGGACCCTGTCTACCTCGAGTATTCAGTCATCGTGAACTACCACAGAGGTAGTCGCTTGCGACATCCACCACCCCACCGAAATCTAAAGACAGAGGATGCCGCTGCCTGCCATGGGCTCTAGACAGGCACTTACACGAACCTACACATATTACATCGAATACAGCCCACAGCCTAAAGGGACGAATGCTCGTGGTGCAGGGCCACACCAACCCTATGCCACATTGCGTGGGAGTGCACACTACACAACACGAAACACCCCGACACGAACACCATGAGGGAGCAATGGGAGGCACTGCTGTCCAGCTCGGCCCTCGACGATGAGCTCAAGCTGATGCAGGGAGCTGAAAAGATGGCAAGAGCCAGCTGAGATCTGTTCTAGGGGCCATGACTATTACAGATTTTTCTGATTTATTACTTTAATAAAGTTTATCTTTCTACCCACTTATGTCTCCACATTTTGCTTATAGGCGAGTTGGCAGCTCGGCTGCTTTGCGAGCCGTGGCCGCACTTCTGGCACTTGAAACACCGACGAGGGTTAGGAATGTAGAGTCTGACAGGAATTTAACTGTATAACCTGCCCAAAGGGGTGCGCTGCCTCCGCTGAGGGACCTCGAAAAAGGTCGTGGCGCTCTGCATCGGCTCAACCCCCAGGATCCCCTTTTCCCTGGACACGGCTAAGCCACACAAGGCTATAGGCGCGGGAGGGTCCGACCCTCGTGTGCTCGGGTCCGTGGTGTCGCAACGCACCAAACGCCTGCAGACGCAGACGCCCCTGCGGCAGAGCGGGTTGTACGCAGAGAGCCAACGGACATTAGTCAACAAAAAAAGTGCCAGGTCACGCGTCGGCGGGTTGTGATACACAATCTGTAGACTTTACAGAAGAACGCCCACAGTATACTTCTGAAGACTGTCTAAAAGAAATTCGCTTGTGGTCTTTTGTGAGCCTCTTCCGATAGTTGTAGCCAGAAGGCACTTCATTTGCCTTCGTAATTACGTCAATAGCAACATGAAAGCTTCTCCCAGCTGGACGCGGAACGCCACTCTCGTTATCTTCGACAATTTGGTACCATGACCTGCCAAATCACGGCTGCAGAGGGCCACTCTCCTCCCTTACCCGCATTGCACGGTAGCCATAAGGACTCAGTCCTGGTTAACTATGTTGCTTTCATTTATCTGTTTCTCTCTCTCTCTCTCAGCGGTTTCCCGTTACCTCTGTCCTGAGTCCTCTGGCTAAACCCTATATTCCTGAAACTTTTCGTACGTATCCAACCTGCCACATCACTCTCTCTGGACCTAAACGTTTCCCCCCGTCTTCTGCAGACAGAAATCTCAAAACCAACCAGTAGCGACCATGCATGATCAGTACGTCTACGTATTGGGTCATCGCAGTGTATAGGGCCGAAGATTGCGACACCCATGCGCTCCCTCGGCTCAAAAGCAAGGAACACGCGACGCCGTTGATGCAAGCCTTGCCGTTTAAGGACGAACATCGAAGGAGTATAATAACCACAGCGAGAACGAATAAACGAAGCGCGGTAGACGTGTCTGTATGCGGTGGGGGGTTCACCCGACTGTCGGTGTGGTCATCGTATCGCGCTGTCGCTGCTACGTGGGTCGTGTCAGTGCCGCGCGGCGCCCGCAAGCACGCGATCAGCGCCCGCTGTGCGCGCCTCCGGCGACGCGGTCGAACTGCTACGTGTGCGTCCCAGTGCGCGATGAAACCGCGAACGCGACAGCGCGTGTCGCGTTGGGCCCGCGTTCGCTCCGGTCACGCCGCAACGGAGCGGCCGGCCGACGAATTTTCGAATCACGTCGCACCCCAAGGGTGCGATCTTGTACGCGTTCCAAACTCGAACGGAGGTGGCCCGTTCTCTCCGTCGCGAAATTGGGGGTCCGTTCCGTTGCGTTCGTCCGATAGCAGACAACACGGAATGATTGACAGCAGATATCACTTCACAACTGACGTCATGGCGTTCGACACCGTTCAAACTGACCAAGCGTGTGCGGCTCGGTGGAACGGACCACCTCCGTTCTATTTTGGAACGCGTACAAGACCGCACCCTTGGCATCCATAGAAATACACTGGGTGTCATATTTATACTATACGCAGGACTTTTTAAAAAAGTGTCTGCAGCAGGTGGCGCAATTCTATGGTCCTTGAGCTGGATTCCTCGAAGAGGCGGACGTTACGTGTACGAGAAATCGAAAAAGCATAAACTAATAGTTTAAAACAAAAATATTCTGGGCGTTTTACGTGCCAAAACCACGATATGATTATGAGGGGCGCACGCCGAAGTGGGGGACTCCGGATGAATTTAGCCACCTGGGGTTCTTTCAACGTGCGCCCGATGCACGGTACACAGGCGTTCTTTTCTGCATTTCGCCCCCATCGATACGCGGCCGCCGCGGCCGGGATTCGGTCCCGCAGCTAGACCACGACCGTAACATCACAACACGTTTTGCAACATTTGCGGGTTCCTTTTGAATGACTTACAATTGGATCCGGAAACTTTTACTCGTGCTTATAGGTATAACCGCGTAGCTTCACAATGCGCCATCGAACATCGACACGGCACCTTGCTGACCCGTGCTCATAGACGGATCAAATGATCCGAATAATGCGACTGCGCTAGTGGTACACATTTTGGAAGCAAACAGCGCACGGTCAAAAGCGCACGGTCAGTGTGTTTTCTTGTTTTTGTACCATTTGTGAGCCAACTTTCCGGAATGTCCCACGTAATACTGGACTATGGCGGAAGCAAATACCAACCAAGTATCCGTGGTGCCATCAAGTTCGCCTTCTCGCTCAATACAGTCGCTCCGACATTTACCCTGCATGCTGGGCGGACTCGGTCCAGTCTGCTTGGTTCTCGGTAGATCTTAATCGATGCGCATATGATCGGGGTGCTTTGCCAACCACTCTGCGCACATTTTCACCCGATACGCATGAGTAACTTGGGTAGTTTGTTGTAAAGTATACATTTACAGTTGTCGTTTTGCCAATGTGCGAATGTGGTATCCGCGCATACGTCAGCGCCACGCCCGGTGCTTTTCCGGTAGCGCGGCAACGGGGGATGCTAAAGCTTGCCGCGATATGACCACGTGTTAGGCCGACCTTTCCTGGTTAAAACTTTCTCCCGTGACGCTCCCTCTCAGTTTTTTTAATCACATTCTTCCGTGTACCGGACACTGCCTCGAGAAAACGGAATCGCAACACAGTCGCTATGGGGAGAGGCTGCTACGCGGAAGCATTCTTCGACGGCCTTGTCCGGACCGTTCGATCGCTTCGGCCGGACGCTGACAGAAGGGAAACGCGAAACACGGCGATAACCGTGGAGGAAACGACAAGAAGACGCAGAAAGAAGAGGGGGGTTCGCAAGGGGAAGGAGGTTCAGGAGTGAGTAGGGCAAAAGCGCCGTACGTACGCGGCTTACACAGCTTTCCGACCAGGAGGGAACCTCGCGTCAGCGCTTGGCCGGCTGCTCATACGCGCGTCTAGGTCCCTGCGCGGCCTGCCCGCCTGTCGCCCCTGGTCTCCCGCTGGGATGACACGAAGCTCACGACCGGAACACGCCGGGAATGCGGTTGCGCGCGGTCCCTCGCCGGCTTCCTCCGGGATGGGAGGGCACCGCGTGCATGCTGTTCAGCAGGTCTTCTACATCTTCTGTGCGGTATACATCACAAAAGTGCATAATGTCTCACAGGTCCGCGTCCCAGTTCCCGTACGTTTGGAGCTATACGGTCGCCGCAGCTTTCGCAAGCGGAATCGTTTTGTTTCAGTGCGTGAGTATAGTGATTACAAGGGGAGGCTTCATCCACCAAATATCGAGGATTTGTCTTATTGGAATTAGCTTATACTTGCGCATTGAAACAACGATCCCGATCATGCCAGCGAAGGCGTGCTCGGCCGGCCCTTAACACCATCAGTCACCTCGGCCTACGATCCAACACCAAGTGAACACTGAGGACCCAAATGAACTGCCGAAAGTGCGCTATACTTCATCTTTCATACTATTCGTATAGATCACCGCACCTGTTGTGGCTATTCCCGTAAGGAAAGATATACTAGAAAGAGGATGCTAAAAGCTGCCAAGCTACGAACGAATCGAGACAGGCAGTTATAAGCGTTGGTTCATGGACTATAACTTCGCTAGGCCATGCTCTACGGCAACCTGTACATGAGCACGACTTCCACGCTTTTATTTAAATAAGCACACTTGCTCACCATCTGCTGCGGCTGTGTCCAGGGGCGAAGGCCACGAGAGAGGAAATGCTTAAAGTATACCCCAGACAAGCCGGCCATCTTTGTCAAATGCGGCTTTGTCATCCTTGGCCTGCTGGTTTCAAGTGGTTGGCGTAATGAAGTCATACAGCGGCGCTAGTGGTGGCGGCGGAATGAGTATGAATATGTCGCACAAGTACGAAATAAATGATATAATATGATGGACAGTCACGCATCACTGTCATTACTAATTAAAGGCAACGCAAGTTGAGGTATACAGATAAAGCGAAATTCACAATACGCATGGCGAAAGTGCCCGCCAAGCGAAGTACAAAGTATACCATATGGCCTCTCTTATTTTTTTTTTAAGCGATAGCATGTTTTCGCTATCGGCCGACGCCCATAGCTTGTTTTGGCTACTTCGATGTAGCTAAAGCAAGCTACGGACGTCAGCCGATCTCGCTCTACAACAACCGGTAAGAGACTGAGCATGTGTTGGTGGGCTAGTTGGTTAGGCATGATAACAAAAACGGCGCCGATTACATGAGCATAGATATAAGATGGAAAACGAGCTCTCCGGTCACATAAGTGCGCATTGTAAGGCGCACAAGTGCATCCCAGATTTCGATAGAACCAGTGTTCTGTACAGGGCTGACCATCAACTCACTAGGGAGATATTGGAAGCGCTTGAGATAAAAAAGCGCGGTCTTGAATGTATCAGTGAAGCCTCAGTTTCGCTTTCGACAAAGGAACTGGCATATCTTGAGAGTGACTCTTGAACTGTTATTCTGTATCTTCGCTTCTTTGTGCGATGCAGATGACTGCCCTGTTTAGTTCTTGTTTTTTGACAGCGGCTATATATTGCTATGTCAAGAAATAAAAACACTCAGTTGTTAGTGCGCCTACGTGCTGTCTCGTGTTTCCCTTCTTCGTGTGTTGTTTTATTCGGCGCCGTTTTTTGTAATCAAACTGGTAAGAGAGTCGACTTGGGCTGGCTGTTTGGGTTTGTAGCTGCAGCTTGGGTCACCAGGTACGGTGGGCCGGGTATATGTGCCAACGGGCACGAACGGACGACTTCGGCACCGCGTATGTAATAGTGGTATGAACCCATTCTTGACCACTCTTCCAGGATAGCACGACACCTGATTGCTTGGCGTGCGCCCGGGTGACGTCACGCACTATAGGGGAGGAGGAGCTGAGGAGGGCACGCGCGTCAGCTGCGCTGCTTGATGGAGAGACACTACAACGAAGTTGCAGCCAGGAATCTACGGACAGTCGGGGTTGCTACGAAGTTTCAATTTGGGTACTACAATATATACTGTCTCGCGGTATCATTCGGCATTGTGGTTGGCAGCGGGATTGCCACTTGGTGTGTCCGCTGATGTGCCCATAATAAGGCTTCATACTCACGGATGGCATATGAAGCAGGTTATATATAAAAAAGAAAAAGCCATCGCTGATTTTCACAATCACCTTCGATGGTTCCTGCTACAATTTTTTTTAATACCGTTAATAGAATTGTTAAATATAGCTTGTGGCATAAAGCACAAATCTAATTACTAAGCTGAATTACTCGAATGGGCGGACATCACTTGCACAAGAAATCACAAAAGCTTTGCACATTTAGATGGAAAATACAAATTTTTTTTTTCGGGTCTGCCGCCATTAAAGAGTTAGCCGGAGCCCCAATGTGTTTCGTAGCACATTTTCACGTGGCATATCTCGAAAGCAGTGCTTATGGTGTTTGGATATCTGCTAGCTAAGCAGACATGGCTTCACTACTCGTGAGCGACATCTTCGCATTCACGTGTGCGCTAGAGTGATTATTTAAAAATAACTTCCTTAGTGCATTTAGGTAATTAGTTTACAGTTGGCATGACGGAGAGTTGGCTGGCGAAGAATTGCCCCGTTACGTAATTAGAGTGCGCTAGGAATATTAGGTATTCTAGGTCACCCTAGCGTAACGCCTACACCCCCCCCCCCCCCAGTTTATTTCCTTTCTTCACGCAGTCAAAATAAGTCAGAATGGCGGACGGGGCTCAGCAGGAGCGGAAGCAATTGAGTGTATACGCAACATCCACCTTCAGCAATGTTTAAAAACTTCGTGCACTGCACCACGAACTTGTCTCAATTGAGGAAAAAAAAAAAAGAAGGTAGGAGAGGGACTTGCCGATTGTGCGCCGCCAATCTTCCCGTTATTCTTCCATTCACTTCGCGCCGCGCACGGGAGGATCGTCGACGCACAATAGAACTCTGCTCTCCTCGTGAGCCTCGACTTGACTAACGACGCGACCCGCGACTTCCGTGGGACTAGCAAGTGGGGAAGCCTGCTTGCTAAATTTCGCATTGCCTGTTCAGATCTACGAAGCACTTAACACGCGGTGCAAGCGGCCACGCTCTGATCAACAACACCACGGACACAGTTCACCGTGGATTGCGGCAGCAGCCAAATACTATTCGTGTATCACTAAACTGACCCAAGTCCCAGCATGTCGTCGCCTTCTGCCTGCGCTTACCGCAGAGCAGGTTACAGGCAGGTACAAAATCTTGCAGCATCTACGAGCGGCGTGCTAAACTTGTCAAAGTTACGAAGGTACGAGCGCAAAAGGACGCGCATGCGCAAGACCACGACTCGACCAGTTGGACTCGACAACGGTTGCTTGCTTCGGCAGAGGGCGGAAAGGAATTCCCTATGGTCCTATGGGCACTGTTTATCTGCGACACGCGCTAGCAGGTCCCCCAAAACTTTGTCCACGTCTGTACGCTGCCTTCTGGAGATCTAAATGACGATGTCTTCCTTCTGCTACCTCTAGTGAAGGACGGTTAATTTCGAAAGTGGTTCTCTTTGTTTGAGGCCACAAAGCGCCTCACAGCTAAATCAAACAGCTGGACCCGTACATTCGCTTCAAAGTTGCGTAACTTCGTTATCAATATGCCGATCGCTCTTCATTGCGTGGAAGGCGCCCGAACGTCTCAAACTCCGGAACCAAACCAGAACAACACTGAACTTCACAAACGACTAGAGAACAAGAAAGAAATCAACAGTTACAGCTTAGGAAAGTGCTGCGTATCCCGTCTTCAGTCACTCTTTTCGTTGCAGTAGTAACGTAAACCAAACGCGGAGGCCGTGGAATGTTTGAATGATTTCATCTGCTCACACTGCTTTAAGTGCTCGCAGGGGTGGGAATGCCCAAAGTCCTTTTGGAGCAGTCGAAATTTAATTCTGGAGCAGAGAGATATTGGGCGCCTATATCTTGTTCTTAACGCAAGTCTGGGGAATGGAATTTTAATTTAGGGCATTATTATTATCATTAAGTGTGGTAGCAGTCACAAAACCTTGCGTTATGGAACATTAAAAATAAGTGTTGAAGAGGAGCCTAAAGGCATTTTTCATACTGTTTACGTTTACATGTGCGCGCATGGCGCACAAAGTCTGTGTGATTCGTGGTTGTAGCTCAGTCGTTAATGGTGGTATGCATTTTTTAGATGAAGTAGAGACTAATTTTGCTTTGGGCTATAGTCTTTACGCTGCAGTATAAAAACCAGTGACTGCATACGCGTCGATCGCGCGATGTGTGACCGTCGTGCCTTTCCGTTCGTCACAATCGTTCAAAATCACTCAAATTTTATTGCCGCACTGTGATGCAAGCACTTCACGCGCGCGCACGCACGCACACACACACATACACACAGACGGCTTCAGTCCACGCCGTGAAGGTGGTTGGTCAGCAAAGCTGTGGCATCACCTAATCCGATAGACCAATATGGCGTAGCCTTCAACGATTGAGCAATGCACTACATGAAATGATTGATAGTAAAATGCCTCAGAAGAATCGCAAAGTACGACTTACGCAAAACCTACAGATATAATAGCGTCGGACTGTAATTTGAATATACGAGAAAACATAATTCTGTTACGCAAAAACTCAAACACAAACCCTTTATAACGCGATTGCGTTATAAAAGGTTTGGTTATAAAAGCTCGTCTTCGTGCATAGCATTCGTCGCCAGCGTTTCCCGGTAAACGTTACGGTTACATAAGCTGCAGTTGCCGGGAAACGTGAAAAGTACTCGGGGATCTCTAAACGCTATCGCGTTCCACTCTTAAAGGCGAAGCTTAAGCGTTTTCCAATTTCTTTCTTTTTTTTTTTGCAATGCGTTCCACTTATTGTAATTTAAGTGGGACAGGATACAGTTTTACGAGCCAAAACTACAATCTGATCACGAGGCGCGCCGTAGTGGGGGGGACTCCGGAAATTTGAACCACCTTGGGGTTATTTGACGTGCACCTAAATCTAAGTAGAAGGGTAAATGCGGCAGCCGTGGCCGGGATTCGTACCCGCGACCTCGTGCTTCGCAGCCCAACACCATAGCCACTATAAGCAACCGCGGCGGGTCGAATACAAAGCGCAGCAGCATCGACTGCAGTGCCAGAACTGCTTCTACAGTGATTTTATGCGTAGCATATTGCAATCACTCAGTTCAGCCCTTGGGCGCGGCCGCGCAGCCACCATTGAGGGTATGAGCCATTGTTCATTGCTGCGCGTCTCATATACGGGTCTATTCTCTTTTAAGTTTGCTATGTTTGTTATTAAGTTGCTTCTATTTTTATGCGTTGCATAATGCATTCACTCAGTTCAGCCCTTGGGCGCGGCCGGGCAGCCACCATTGACCTTTAGCGCAACCACGTGACGTGACGTCACGACAGCCGGAGGAAAAGCTGGGCCCCAACTCGAGCAATATGCAACGCATTCTTGGCTTAACCAAGCTAAGCCTGGCCATTTTTTAGCAGGAAACTCTTCGATGGCAAGATATATATACAACGCGGAGTCCCATTAACCCCCTTCCAGCTTTTTTCTCACTCTCTCTTCTTGGGCATAGAGTTGCACTCAGTACCATATGTATTTCCACACACTGCTCGGTTTTTTTAATGAACTGGCAAATGTGTCAGTACAGCTAGGAAACACAGTGCAAAACATCAAATATTACAAATGTGGACACACCTGGATATATTTTGTTTAACAGCTTGCACATGGATTATAAAAACGTATGCATATGGTACAGCTGACTCATAAATTCAAACAGAGCAAGACAAGCAGAAATAGTTTTAATTATATGAAAGTAGGCTAGAGTGCCTTCAAAATTTTAATAAGGCCAACGCTATGCAGAATGTTGTCAGCACTCTTACAGCATAAATGAACTCGCGAGGCTGAAATGTTCCCTTGCGAGCATTCCAGCTTCCAGTCAGGATCAACTCACAAGATTTTTTGTTCCCATTTCAAGTGCATCAATCAAGATAATTAGGAGTACAAACAGACCAAAGCAGTTAGATGCTGCGCTAGCGTATTCAGTGAGATATAGGCAACAGGGTGAGAGAGGAGAGATGAGAAGCACTTGTTAAATGTGCAAAATATATGCTAACTGCTGTAATAGCAAATGCTTCAAACTTGCCCTCCACGACTAGTGTGTCACACATTTTTACTGTGTTATTCCTACACAGATTTCAAAAGCAGTTGATATTATCTGCAGGCTTTACAGCTGTATGTTTGCATGTAATGTACCAAGTGATCTCCTGGTTAAAAAAAATTGAATAATGTGAAACTTTTAGGATCAAACTAGAGTGACTCTTCCTGCACAGTGTATGACACTCCATGAACACTATTGAACACAATCAAATAGCGTGAAAAATTCAATGAGTATAATACATTGTATTACAATGAGTAATACATCAACAGAGAATAAACACATCGAACTGTTACGCTAAGCTACATCAGCATTATGCAATCTGAAACACTGATTTCTGACTCAAATTTGTGCACTGTTTATTTGAAGCATGGCAGCGTTCATCAAGAATAAATATGCTCATAACACATATTCAATGTGCCTAGGTGCGCACACTTCAGATAAAATAGGTGTCATGAAATATACAAATAAGCAACATTGTACAAAACAAGCATTGTAACATTATCAACACAAAGTGAAAGGTATAAACACAGACACATACACACACAGTTCTGGTCAATTCGAGTCACCACAAAGTAAGCACTTTTTTGTCTAATCACTACAAAACCTATTACGTTGTCTTTGAGTAGTGCAGTAGATTAATGAACACTGGGGCTTCGTTTTATAGCAGTAATTCACAATAGAAAAGTTTTTTAGAAATTGAAGACACATAAGTGCTCCGCAGCAGAATCGAGCGGGCAATTGTATGAAGCGAAAAAAAAACACACACACACAAATCTGGCACTCTCCTTTTCCTCTAATTTTCCCCAGCTTATTAGGAAAGCTTACTTTGCTGTAATAAAAAAAATCAACATTAAGAAAAATTATCTTTGGTACTATGCTTTACCACCCGTCACCTTGGTAATGCAAAGAAGCCAACCACAAAAACCTCCAAAGATATATGTGCAAGTTGGCTTTCCTACACACCATAAATGCACCACAAAAGTAGAAGGGGCAACTGTGCACAGTAATAATGCACATTCTTTTTCTCCTATTTCGCAGCTGCTAGAAGGCTGACCTTGGCACTATACTCAAGGTCAGGTCAAATTCCTGTAAATGCAATCTGTGAACGTTACAATAAGGCTTTTGGATGAAAGCTTTTTGCTGCAAAAAAAAAAAAGGCATTGACAATCATACGACCAAGTCAACCTCAGGACTAGCAACATAATCACACAGTCTCTCCATCTCCAGCTACTATAAAACTTCTCAGGTTTTATAAGTTTTGAATAAACAGTCTTTTTTTTGTCACACCCCGAGTTCACGGCCTCAGATAAACAGGATCACTGACTCCTTGAATCCCGACTAGATGTTAGAAAATATAAGAAAAGGTGCTTTTCTTGTTACCTCTATATCCAAAAAATTGTCCTGTCCACATGATATCTTTCCGCCCTCATTGTGCTCAAGACACAACATGCTTTAGTATACCAAACTCCGATACAACCATAGGCAAAAAAACGGTACACAAGATGCCACTTTTTAACTGAAACAAGCCCTGAGAGACTCTGCAATCTGTTGTAAATATTTGTGTTAGAGCCTGTATAAAAAAATGGTCTGCTTATGTACACAAACCTGTACAAGAAATTGTTTAATATAGATGTATGATAGGCACTACAAACCTGCACACAAGCTGCCAAGATCTTTAATTTATTGTGGGCAGAAACCCCACCAGTCCCCTTTTAATCCACCAGTGATGCAGGATCATCAAGGAAGTTGACTTTAAGCATAAGGCCTAGAAACAAGCACGGTTCATGCATATAGGGCAAAGAATACATGTTTTAATTCTGGCCTGCCAACGTAGTTTTGCAAGAAATTTAATTTTCCTTTCTTTAGGTCAACGCTTCCAGTTAAAGTTTTTGTGCCAAAGTACATGGTGTGAAATGAAATGATCAAACTACGGGGTTTAAAGGGCAACTGCAACGAAATTTCGGATAGCTTAAAAAGCCTAGTTTAAGTTAGTGTATACATGGAGAAACCACTGCACGAAATTTTAAATTTGTAGTATGAGTGGAAACCTCACGAAAATCTTGCAAAGAGTAGCCATTTTTATACCAAAACTGAAGGAAATAAAAGGCACCTCCATTATTGTTCGCCAGTAGTGACATATCACTTAGATGGCGTGGCTTTACACCATTCCCTCAGAAATAAAGGCAGCTCACGCAGGTGCCCGTGAAAACATGATGCGCTGAAAAATATCAGAAGCGAGGTGCAGGGACTTACGCCGTAGCCGCAAACCACAAGGTGCACGCACCCTCTGCTTAGTTGCTGTTTAGAGGCTTCTAATAAGAAAGCTATGCAATAGCCAGCCTCATGGCTTTGCCTAGATTACTTCAGTGGTATACAGTACTCCTTTGTAACCAGTTTAGCTAATGTGAAATTTCATTCCAGTTGGCCTTAAATGGTGACCATGTGAGGGTCAGTGTGATGGGAAGCTCCAGATTCATTTCAACCACGTGAGGTTCTTTTACGTGCACTTAAATCTAAGTAGGCAGATGTACTTGCATTCAGCCCCCACCTAAATACAGCTGCCATGGCAGGGACTTGAACTCACAACCTCTTACTCGGATGCAGAACACCAGAGTCATCAGAGTAGGTAAAAGTATGGTGTATCACTGGTTCAGTGGAAACAGTAGTTATTATATTGAACCAAGAATATTTTTGCACTATTCCTGAAAAGAAGCAACTGATTTGGCACAGATGGCAAACATTTAGTACTAATAAGAGAGAAACATACAAGCCCTTAATATTCGTACTAAATTGCAATTGGTGATATGATTGTAATAAAAAAACAAGATTAGTCCTGGATCTTTGCTTTGCACCAATAACTGTGCGAAGCTGTTTTCTGTATATGTGAACATGGCATGCAATTTTCACTGGTTATATGCCTGGATTCTGTTGGCTTGTTTTCCTTTTCCTTTCTTTGGGCATTGTAGCTGATATCGCGGGTAATATGCGAGGGCATGTTACGGGTGACAAAATATGGCATTATGATTCAGAAGCTGTTCTTCAATGCCACATGTGAACCCAATAGAAGTCTAACACTGGTACATTTCATGTTGTTCTGTTCTCTATGCCCACGCTTCCATGTTACTTTGAAACTGAAAGCAAATAATATTGTTGCAGAAATTTTGTGCGTAAATAGTTATATCAGGTCAAGAACCTGAGCTTACAATATGATTTAGACAATAATTTCACTATAGCAAACAGGCCTTCACCATCTTTTTGCTACTGTAGTTCGCTAATAAGCAAAGACAGAGTCAAATCTTGTACTCGTGCATTTAGCTGTATCAAAATGTTGTACAAAGTGATCACACCTGGCTGGCCTATTTTAACAGGAACATTAACTTTCTGTTGGCACAAAATGATCTTAACAGCTATACACACCTGCACGAGACCAGCTATATGCAGGGCGATCCAAAAATGACAGAAATGTAAATTTCTATTCTAGAAAAGCAAAACCAAATGCAACTCCCAAAGAAGTGAAGTTTGGTGAAACTGCATGTCATGGTCCCTACATGCTATATATATATATATATATATATATATATATATATATATATATATATATATATATATATATATATATATATATATATATATATATATATATATATATATATATATACACATATATATATATATATATATATATATATATATATATATATATATATATATATATATATATATATATATATATATATATATATATATATATATATATATATAGCATATGACAGTCATTATCATCCCAGCTTTATCTGTACTGCACACGGGCTGCACAGGAAAGCTGAAGTGAACACGAAATTACAATGAGTACTTTAAAATGCAAAATATCTATCTTTGACGACATACTAAATGCTTGTCTGCAGCAACCACAAGGGCAAACATACCAAGAAAAAGCTTGCTGTCATTTTTGCATGTCAACTTACCATGCATGATAAGACTGACTACAAAAATGTACATAAAATGTCAGCTACAGCAATATACATGCCACGACAGACCATCTGATTTTGAGGAAAAGGCTACCATCACCTCGAAAACAGCAAGCTGTTATCACAAACATATGCTAGGCAGCACCATGTTTACCCACCTGCACGAGACCAGATATATGCAGGGTGATCCAAAAGTGACAGAAATGTAAAAAAATTATAATTTAAATAGACAGACCATAGCAACATGCGAGTTTCACAGAATTGCACAGAGAACATTGTATTTTTTTTAATACCAAAATAGTTTGTTGCTGCAGTAGTTTCATTTGTTGAGTTGTTGTGCCTTAATTGGCACAACTGCTGCCTGTCAGCAAAAATTATAACTACTCGGGCTATAAATTTATTTAAGAAATCCTGTTTTGCACATTTCTGTGAAAACCACCATCTTGCTATGGTACCTACATTATGAGCTATTATAAATGCTTACTTTTTCTAACACTCATGGATTACCCTGCATATGTGACTCCTTTTATTCACCAAAAATAACTGCTATGCAGTGCTTTACGTAGGGCAGCAAGCAAATTTGCACAATAGCAGAATCAAAAGATTATGGTTACAGTTCTCAACTACTATTGCCTTAATGTTGTCTGGAGATATCTGCCACATATAAATATCCAAGAAATTCAGAGTGATTTGAAAGAAATCTTTCATTAAAGCTAACTTAAAATTTATCACTGCACTACGCTGTATTGAAGTATGCTAAAACCAAAAGCAAATGAAAAGCAATATAAAGAAAAGGCAAACAAGAGAATGAGACAAATTCTTCGTAGCATACATCTACTAGGCTCTTGGATAGCTCAGATGGCGGATCAACCGCCCGGAAAGGCAGTATTTGAAGCCCATGAGGGCAACTGTGCGTCCCCCCCCCCCCCCCCATTCAGATGCAGTCTGATTTTCACAAGAGTAATGAAATGGCTCTGGTTCTGCCATTCTGCTAAAGTCAAGTGGGTGGGTGTTTTTCCATTTTTCATGAGACACCTTCAATCTTGCAAATGAACTCAATAAGTTAAGCCTTGATACAATGAACATGAATATTATGAATTATCAGATACAATGAAGTAAATCTAAATTATGGTTAGCCATATTTCATTTCGATGAGCATTCTGATGCTAAAAATGTGGCATCCAATGCGGTATCGGTTACGGTGAAGCAAATTTTTGGTTTGGACGAGGCTCAAGAACGCTGCATGAATCAGCAACAAGAAGCCAGAACTTGTGCAACAAGTTGCTGTAAGTACGCTTCTGACCATATTAGGTCTTTATACACAAAATTTACATGCTTTGATAACTGGCACTATTGATGAAAAACACACAGAGCCCTCATCAGGCAGGAGCTTGGCTAGACTGTGCTTGGTTTGTGCAATCCTGTTGCACGAATTGAAATCCAGACTTGTTGGCGTCAATTTTTGTTCATTCGTTAGTAACCAATGTCGACCATAATGAATAAAGCTCCACCCTGAATATTATATTGAGGTTCGATTGTACGTGCAACGTGCATAGTACATCGAGAAGTGCTTTAGAGCTCGCGTGAAAGGGGTGTCCTTATTGCATAAGCAGGCAAGTCACATTCAAACATTTTGCCTGCACTTCAGGATGTCAACTGCAGCCCACATAAGTGCCTTCTTTCAGCCTATAATGCATCTGGAAGCAAATGAGCAAGATTCTGCCCAATTTTACATCATAGTTCGTCCATATGATGGTTCTTAATACCACGGTTCTGCAACACAGTGTCTTGGACAGAACGGCCAGGTGGCGGAGCTAACATTGGACGCTCCCCCTCCTCTCTAGACAGTTTTGGCATCTCACGGCGCCCAGACGAGCGGCGTTGGCTGATGATGTTGTACGCAAACTCTCTCTCCCTTTCACGGTACTTGGGGTCAAAGGTGTACCACGTGGCGAGCGCGCAACGCCGCCCATCTTCCACCGGAAGCACGCCATGAAGATTCTCCGCACCCGCTGAGAAGGCCACGGCCCGCCCGCACTTTGGTTTCACAGAGGCCTGCACACACATGGCGGCATAGTGAGATGAACCAGAGGAACCAAAGAGCTCACGCAAGTAACATCATTACGAAAAGAAGCCAACAGGCATTACAACCAAGAAACGCATATAAAGAATGCTCTTGAGATGGAAACTGGAACTTTAGGTCGTGGAACTTGTACATAAACATTATCTGCACTGCCGCTTTCCGGAAACAGTGCCTTCTACGCCACAAACTCAAGACTGCCCCACCAAATGTTAAACTACTCTCTTACTTTTCCTTAATTAGGCCGAAACCTGAGTACGCTTCTATGGTTTGGGACCCTCACACAAAAATTAACATAAAGAACCTAGCTAGAATTCAAAGAAAAGCCGTACGATTTATTTGCAGTAAATTTAAAGGCTACTGTCTCCCCCACTGCATTATTAACTGCAAACGGCATTGAACTATTACAAATTCGAAGAAAGAAAAGTCAACTAGAGTTTCTTTCAAACTTAAGTAATCATAGGCTAGCCTTACACACCACAAAATATGTATCCCCTTTGATATGCGGACCCACTTGACACCACTACCCTCATTCTCTAGCATCTATTTTCGCAAGGACCGACGCTTTTTTGGTACTCTTTCTTTTCCCACAAACAATAGCCTGAAGCATATCCCCAGTGCCCGTGACCTGCATACCATTTGTGTAAATAATGTTGTTATCTTGTGAATATAATTATAGTTGTATTATAACCAAGTTGTTTAAATCTTTCTTAATCGTCTAACTTATGACCAAAGAATTTGTGTGAAAAACGTGTTATACACTTGTTTCATCCTGTTCTTCTGTGTAAATAATTTTGTGCATTCTGTTCACCCTGCGTGGACTTCTTGTCCACAGTATTTTATAAGTAAATAAAATAATATATATATATATATATATATATATATATACATATATATATATATATATATATATATATATATAAGTTCTCAGTCAACTTTAGCAGGGTTAGATTTGCAATTATTGTCGTATTCATAATAAAAGGAAAGGAAATAAAAGAGGAAGAACACAAAATTCTACTTCTCCACTTATCTGGATACTTATCTACACAGACAGCTTACCTGACCTTGGAAGTGTCAGCTAGCACTGCTCTGATAACTGTAAGAGGACGATACATGCAGGGCAGTTCAAGACCAACACATCGAAGAATGACAAGTTCCTAGCACTTGTGCGGACAGCAAAGCTTTTGAAAGCAAGAAAATGGTGCAAGCGTGGAACAGTATTGACACCACTGCGAAAATATGGAACCAGGAATTATGTCTGATATCTCATATTTAAGTGTGAGCACTATTAGTCAGAGACTGAAAACAGATAAAACAATGACACAGCAACAACATGATGTGCATTTGAATGCGAATGAAACAGCAGTTCGGCTAAGTTTGTTGAATTTTCCTACAGAGCAACACAGCTACAGAGGCTCTAGTAGTACGTGGTAGCCACGAAGAATGCTTACCTCTATGCTGGTTTTTTGGCTGGCAAACACAAACTCCCCACCCACAAAGTCATCATTCAGGTACAAGACCGAGCTGAAATACAAGATAAAAAAGAAGTTGTCATGATATTACAGCATGAGAATTGTGCTTTAGGAATTCTGAGACAGTAAGCATAGAGGCGACAGCATAGACAACTCAAGATTGAAAGCGTTCATAATTTATATGTCTGCACAAAAGCTGACCATATTAATGCTGTTAGAGTGAAGCATGGATTGATGCTTAAGTAATGTGCAATCTTTGGGTGACGTGATCTGAAGTCCGCGAGCAGTTTCTGTAGTGGTGCCTTTTCAGAACACTTAGTACTGAATGATTTCTTCTGAAACAATAATTTTTAAATGTTCCAAACCAATTAGTAAAATTAAGAAATGCTGCAAGGCAAATCCTGTGTTTATTTTTCTTTTACCTTGGGCGCTACCAGACAAATCTGCACATATTATACTTCGCAGGTAAAATGCAAACAACTGTGATCCAACCTACAGTTTCAGTTTATTCGTCATTCAAAAAACAATGAGTAAACAACAAATAGTGCGCAGACTCCATGCATGTTCATGAACCAGCTGAACAACTCATGAGGTGTGTCCAATCATGTGGGAGCTGCTGATGATCAGTTTTAGCAGCTCATTCTGACCAATTCACTAAAAGTGTCAAGTGTCAGCTTTTAACCAACGCTTCACAGTACTGGGTCCATCGGGGACTCGGAGGGATTCGGCGTGGTGCTGATTTCATTCTGGCTCCATGCCTTTGGCGCTAGTACCGTGTTAGTTCCGACACCAAATGACAATGGTGTATTGATCTCCCGCCGTTGTTGAAACCGTAGAGTCTCATACAATAATTACTGGAGGGAACTCTGGCGCTGGTGTCTACGGGAGCTGCAATGGGAGTGGTTGATCCAGCATGGCAATTATGCGAAGTACATGGATTTGCCTAAACTTCGTCCTTCCGGCTTCAAACGGCTTCGTGACTTTGTGAACTTGTCATTTTCAACTAAGTGCTGCGTACTAAATAATACAGCAAGCATTATTAAAATTGTGCGACGGCAGGATTCGAACACAGGGCCTCTGCAGCACAGAAGCCTGATATTCAATATTCAAACCATTATGCCACAAACGCATGCGTCGACAACTGACATAAAACGCCCTTATTAAGTTACCCTGGGCAAGTCTGTGCCTTGAGAAGCTTGGCGCATTTCGATTTGGCCACCTCGACTAGCTCAACCGTTTTAATTAGTACCGTTTTTTGCATGTCTGCAGCGTCTTCTGCACTTCAGAACGTACAGTTTGCTCTGAAATTTATGGCGACAAAGCATATAAAGCATGATAAACAGAGCCACAAGAACGTCTGAATCCACAAGCATGAAGATCAGACAAGTCCATGTACTTCCCATCACTCCTAGGGTAGCTGAACGATTGCAGTGCCAGTTTCCTCAAGTATATATTGTAGGAAATTCTGCGATTGAAACATGCTTACAGTAGCCGGCAATAGACTCAGCAGTGCAGTGAAATAAATGCCCAACAGCCACTATTACTGTCCACATGACAACACTTACAACCCTTTATAACAAACACACTATGGTAGTCGAAATAACTCGGAAAATCATGCAGATTTCGCACACTGTGGGAATTAATGCAAGAGAAGTTATAGAGAGCCAGCAAGGCGAAGTCGTGCATTTCAGTAAGACGCGTGCAGAGGACTTCAGTGTTGAATGCACCCCTTGACCGGTGACTTCTGCGTTGCTAAGGCCACGGAGGAACACAACACAGCGCCGCCACCGACCACTGCGTTCTAAACCTTCAGACGTCGGAGAGCTCTTGCGCGAGAGCATGCATATCTCAAAGAGCTAGACTGTTTCGCCACGAGAAAAGTGTGCATGCGATTGTGGTCTAGTGGTTAGAAGCATCGAGCTGCTGTGCTGGGAGACCGAGATTCGACTCCACCATCTACTAAAACGTAATTTTTCCTTCTATTTCTTGTATGCGGGATATTTCGAAAGGCATCAGCAGCTATTGCTAGCAAAAGCTGCAGGAGTTATCAAAGAAAGCTTTGCCTTTAATAAACTACGAGGCATTTCGTATATTCCGAATACTGATACAGTCAGGCTTCTGTAATCAGTTTATGCCAATTATTCGTTATACACACATTCATTATTAAAACAAGAACGAAACATTATTTCAAGGAACCGTGCAATATTACACGGGAAAGAAGTGTGACAACTATCAGAGTTTCATCTTAAATTTACACTAACACACCCACTCCCCTCATTTTAGTGAGTAAAGAGACAGATGGCACAAAATGTGAACAGACTCTGGATACATTACAAACCGACATAAGAGCTCTTATCGGATCAGTCAGATAATACTGGCAGGTATGAAATAGTCTAACACTACGTCTACAGCTTGTTGTGACTAAGCTAGGTCTATTGCTTTCTTCGAAGAAACGTAGCTCTGCTCCTCTCACCAAATTACTAATATAGCTTATACATGGGTAAAGGATAAGATAAAAATGGACTGGTCGAACAAGGTTTTTTTTTTCGTTAAAAAAAATTTTGTTTCACAGAACACAAATAACTATGTATTATATGACTTTGTATGGTTACATGCATTGAGAGAATCAATGATTGATCAATCAATTTTCATATATTAATGTAAAACCTAGGTAAACATAGTGGTAACCTCTGGATTAATTTTGACCACCTAGGGTGATTTATTGTGCACGTGAATCCAAGTGAATGAGCAATCCAAGTGCATGAGCCTCAGTAAGAATGAAACCACCATATGGAATGGAATCATCAAAAGAATGAAACCGTGAAACCTCCTGCTTAGCAGCTAAACACCGCAACTTCAAGTCACTATTGTGGGTGTGCCAATGTGTTCGGCTCTGTGCGTTCTTTTGCCGAGGATATGACTAAAGTGCCCACTGCTTCCATTCAAAGGATTTCAGCGTGCATCACAATGCTGTACCTGAAGTCTCTCCAGATGTAAGCTGGCAGCTGTTTAATGCACTTCCCACTTTCCTGGAGGATACAGTTGTCCGCATGAATCGAGTGGCTCATATCACTTTCGGGTCTCCTGGAAGCACCTGCAGACACGAAACGTGGGTGACACAGAAGAATCAAAGCTCAGCTCCAGAAAGTCCATTATTTGTTTTTGTTTGTTTTTTTCCAATTCAGTATGTCATCCGGTGTCCCTCCAGTAAAAAAATATAGGTGGAAGAGCCCACCTATATTCGTGATATAAGTGGTCTATTTCACCTACTTGTCGTGGTGGCTTTAGCATTGTGTTGCTAAGACCGGCCGCAGCAGCCGCATATAGGTGGGGACGAAATGCGAAAATGCCTGTGTGCCGTGCGTTCGGTGCACATTAAAGGATTTCGGGGGGTCAAAATTGATCCCAAGTCTCCCACTACAGTGTGCCTCTTAATGCGGTTTTGGCACGCAAAATTCCAGAGTTGTCTTTTTTTAAAATTCTTTTCTACCTATATTTTGATGCACCTGAGAGAAGACTTAGGAAGTGAAGCATTATGGCACATCAGTGTCCCACTGTTTGCAACGGTAAGCTTTGCTCATCTGTGAAGCACATGTGAAGTGGATTGTCTAGTTAACTCACCCCACATTCAAGGAGCTGCATAACATATTCTTACTAAAAAAAATCTAACTTATGCCATGGAGTTTAACAACCCAAGAGAGGTAGAAAGGGAGATGAAAGAAAGGAAAGGGCAGAGGGGTTAGCCAGACGAAAACTCTGGTTTGCTACCCTGCTCTTTACAGTAAGGGAGGGGACTGGTAGGAAGATAAGAAGGGAATAGAGAGAGAAAGCGCATGGACACAATCACTGCTGTTCACAGCACAGGATAACAGTTAACACTTGTCAGTGCTAGAGTCATTTGTGCAGGTTTGTTATTGGTAAGAACTGCGACAGTGCATTCATAGCCTTCTGCTGTGGAGGGGGGGGTTACGAAAAATACATAGGTAACAGTCGACTGGGGGAAGGGAGGGAAAGATTAATATAAGAAGAGAACATCCATTGTGGATATTGCTGACATAGTAACAGTTCTGTGTTCTCTATCACAGATGGCCACTCAGTCCAGATCACACACAGACAGTCACTCAGACCAGAAGCCTTCAGAAATCGCAGCAGTGCTTTTGTGGCCTCTGTAGCTGCAATATGTGAGGCCATGGTCCTAAGATTTTCTTCAAGGTGAACTTCTGTCCAACTCATCTAGAGCTGTGCAGAGGTCGTGTCTTTCATTTTCAAAGAATGGGCAGTAGCACAGGAGATATCTTATAGTCTCCTTGACACTGAAAGCATTTCACTCCGCACTATCAGTCATTCCAATAAAAAATTTATATGCATTAATGAGTGCAGCGCCCGGGTGTAAGCGGCACAGTGCTGTTTCCTCCCTTCATGGAAGTCCAGTTAAGAGGCACAGTTGTATAGATGCACCAAGAAGACGCAGCCGACCGTGAGTGAATTCAATTCAGGTGTGTGCCATTTCTCCTATATAATTTGGTGCGTTAGCTTGCTTAGGTGCTGGGCTGTGTCCATCCTCGACAAAGGCAGATAAACAATGCTCCTTCGTCTGCTTTCCTAGCAGCTTTGTTGGCGCGCTCGTTGCCACAGATACCTGAGCC
The DNA here is from genome assembly GCF_038994185.2 of Dermacentor albipictus. NCBI lineage: Eukaryota > Metazoa > Arthropoda > Arachnida > Ixodida > Ixodidae > Dermacentor > Dermacentor albipictus. Next base: position 33,419,971 of record NC_091829.1, read on the forward strand.
GGCAACCACTGAAACACAACGTTGCATCCTTTCTGAACACATGATGGTGTGTTTCTTGTATCTACGACACTAGTTGTTCACAGGACCCGCAATGAAGAGCCAACAAAAGAAATCGTAGGGCCACCTTTGAGTGGCAGAATATTGCCCACTGATTAGGTGGTTGGTGGTTAATGTAATCAACGGCACCTCAGAAGGCAAGAAATTCTAAACCGGTTGATGCTTTATATATGGTATATATATATGAACTCGATCAAAGTATAAAGTGCTGCTGATAACCCAATCGGGGTCATCTGCGCCTCTCCGCACATGTGTTGATGGTCCCTCCTTCCTTCTTTCTCTCTTTTCTGTCCTCTATATATTTCCGAGCTGGAAGTAAAGCGTAGTCTTTATGCTCTGCAAATCAGCCTGGTTTTCACTGCATAGCTCCTGGCCTTTGGCGGGTAGAACTTAACACAAAGTATGTAAACAATCCAGAATAGCTTGTGTGAAGAAGAAGAAGACGCGTCTCGCGACACAGCCGCATCACCAAAGCGCGGCTCGACTCGGTTCACACTGTTGATTGCTGGCGTCTTTTTGGACAGTGCTTCGGGCTGTCTCGCCGTTCCCAGTCACTGTGCCTTTGCGTAAGGAGCCGCAAATGAACCTTTTCCTAATTGCTGGAGGTGCTGGGACTCAAATCCTGTCGCTTGAACCCTGGAGCTGCGATCAAGAGCGCTACTGCCCGCCATGACTGACAGCTCATTCCAAACGCACCGACACCACAGTCCGTCACCTGCACTGGCGTTCCACGCAACAGGACTCCAAGATCTTCACCGGTGCAGACGACGAAGAAGTGGAAGACTGGTTTGCGTCATATGAACGGGTGAGCGCGCACAACAAGTGGAAGACTGGTTTGCGTCATATGAACGGGTGAGCGCGCACAACAAGTGGGATAATGGAGCGAAGTTAACCCACGTCCTCTTTTATCTGGCTGGTGTTGCTCAACTCTGGTTTCACAACCACGAAAGTGACATACCCACATGGTCAGTCTTCAAGACAACCTTTACGGAAGTGTTCGGCCGACCCGCTGTTCGCAAGCGGCGCGCTGAACAACGCTTGTGTGCCCGAGCACACAAGACAGCAGAAACGTTCACGAGCTACGTTGAAGACGTTGTGGACCTTTGTAACGAGTCAATGCCGCCCTGCCCGAAGCTGAGCGAATTCACCATATAGTGAAAGGCATTGATGACGGCGCATTCCAGATGCTCCTAGCCAGGAATCCCCGCACTGTGTCCGAAGTCGTCAGCCTATGCCAAAGTTATGACGAGTTGAGGAAGCAATGCGCTTTGACTCAGAGTGCTCCGGGAAGCGACGACTCGTTGGCGAGCCTTGACAGCATGTACGACCCATCCTCATTCATTAAGCGGGTCGAGGACTTCATGCATGAGGAAGTTGCCCACCAACTTTCTTTAGACCTCTTCACTCAGGAGCCCACCAAACACGCTCCGTGCCCTCATTTCCATAGAGGTCACTCAAGTTGTCCCTTACGCACACCATCAGCCGCCTGCAGCCGCGAATCTCAACTCTGCGCTGGTAGTGCAGCCTGTCGCCATGCCTTTCACCTATGCACGGCCAGTCCTGCCTGTGGCCGTGCCTCTTATGTACGCGCAGGCATTACGCAGGCCTCCACCGGCATCTTTCGCGACCCAGTCCCAACCGGCGTCATCGGATGCCCATGCTGCATCTTGGACCGCACCGAGAGATGTTCCTTGGAGGACACCTGACAATCGTCTTATCTGTTATTCTTGATGCACTCCCAGACACGTCGCCCGATATTGCCGCCGTCACCCTCAAGCGTTCTGCGACGCCTTTCAGCCCTTCCAGTATGGCAGCCAGCCCTTTCGCCAATACGCCGCTCCTTCCCTCCTACCGTATGCTCGTGCTGACCTCCCAGAATATCCGTTGTGTCGCTCGCCATGCCCTCGCCGACGCTCGCTCTCCCCAATGCATTGGCGACCCACACCACCTGACCAGGAAAACTGAACATCGCAGTTCAAGAGGCAAGAACTGCGCCCCATTCAAACTAAGTCCTTGCGCCTGTCCTGCTAATGTGGTCAAAATTTGTGTAGAAGGTGTTCCTGCATTCGCTCGTGTGGTTACCGGCGCGGCCATTTCTGTGATAGTTGCCAAACTGTGCCGTTCACTGCGCAAGGTGACCACGCCGCTTTCTGGACTGTCACTTTGTATGACAAGCACACAGCATGTCCCTCCGCACGCAGCCTGTACTATATGTATGCTTATTCACGGCATTGTTTACATCGCCGAGTGTATTGTTCTTCCCGCCTGCTCGCATGACGTCATCCTCGGATGGGACTTCTTATCCCGTCATAAAGCCGTGATCGACTGTGCATGCGCCGAAGTTGAATTTTCCCCTCTGTGTGACGAACCAGTGCACGAAGATCGTAGCCGTCTCTTGCGATGCCATCATTGATGCAACGATCCTCTTCACACCGTCCGACGTCTTCATGAGCCGTAAATCTCTCCCACCACCCTTCACAACGCTTGACATCGCCAGAAGCTGCAGCAATAAATACTTCTGCAATCCCCTCTGTGCGCCTATTACGTTGCTCATTGGTGAATGCCTTGGCTTCATGGAACCGAAAAGCGTCGTGTCATTACAACCCAAGTCGAAGATATGCTGCGCTGTGACATTACTCAACCTTCGCACAGTCCCTGGGCATCTCCTGTCGTTCTAGTCACTGACCTGCCAAGGTAGGCAGGTCAGTTTTCTTTCTTATTCCTAAGGCAGAAAGGTGCACTTCAAGTTGTCATAAACACCACAAGGCTTATGGTGAACGTGCCAAGTGTGTGAAGCCCGACGATAGGGAAGCACGATGAGTCTTGACTCTGCTGCAAAGACTTGTGAAGACAGTATGCTAAAATGTTTGTTCCGACGGTGATTTGTCAACCCAAAGCAACCCACCTGGGTTATGAGGGATGCCGTCGTAAGGGGTGGGGCGCCAAATTAGAATGAATTTCAACCTCGTGGGGTTCTTTATCTTGCATTTAATACTAGGTACACAAGTGCTTTTGCATGCAGCCACCATGGCTGGGAATTCAGCCCTTTACTTCACACTCGACGAGGGTGGCATTGTGGTCTGTTGGTTGGTGATGTTAACTTCGGATGAAATATAGCTCTACGTGGGGAACATGGACCCGAGAAGGAACAACAGACACACGGTGCTCACTTTCACTGCATGGCTGGGACGTAAGTACAGCAGATGCCAAAGTCCAGGTGTAAGCACAGCTGATACTACTAGGGTTTATTGGCCCAGAACAACAGAAAGCTGAGCTAGTTGTTAAGGATTCATTATGCAAAAAAGAAGTGAGGAGTGCAGACAGGACACAAGACTAGAGAAGTGGACAACACGAATGCCCATTGCCTGCTCCTAAACTAGTATACTATGTGATGCCTGCGGTCAACAGGATGGTCCACATCCGCCATCTCGGCAATGAGCGGCACTGGTTTAGGCTCCCAGACCTAACCTTGCACATGTGCACAAGTGCCCCGCAACTCCTCTGTAGGGTAGCAAACCATGCAGTTGACCTCCCTGCCTCTTCTCTCTCCCTATGCAAATACCAAAGAACATGGCTGGGAGGATGACCACAGAGGTAGCTGAATTGGTAAAGTCCCGCGTACGTAGTGTGAAAGATGTCAGTTTGGCTCCCACCTGTTTTAAGCTTTCATTGTGTACTCTCGCGGGTTTTCACGTAGCGGCCTGGCTGCTGTTGGATGCATTACTATTGCAGCAAGTAAATTTGTCGAAATATGCGTGAAGCTTATATGAAATCATCTGTGAAGTGGCTTACACGACCCTTACAAGCTGACCTAGTGTGCCGATAATAATTATAATATTTATTATATTACCTTCCTACATTAAATTAGTTAAATTACAGGGCTTTACATGCCAAAACCACAATATGATTATGAGGCGCACCGTAATGGGGGACTCCAGAAATTTAAACCACCTGGGGTCCTTTAACGTGCACCTAAATCTAAGTAGAGGGGTGTTTTCACATTTTGCACCCACCGAAGTGCGGTCGCCATGGCCCGGATGCGATCCCGCGACCTCGTGTTTAGCAGCCCAACACCACAGCCACTAAGCAACCGTGGCGGGTAACTTCCTATATCATCATCATCATCATCATCATCATCATCATCATCATCATCAGCCTGGTTACGCCTACTGCAGGGCAAAGGCCTCTCCCATATTTCTCCAACAACCCCGGCCATGTACTAATTGTGGCCATGCCGTCCCTGCAAATTTCTTAATCTCATCCGCCCATCTAACTTTCTGCCGCCCCTTACCACGCTTCCCTTCCCTTGGAATCCAGTCTGTAACCCTTAATGACCATCGGTTATCTTCCCTCCTCATTACATGTCCTGAAGTTAGGAGGCCAAAAGAAGCATATACAGTGCTAAAAAGCGGGCACGTCCTGTGCTACCGGGGCTTAGCAGAGAGAAGGGAACTAGGCGTCGGATTCCTGATTAATAAGAATATAGCTGGTAACATACAGGAATTCTATAGCATTAACGAGAGGGTGGCAGGTCTTGTTGTGAAACTTAATAAGAGGTACAAAATGAAGATTGTACAGGTCTACGCCCCTACATCCAGTCATGATGACCAGGAAGTCGAAAGCTTCTATGAAGACGTGGAATCGGCGATGGGTAGAGTGAAAACTAAATACACTATACTAATGGGTGACTTTAATGCCAAGGTAGGCAAAAAGCAGGCTGGAGACAAGGCAGTGGGGGAATATGGCATAGGCACTAGGAATATCAGGGGGGAGTTATTAGTAGAGTTTGCGGAACAGAATAATATGAGGATAATGAATACCTTCTTCCGCAAGCGGGATAGCCGAAAGTGGACGTGGAGGGGCCCGAACGGCGAGACTAGAAATGAAATAGACTTCATACTCTGCGCTAACCCTGGCATCATACAAGATGTGGACGTGCTCGGCAAGGTGCGCTGCAGTGACCACAGGATGGTAAGAACTCGAATTAGCCTAGACCTGAGAAGGGAACGGAAGAAACTGGTACATAAGAAGCCGATCAATGAGTTAGTGGTAAGAGGGAAAATAGAGGAATTCCAGATCAAGCTTCAGAACAGGTATTCGGCTTTAACTCAGGAAGAGGACCTTAGTGTTGAAGCAATGAACAACAAAACTTCCTATATAAAACCCGATCATATAACATAGAACCACAGGCACCTCTAAAGCATGTTGATCTGTTGATGGAATGATGAATTATGTATATTCAACGGAGTCCTAGATGTAATTTATTTTCTCCGATTTAGCCACTCAGTATTGTATGCTGGGGATGTGCTCATTCTTGGCCAATCCTCCAGATTGGCTATGTCCCACTGTGACACAAGAGGTAAAGAAACCATAAATGTTGCTTTATATGAGTCGTACATTTTTCTGTGCATACAGCTGTAATTACTATTCTTCCCTCACAGCATTTCATACATCACCTTTGTAACTGTTACATCACTGCGTATTCGTTTCACACTGTGCATCTGCCTGAATTGGACTTTGCATTTCGACATAGCTTATCAGCAATACTGTGCATGAAAGAAAAAAAAAAATTACATGACAATAAAGTTGTGACTTTTGTTGTGGATAAACATACACATTCCATGAGATTACTCGTTGTAAAGGATGAAGATAAACAAAATTGTACGCCTCACCGTTAGTTGTGAAGTATTTGATTGGCTGCTTTCCTAAAGCTTCGCTCCATGGAAGACTCATCTCCCTTCACCTTTCCTCTATGCTTTTTCTGGCTTCACTGTCTGTTTCTGCATTTGGTTATGTTAGATTAAACAACATGATGCATGCCTATATCTTCTTTTGTAATATGTGACACACTTCTTTTTTTTGTTGTGAATAGTACAAGCAGCGAGAAATCTCTCTAGCATTGTTGCATTGCCTGCTATGAATGAATCGGAGTATATTGTGCCACAAGCAAGTAGAAATGGTTTTAACTTCATTGTTGTAACACCCAGTTGGTATTTGTGTTGGCTTAAAACCACCCCGTAACAGCCTTGTGGCCAACACTATCGTAAATAAAAGAAATGGTGGCAGCGAAGTGAAGTAGACTTACCAGCCATGGCTGTTCTGCAGACAAGGTGGGTGTATGAAAAGTACAGATGTGAATCCAGGTTGAAGTAAGACTCAATGTAGCTCCGCACACGCTCACTGGCTCCCAGGAAAAGTTCGGCCAGTTGCTTGTCTACGCTGCCATTTCTCGTGAGCTGCACAAAGAATGTGTGTCTCAAAAGTTGCTTCAAATTGAAGCAGCTGTTTGCAGTTGGTGTCAGTACTAAGTATTGACATTATATATTATATAATGACAATGACATTATATAGTGACAATGAGTATTGACATTATATGATCACGCCCTTATAAGACCACACCCTTGCATTGATGTCATCGGCACCAGTGGAAACAAGTGACCAGATAGCACCTGTGAAGAAAACTTTGAAGCAGCTGAATGTCAGAGCCAGTAAACAGCTGCAAATATCCCTTAATTTCTTTCTCATCAGTGCTAGCTGATGAGTGCCTTGGGCACTGCAGTGCAGCACAGTAAGGGTTGAGTGCTGGGTCGGGGTGGGTGTTATTCTGTAAGTGCCCGCCTCGTGGCCATGTCCGTTCCATCTGCTGCTTATGTGCTGATTGGCTGGGAGCGCCTCTCTCCTCCTCATGCATACCCCAGCCCAGCCAATCAGAACTTCAGCAGCAGGCGAAATGGAGATGTTCACTAGGTGGACACTTGCAGAATATCTCCCTGTGCCACATTTATTTCAGTAAGGAAGGCAAGGTGAGCTGAGACGAAGGCCTCGTACGTTGCACAATTGATTGACTGACTGACTGACTGACTGACTGACTGATTGATTGATTGATTGATTGATTGATTGATTGATTGATTGATCAGTCAAGTTCAATGTCCCAAAGCAACAGAGAAGCTCTGATTGATTTATTCATTCATTCATGGGGTTTAACATATCAAAGCAATATCGGGGCTATGAGAGGTGCCATTGTTGCTAGTAGAGTCGAAGAGTGTCGTGAATGAAGTTTCCCCACTTAGGGTTCTTTAGCATGCACTTAAATCTAAAAACATGAGCGGCTTTTCACTTCACTGCCATTGAAACACCGCCACTGTGACCGGGAGTCAAATCCGTGACTAATGTTTAAAGGGGCCCTGAAACACCATTTCTTTTGTAACAGAGGAACATGATGGAATGAGTGCGGTGTCTTACAAAGAATATATAGCACAAAAATTTTTTTTAAGAAGTATCTAATAGTATGAACAAAGATACAAGGGCAGTCCCAAAAGAAGGTCTCCCATCTTTTGGGGACGTATAGAAACTGCTAACACAGTTGTTGGCCACACTGTTGTGAGTGGCACTTCCTCCACTTCCAAATAAGCATGTGCACGCTTCGCTCGGATGCTGTCTTGGCTTGGCAGCTATTAAAATGGAGCTCCTGTTGAACGCTACCGCCAACTGCAAAGTTCGCATAGTTTTAGATTTTTGAACGTAATAAACCAGTTGAAATTCATCACCTAGTAACAGAAGTGTATGGACAGTCTTGCATGGACGTGACGAACATTTGCAAGTGGCGTAGAGTTTACAGTCGATCGTACTGAAATTCATGACTAGGAAAGGAGCAATAGACCATCAATTTCCGACAAGACAGTCACGAACATTGAGGAAATGATGCGTGAAGATCGGAGGATCACTCAGGATGGTTTGCGCATATTGGTTCCTGAGGTTTCCCGAAGTAGAATCTACAGGATTTTAGCGGAAAAGTTGCAACATCGGAAGCTGTGTGCAAAGTGGGTGCACCGCATATGCTGGCAGAAGACCACAAACGGCAATGTGTTGATTCTTCTGCGAACTTATTTGCCGCTATCCAGATGAAAAGGACAGCTTCTTGGACTTAGATGTCACAGGTAACGAAACCTGGGCATTCCACTTTAGACTCGAGACAAAACAACAGTCGCATAAGTGGCAGCATCCCTCTTCGCCCAAGCCACGAAAATTCAAACAAACAGAGTCTGCCGGTAAAGTCATGGCAACTGTGTTTTGGCACCAGAAGGAGGTATTGTTGGTTCACTTTCTGCCTGCTGGGCCAACAATAAACACTGACAGGTAGTACTGTGACACATAAAAAAACTCAGAAGGGCAATTCAGAACCAGAGAAGAGGAATGTTGAGCAAGGGCGTAAGCATTCTCCACAACAATGCCCGCCCACACATTATCTGTCAAACCATCAATCTTCTGCAAAACTTTGGTTGGAACGTCATCACCCACCCATCGTACTGTCTGGACTTGGCACCGAGCAACTACCACGTGTTCCCTAAGTTGAAGGAACATTTGTCTGGACGGCAATTCTGCTCTGACGACGAGGTGAAAGATGAGGTTCAACACTTCCTGAATGACATAGGGGCGAGCTGGTATGACATGGGCATTGTAAAACTGCCACAGCGTCTACAAAAATGCATCAACAGAAATGGCAATTACATAGCAAAATAAAGCATTCTTTAACCTTTTTAATTATATGATTATTATAGCAAAGAAACAGCTGTTTCTATATCTAAAATATAGGAGACATTACTTTTGGGATTGCCCTCGTACAATGAGAGCATTTGTTTACCTTTCCCCATTCCCCTTCAAGTCATCGGCTTCTTTCAGATGGAGCAGTGCCAACTGCAAAGCTCTGCCTGTCACTCCTACTTCTTTTTTGTTCTTTCGATGCAGAACTTACATTAAGTTTTCAAGGCTGGTGTCTCACATATGTCTTCTAGAGCAACAAAGGAGTGTTGACAGGAAGGGTGGAACATGGTAAGAACCACTGCTTTCCCATTTCCTTGAAAATCCGGAAGAGCGTAGACGCGTGTCCCTACTGGCTGCCAATGAGACTGTATGTTCCCTCTGAAATCAGCAAGATAACACTTGGCTCGCACATTCATGGCAGCATTGTCTATACAGATAATACTTCCTTAATGTTTTCTGAAAGTGTTTTGGTGCCTCACTAAGAATGCAAAGTGGGAAATAAATGACAGAAGAGAGGCTGCCACCGTGCTTTTGTGTGCGTCTTAACACACTTTGGTGCTCTTTAGCCATACTTGGCCCTTGTGCCACATAACACTGAATTCATCATTAACACAACCATTTTTAACATCACACAGCATTCTTAACTAAGGTGACCAGACGTACCGATTTAGGTGAGACACATCCCGCTTTTACCCTCGTGGTCTCACTGTTCACTGCTTATGAGTGAGACGGAGTTTTGTCCCACTTTGGCCTCTCCGAGTTGTCCTGAAATGCCCACTCTGTTGGAGCTGAATTGGCTGTTGCCTTTCCTGGGTGTGATTGTGCCTTTTTCAGAACTACTTGAGAGGCAGGCTGCCACCATGCAGGCGGCAAAAGCCCTGCCGAAAGTGAGGCAGCAGTACCTGCGATTTTATAACGGTTCAGAAAGCAAACCGTTGACTTGTTTTCGTGCGATTGTTCAGAATGGCACTTTTGCTGATGAAAGCGCAGTTCTGTTCAATCATGCAAGGGTGAACAAACAGTTTGCTTTCCGAACCCTTATAAGATCACACACTTATAGAGCGCTTGACCAATTATGGCCTGTTTGTTTTCTTGATCCAGATACAATGCACTTCTCAATAGGTTGGCTAACAAGCCGCAGCCAAGCCAAAGCACATTGACCATGCCATCCTGCTTGTCATGTATGCGGTATTCGAAGCATGTGGAATAATGCTGAAACACAAGTTAAAATTTACTGAAAAGTTTGGAAAAGGGTTACCCTTTACATTAGTAAAACTTGGAATGAATGTCTAATCTCGTTTCTATCTCCACCCCCGCACCCACCTTCACACCCTCAACCATCGCCCTGCTTTGGCGTCCAAGGGATCCGGTCACATTATTTTTGACACATGTATGAACTAGTCCAAAGAACAAGCACATCTAAGATGTACCAACTAGCTTCCCAAGCTACATCACTTACGCGCTACCAACTAAGGTAAACAGATACAATAAGGATAAATTAATCCGCTCACTGTGGCAACATGTTTTGGTTTTGCAGCAGCTGCGCACCAAGACCCATCGCACATATTATATCATCATGCGGTCGCATGTGACATCCCTCTGGGGTGTCGTGATGCACCTTTGCATTTTTCTTGAGCTCCACAGAAATGGTGCCTACACCACACTTGCAATCGGAACCAAGCACAAACAAATTTTTCACCTGTGTCAATTTATAATTTTTTTCACAAAGATGTCGCTTCCACACTGCAAAAAAGACCTTCGTCATTACAGCAGTATGGTGCATGTAACTGTTGCGGCCCATCGTCGGGGACCCACACTACAGAGACTGCGTTAATTGACAACTCAAAAAGCTAGAACATTATTAAATCACATGAGCTTTGTGCAAAATCCGCAAAGCAGAGGCAAACTCGTGTTACAGCAGTTGAGCTTAGACCTTAGTGACAAACTTACAAGTGCAATCCGGCCAGCAGTGATCCCTTCGAATGTCTCGAATTTGCTATGAGGAGACTGTTTACCATCGTAGCCATCTCCAGTAAGAGCAGCAATCTGGAGAGAAAAAATGACAATGTCACGAGGCAACAAACAGCTTCACAGATTTTAGTCCTGAATCTACTGGAAAAGCTCTAAATAGTAACTACAAAAGTGCAACATTGATGATACTTCATCACAATGATTTTCGCTGACATAGTTGTAGAATGCTGTCCCAACTGCATGGCCGTCACCAAACAAAAATAAGTTACATGCATTATGTGTTCACTGGTATAAACTCCCACTGATTTCTTAATTACAAGCATGAGAAAAAGACAAAAAGGTAAAAAGCATATAACAGCACACATCAATGTTGAAATTTCGAAGAAAGCAACTCGCCACAATTGTTGGCATTAAGCGAAGCTCCAGAAACAACTCTGCTTTCTGTCTTTAGTCACAACCACTTCCACTGCTGTAAATGTGTTGAAGAATGGCTTGGGTTCATCACAGTGCATTTACAATCAAGCCTATACATCATGAACACGGCCGATATAACAAGTTATCACATAGACCAAAACAAATATGAAATGTGTACAGTCAAATAAGCATGTAATGAATATATGCTTATAATGAAAATGAGGCATAACAAAGGCATTTTGTTGTCGGATACAATATTAATATAACGATATTCAAATGTATATGTAATGTTTGCTATCAGTTGCAGCTTCACAGCAACCATGTTTCACCTGCAGATGCAGCTTAAGCTGGAACACGCTGCCATGAAGCTGCACTTAATATTTTAGTATAAATGGCATCTCACTTTGTACTTGAAGTTTATTGAACCTCTGGTGCAGGTTATAGTTGTAAAAGTCGCACACTTTTTTCAATACACACTACTGCACTTTGGATCACAAAGCAATTTCCAGAAGGCGGAGCAGTCACGCATAATAATGGCAATCAAAATTCTAGGGGCACTTAGTTATCCCTACGTGGATGAATGCGAAAGCATTGCGACCACTGCACAATGCTTAGACATTATGCCACAACGCAAGGTCATGGATTCAACTCCCAACAATGGTTGTGGGTTCGAGTTCCTTAATTAACTCTACTTTAATTCACTGTAGCTTAATTAACTTTGCTTTAATTAACATCACAGGCTGTGGGTCCAACTCCCATCAATGGTTGTGAGTTAGACTCCCATTAAAGATCATGGGTAGAAGTACCTTAATTAAATATATCTTAATTAACTGTACCTTAATTACTTTCACCTTTATTAACACCAAAGGTCGTTGGTTCGACTCTCACCAAAGGTCAAGGGTTCATAGCATTAATTAACACCAGAGGTCATGGGTTTGGCTCCAACTAATGGTCGAGGGTTCATAGCCTTTTTGTGCCATCATGTGATCATGCCACCAACGCCGTATTTTCCACCTTATGACCCATTTAATGCTTTCATATTAGTAACCATGCGTAATAAAAAAGCTACAGAAATGTCAATAAGTAGAATTAAAATTAAATTATGGGGTTTTACGTGCCAAAACCACTTCCTGATTATGAGGCACGCCGTAGTGGAGGACTTCGGAAATTTTGACCACCTGGGGATCTTTAATGTGTGCCTAAATCAAAGTACACGGGTGTTTTTGCATTTCGCCCCCATCAAAACGTGGCTGGGATCCGATCCCGTGATCTTGTGCTCAGCAGCCCAACACCATAGCCACTGAGCAACCACAGCGGGTATCATGACTCGAATAAAAAAGAAATAAGGAACATTATTACACATATTCACTTCACTTATGCTGCTGCTAAGCTTACGTCAGCTAGTGAGAGCAAGGCCGAACATTCGTCTCCAGTCAAGAATCCTTCAGCCACAACACGAGTTCCGTTGAGAGCTTTCTCGTCTTCAACGACACTGATACTGCTTGAGTTGAAGGATGCATCTTTTGAGTGACTTTCTCTTACTTCAGGGGCTGCCACCACCTGCAATGAACGACAAGCAAGATTTATTTAATTTCACTCAATTCCAATCAACCTGCCAGTAGCTTGCAGCACTACAGTCAAGAAAAATGCTGAAACCATTGAATTATGAAATGGCAACTCAAACCAAGAACTATAACTGACACCCAAAGCAGTGACAGCTGGCTTATTGGTGACAGAAATAACACCTCAACAACATATGACACGGCAGCAGTAACAACAGTGCATGACATCCCAACGTTGAAAACGTTGCCAACAACAGCACGGTGGCTCACACCGGGTGGGGACAAATATCTTGATGGCCACTCCTACCAAACAAACGTGCCAACAGTGCCTGTAACAGCAGCCATGGAAGCCGGAGAAGGCACGCACAACAGCTCTGGCTCTTAAACAACGAAAAAAGTTAGTAGCTATGCAACCGCGCGGTGTGCCTGCTTCTAAAAATATTTTAGGCCCAGAATTATCAGGTTTTAGAGTAATAAAGATCAATGTACACAAATTCAATTGCATTATATGAAGTACAGAAATGTGCCAAGTTCTTGGTAAAGAGTCAACGGCCCTCCAATTCCCTGTCCTCATAAAAGCATCTGCTGAAAGTAATATCAGATTGTGTTGTCTAGTGTACCCTACCACTCGTTGAATGCCAATGATGAAGCTACAGACAGGTTGTTCCAGCACACCTGGATATCGAACTACTATACTTTCTTACAACCATAAGCATCTAACATTGTCACAATTTACTTGCAACAACGCACTTAAATACTACTCAGTGTTTGCATTGGTTCATCAAGCTTCTTGTCTGAAGGCTTTTGTGCGTCATATGTGCCTTGTGCGTCATATGTGCCTTGTGCAATCATGCAAAATTTTGATCGTGACAAAACTTTTAAATACTAATCAGTGTTTGCACTGGTCTGTCAAGCTTCTTGTGCGTTGTACAACTATTAAAGCAAAATAAAAAGGCTGAAAAAGGCACTAAAGGCATTCACTGAAATCTCAAAAGTGACTATCATCACTCGCCAAGTGCATGCTAGATGGTGCCACAATAGCACGCCTCAGTAAACACAATGGCTTCACAAAGGCACACAGTATGCACAACTTGGTAACACAAGTTTGACAACATAGCTCTGAAGTGGTGATAGAGTAGCAACAGCAGGTTCATCAGTGCCACAAGGTGAAATGAAAACCTGATTTTGCTATCGCAAGTCTTATCAGTTGCAGTTTTACTTGAAGAGCCTTCGGTTTATTTCAAAGCAAAGTGGTCAAACGAAAATGTATGAACATTACAGAAAACATGCCTCCCAATTGATTTTGGCTGCCTTATCTATTTATATTAAAGATGAACAATTAAGAAGGAAACAACCAGTATCATTTCATGGTTGGAGCAGCTGCATCGCAATGCACACTCAAGAAGCAAATGTCCTGATTCTCAAATCCACTAACCATAGAGTGATGAAATTTAATGCCCCTAAAACAGCACATTGGTCATGGAGGCACAATAGTGTAGGCTCCAGGTGCGGTTAAACAGAAGGAAGGAAGGAAGGAAGGAAAACTTTATTTGGTCCTGCAAATAGTGATAATTAATCACTAAGCGGGCCGCTCCCATGTCGGGACCGGAAGGCCAAGCCTCACGGTCACATCATGAGCCTGCTGGACAGCCCAGAATTGTTCATCCAGGTCCGGGCTGCAAAGTGCAGCCTCCCACCTGGACGCATCCTTGATCGCCGAGTCTTCAATTCTTTCGCAAGACCAGAGCATGTGTTCGAGCGTGGCTAAAGCACCACAATCTAGGCAATAAGGCTCTGTATATGTCTCTGGATAAAACATGTTCAGTCTCCGTGGGCAAGGATAAGTACCAGTCTGTAGTAAGCGTAATGTAAGTGCCTGAGCCCTGTTTAGTTTAGGATGCGGAAAACTGTAAACCCTGCGATTCAGAAGGTAATACTTCGTGATTTCATTGTATGTGGAAGGGGAGTCTCTATTCTCGGGGAGTACCGCCACGCCGTTGCGCGGGGCAGAGCGGAGGGTAAGATCTCACGCTGCCTCATGAGCGGACTCATTGAGATTCGGAGGGGCTCCCTCGATCATCCCAAGGTGAGCAGGGAACCAACATAAGTAGTGTTGAGAGATCTCACATGTCTGCATAATTTTAAAAGCAACCTTAGCCACCGAGTCCTTCTCAAAGGCCCTAACGGCCGACTTTGAATCGCTATATACAAAAGGCCTGCGCCTGTTAACCAGGGCGAGCGCAATAGCCGCTTGCTCCGCGACCTCTGGCCTATCAGTCTGAACGGTAGCAGCGTTAACGAGACTGCCCTCATTGTCCACGACAACTATGGTAAACACCTTTCTCTCCTCGTTAAAAGAAGCATCGACGAAGCCAACCTTCTGATTCTCATCACGAATGAGTCTCAGTAGGCAAGCTCCCCTTGCCTTTCTTCTACCAACATTTCGCTCCGGATGCATGTTCCTGGGAACAGGCTTGACGTGATACCGATTACGGACCTTCACGAGAATACCGACATGAAGCTGCGAAATCTTCTCCTGAGGAATACCTAACTCTCTCAGAATCTGCCGACCCGTGCTACTCGTAGAGATACGCACCATCTGCGTCCTCTCCTGAGCCTCAGCTATCTCATCCAAGGTATTATGAATTCCCAGCTGGAGAAGTCGGTCGGTGCTGGTGCACATTGGCACTCCCAACACTTTATTCGTGATCTTCCTAATTTGCGTGTCAAGCTTCTCCTTCTCCGATGGTTTCCACTTGTGCATGGCCGCCACATAAGTAAACAGTAATTTTTTTTCATTATTCCCATATCAAAATGCAACTGCTGTGGCCAGAAATCAATCCTGCATCCTTGCAAAACGGTTTTCGCACCAGAAGATGCATACAAAGAAAGGGATTGCAGGGCACACGAAACACTGTGTGTACTGCCCCCGTTCACTTTGTCTGCATCTTCTAGAGCAAAAACCATTTTGCAATTCATAACCAACTCGCCCAATTCGTCGCTTTGACTGCATCCTTGTATACGGGAATAGAAATCCACAGCCACAGAGAGCAGTCTATAGCAGAGGAACCATTGCAGATGCCTCTCAACTTACAACTGCATGCATACGTCACAATAACATACAGATTTCCTGCAACGTTCATGCTTTGTAAGCTTTTGTACCCAATAGTATGATGTGATCACTAAAGCCTCAAGGAATAAGAGAAAGATAAAATTTCTTTACGTATCCCAAACTTGGCAAAATACAATAAAACTATACGCACCGTGTCGAGCTGCTGTTGTAAGACTTTTATTGTCTCTTGCTCATTCTCCCGACGTGTGACATATTCCTCCACCTCCTGGCACAGGCAAGAAAACAATAAAATGGCACCACAAAACTTAATGTCCTGATTAAAATCAACAAAGACATGAATCAATGTGATTATTGTTACATTAACCATACCCGCCATCAGGACAAAGTGAGGGTATCGCTTTCATAAACACGTCAACAAAGTTTACCCAGTTTCAATACCACAATTTTTGTTCCAGTCTAGCTAGTGCTGTATCAGTACTACTAATTTGTTTTTATTGAGCAGAGTCATTTCGCTCACATTAAAATAAACTCTAATATTCAAATGGTAAGCTGCTTTCATTTTTTATTGCAACCTGCAGGTCCTGTGCAATGTCCATAGCCTATAGCTATCACTTTGCACAAAGGAGCATGCACAAGATGCCGCGCCAGCTGCGCCTGACTTCTCAAATTAGTCACGCCACCTCCAGCATACTTGCATATCTAGTTCAATAACCCTGTATATCGCAACTTAATGCGCAACTGTGCCCCAAATAATCTTGGTTTTCCCGTCTATAGTGCTTTCTCTAAGCATAACTTTCGCACCAGACATTCGACCATCTTGGCTTGCCCCGGTCACCTCAACAAGTAACAATCGGTGCGTGAGTCACAGCCATTCACGCTCAGGTGACAAGGTGACCATGTGAAGAAAGGGGCTTAAACGTCTTTAATTTTATAAGGACAATTCGTAAAGCCAGAGACACACTCCTTATTCCCACATGTAGCTAGGACCCATTATATTTCTCACATTCGTTTGTGTTTTTCTGTTCCGCTTTTCGTAGATTCCTGTCTACTAGTTCGAAATAAGTCAATGCGGAAATATGTTCTAGTTGCTCATTGAAACTTTCATGCATTATGCATCATTTTCTGCGCTGGTTTATTCTTTTGCTAACCATGAACAAACTAAGCCTAGCAAGCACCCTCACTCATTCCTAAAGAAAGATACTGCTGTGGCCAATTCAATGTCTAGCCATACCCGACCACAGACCTGCCAAATTCAAGGTGCTGCAAAATGTGAAATTTTTGTTACACATTCTAAAAAGTACTTTAGTTCTCAAAATGTGAACCGTTAATAAAAAGCACAACATTTGTCTCTTATAGATGCTGTAAACAGGCACACTCCTCCACTACTCACAGATCTGTGTCAGATGGAAATATTGATGAAGTTTGTTCATCTAATATTCACATAACAGCTGAAAATATGGTTGCCATTATAAACGGGTTCAGTGAAGTGGGTGGTGCTGATGCAGGTGTGCGTCTGAAAAATCGAGCAGGTGTGAAAAATACGGCTCGGAAATTCGGTCAGCAACCATACTATTCGTATTTTGAAACAGATTCTACCCTAAGCTCAATACAAATTATAAATCGTAAGACCATTAGAGCTTTTGCGACAATCGTAAACAAGCTCAAAAATCCGCGCACTTCACGATGAAATAGCAAAAGTCAGCAGCTATGCTACCACGAGTTAAAGAGGATGGATAGGCGAACCTAATTTAAAGCTTCACTTTTTATGCCAAGCCTGGCACCTTGGGAGTGCAATGAAGTGAGCGCAATTAACTTTTGCCAACTTTACCTGCCTCGTCTTGAACCAGGAGTCTTGCGTGCTCGGTAGGTGGGCGTAGTAGGCCTGGTTGTACCACATGTCAGCGTCGTCTGGCACGAGTCGCAGGTAAGACTGTGTCGCCTCACAGGCTTTCTGTAACTCGCCCACTGCAAGGTTAATGTCGGGTGTTCTTAATTTTAGACCATGCATACTTTTTAAATATTGCCTGTGGCAAATAGCATAATGTTGTTCATTAGCTGGATTACTCGAAGAGATAAATATTCTTTCTGATTACCAAATTAATTGCATTACATTACTGGTATAATTCCGAACACCTGGGGTTCTTTAAAATCCACCAAAAGTGTGGTACACACGCATTTTCGCATTCCTTCTTTATTTTAATGCGGCTGCAGCCTGTGACCTTGTGCCCAATAGCAAAATGTCATAGTTACTGAGCCGTGACAAGTACAAAAGCAAGACTCACACTGATAGTAGGAGTACTGAAGGTAGTGGTAGAGGCCGGCAAAAAAGTTTGGTCGATGTTGTTCATTCAAATATGAAAGCTGACCGGGGCATTGTTCTTTGCACTTCAGTGATGCCAAGTGGTGACCTGATGAAACAAAAACAAGCCAGTCGATCAAGCCTGACATGTGCAGTGACATAGCCCTGATCTGAAAGGTTTGGAGCATCTCTAACATATCTGACAGGGTCCCATTGTCAATCCATTTCACAATATGAGTATTTTGAGTGGCAGGTCTGAGGTGAGTACAAAAGGAGGCACGGGTTGAAAAACATTTGTGGCTTTTAATTAAACATTGTAACTTGTACGAGCAATGTCGGCATCTCAACAGGCATATTTGTGCTATGTATAAACACCATGCAATTTCATAAAAATCTGTGCAAATAAACAAGTAGAAAGCACAGTACTTTATTTATTATGACCTGCCGTAACAAAAGGTTAGATACCACGTCATATAGTTAATTTTACCTGCTTGAGGCTTTGGTTTGGAGGCTTATCTGTACTCATTATCTGCACTGGCTATGACATAAACTGATGCCTTTCACATCTTATCAATTACCAGATTAAGCAAGCAAAGCCAAACAGCGTGACAATGACACAGGCTCAAGGTAACCAAAGGGCTTGTGCACTTAGTTCAGCGAACTATTCAAACATTTTCCCAGTGGTTTTTATCTGTGTGCACTAGCAAAAACAGTAAGGTAGGACACGTGTGGTGGCATCTTGTTATCTAAACTGCACAAGGACAAATGCAGCAATAAAAGCAAGAAAAGTAAGTATTACTTTTCTTGCTTTTATTATTACTTTTCTATTACTTTTCTTTATTACTTTTCTATTATACTAGTCATAAAAGTAATAACTTGAATAACACTACCATAAAATTGCAGCCCTTCCAATTAATACAATTAATGCTTAACTGACATACAAGGAAAATGAGACATAAAAGAAAGGCTATACATAAGCCTTTAGTAATATAAAGCTCACACTGCTTTAAAGCGTAATTCTATTCTTTAGTGAGAAAAGTGTTCCGGTACTAAGGACTTATTAATCTCAGTAGTAGATTAGCAACTCAAAATTTCACTTACTGTAAAAGCCATTGCAACATTCATGCAAGTTACAAATATAATGAAGCAAGAACGACTAAAAGTTGAGCTAGCTGATTGGGATTCATGTTAGAAAAAAAAGTTAGGCATGCAAACATGCACACGAGAACAGGGTAATGGTCAACACACACACAATCTGTGTCCATTGTCTGTTTCTGCGTTGTCCCTGTTTCCATATTTTTTTTTTACATCTGTGTCTGGACACCTACCTTTTTCCTAACATAATGAAGCAAAAATTAATTTGTGCTGATCATGCAGCTCTGAGCTGAGGATTACCTGCAGCAACTTCAGAGAACTCTCTTGTGGCAAACGCGGTTGGCAGAAAGTCATCGCAGAGGGTGCGGCATTCTTCTTCGGCTTTGAGATAGCTTGAGATTGTTTCCTCCATAGCGGCACAGGACTCCTCATAATTCTTCTCCGTGTACAATTTCGTAGCACTGCGAAAGAGACTCTAGGAGAATCCAAGAATGTGAAAGGAGACCAAGGCAAAAGTAAGAGGCAATTTACAGAACTTAGGATTACAAAAAAAAGAAACAAGAAGAAGAAGGGAAGAAAAAAGATGGCTAACCATTGCATGTCTGCACTTGGCTGTCTTGTTCTTTTGGTCATAAGGTAAAAATATACTTTTCAGAGTTTGGCGTAGCTGACGTGCAGACCATTTAGAGAGGAATCAAGGAGCACTGAAATGACAGTCTATACTTCCCTTCTTTTTTTTTTCATATGACGTCATTGACCTAAAACCTTAAAAAAAAAAAATACTGGCAAGCCTCAGAGTGTCCCAAATAATTTACTATAATTTTTCTACGAGCAAGTTTTCGTTTAGCTTTTGACAATGTGTACGTGTCGCGATGTCATGACACAAAAAGTTATCATTCAGGAGCAGAATGTTGGGGTTTTTTCAAGGTATTAGCTTCCACTTTCTCAATGGTCTGCTTAGCTGATACTTGTGCAGCTTGTCGTAGCAGCATAGCAGACAACTGAGCGAGCCAGAGGGAGTTCAAAAACAAAAACTGGATCTTAGAAAAATTATTACAGTAAGTTATTTAGGACGTTACGAAGTGCGTCAGAACTTTTTTTTTTTGTTTTGAGAACCTTCAGTTAATGCAAAAATTAAAGTACTGAAATGCCACATCAGTACTCCTCTAAGACTAATGGTAAAATTAGCATTGTGCAATATTCGTCGCCTCCTTTGAGCAAGATGTGACAAAGAGCTGCTTTTATGTTCAAGACAACATGTTGCCATTTGGCAAAACAACAACCAAAGTCTTGGTTTGAGTGGCATGCGCTATTTATGAATAGCCTCACACAATATGGTGCAAGAACATTTTTTGCAGGAGCGGTAGTGATAAAACCATGCACATGCCTGTGAACATGATGTGTACAAATCGAGGCAAATATTTTTGTGTACGCTTTGTGACTCCAATGTCAAACATTGCTAATATTCATACGGATAGGGCTGCCAATTACATGTAACAGAAGCTTGCCTTGCTGTTATTACTGCTTTCGAAAACACGTGTGGAGCAAGCTTTATCTACACATGTTCAGGGTTTTCCACCGTGCAGGGGAGGCACCTCATATTACTCAGAGTGCTATAACTTCCAACATTCTTTCTACGAAGTGGGGAAAAAAAATATCTGCTCTATTTGAGGACCAAAGCAGATATCTATTAATGAAAGATTACCTGCAGGCCTTTCTTTTAAACTAAAGCTCCTATGGACCTTTGAATGTAATAAAGTGTTGCCCTTAAATGCCAATCGATAATGATGGTTCAATGAGATCTTGTCTGACCGGGAGGAGCCATGTTGAACAAATGAAATAGTGAAAACAGCCAACCAAAAAGGACAGACTTCTTTTCTGAAGAGTTTTTTTTAGCTTCTCCCTTCTGGTCGGTGTTTTTCCTATTTCAGTCATTCAAAAGACTGACTGCAACCAAATGTTGGACCACGTAACAAGCCTAGCTTTAAAAGCATAGATATAGAGCAGCCTTCACGACAAATTTAGCATTTGAAATACGAGTGGATGCGTAATAAAGAAACTAGCCAAAAATAGACATTTTTGATGCCAGAAACTGTAAAATATTTAAGAGCAGTACTGTGCATGGCTGCTGTGCTGTGCATGGCTGCCATTACTGCTCACCAGAAGTGATGCAAGACACAGAACGTTGAGAATTGACGCAGCTAATCAGCACAACCTCCAAAATTGCGTGCAGTGAGCTGAAAAAATCACTGAGGCAACATACTGGGATTTACGTCACATCTGCTGACCAATGGATGAACTTGTTGTCTGTTTATGTACCACTTAAAGGCTGCAATAATTTTAAAAATTTGACTATTACCAGCCCTTCAGCTTTGCCAAGATTGCTTCAATATATACATACCACTTGTTTATCCCCAATTTAGTCACGAGTGTGGCAGTACTCTTCTAATGGTGGGCCAACCAACATATGCCAAAAATGTAAAAGAGATTTCCATATTGTACTGTGCATGGCTGCCTACACAACCTGAGCTGAAGAAAAAAAGGATTTCTTTTTCAATATGCAATGCTTTTACATATTTCATTAGATTCCATGTGCTCCTTCTGCATTTGTTGTTAAAATAACCATTTCTGCCAGCAGAACTGACAGAGTAAACTTATATTAATGTTCCCTGACATTGCCTAGGGTGGAATGCAGCAGGAAATAAATATTTGCTATTGTGGACCTCTGCCAGTTCACTTTGTGTGCCAAGCTTTACGCAAGTCCTGCTTAGTAATGCATCAACTTTATTTTTTTTCATTGGTTCTGAAAGGTGCTTCGCAAATAA
Source organism: Dermacentor albipictus (assembly GCF_038994185.2). Classification (NCBI taxonomy): domain Eukaryota; kingdom Metazoa; phylum Arthropoda; class Arachnida; order Ixodida; family Ixodidae; genus Dermacentor; species Dermacentor albipictus. Next base: position 33,441,808 of record NC_091829.1, read on the forward strand.
GTCCTATATTTACCAAGCGGCATCCTTGCAATGTGTGGTGACAGGAGGCACAAGGCTGCAGGATAAACGCTCACGGCATTTTTAGGTGTGTCGTACTTGACATCAAGGCCATACCACATTCTATTCCAAGCACTGCTGCTACCGTAACTGCTAGTGTTATTTGAACGTCCATGGTTTGCAGTGTAATAAGTCATGGATACAATAAAGAAGTAGGGAAAACACGAGCGCTGGTTCTTGCAACTGAAGGCTTATTGAAAATGTGACAATTAGAATGCAGCATCATGAAAGAAATAAGACAAGACTGTCAAAAATGGGGTAGCAAAATCAGTGGTCACATGCAGTGAGGTGTAGTTATGTGTAGTTACTGATGTTGGTGCCCCATATTTTACAGCCATTCTCGCTTCTGGTTTCTTTCGTGACCCTGTATATTTAACAGGCCGATGTTTTCAATAAACTTTCAGTTGAAAGAATCGGAACTCATGTCATCCCTACTTCTTCATCATTTCCATCTCTTTTGCACTGTAAATCATAAATCTCTTCCAACCTGCCTAGTACTCCATTCTTGTTCAACATAAACATTGCTTAAATTATTCACTATACATTTTTCATACCTATCTCAATTTTGCGTCCCCCTTTGCTTTTTACTGTACATAGAAAATAAGTTCTGCATAAGTCTGCAAGGTGGAACAAAGCTAATAAAATTCACGAGAAGGATAAATTGTCATCCACCCGAAAGTAGGTGTAACTACAAAAGAAACTCATATGGGTTTTTTAAAAAGGTAGCTTTGTAGTTGAACAAAAGTTTGTCTTGGTCTGGGGATCGAACTCAGTTGGCTTTCCAAGGCGGTCACTCTACCATTTGCTAGCCAGAAGGCTAAAAGATCGCGGCGCAAGGGCAAATTAGCTGACAACTCAAAGCGCAGAAACAGTTAATATGGCAACGAGATGCAGGACGCTTCACTTTAAAATTATCCAGATGAGAGTAGCACACAACTGCAAAGGAAATCTGTATGAGCTTCTCAGAAAGGTAGCTTTGCAATTGAAGACAAAATTTTTCTTAATTTATTTTATAATCCTTATCGCTACATAACATCTGTAAATCTTGCCCCATATCATGAAGTCACAATGATGTCAATAATGCCTGATCAGGCATTACAATAGCAGCTTTAGCATCAATTGAAATATATCATGTTTCCTAACATTCATATTTGTGAACTGTAGAGATATTATGAGCAAGAAAGATGTGGTAAAATTTCTCCAACGTATACAAACATGCAAAATATGTATCAGTACTCCTTGAAGATGAAGTGTTAACTTAGCCTAAAAGAGCCATGAAATTCACGAAACCAATTACTAAACACATGTCAAGAAAAAAAAGTCTACCTGGTACTCCTTGACTTCAAGAGGGACGAGATCCCTTTTGCTGAGGCCAGACAATTCCAGATAATGGCTTAGGTGGAAGCTTACAAGGCTGTGACCTGGATTGTGTTCCAAGAAAGTGTAGGCAGCGGATGCGGCCTCTTTTGTATCACCGAGCTGAAGAAAAAGCACACGGAAAGGAACACATGGGTAAGCTCTCAACCTAGGACAACAGGTTCTTCACAGATCGTTCCTCATACCCTTCTATGTAACACTACTTACAATTACTCACAGTCAGAGTTATATCTCATTTAATACTCTTCCTTCACTATGGCATCCGTCAGTGGCCCAAGTGAATTATTATTGTTATTATTACTTAGCTGTTTATTCGTTCTTTCTTGTTTTTTGTCTATGTGTGCTTCTTTGTTCCTTCCACTTTTTAACACATAACTTTTGGTTGTAGTTGTTTTACATTTTTACCTTTATTGTTTGTTTTTCTGTGCACCAGCACCCAGACCTTAGCTTAGTTCCTGGGCACGTTAAATGAATTATTGATTATATCATTATATATTAACACATCACAACAAAGCTCCAATTAAGACATTAAGTCAGTGAATGTAGTGATTCAGCCGCGGCTTTCATTATTATTATTATTATTACTTACGAGATGTAATTATTCAAGCTAGCTTTTTATTGCGAAACAATTTACAGAACAATCGACATGCGGCTGCTGTCCGAGTCAACAATTTCAATTAAGTTCACTCAAAGTTGAGTTTAGATATATATAGTACACGTTCTGCGAAACATCGTAAAGAAAATACATAGCGAAAACCACGTATCGGGTATATTTCGCACTTTTGAAACAGGTTTTGCAACCATTCACGTGGGCATACCTCGAAGTAGCACCGCTGGAGGTAGTAGTACGGCATCCGATCCCTGAAATCACGGCGGGTCGCATCCGAGACCGACACTCCGTGCCAAACACCTGTGCAATTCCGTAGGCAGCGGGCTTCGGCCGCCTTCGCTACGTAGAAGGAGTTCAACGTCGCGCCCTCGGTCCCTGTCGGGCGGCAATCCGCGGCTTTCTCGGCGCGGCACTTTGTCCGACAGGCCACCACGACGCCGACGTGCCTTTCGTACGACGCGAGAGCGTCTTTCAGCATCGCGATGCATTGCGTCCACTGCGCGCTCAGGTAGGACTCTACGGCCGACTGGTAGGCACTCTCGTAATCCGCGATTCCGTCACCGCCGCCGCCGCTGCGCGAGGCAACGGCAGCGGGGATTTCGAAAGCTGCTGCTGCGACGAGACAAAGGAATACCGGACTCACGTAGCGCATGGTGCGGTCATGGTGCGACAACTCGGCGGATCAAGCCGGGCAGGGCCGAAATCAAAGGCGATTATCGACCTATATCTTTTTTTTTCTCCCTGCCCCTCCGACGGGAAGCGGCGGCGCACGGGGAGGAACGGACGGAGCGGGGGCGACAGTTGCCCGACGGGATGCGTGCGTGAGCGCGTCGTCTGCTACGCCAGAATGCGGGCGGGTGTCGTCTGCTAGACGGCGACGTGCGTCGAGGGTTTGGCGTTACGACAAAAAAAGCCGAGCGATTCGCAAGGTACTCGAAAGACTTTGATGCTGTGGGCGCGATTAGATCCTCGTAACGCCCACGCGAGCCGGGCCGACCGCGCCCGATCCCATCGGCAACCCGACCCGCCCCTTGAACGTTCGCCAAGAAAAATGTCTTTCATCAAGGGCAAGGCCGTTTGTTTCTCCGGCAACGCGAGGTGTCCGGGAGAAAAGAGCTCGGGACTAAAATAAAAGCCAAATAGCCCTTTTGTTTTTCGCCGAACAAGCGGCTACGACGGAAATCTATATATGTCGCCGCACCTTTGGCTGCGCGTCGCTTTTACACATCTTTCTCTTCGTAATGCATCGTCAAATCACGCCGACTTGCACACTATAATTACGCTACGATAACCATACGCTAAGTTAAGCACAAACCGTTAAAGCAATTTTCGTTTTAGTGCAAATAATGGCAGTATTTCTTTAATATGCATCACTACATGCTAATTTTATAACGTAAACGCGGTGCAAACGACCTAGTGCATTGAAAGGGTCTTGTTCTAACAAAAATGGCGGACGTGCTTAGCAACGGCTTTGTTTTCTGCAAAGGTGCGCAGCAAGTGCACAAGGGGGAATGTTTTACTAGTGGCGGTCTTGCAGAAACCAGGCAGAAACTATTCTAAATTCTACCGCCACTCAATGTAATCTCCGATTACAGCATCCATTCAATGTTTGTAGCTGGAAATAGTCCAGTTAGAACCCACTTCATATAGATCACGAGCAAGCTGCTAATGGTACACACTACTTCACTTCTGCTAAAATTCAGAATCCAAATTTTACGCATGAGAATTTCACTATTGATCAATATATCCATGTTAGAATGACGGTTCATATTCTTTATGTTCTTCACATCATTAAACTGTTCGAACTTGCAAAATATTGCACAAGCCACATATTTCAATGTGAATAGAACTGTGTACCACACTAGGTATTTATTCTCATGTTCCACATGGTCTTTAGTAATGACAGTGTGCCTGACTCAAAGCATTTTTTGTGAGCTCAAGGATTGCGCCATCGTCATCATCTATGAACCATTGCAGCTGAACCTTCAACCTTTGTAACATTCTGATTGTGAGGCAAGCTAGGGAACGAATGTCGGTCGCACCGGTTTAAAAACATCAGCACTTGCATTGTGGCTGGCGATATCAAATGTTGCAATGCCATGAAAAAATGGCTCTCGGTAGTAGGAAGCCTGAACCATGAGAATTCATTAGCAAAGAGCCCTTGAATCCTATCCCTATTTTTGCAACTAAGGACAGTAATGAAATCAGATTCTTATTCACTAATCCACACCCTTAATACAATGCTGATGCCCATGGTTGGATAATTATGAATTTAGTTGTCATTAAGCACAAGTTGAGTACAGGCACGCTATATGAGTTGAACTAATGCTATGGCTGCAGAGCTGAGCAAGAAGCTGCACTTTCTTCTGCTTCACAGACTTCCAGATTCTTTCCAGCAACACTATCATAGCTATGCATGATGCTCTAGCACTGTGCCTGCAACATCACCTGCCTTTATAGTACCCTCTCCAGTAGAAAGACTTTTCAGCCCATCCACTCGAAAATATTGCTCCTATGCCAAAATGGACCCCCAAAAATACTGACTGAAACATTCTCAATAGTGCCTGCCCCCCTGCCATTGAACTCGAGGTTCATTTGCACCAATTAAAAGCTACAACAGCATAAACTGAACAGCTTGATCCCAACTGCTCCATAGCCTAAGCAATGGCAATTTTCGACAAACCTAGCACAGCTGGACACTGAATGGTACAATAAAGAGGCATGCAAGTACAATCGGCTTCTGTGGCCCAATTACTGGCTTGTTCGTGACCAAATTATGCACAGATGTAGAATTGCGCATACAATTTTGCTCAATACCACATGTGCGTGCGGCGCCAACCTGTTCAGGCTGCAATAAACAATATGCAAATGTCATCTGCAGTGATGCCGGACAGCAAAAGTGTTCTTTTTTTTTTCAGTGATAGGACCAGCATAAGACAGAACAAGAAGTGCATTTTTGCCACTTGGGTAGTAATAGTCTGTGCCACTGCTTCCTCCCTCAGAAAATTTCTTTAATTGTGGTGTTTCACTTCCTGAAGCTAGTGGGTTACAAGAGACGCCATAGTGCAGGGCTTCGGGGTTGCGTCCAGCGTCCTTTAACGTGCACCAAAAGCACGGCCAGGTTGCGAACCCGAACCTCGTGCTCAAAGATGGATGCCATCGCCACTGATTATGTGTGGTTTCAATTTAAGTATTGTGTATCAAATCAGCAAATACTGTATTGTACTGCACGCACAAAATGATTTGCAAAACACCACCTCTTTGTGAAGTTTGAATGGAAACAAGCTACTGGCTAAGTCAACATAGCCACATATACTATGTTAACTTGTTCATGAAACATTCAGTGCAGGCAGCAACAGAGATGCTTAGTGAACACTGCAACTGCCTGTGTGGTACCAGTACAGCATGCCAGCCAGTTAAACAAAAGAAACATTCAACCAATTTTGTCATGTAAACTTAGTTTATTGAATAACTTATCCACCAGTTCTTACATAAATAGGAGAAGCTTAATGCAAGTTATTGCGACTTGTTATGCAATTAAAAAAAGGACAAATGTTGGATAGACCATGCAAGCTTCGAAATTTACAACTTGCGGTTTTTGGAATTTATAGCCGGTAGCTTCCAACTTTGGGCTTTCTCATGCAAGCACCTCGTCGAAGTACACATACGCCACCTTTTGAGATTGATCCGTGAGTGACAAGAACCATAATACAGAACAAAATATATGTAAACATATTAATACCTTTAACAGATATCACAGCAACAATTATAATTATCACTCTATGAGGGACTAAATAAACTATATATGTATATATACTGAGTCTCTAGAGGTAGGCTGCTATGGCGGCGCGACACAGAGCCAACTGAGTGAAGTGTGTTGGTTTTTGACTCGTCGTGGGCAACTCAATGTGGCAGACGTAGATAAGCTTGTCCTCTAGACAAGCAACAACTAATCGCTGCAATGTGTGTAACTCCCTGGCTGCAACAGTTCCTTTACAAAGTTAGTAGCAGTTTCTGTGGAAGAAAAACTGTTTTTGAGCACTTTTAGGTCTCAACCACGGCATAATCAAGTACCAAAGCAATGCTATGTCAAAACAAAATACTGTTTTCAAGAACGAGCAAACTTCTTTTTCCACGAGAAGGAAAAAAGGCTCAAGAAAACGGCTTAGCTAGCAAACCGCCGCCGGCCATCACAGAGCTACTAGAATTGCAGCAGCTTGACTTTTATAAGAGATGGCACCAACATTGTGGCCAGATGCCCAAACAAATATCTGCTTGGCTCAGCAGAAAACAAAATTTGAAGATTTTTGTTTTTTTCAAGCTCTTTACAAGACTTGTGGTTTCTCAAGGAGTTTCAATGACTGCTATGAACATTGACATAATCACCTAGCTGTGTATCGTACAAACGCCACCAAACAACATTAACTACATTCAACATGCATAGCAAGGAACAAAAAAGATCTGCACTGGGCAGCACTTATACCTTGTGATAACAAATGGAGTAGAAATTAGTATGCTTGGGGACAGGGAATGATAACGTCATAACACAGATGTGGCAGCAGTGATTGTTAAGAGAAATCATTTATCTCAGGCCCTCCTCACAAAAATGCATGTGAAATGCAAAAACACTCTCATTCAATCACATCTTAGCTAGTCGGAATGTAACGTGCTACATTTAAAAAGGGGAACTTTAGCAACTGCACATAATGAGTTCTTCATACAGCCCTTATAATTATCTTTTTTTCAGGAGCCAGAAATCGTGAAAATAGTTCAATAAATTGAACCACAGAGTTAGCAACCCAACATCTCCACCATAAATAAACACATCACAATTCCCTTGAGCTTCATCTATTATAAGTCAACTTTCAAAGTAAACTGCAACCTAGTACATATTTGTTAACAGGAACAGTTTACAGTACTGGTATCTGTTCCTGTTGCAGAGTTATGAAACAGTAAATTTGGCGCTCCTATATATTTATTTGTTAATTAAATGATTGAAAACATTGATTTTACAAGGTTGAAGGCATAATTAAAAATCTTCCACCAACATCGGAAGAATCCAACTTGCTATTTTTAATACAATAGTTTGTTCAAAACAGTTTAGCGAAGATCTAATGAGAGTATTTCTGCGTTCCACATATATTTAAATAGCAGAATTGAAGTCACCTTCCAAGCAAGTCCTTTCTTTCTTTTTTTTAAGAGTATGCACAAAATAAGACTGTTTACGCATAATGAAGACACAGCCTACTGAGTAATTAAGTGGCTATGCCTTTTTTTTTTTTTTACAAAACACAAGTTACAAGCAAGTGAAAAGTATACCGAACAAGCAAAGGCACAGAGCAGCATGCTGATCCATATTTGAATTAGATATGGAAGACAAAGGATTGCAATAATACATTAGATACAGCGTCGATCAATGTGAACTAAAGTAAGATCATCAGCTGATCAAAATCTATAAATGAACTGTGCATGCTAAACAAAAGTAGCTTCAAGGAGCTGTACTATAATATAAAAAATAACGGAATGCAGCCAGGCTTTGAAAACTATTAATCTAAATTGCGCCCTTTTTCACATTGTGGTCATGAGTTAAGAGAGCACAAGTCATTAAAAATATTATTTTCAATGTAGGTGCCAAACATGGCACACAGTCAAGCTACGCCTGCTTTAACACTGTTTCAAGGGCAACAACATCTTTTTTCATTAAACAACAGGTATGAGTCACGAGTGCCTCCAAGAGCAACAATAAAGCAATGATGGCGTCAACAGCAGTACAAGTGTCATATCTTCTTTATGCTTGGCACTACGAAAAGTTACGTGGGCACGTGACGATATTTCGGCATGTGCAAATCTTCTCGTTAATGCTTCGTACCAAGTATAAAACTGGCATTCACTTATCAAGAATGGTCGTGCCATTGTCATTCTATCAATGCTCAAAGCAATAGGCACATTGATGTGGTACAAACAAATGTCTGCAAACACATGTGAAGTCTGCTTTGAACTTCAGTGTGTCAGGCAACGCTTGACACCCACGCAAGTGCATAAACAAGAGCAGACGCTTGCAGGGACACCATGCAAGTGATTCAGAAGAGGCATGCAGTATTGCGCATGATATACCTGGTGCAATATTTTACACAACCCCATGAGCACGTGAATTGACATGCCTTGCAAAGGTGTTCGAGATTACAGCCATGCAGGGTGAATTCCTAAGCATTAACTGTTGGCCAATGTTCTCTTAGCAAGAACTTACGGAATGATGGTGCACTAAAGGCTAACTAGAGCCAGACATTGTGCAATGCATTTCAAGAAAGATACGCAATTTCTGACAGTCTGATGCAACTAGGCATTAAGATGATGGCACAGTATTTTCCATTCAACCATTATGACACTGGCGTGCGCAGCCATTATGATAAGCACCAAGCAGAGAGAATAATTTCACCAAAATAAAGATGCGCCAGAGATGTCATGTGCAAATGTGCACACCATATGGATGCTAAGCAACATGTAAATTTAGATGCCCTTTCAAAATGGTGCTTCATGGACGACTTCCTGAATGTTTACAAAGGCGACTCGGGAAGCACATGAGAGCAACGGCAAAATAAAAAGCAAGAGGAATTTGCGGCATTGGCAAGCCGAAGCACTGGTTACCTGGCAAAGCACAGAGAAAACGTGGAACCGGTGTTGTGTGGCTGAAAGTTCAGATGCGTCACCATGGACTCGTCACACTCGACGCACCAGTACAAGATGTTCGAGTGCACAAAAAACTTAAACGTGGAACAGCATAGCACAACGTGCAGCATTATGGAGATACTGTGCTCCAATATAAACAGCGTAATTAAAGTGAGCGTTCCACATGGCCTGTGTCAGAACAAGCTTGAGACCTGTTCATGGTGCAGAAATTTGCAATCTTAGTTAGGTAGCAAAAAGGTGTTGACAGACTGATGATGCCAAGGGCAGTGGAACGTTGCTGCATGAGTTTTGTGCAAGAGGCTTGTATGCAGGGCATGCTTGATTGGTTAAGCACTTCGAATTTATATCTGTATGGGAATTGTTGCCTCAGCCCTGCATGACAAGATTCAGAAATTATGCGCACAAAGACCTGTAGCAACAGATTTTGAAAAAATATACTACAGCTGACCATGTCAGTTGCATCTCTGTGCAATTTCTGCTGACATGCCACCTTCATGGTGCTAAAGTGTCTTGATGAATTTGAACTTGACAGCAATGTTGGCTGCCTTGCGCTTGAACCACTTTAGCAAACTAAAAGGCGTGTCATATTCGTTGGGGACAATGCCGTCCACACCGGACTCAAAAAAGTAGAAAAGTGGAAACCATATTCGAGTCCGCTTGCTGTCCATCTGCATCAGCGCCCTATTGTTCGCCAGGGTGTGGTAATACAGGAAGAGCCGGGTGGAAATGTAGAAGGCGATGAACACGTCTATGGAGTAGTGTTCATGCGCCGCCAGGATGAAGAAGATACCGAAGAGATTGAGTACCCAGGAAGTCGTGTGCAGGAAGTAATAGGAGCGCGGCGTGTACTCGGTGATGAAGAAATTGAGAAGCGTGAGCACGGTCGTGTGTCCGCTGAACATGTAGTCCCCGCAGGTGCGCACTCCTTGGATCAGCATGCCGCCTCCTTGCCATATGACGAAGGCCTGGCTTATCTTCTCCGAGAAGTCGCCGACGTGGCGGGCCTTGCACTGGAGGTGCTTTCCCGGCACCGAGAGGGAGGTGATGAGCATCGTGATGCAGCGCAGCAGGAACACGGACCCGAACAGGGAGAACATGCGCCGGAGGAGGATGAAGCGGTGCCGGTGGCATACGAGGATGCACACCCACACGATGAAGAGCACGAGGCCCGTGAACTCGCACATGGCGAAGGCCCAGGGAATGTGTGGCACGTTGTCGAGGAAGATGTCGGGAAGCGGCGGGTACGTCTGCATGTCGGGCACCCGGTCGTGCACAATGACCATCACGATGGCGGTGATCCAGGTGACGGCGAGGAAGTAGAGCATGCCCACCACCGTCTTCCAGATCTCGGGCTTGAAACGGCGCTGCTTGCAGGCGCCGCCGTTCGCAGCGGCCGTTCCGACGGAGTAGCCATCGTCGGTGTTCTCATCGTCGTCGTACTCGAAGGAAACGTCGGTCGACGGCGCTGTGCCGTCCGAGGAACCGCGCCTCTTGCGCGTCGAATTTCGGCGGCTCATGGTCTGCGCGGCCGTCGACGCGGGCACCAGCTCGCCGGGTCCCAGCAGCTGGCTGACAGCGGCCACGTTCTGCCATTGCAGCTCTCGGATGCAGATCATCAAGTTCTTGATGTCCCCCAGAAGCCGAATCTCGAGCGGCGGCTTCCGCAGGTCTGACTCCGAGATGGTCAGCAGAGCGCGCCCGTCAATCAGGTGCTCGCCGAAAGTGGCTTCGTACCTGCCCAAGCCAACGTCGTGAAGCCACTCGCCAACCTCGCCTACCGTCCACTCCTGTACTGGCTTGTCCGCCGCCATCGCGACTTGTCGCTCGCGCTGTCGTCTGTTTAGAGGTGCGAAGGCTGGGCCAGAGCGGTAGCGACGTTGCCCGTCCGTCGGCGACGCATCGCACGACTTGTCGCTTCGCTTCACCTGCGATGCAGGGAGCTGGCAAGTTAACTGCACGCCTTGCGGCCCCGCAACAACACACAACACTAACAACGCCAAGCGGCGGTACGAGGTACGAAGCGGAAGTGAGCCGAGGCGCATTAGGGAGAGAGAGAGATGCGTAGCGAGGAAAAACAAGCGGGGTCACCGGCGGAAAGTAGAGCATCCGGGTCGAATTGTGTCGGTGCCTTCGCCATAAATAAAACTAACGGAGCTGCTATTTCGCAAGATTGAGGAGTTCCAAGCAAGTGAAGAACTAATGGCGACGAAATACGAGACTTACCCGCATACAAGTGGCATGCGGGGAAGCGCACTTACAGTGCACTGCAGTGCCGGCGATAAACGCGCGCAAACGTGCGCGTTTCGTTTACAAGCCGAAACATTTCGCTGAAGCTCGGGACGCCGCATTTTCATTTGGAAACGAATGCTCAAGCATGAACGCTTCGTTCTTGAACGTCAGTGAGCGCATGCTTCAGTGGTGACGTCGGTGGTAGCAAGCTATCAACGCTTAGCGATTGAAGTTGATAAGCGCGGGATTTACGATGAGCGAGTTAACGAGCGTACCCGTCGTGGACGTTACGAAAGACAACATCGCCGACATATGGCCTTCCTTAGTTCTCGCCGTGAAGACATCCCTCTTTGTAGCTATAGATCTGGTAAGGCGACATAAGTCCGTTTAGATTTGCATTCCTTAGTACTATTTCAATCCGACTTGCGGCTTTAACAACTTTGTGCTCTCCACAGGAACTCAGTGGCATTGGAAAGAGAAAAGATATCAATGCCAAGTACGTTTATTTTAGACTGCTACGTCTACTGACATTAGTGATCACTTTGCGCCGAGACTATTTTGTTTTTCTCGCACAGGTCCGTGGAAGATCGGTACATTGCAATGTCCCGTGTAGCTGACACGAGAGCCATCATATCCATGGGACTTTCGTGTTTTCGCCAAGATGCCAGGTCGGCGGAAACTGGCCCACTTAGGTAAGACGTATGCGTTCGCAAATATAAGCGTTAGTAATGACAAAGAGAGAGTCTTGTCGACGATGCAATTTCGTGACCAGCCGCTGACAGGCAATTTCAACCGTGCATGTCTTGTGCAGATTCACCGTTCAGACATTCAACATACTTATCCTCTGTCAAGATAATTACATCGTGGAGCCCGCGTCGTTGCAGTTTCTCATCAGTCATGGCTTTGACTTCAACCGACAATACTCCCTCGGCGTTTCCTACTACCGAGGCAATGATCGCGTAAGTTCGTTTCTTGTGTGCTTACATCTCTAGCAATTTTACAACACGAAAAACAAACAAAATTGTTGCATATCTCCAAGCACCAATTCCACCTAATTGGATCAGACTATCAGAGCACGAACACACGCCTTTGCTCGTCGACAGCAGTTCGAAACGGATGTGTACACAGAACCTAAGCAGATTAAGAAATGAGCCACTTAAACAAATTGTGCATGATACTTGCATTTTATTGAGCATTTTACTCTTCCTGCATACGAAGGTTAGCTGCTGGTAACGTCATGTATGAAAATACACTGGCAAGTTTGTGCAAATTAGACTATTTCAGTGGTTTAATTTATTGTGTTGCATTTTTACTGTGCTTTGAACGTCTTTGTATCGACATGTATACTTAATGCTGTATGCACAGGAAAGCATCAATACCACCACTGCCAGGCAATAACTCAAGAGCGTGTGATTTTGCATCACTACATATCTTGTTAATAAAAGCCCCAAACTAAGCGTACAGGGACAAATCATGCTATGTGGTGATGAAATTGGAAATGAAAGAATGCATTAGTTAGCTCTAACTTGTTTCTGGATCATTTGTCTACGATAGTCCATATTTTGTTGCTTTACAGATGCTCTATCTGTAAATCTGCCTACTGTGCTCTTTAATACACCAGATAATTAGTTGGAAACAAGGAAATTCTTCTCGTGTATGATTGACAGCATAGTGGTGTCAATGCTTATTGTACCTAATGCAGCCCAACCATCCAGAGGACAACGCTCATTCCCTCCGCAAGCTGTTCTCAATGCTGGTCGTGCATCAGAAGCCCATTGTCCTTCACAATGGTTTCATGGACGCGGTGTTCCTGTACCATAGCTTGTACCTGGCATTGCCTCCGTCTCTGCAGACATTCTTAGCTGACCTGAACGACTTGTTCCCCGGTCGTGTGTATGACACGAAGTATATTGCAGAAGCCAAGGCTTCTCTGCCAGCGTCGTACCTGGAGTACGTCTTCCGCAATAGGTAATTCATACCCTTTCTTTTCTTCTTTTTTTTTTTTCTTAAGCAAGAAATAACTTAGTTGAATGTCAGACGGAGACATTTTGGCTGGCCACTCCCATTGTCGCAAACATGTTGTATTAAATGGCAGCCTTTTTTCTGTCGGGGGGGGGGGTCACAATTCTGTGCAGTGCTTGTGCATTCCGCTATAAGCAGCTTAATGACATGTAAACAAAGAGACTATGTAACACTCTTGATGTAGCGTTGCCTTGTCTTTGCGAACTGAGCTGAGGTGCTACTGCCCATTCAATCCTCGTTATAATGAAACAGGATATAATGAAATAGTGCATATATACCGATGTAAGTGAAATTCCCCTTGAAATCCCCCGAGATTCATATTGCAGTGCATGTTATAATGGACATAACAAAGTAATTCTTGCTCGCCCTTCAACTTCGTTATAATGAGATATTACTGTACATTCACGTCATGTTAGTTTATTTTTAATCTGCCACACTGACCAATAGATCTAACTTCCCAGCTGTAACTTCTGCATATAATTATTGTTATAGTGAAGGACAAAGGGTGAAGATCAGCTGTCAACATAGTCAAACTAGAAATAAAAGGGTCGTAATGTTCAGTACGTCGTCTTCAATTGTTTTATGCTGTCACCGTCACTATGACAAGAACTTATCATGAGAAGCCAACAAACGACAATGCAAAGAACATAGAAGAAATTACTTGTACTTACTAATTGAAGTAAAGAAATGATAAATTAATAGCAATGAAAGTGGGTGAAAAGACAATTTGCCGCAGGTGGGCAACAATCCCACGTCTTGCGAAGACGGGGATCGTTCTCCATTAATTTAGCATTTAATTCACCTAGTAAGTAGAAGCAATTTCCCCCGTGTTGTCCTTGGTGTGTCGTTCTTTGTTGGCTTCTTGATACGATTAATAAAATATCAGGCCTCTCGGTTAGCCCCCCTTTCGTCTTGTGTGGCAAGAATTTGTTACGCAAGCCCGTCACCTCAGCAGCATCAATTGAACTCCACATACATATCATTCTTGGTGGCCTGAATTTGGTACCTTAAAATTCTGATTTAAGCACAGGAAATCTAATGCAACATTCATTCTAGGGTTTTTGACATGTGAAAGCAGAGCTTCAGTTGTGAATAACTCAGAAAACCAATCACTAAATAAGCACTAAATTAATGATAACATAAATCATAGTTTTCTTATAATAATGCACTCTCCATGGTCAGAAACAAAGGTGAAAAAAAAAAATTTTTTTTTTCTTTTGTGTAGAATGGTGTTTGGGACTGGTGGGAGTTAAACTCACTTGTCCGAGTGTTGCAATCTTCAGCTATCATTTGCAACTTCTGTGCAGGCAAAGAGATAATGCTTGCAAGGAGGCAAAGGGCCGACAGTTCGTCAGCATCCAGTTTCTTCAGTACAACCAGGAATACTCAATTGACCACGGGGATTGTGCACTGAGGCAGGAGCCGGCGAAGATGTCTGCAGACATCTGCAAAAATTTCGCTGTGAGTTGCAAGACTAAGGATGTTGTTTCTAGATTGGGGGGGGAAAAAAATAGGGTGTTTTATGTTATGCACCCAAAGTTAGAAGACACAAACCGCTAGGCATACAAGAGAAAGTAAGCAGGGTGTGGAGCTTTGGGTACAAAAAGCTTGAGTGTGCAAAACTTGGAGTTTTGGCTTATACACACTGGCAGGTGTTTGAGATTGTCGCCGTAACACAGGAGCCCAGGGGTGGTATAACATTGTTGCAGTGACTAGTTTGGCTCATTAATAACCAACTTTCACTATTAATTGTTAAAGTTATAAAATTAACCAATTTGCCACTGATAAACATGCTCCTTCACAATATGTGAAGGGGCCGTAGTACTCGCAATGGAATTAGATTGTGAGAAGGAAATCTGCAGGTGAATGAAAAGTGATTCAAGCGCATTTGACACACAACCCCAAATCGCAAGTGGCAGGCAGCTTACCAATTTAAAAAAGAAAAGTGCAGGGTGATCCAGAAGTAACAGAAGTAAATATTCAATTTCTTTATTTTTAAGGGTCTGTTCGCAATGATATGAGCGCCTTGCAGATTCTTACTAATCTATCACTTTAGCTTGACTTAATATTTGCCTTTAGTGTCCTTTTAACATTAGAGAATTCAAGGAGACAAGAAAAATCTCACATAATGTGGGTTAGGTTGATGCTGGCTAAATAATTGTAGATCTCTAGGAAAGGCATTTAAGCTGCTGCAAAAGACAATGACTAATTACGGACTACTATTGATGTCTTCTTTACATCTGCTTTACTGCAGACTGTAAAAAAACTTGATGCATTCTTTATCTTTTACCACCTTTGCAGCGGTATGGCTGGTGCGGCAAGGGCGACCAATGCTGCGCCTCGCACAACGTTGACGACATCCTTGACGCCCAAGCATCCAAACGCCGCAGACGTAACCGAGTTAAAGGGTCGTCGCCCCGTGATCCCACCAATGCTTCCGACTCGGAGCACTCGACCATGGACCTGACAGCCATGGAAGAGGACGAGGCCGACATCGGCTCTCCTGAAGAAGTCTCAAACAGAGAGCGCAAATTCACAACAGGGCTACACAGGGCGGGCTTTGACGCATTTATGACTGGATACGCCTTTGCGACGTTTGTGCTGTCATACGCAAAGCATCGTCCCTCAGGCAATCTTGACGCAGAAGAGTTGGGCCTCAACGAGCTAGTCAACAGGCTGTGTCTCAGTGGGAAGACAGTACCCTTGCTCATAAGAGAATCAAACTTTACCAAGCACAGTGCTAAACATGTCGAAAAGTTTAAGGCTCTCTTTGGTGATAAGTAGTTACTTCTGTGTTGTTTTTTTTGGTTTCCTTTTCTGTACATATGATAATCTTCACCAAAGGTGAAATTGCTACCGATGCAGCCAGGTATGCCAAAACACGACCAGTAATACAGATTCTTTGCGTGGCTGTTTATTGAAATGATCAACACTACAGGCACCTGTTCGATGCCTACACAAGGCTGTCAGTCGTTTGTTAGCATGTTGCTCTTTTGAAAGCTTGTTTGGTTACTCCTTTCACATATATCATTGTTTAATACACATTGGTGAAACAGATGTGCAGCTTCCCTTCGTTTGCTAAGCAGCACGTCTGCAATGCCCAATCTATAAGTTAAGCAGTCTGTGGTGCAGCTCTAATTTTCACCCCTTTAGCTGCTTTATTGTGATACCGAGCAATTAATGCCAAGGCTAAAACAATGCCATCCATCACTAACAAACTTCATATGCAAATTTGTTGAACAGGTTCAAAGAAATGCTTCGACCTAGATAGACAGCCAGAGGGAGTGTATTGCAACTTGACATTTTGGAGGATCAAGCAAAGAGCACTTAGTCAGCTGGAAGCTAAGAATCTTCCTTGAAGCTCCTATAAAAGCAGCCTCATATGCTTTCTGTACTTCTGCAATCGGCTGCTGTCACGAGTGATGGGCACCCAAATGCTGGCCAATGACAACAGTGTTGTTTAAAACAAGTTCTGCGAGCACACGTTCAGGAGAAAAATGCACACATGCCAGGGTCATGCTCCCAGCATAAGCATTCACACGAGCAGGTGATTATAGAGAGGAATTAGGAGACTAATTAAACAGCTTCCAAGAAACATCTTCACCTTCGCAGAAAATGGCAAGGTGGCGAACCACCTCCGAGAAGTAACAGAAGGCATGGTTCATCTGTCACTCAACACCATTACCCCTTGTACATAGGGAATTGATGAAAGGACCCAAACTGCGTTCAAGACCATCCATTTTCATTGTTTTCGCTCAAGAGGATACATACTGCTGCACTTAATCATCCAAAACAATAGCCACTCTGGAAGTATTAGCACGCAATGTTTGAACTTGCATGTACAGGCGCCCAAATCTTTAACTGGCGTGCGCGAGCGGCAACTTTTCGGTGTGTCAGCGCCGTGTGACGGGGCGAGGCTGGAAACAGTCTGAAGCTAAGCGCATGCGGACAAAGCCCGCTCAGCTGGGCCAATCGTCTGCTAGGCTGTTTCCAGCCTCGCCCCCTCATACGGCGCTGACGCCCGGAAAAGTCCCCGCTTGCGCACGCCAGTTAAAGATTTGGGCGCCTGTACATGCAATAGTTCCTTAATCACTAGGTATTCCCTTTTATGTTGGGCCGCCCTGCATTTCAGGTGCACAAGTCTGCCACCCTGGCAGTACCACAATGCTTAACAGTAAAGATAATAACATGGATCACCAGCATGCAAGTAATCATTAGCAAAGGCACTTAGCTAATACACCTACATAGATTCGCTTTAATTCATGCCACCTATAGCCTACAAGTTCACAGCTTGACTTACTGGCAGAGATACTGTGCCACTTTATGCTAGTGATGGCACCTTACGTGCTCAGACAGCAGGAAGGTGAATCATTGGTCTTGATGCTTGTTTAACCCACTCGCTTATACAGCCAGCCAGATTCACCAGCTGCTCAATGAATGGCTGTTTCTGGCTAGTTTTCATAGATGGCAGCACATTGCAGGCTATGTTCTAGTATGGGTATCGCACACTAGATGTGGACACATTTGTCGACACTTTCAGCAGGAGTGGTTTGTAGAACAATGGATGGATTCCTGCTCATCAAACTCCGCTGTGTTGTAGCCGTTGCAGACAGACTAACAGGCTTGAAAAACAAAAGCGTACAGGCTTCAGAGTGGGCTCACTTTGTTCAGTACATACTACCGAAAACTGTAGAGCAGAACGATTTGATGCTGTGCTTAGTTTTCGTGGGCCAAGTTCAAAAGCCCAAAGGGTGCTCAGAGTGCGAAAAAAAACCAAAAGTGAACTCCACATTCTTGCTCGTTTTAAACTTTTATTACACTCACTTTCTAGTTTTTTACTGCATCTGACGCGGAAGCCTATTCAGAACAAGATAAATCAGACATTTGGCAAGTGCAATGCCTGTCGCAGATTTTAGAGCAATTTTCTAACGTGGAACACCAGGTGTGCCTGCATGCCAACCGGGCAGAAGCGAAGGGGTTAAACCTAGCTAGCATCATGTTACACAGTTGAAGGTCTTGCTTAACACTGCAAAGATTTCCACATAGCTACGTGGCATTTATGTTAGGAAGTACAACTTTTAGTAGTATGTATGTGTCCATTTTGAACGATTTTGCACAAAAATTACACATGCTATAGCTTGAAGGCAATAGTGCCAAGGACAGGACAATGACAAGAACAAAGACGGCGCTGTTTCGACATGCAATAAAAATTGTTTGTTAGTCATCGCCGTGTTTGTCCCATCTTTAGTGCTGCTACCTTCAAGTTAGACATGTGGCAATCAGCCCAATTCAACACACTGGTACACATACCAAAACTGGTGTTTGTCCCATTTGTACAATCTTGTGTGCGTTCTTGACCAAATCCTGTAAGTTATTGTTTTGCCCCAGGTGCATACCTGCCAACCCTCCTGAATTTTTCGTAAGGTTTACGAATTTGGCCTTATGCGAAAAAAATAAATTGTTTGTGAAAAGGATTCGCTCAGCGATGTCTGAACTTCATGTTGGAGTCATTGGGTGGTGAAAGGACACAAAGGCAAGTACCTTTCTTTGAGCAAGTTTACAGAAGTTCCCAAAGCAGGCAAAATCAGCAACAAAGTAGAAAAGAAAAAGAAAGGTCACTGTGACCTAAAAAAAAAGAAATGCATTGCTTGTAAAGTTTACGATGTTCCAAATTTGCTGCTGCTTATGTGCTGCATCTAACAGTGAATCATCATTAATAAAGTGAGTATATATCCCATAAAAGGCATGTGCTGTGGGCCAAGCTTAAAAAAAAAGTATGTGATGTATTTTCATTTCCCTCTTGGCATCATGTGAAGATCATTTTTACAAGTAACGTCCCCAGACTAGCAAGTATCTCAGACAGTGGGGTCATAATTGCTGGTCTTCACTGGTAGGCTATACTTGTGTTTTGCAACATACCACCAATGAAAGTGTTCTCTACAAACTCTTCAAGATACGTCAATGTTGGAGTGGCTGCACGGAATTGATCCAATAAGACAGTTGTCCCAAGTAAAGCCAAAATACGAGGGATGTCCAAAACGGCCCAAATAAGGAAAACACTGGCATTGCCAAGACCTCTACCACATAACACACACGGTACTTAAATGTGCGTATGTTTACATTTCCGTAGACATTGGCAAAAAACATGGGAAGGTTTGTTCCCACTCGTTAGCACGACATATTAACATTCCTCCACCCCCCCAACCTTCGGTGATCTTCTGTAAAATAGCAGTGACTAACTGATTATCATTGCTATCATTAAATAGAAATTATAGAAATAGCTTGAGTTTTATGAGCAGCGTGAACCAACAAAAAAAAAATGCAACATGTACAAAGGGAATCCTCCATACAACTTATAAGAAGCCCTAATCATTTTAAGAGGTGGATTTAGTCATTTCTTTGATCAAACATGCTTGCAATGCGGTTAGCACTTGTGTATTAGCAGTACTTCAAACTATGCAATCTAGTGAGCACAATACAATGTACTGAAGGCATCTGCAAAGCTCTCGCTACTGTTTTCAGCTTAAACTGATCCTTAATGTTTCTGGATGCTGCACTCGTGCAACCTTTGGCCACCATGGAATAAAGCAAACTTGTCGCAAATGCAACTTCATGATCACCGAGGATGTCAGCAATGTTTTCTTAATGAACGGTAACCATAAGTATGCACAATGAGTGGAAGGGGGAGGGGAGGGGCACTAACCCTCTGCCCCTCTTAGCCTATTCTGAACAGAAGAGAAGACAAGCTGAGCTCACCAAGTGCAAACTTGCAAAATAAAAGATGAATGACAAGCCCAACTTGTCTTGCACTGTTTCACATTTCATGCAGCCCTTGAGACAATTTCAGTTCATGCATTGCTGTGTTGGCTGTTGACACCAGACAGCGCAAGGAGCCCATTCAGCAAAGTTTTGAACGTTAACCTTTCTTTTTTTTACTGTGTTGCCAGTCATCTATTTCAAAAGGGCATCTTCATAGTGCTGAAAAGAAAGGATGGTGATTTAGAGACTCCGGGTTCACGAGGGAAATGTTACGATACAGTGCATTTTGTTCAAGCATGCAACATAAAAATGCCTAAAGAAATTCGCCAGTGTGCAGCGATGGCTTCCTTCGTTAGTTAATAAAAACTTTTTACAAAAACTTGGCACTTCCTTTAAATAATAAACAGAATCGTTCGCATTCATGCAAAAAGTTCCTATATTTCCTAAAAGAACTAGTTCCTAAAAGTTCCTAGTTCCTGCAATAAAGTCCCTAAAAGAGGAGGAAGCGAACGACAGATGGGAGGTTGTCCCATGCAGACAAGCTACCTTCTGCTGGGAATGAAACAAATGGAATTGAACATCATGGAAAAACACATGAAAATACATTCACACACACACACACTACGCACAATTGTTTACTTTCATCCTACACAATGTATAATATCAGGGTGACAACTTACGCAGTTTTCATGTTTATGCACCACGCTAATGTTTGTACCTGAACAATGGTCGTATGCCAAATAATGTCTTAAACAAAAGCGTTCCTCGAACACTTATCCGAGGGACATTTATTCTCAACTTATCTTGACTCTTTTTTTTAGGGCGAGAGCCTGATGTGGCTTGTTGCAAATGGCCGTCTAAAAAAGCGGCGTCTTGTCCAGTGATGCAAAAAGTATCAGAATGGCTTTATACCCACGTAAGCAAGCGAAGATGCAATGGCTGAGTATGAATGGAAAAACGAAAGAACACAAAAAGAAAGATGGAAAGACAACATAAGAACCCTTGGGTAGTGTTAGATGCTCGCATGAGTCGTTGAGGTCAACCTACAGCGCCACACGTTTATGGGACACTACAGCTCATTATGTCTTGCAAGAAGTCTGGTCCCTCAGATTGTATAACTCAATTCATTACCACGTATGCAGCAGTTGCTCGCCTTCACATGTTACTACCATCTTTTCTTTTTTTTGCAGTATCAATTTATTAGTTTTATCTTTTTAATCTGCCACAAAATTGTTTGCTTCAGAAATTTACCTAGGAAAGTTTTTGAGACCAATGTATTTGAGAACACGAACTCGTTTTCTATATTTCATAATCTGTATCATATGCAGTAGCATTTTCTACAGTGAAACAAAATGTTCTTAAACCCCTCAAAAATTGTCATTGTCCCATAATAACAACAGCCCACAAGCCTAGGGAAATCAATGAAAAAAGAGAAGGAATGAAACAATAAGTGTTCATGCCTTAAACAGAAAGAGACAAACACGACACACTGTTTATTTGAATAGCCTACCTACGTTTACTGAATATCGTGTACTGTCTACGCACATAACCATAACAAATAATGATAAATAATTACATAATCAGCATGAATAATGAAGCAGTGAACCGTGAAATACAGTTATCTGGAGGTACTCGCCTCAGCCGAACAAATGGTTGACACCCGATGCTGTAACAATAATCCACAGTTTGCAAAGACACACCGAGTAAGCCTTCATAAACCGAGTTTAAGTGCCCTTAAGCACCATGGCGCACAAAGTGTTAAGTGACTTGCCCTCGTGTTTGGCTGCCTTCTAGGCGCCAGTAGTAGGTCGGGCTGGTGCAATACATTCGGACATCCTACTAAGTTTCCTCCTTGGCCCACTAAGGTGCCTATAGACTCCGTTCGTCCAGTGGAACTGCCAAAAAGTGCAACTGCCAATTGTGCACTTCTGCATTTACCGAGACTGATTTGATTCAGTCACCAAGCTCGAAGATTATTTACATCTGCATAAACACAGACAATGATTGGCAGTGTTTTCAGTGCTTAGACACATCGAGAGACTGTGATGTTTACTATTACAATAGTTCTTATACAGCAGGGCAATGAAGAAAGTTACTTGAAGGGAACCTTCTGCCAGTGCCTCCTCGTGCATTCGTATATTTTTAGATGCAAGTTGTGAATTTACTACTGTTATGTCATTTCAGATCGGCAAAAAATTGCTATCCAGATGTTCAATAAAAAATTCATTTTCTTAGCGCATTTTTGGATTTTTCTGCCGGCACTTTTAAAGCTTCGAGAAATATTGAGTCAGGTTCATACAATTGGGAGGAGTTGTGTAAATTCAAAAGACTTTCTGGCAAATTGGAAGGAGTTGACAAGTTCTCGGCACCCCTGGTGGCTGTCTTGTTATAAAAGAGCACTGCTTGCAGGTATTAAAACCATAGCCCAAACATAATTTCACGTCAAAGAAAATTAAAACTTGTTCACATTTATTTCAGGCCACGGAGTGTATATTGGTATGAAGGAAACTGAAATTATAATTGAGTAAAAATTTATTATATGGTAAGAATTTGTCATTGATTTGCTGAACCAAAGACAACTGAGAACTCCCTCCAGCATATGAAAAATGCCGGTATGGGTTCTACATTAGGTTTCCCGCACCTAAAGCGTTTAGGCAACAAGTTCAGCAACAAAAATGATACACAGGCTTCGTGGGGTTAAGAAAATAGAAACCAAGACTGCTGCATAATGCCCATTTATAAGCAGAAACTACAAATTTACAAAACAAGCAGCACACAGTTGTTACATTAAAGGGACATTTTTTTTTATTAGTAACAATCAAGCAAACACCACACGCAGAAATATATGTTTGACTTTTAAATACAATGCAGCCAATGGTACTTTTATACAGTATGAAATGGTACACTGAAACGTACACTTAATAAAAATACGTAACGGCTGCTCTGACAGATGTGAAGGTTTTAACAACTGCCCCGACGTGCTGGTCAAGGCAGTAAATATTGTGAAGGGCGTGTTTTCACATGCACTGCTCGCTGCGATAAGCGGACATACAGTCTCCAGCGCATGTGCCGTTAAAATCCACAATTCACTAAGATGCCACAGACTTTAAAGGAGACGTGGCAGGTTTTTCACAGTCGTTTGCCTTCGGGATTTCCTGAAACAAAGCAAAACACAATTTCACTGATTAGTAACTGGTGCAGTGGTGGTGCTAGCTTTAACCCCAATGCACTATTACTATTACCCTAAATATTCCTCTGAAATTGCCCAGCAGAAGGTAATGCACAATTGCCTGCTGTGCTGGCTGCCAAAATACCGTATTTACTTGAACAATTGTTGAGCACGAATACAGGTTGACCCATATATGTTGTGCTCTCCGAGAAATAAAAAAGAATTGCTCGACTGTCTGCATGCGCATGTCCCTTCTTGTGTAAGAGACGAGCGGTGATTAATAATTAGCAAAGTTAATTCACAATTGATCAATGATTGGATTAAGGTGTATTAAGGAGGATTATCGTCAAGTGGGGTAGATTAAGGGGGGGGGGGCGGCCTTCGAAAACCGAAACATCGCAAAAAAGTCCATTTTTTTTATTTTTTTTTTTAATATTTGGGGTTTTACGTGCCAAAACCACTTTCTGATTATGAGGCACGCCGTAGTGGAGGACTCCGGAAATTTTGACCACCTGGGGTTCTTTAACGTGCACCTAAATCTAAGCACACGGGTGTTTTCGCATTTCGCCCCCATCGAAATGCGGCCGCCGTGGCCGGGAAAAAGTCCATTTTTGAGAAACCATATTTTTGGGTTGTATGTCTCATAAACTACCTGTTCTGTAATTATCAGCACCTAATTCAACCGTAAAGTAAAAAAAAATGCTACTTTTGAGGCCAGCGTGGCCAACAAAACACGCGCAAATGCTGAAATGAAGTCAAACTTTGCAGGCGCGCGCCATTCCCAGCTCATGCAGCCTGCCATCTTGGTGTCGTTTTGACCGTGAATTCGTCTCTATTTTGCCGCCTTGCAAAATGGCATCGTCTGCGCGGTTGAGGCGCTATTCGAGTTTTCCCGCAATATGATGTGGAGCGCTGATTGGCCGGAGCAGCGCGTTCAAATCCCACGGGCTAAAGCGCACCTGCCATTGGCTGCTCTTAGGCATTAGTTAAAGGCACCTGGGAATGTTATTCAGTATGTTCAGTTCAAGCAAGCAGCCTGCTCTAAAATGAAGTGAAGTGAATAAGTGAAGGCGAAGTCACACTTTCTTGTTAAAAACCAGGCAATTAACTGTGGTGTTATACTAAACACAGACAACAAAATGCGATCCGTCAGCAAAACTTGAGCAACAGTGCAGCGGTGAGCACAAAACCTTTTTTTCTAACAGGCGCAGTGAAATATGCAGAACCCTGTAAAGCTTAAAACTTTCACAGAAAAGGAGCTATATATCCTTTTGCTCACGACTCATTTTGTGGCAAGATTAGGAGAGAATCTGGCGTTGCAGACATTCAACCATTAAGGCAATAATTGGCAGTGAATGGGCTCTTCCAGTTTTACATGGCTTCAATGGTTTTCCAAAACCCATTTTTCTTTAATTCCACAGTAACATACCTGTCAACCTAGGGACCTCAAAATTCCGGATAATCGCTGAAATGTACCTGGGAATGGGGAAGGGAGGCTAAGACGATGCTCACAGTTTTTTTTTTTTGCAGAGCAGGTGGGTACAGTCAGAAACAGCTGTCCTGCATGCTTGTATATTCAACGCATGCATACTATGATCTTGTGACAGCAGCCCACTTCACCGAAACATTTCGCATATGCTTTACTGCATAACACTGCTCTAGTGCAATGAAGCTAACCTAAACTCACCGATGCCAGGGGTTTGCTGGAAGATTCGCCATTGGTGTCGACGGCCTCGGGCTTGATCTTCTTGGGCGTGGCGGCGGAGCTTCCTGCAGAGCCGCCTTCTTCACTTGTTCTCTGCAATGCGTCCGGCTGTTTTGTTCGAGAAAACAACCTTCCTCACTTTGACATGCAACAAGGCTTTGGCGGTGCAGATGCAGCGTGCTCTACAGAACGTGCTTCCACAATTGGTGGCAACTAAAATATGGCCATGCTCATGACGCAAAACAGTGAGATAGCAGTTCCCATGCAGAAGCAGTTAGGTGAGGATGTTGAGGCACAAAAACAGCCAATGTTATGAAGCACCAGACATAGTGCAAATGAGTGAAATGGTAATAGCAGCAGCCTTAGCTATGCACAGCAAATAAGATGTCTTCGAAAAAAATTGCAAAACGAGTCGGGCATTCTCAAATACGAATAAAAAGGAGATGCATACAGAAGCAAATATTTTTGAACTTCTGTCAATTGATAGCAAGCTTAGTGGTATGAGGCCCGAACTTTCTCACAATTTAGATTCTGTCTCAACAGCTCATAAGACAACCTGAACGGTCCTGACACACTTTCAGCCCGCACGTGACGCCTCAGTGGTGTTTTACTGCTTTAAAGAGTTTATTTTGGTTAGCATGAGGGACACCTGCATCTCAGCATCAGCCAATACTCAGTATTTTGAGCTCAAGCTCCTTCAAAGCAGCAGCAGCACGCTTCCTTTCTTGTATTTTAATCCGTAGGTCCTTTCTGTTCTTGCCTTCCTTCTACTGCTCATTCGGCCTTCACAACATTCGAAGCATCTTCTTGGTCAACTGTACAGTTAAAATCCGATTTTTCAAACTCCTTAGGGACCAGGAAAACGTCCAAAAAATCGGCCAGTTGGAAAAAATGAATGCATGTATTTTACTGCCCATAAGGGCTTCAACCGCCACAGGCACATTTGAAAAAGCTCTGAAGGCCTGTCAGTATACGTATTAGGCATATTGGTGCTCATACTGTGACAGGAGATAGCAGGTGAACGCGTGTATAATGAAGGAATACACACGGTGTCCCGTGGCAACAGCCCCTTCCCATGCTTGTTATGCTTCACCACAATACTTTTGCTGGTGCTTCAAACATTGCTGTATAGAGGTAAAACTGACTTTCGGGAACCGCATTATGCAACGCACTGTGCTTTCCAAGCTTCGAAGCCAGTCACGAGGACCACAAAGGCAGAGTCAGTGCCATTGCTCACAGCAGCGAATTCTTTAAATGAAAAACACGGCACACAATGGGAAGAAGCTTAATAGCGAACGTCGAAGCAGCTAGGCCTAGCACTGCCGCAGTGGTGGCTATGGCTGCCAGCGGATCTGCGTGCAAGAGCGCTGGCTCAAGGCGGCGAGGTAATCAAAATGGTGGCAGTCGTGGCTTTGATTAATGGCGGAAAAGTCCGGAAAATCAGACGGCGAAAAGTTCTAGCGTCCCAAAACTTCATATGTTTTCATACGTTGACTCTATGGGGTACGTGGTGTTGCCGCGTAGCCATCCAAACTATTGGGCATGTCCCAAAAAATCGAGCGCCGGGAAGATCGGTCAAATCAAACTGACTGCACTCTGGCAACTTCTTCCAGCCAACGACATGGCGTCAAAGACATTTAGCTACAGTTCCTGTTACTCCAGCCAGCAGTAGGACAACTTTTGTTCCCTTTCAATAAAATTGCAGCCAATTTCCCCTGATATAAGCACAAATTTCCTGAGTTTTTACCAAGTATTTCCAGACTATTCAAAATCCCTAAAAATTTTCAATTTTCCCGATGGACAGACACCCTGCTCCTGGTTCACTCACTCTGGGTGACAACAGCCCATGCCACTGAAAATAACCTCGCCAGAAAACTTAATGCTCTCCACTGTGGTGCCAGTGTGACAACCAATTAAAATGGTTGGCACTAAATGTGTAAAAAAAAAGAAACAAGTGAAGCAGTGTCAGTCTGATATGGGTCAAACTTCCTAAAACATTACCAAAGAATGAGACGGCTGGTATCAATGGCACAGCTGTAATGTTGCGCAGCAGCGAACAAAGGTTTCTACAAAACATGCAATTTGGTTCTTCTGATTTGAAAGGCAACTCACTTCATACGCATGCTGTTTACTACAAGCGAACTGCACCAGCCTTCCTTCATCCCATTTAAAGGTGCGCATGCTCATTAACTGCAAGTGCGAACTAACTAGCCCAGCAGTACATTCCTTTACCGATTTCATTTGTAGTGAAGAGGTAATGAAAAAAACAGAACCAAACCTTTCGCTTTATCAGATGTGTGATGACGTTGACTGGACGGCTTGATTCCTGCACAAGACAATCGCAAACTTGACATACTTGAAATGTCTCATGGCACATTCAACGGGAAATAAATCAATGAATGTAAAAAAAACGGCAGCAGTAGCGTCACTTGCACTCACAGGCCCCGAATCTGAGCTCTTGACTGGAGATGTTGCCTGCAAAAGAGTATCGGAAAAAATAATAATTTAGTTAATTTGGCACTGGACAAGTACGAGACAGTTGAAATAAAAGCAAACGTAAAGAAACAACACCAGTGTGCGTGCGGCATTCTTTTTGTCTCTCATTTCTCTGTGTGATGTGCACAGAAGATTATACACCACCAACTTGCCCAAGCCAACTCCATATAAAACCAAAAAACCAAGGAGGCTTGATAGACAGGCCTGCTATACGATGTCCACAATTCTTTATAGGCCTCACCAACAGGCCAATGGGCAGACAGTCCCAGGAAAGCCTACTGCCTCTGGGCAACCAATGCTTGGAATTCCCACAAAGTATGCAGTACATGTAGTGCAGTTTTAAAGGCCACATGTTAAAAAATTTTGTTTACTACTACTATTTACAGTAACAGCTTGTTCATAAGTTCTGGTAAAAAAAACTCGAGAGAAAACACATGCCAAATGGGAAAATTATGATTTGAAATAGCTAAAAATTTGGCACACCCAACCATAGTTGACATCTACGTGATGTGAAGCGTGTAAATCGCTGCTGCAGAAGACGCACATTTGAATTCGAAGAAGACGCAATCTTCGAATTCGGCGTTGTGGGGAGTTTCAGCATGCCCACTCGGCAATGAAAAGCACGAAAACCGGACACACATAAAGCTGGTGGGATCCGAGCAACCAGAGACGCACACTGTCATTGTTTTCCTATCGCGTAGTGTTTTAGCAACGAGAAACCTAAACGAAACTGAGCTGGCGGGCAACAGCACAATAAGATGCGGCCACAGCGAAACACGATGCTCACTTCGTTGCGCCTGCAGCAGGAAACGGCTATGCGTTTGGGTTATCGCATATTAAAAGCACGCACTACGCTACCCATACACACTACGACCCACACGCCATGAAACAGACAGGTGAAGATGCTTTTCGCAACAGGGTCGGCGGGGATGGCTGCGAACACAGCGTGTGACGACCCGGCAAGAGACTTTCTGGCACCGAAATAGAAAATTGAGTGGGCGCCGCCATTTTGCCGTGAAACAGCTGTGGGTGAGTATTGCGGGGAAGTTGCTGCAGCAGGCGCCTACTGTTCTTGATCGTGTGCACCTAGGGTCACAAAACATACGATCCCAGTCTGGCGTCGCGCTGAACATTGGTGCAGAAAGATCGTGTTTTCTAGGAATGTACAAACTGCTAAAAAATAGTTGCAACTGTATTGGGTCATTTTGTGCTCTCAATGGCGATATGTTGGTACTGGAACATCGTACGTAATGCGATTACATTAATGAGGTTCTACTGTATTTACAGTATTTCAATTACTGTCAGGCCTTAAAAGACCATTACAACGTGGTTAGCAAAGCACGAGGTGAATAACAGCACTAAAACTTTTCATATCAGGGATGGTGACGACGGAAATAGGAAGGCAGTTCATTTGACACTGGTTTTTGGTATGAAAGAAACATTGTACAAGCTTGACATGGCAGTACAAAAACTTGGGAGGTTGCAGAATTTTCCTAATTATTGGGCAATCGGAAAAAAAAAAAAATTTGAACGAGAAAACAATTCACTTTGCTAATTTGGAAGTCAGCAATGAATACCGTATTTACTTGCGTAATGATCACACCCCTGAATTTTGTCATCAAAATTTGATTTTTTTCCTTTCCCTTGTAGATCGTACCCCGAACTTGCTAGAGAGATATGTCATGTGCAAAGCCTAGCTAATGATGACCGTGCTTACCACCTGTCAAATGCTTTCGAATGCTGCGCGAACGTCTCTAAGACATGCCAAGCGGTCTGCATGCACCGAACATTCTTAAGCAGATGCCCCATTTGACTTGACTTTATTATTTGTAGGCTTTATAATGGTTGCGGTCAACAAGAAAAAAAAATGTGCTTTTTAATTCTTCTCGTCTGCACTCGTGAGCACGCAACAAATTGCGAGCGGCAATGCCCACCCAACCCTTAGCCCATTTGCCCACCCTTAGTGGAAGCGTACCGTATTAAGATAGCAGTGAAGAAAAATGCCACAGTTTCCGCAGCATGCCTGCCATGGGTTTCTGCCACTGGCAGCTAAGCGCGCTCATCTGTTTCTGTCCACTCAAAGTGGTCATGGCTACGTTATTGCCGCAAATTTGCCGGTAATAACGATATTCATTACTGATACTGAAGAAACTGTTCCAATGCGCATAATGTACTCGCGAGATAAAAATTGGCATTCGGATGCGTTCAGCTTGCTCCGCAGGCTGCCATTTTCGTTTTGGTGTGCCGCACTTTTACAGCGGCAACTGCCCACTTGTTGACCTGTCATCTGCAGCAAAGGCGGGATGAAAAAAGATGTTTTCTTTTCGTGGGAAATTTAACCCTCATAATGATCGCACCCCTGAATTTGCGTAAATTTTGTTTTACAAAACAGTGCGACCATTGTGCAAGTAAATGCGGTAATATGGTTTCGTGCCACCTACGTCGACGACAGCTTCACATCGGCGGTTCGAATTAAGTGAAGCCAGCCACGCTTTCGCATGCACTCCGCCCCGGTGGCTGATAGCGTCGCCCGCTGTAGGTCTACCTCTTGCTTGAACGGGTCACTGAAACTTCAGATAACACAACTTCCAAAACTAAGCGCACGGGAAGACAGCTTACAAGGTACCACACCCTCTGAGCACGCCCACTCTTTTGCACACGTGGCAGATTGCGTCTAAAGTAAGAGTGCACAGCAGTGTATTTACTCAGCCACACTTACAGCCATGAGCAGCCACGGCCAAGACGCGCGTTAACTTACCTCCGCTGTGTGCCCCCTACCACTATGCCTATTTGTGGTAGGGGGCACAGACATAATCAAGGAATTTCTCAAACTCCTGGCATGTGTATCCATAATGTCGACTAATGGTATGATTGATTGATTTTTTAACTGCGGCAGCCATGTGTGGGACACTGTCGACCAGTTTCCATCGAGCTTATTTCAGTTCCCTCGGGAAGTTCTCCCACAGTCCAGCATCAAACATGATGGCTGCCATCCAACGACGAGCAAAAAGGGGCGTAATCGCCACTTCAAGAGTGCGAAGGTGGCAACTGCAACTTACGGGTAAACGCTCCCGCATCTTCTGGATGGTGGCGTCCTTGATGGCACGACAGTCCTGCCGGATGGTGTCCTCGGTGTCCTCCACGCGATTATGCACTTCTGGCAACACCTTGTTCAAATCCTCCACTTCTCGTTCGGCCACCCACACGGGGTCGTCCTCTAAGCTGCCCTTACGCTCCTTGTCCTTGTTCTCATTAACAAACCTGAAAGAATCAGAAAATTTAATTCTGGGTTCTTACTTGTCAAAACCAAGATATGATTATGAGGCATGGCATAGTGGAGGACCCTGTGTTAATTTTGACCCCCTGGGGTCCTTTGACGTGCACCCAAATCTAAGTACAGGAGTGTTATTGCATTTTGCCCCAATTGAAATGTGGCATCGACAGGAGACCTTGAGCTCAAAAGCATAACAGCCACTAGTCTGCCACGTCAGGTCACAGAAACACAGAGATTGCCCAAATCAAAGCAATCTGGTGATATCTGTACTTTTCAAGCAGATATCCACTAAACTGAACATTAAAATAGCATAGCATATGCATACATACATATGCAAATAGCATACATATGCTTAAAAACTTGTCCTGAGTACACACTTTCTGCGAGATACATACATGCCTTATTTATGCAATACACAAGCAGCAGCAAACTAGGAACAGCAGAGGCTGAAAAAGCAATACGTTTTTAGATCGCAGTAACTTTCTCAGCAACTTTGGTGTTCCCAATTTCGCATGTTTCGGGAACTTCTCTGAATATGCTTACTCGAAGCACGTACCTACACCTCTGGTCTCGTGGTGCCCTGTCGCTGTCAGTTACCTTTTTGTATGCTAAATTGTAGAAAAAGCCCAAATGCATAAAGTTTACAAAAATTCAGGACACTTGGCAGGCATGCAGGCGCAAACTAATTTTGCCATCTGAATATGTGGTTTCACCACATTTCTTGCATCTTCAGAATAATAAGCAAGTTCCCTCAAGTGAGTTCCCTCAAGTTTACGCACAAAAAAAAAAAATTGCGCCCTTTGGGGCTTATCTTGTCCCGCAAGAATAATCGTCATCTGTCTTGCCCGTATTTCCGTTCTTTAACGCTGCGAGCCCGGTACTTCCGGGTCAAGAACAGCTTGCGCATTATCAGTGTGACATAGCATTCTTGGTCGGAAAGTGGTGAATGTGAAGTTTTCAAGAAAGGATATGCAAGCAAGGCAGATGATTATTGTTATGGGACAAATATAAACCCCAAAGGGTGCAACTGTTCTAAGAGTGCAGAATGTGGACCTCGTACAAGAAATCTGCAGGAACATCAGACATGAATAGATTATTTCATGTCTAAAGTTGAAAAGCAAAGTAGGCACTGCTATACGGGAAGCTTCAATAGCCATGATTTTTCAGTCTGTCAGGGCACTGGTGCTCATTTATGCTTGTGTTCAATTTGGTCTCAAAAACGCTTGTTCGCCAATATTATGGCTGCTCAGGCTTGCTAAAAACCCAATTAAACTCTGGTTTTATGCGTCAAAACTGCGACGTGATTGTGTGGCATGATGTAGTGGGAGGATTAATTTTGACCACCTGGGGTTCTTCAATATGCACCAAATGCAGGGTGTTTCTACATTTCACCCCCAATGAAATGTGGCCACCACAGCCGAGCCAAAGCCAGTAACGCCCCCATGGCAGGGTTCGGGCTAGTTGGTTTGACATAACAAATCATTGTGCAAATGAACAGACAAACAAAAAAAAACAGACAGACAAACACAACCACAGCACTGTTCTGAGCTACAATTCGTTATAATATGTCATTAATGTTTGCACGCCCTTAAAATAAAGGACAATATGAAAACATGTCAGTACAGTCATTTGTCTCCACAATTAAATGAGTTGTATGACA
The DNA here is from genome assembly GCF_038994185.2 of Dermacentor albipictus. Lineage (NCBI taxonomy): Eukaryota > Metazoa > Arthropoda > Arachnida > Ixodida > Ixodidae > Dermacentor > Dermacentor albipictus. Next base: position 33,473,853 of record NC_091829.1, read on the forward strand.
AAAGATTGTGTATGCCACTGCTGAAGCCTTATCTTTTTTTTTTGGATTGTGAACAACTGGACAATGAGAGCTCCAACAAGTAATCTTGCCTGTACAATGAAAGAAATCGGGAATCTTCACCAGGCGATTTGTTGTTTTACAACAAATGCACGGCAACTGCGCTTGACAGCCGGCACCGAACTGCACTGCACAGAGTGCGCCAGATAACACCGCAACAAAGACTACGCGAGAGGGTCTGTAGGCCTGGTCTTAAGACGGACCTTAAGTATAATCTTGGGGAACGTGCTTAGCCTTATCTGTTGCGAGCAGTATGGGAGCACAATCTTTCAAAGGTGATATATATATATATATACATAGATACACAAAACATGACTGCACCATAGCTCACCGGGTGAGATTTTCGACGCGCAGCTCAAGGACACGCACGGAGTCTTTGAAATCTACAAAGGCCTGCTGATACAGTCCACCAAACGAGTAGGCCAGCCCCCGTTGGTAGTACGTCTCTGCTATCTTGCGGTCGTCGGGCTCAAGCAGCTCACGCTGGATGCTCAAGCACTCGCTGAAGTCCTCCACAGCCTGCTCACAATTGTCCGACTCGAGGCTGATCTCACCCAGCCTCAGTAGCACCTCGGCGACCTTCAGACGGTAGTCCCTGTTGTTCTCAGTTTCTTCCTCCGCCTGCCTGCAATGACCCAAGCAGCTGTTTGAGAACTAAAACAGGAGATGCGTTGTGAGGTTTTGTAAGAAATCTGGCGTATGACTGCTCGCACTCAACTGCATTTGACACATTTACGACAGATACCGTCAAGTAGTGACAGTAGTGACGCAAAACTACCGTAAATTGACTATTGATAGTTCAGAAAAGCTATCATACACTGCTACAAACCAGAGCGCTACTATCATTACCGTCACATGCATAGCACAGACAAATGTTGCGTTATATTATCGATAGTGCCCTTACTAATAGTACATACTACAGAGAGTTCGATAATGACTCAACTGTAAATTGTTTTACACCACTAACCGACAGGCATAGAGCTACCTACTAAAATCAATTGGTGAAAATTTGGCACTGCACTTGTTAAACCACCATAGGAAAGATAGGTAGGTAGCCCAGTAAAATATTGTTAATTCAAATCTTGTTATTTCTGGCCCTCTAGTCCTGTTAAGCACAAGTTGATTTGGACGGCCCTCAGAGCGTGGAGCATTGTAACCCCCCATCCAGTAGGGTAACTCAAAAGAGCAAACGCAGCCAATCGAAACAATCGAGTGTGTATCACTATACCATAAAAACCGGAATATAGGTCGAACATTTTTTGAAAAAACCATTGCGAAAAGTCGACCGTCTTATATACCGGACATTGGCGGAAAAACTATGGAAGTCTTGCAACAATGGGCGGATGAAGTAAAGAGCTGTCATCGCCATCAGCAGCAGCGCAGCGTGGCAACATTATGGCATCGCCAATTTGCGTTTGCATTGTCACAAAGCTATTTTGGTTAAAGGCTGCCTTTTCACATTTTGTTTCAAAATGAGCGGAAGCCGACGGCAATTCACCGTCGCCTTCAAGAAAAAGGCGACTGAGTGCGTGGAAGCCCACGGCAACCTCGCAGCACACTGCAAATTTGGAGTATCCAAAAAGAGCATTCGGTACTGGTGGAGGCAGAAGCAGCTAACCAATAGAAAACATCATTCCGTGGACGGACCGCAGCGGATCGCAGAACTGGAAGACAAGGTTGCGGAGTTCGTCCGGGAGCTGCGTGTAAGATCGCTGCCTGTGACTGCCGAATGCATCCGTTTGAAAGCGGTAGAGATCGCGCGCCTCTGGACTGGGCAGCGAGAAGCACTCGTCAACTGACTAGTTTGGATGACTCTGATCAAAGGTGTTGCTCTGATTTGGAGTAGCGCTTGCGCACTTCGTGCCTTTCTGTGTCATTTTTTAACAGTATCGCGCGACCATCAACCAGCGTGTTTGTCAGCATCTTATCAGGGCACAGAGCGACGAAATAGTGAAAGTAAGCGCACGTATACACATGAAGAGATCGTGTTTGTTTCACCGCTCGCACGTTAATAAAATGCTGACAAGCACACGGGTCGATGGCAGTGCGATACTGTCAAAAATTGGCCGGGTGCACATGCAAGCAGCATTTAAATAAATATTGTCACTGTTGTGTATGATCCGCATTTGTTTCAAGGTAAAGGTGTCTTTTGGTACACTTGCCATTGAAATAGATTTTTTTCATTTTTAGAATTTGTTAGTTGGGGGATTGACCTATATTCCGGCCCGACCTACAGTCCAGTTTTTACAGTAGTCATTAGGAAAACCCATATGGGAGTGACATGAAACTGCTTCATGTCTTTTCCCACTGTGTATGGCACCATGTCAGTTGCTTAATCGCCATCAATAATCGCGTCGTTAGGGGGCGGGGGTTATGGATTCATTTGCAGAACTTGCAGTGAGCAGCGATTTCGTTTTGATTCAGTGCAAGGTGCACATGATTTCACAAATATTGTGGAAGCCGTTGAGAATGAAAAGCGACTCTACTGCACTCCGTGCACTCGCATCAAACCTGCTGGCGGCATAGCGATGGACAATCAGTTAATGCACTAATGGCACAATAATCAGGATGAGCGTGTAGTAGTAAAAAGATGTCTACTCGGATTAAAAGTCGCGCACCGCTGCAGCACAGTCCTTGCTGCTGTGAGCACTTATCACGGGAGAAAAACGGCAGCTTCCATGTTAATTTTATGCAAAATATAAAGGAGGGCTGTGAATTCCTTCAGTAAACAAAGGCATCTTGACGCAGTAACTCCTTAAATTTACCTACAGCATCTTAGCCTAATCTGTATGTAGCTTGCTCTTACATAAAGCCATTTACCTTACGTTGACTTTTCCAAACCTTACCTTCCTTCTTTTTAGACTGCATGACCTCTGGGATAGGCCCACATTTTTACAGTGCACCGAATGAGTCTGCACTGGGTTAGTGCGTTAAGGTTGTCCGTAAGGTCTATGCACAACTACTGAACTATGGACGTCCTGACTTCTAAAGGGCAAATTAAGACTGCACATTGGACTGGTTGGATTGGATTCATGGTTACTAAGAAAACAGTACCAAGAAGCATTGGCTTCCTGATTTCTTTATACATTTGATAATTTGACATTAGGGCAACCAGGATATTCCTCCCAGCTTCTTGAAATGTGAATTGCCACGTTCGCACGAATACAAGGAGTTCTACCTCAGAACACACCTTATGCTCCAAGATCGTGATATGAATACAAGGGTTGCAATGTGGGCTTGTTGGTAATGCATCTTCAAGGGGAGTACGGTAGCACGATTAAAAGACTGGACAAAAGAAGGCACATAGGGACACACAGCGCTGTGTGTGTCCCTATGTGTCTTCTTTTGTCCCGTCTTTTAATCGTGCTACCGTACTCCCCTTGAAGATGAATACAAGTTTTTCTTTCTGGCATAAACTACAACAAGCTTAACTACTAGGAACCACCGTGATTGCTACCGCATATAGAGGCGTGCTCAACAACACACAATCAAACACAACTTTGATGTCTCCAAGGCTGCCAGAGGCAGTTCTGAAGTGCTGTCTGATAACCTTGGTGACATGGAGGAGGACGCCATTCTTGCTAACTGTGACAAAGTCATCTGCACTGGCAATAAGTAAATTGCCCAGGCACGCGTCCTCTCACTGCATTTGGAATAGCAGTTTGCAGTAACAATGACTGAAGTGCACTGCGAGCATCTGCTTCTATGTGTCATTTCGTTTTCTTGCGACATCACTTCAAATTATCTTTTTTTTCCCCGCGACCATAAGTCCCCAATCGCATTATTTGGTCACAGCAGCATTTTCTACAGTTTGGAACATCTTTTTTTTTATATAAACATGTTCAAAAGTCTTCTAGTGCCTCTTAAAAAGCAATTACGTAAGGTCAGGTTTGATAAGCCTTATCACACAGTAAACCCGTTACCTCGAAGCTGTAAAAATTCTAGATAAGTAAGTTCTAGATAAGCGAAGTTTCAAGATAAGCAAAATCACGAAAACAGAAGCCCACAGGCCGTGCAAGGACCACATGATTTCGTTCCAAGATACCGTCCGTAATATGCTCAGTCACTTTCGCATAGATTGGGCAACGCAAACACGCGTATGTGGGCAACAGCGTTATCAGGACGTAATCAAGACAATTGATCGTAGTGCAATATATGAAGTTCATCAATATATAGTTCATCTGGTACAAACAGTTCCAGACATCCATAAAGCAGACGCTGACTTTCTGCCCCGTAGAGAATTCTGGACAATTTACCTTCAAAAACCATAACCGCACTGAAGGGAGCAATTGTCCTGCCTTTAGATGATGCCCACAAGTGACGCAGCATTTATGCCTCTCAGTAACGCGAGCATGACGGGAGCGTCCTTATCAAGCCATGATCTCGCTGAAACCCTGTGGGCTTGGATGCAGGCTTCTTTCGAGCACAACACAGGGGCTGATCGTGCCTGCTCAGAAGTGCATATCATCTTGCTCAAATTCACGATTAATATGCTGTAACCACATCGATGCATCACTGAAAGTATCCTAAATGAGAAGGGAGAAATGAGAAATGAGAAGTATCCTAAATGAGAAATGCTAAGGAAGTCCACAACATAGTGGCAGCAAGCAGGTGAGCAAGTGGTGATAGAAAGGAAGAAAGATAAGCTGGGAGTGCGGCCTGGCACACACCTGGCTCAGCTAGCGAGCTGCTGCAGGGGGAAAAAAGAATGCAAGTGATGCTATCGATGCTGCCCGGTGCCTATTCCTTGGTATTTTCGAAATTGAGGTTGCGATATCTGAAGTCTAGTGCAAAAATTTCTGAATATACGAGGTGAAAACCCCTTGGGTAGACGCCATGCCCAGAAAAAGATTTCAAGACACTATTTCAATACCAGAGTTTGAGAGAGTTTACTGTATTAGACTGACACCACATGTAACGTGACTGATGATCCCAGAATCAGTGCTGAAAGGGGACCTCCTCAATAATTGTGAAATGCTCAGAAAAAGTATAGTTGCTCAAGAAAAAGTATTCTAAATGATGGAAAATGTGAAATACCTTTGAAATATATTCTTGGCTAGTTCAAGCACCTCCCATGCCAACTGTAGATTAGGAACATCTTCCTGCACAATGGTGAAGCGAGCAGTTGAGAAAATGAAACTGTTACAGGAGCACAGATTACATCATAACGAGATACTAGAAACAAAACACTCAGAATCGTTTACTGAAGAACAAGAGTACTAGTAGTACAAAAAAAAGAATGTCACCACACAGATGAGAAAGCTACTTGTCTCTTCATCTCTACTTTGTGCCTTCACCATTCGATAGTGAGCAGTAGTTACTTTTCCCCTTAATCCAAATAGCAGGCCTGGCAACCTTCACAATACTAAAATTTGGTGAAAAATACTGAACAATGTTTTACCACTTGAGACGCTGACCATTTGCGAAAAAAGTTTGACGCACTGCTCTACAGAGACACTGAATAGGGGCTCTCTGCTCCATAGTCAGAACTAGTCTGTGCAACAGACACCAATATTCAGAAAGTTTACTGGAAAATATTCATGTAAAGGGAGTCAAAATTTTGCATGGTATAGTGCATTGGTTCTACAGAGTGGATGATAGTACAGGATGTAAGTTCAAATATTTGGGCAGGTAAGAAATATCAGGTTTTGTAAATTTGGTCAATGACTGCGTTGAAATCAGTTTTGCCTTAAGAACAGAATGCAAATAAAGAACACTATTAAAGTCATTATGATAACCATAAACAAGCTTAACAACCAGATTCCGTTCATTACACCTCATGGAACATACAAAATTTGTTCAAATTATCCAGTGCTCAAATTAAGTTGGTTCTTTATCTCTTTAATTACAGCACGCAAAGATACTACGAAAATGAAGTTCAACAGTGTTAAAGGGGCCCTGAAAAACTTAGATCATAGAATCATGTAATGCCCTCACCATTAAAGTATGTCACCCCACCAAATCACAAAAACTTTTCTAATCCTTAAGCTATAAATGAAGTATCCATACCGCTAGCATCTCTGTTAGCACACTGAAAGCTACAAGCTACACAGCCGAAAGTTGAGTGTCGCAGCAGCAAAAGGGCTCGCCGCAGCACCCCTTCTCAGTCGCAATAGACTACGACACTCAGCAGATGCAGCTTTCTGCAGTGCAAAGATGAAACGATTTGCTGTCTTTTTGAAATCGCAGACATATATATACATATATATTTTTCATTTATTTAACTCAAAATTAGCACATACCATATTTACTCGCATAATCGCACTTTTCTATCAAAAAAAAAATTGACACAAATTTAGGGGTGCAATCATTATGCGGATTAAAATTTACCGCGAAAAGAAAACTTTTTTTTCACCCCAAATTTGCTGCGGAAGAGAACAGGTCAACAAATATGCGACTGCCGCTGCAACAGTGCGGGACACCAAAACAAAAATGGCAGCCAACGGAGCAAGCCGAACGCACCGAATGCGATTTTTTTTTTCTTCTTGCGAGTACATTACATGCACTGGAACAGTTTCTTCCGTATCAGTAATGAATATCGTTACTATCGGTAAGTTTGAGGCAATAACGTAGCCATGACCCCTTTGAGGGGTCAGCAACGGAGATAGGCGCACTTAGCTGGGTGTGACAGGAACCCATGGCGGGCACGCTGCGGAAACTACGGCAAATGTCTTCACTACTATCTTAACCCTTTAAGGCGCCTGGTACACAATTGTGTACATTGTATTTCTGGTGTTTTTTTCACGTTTAGGGAGCGCAATTTTCTATTAGGTTGGCTTTAGCACATTCCCAAACTTTAAACCGACAACCATGTGCATTTTGGACGCCATCTGTCACATTTCGGTAAAGATGTTCATATCAAAACAAGAAATGGCGGATGCTGGAGCAGCAAAGAGCGGTGAGTCAAGTTCTTATTTTTTTAGAGCCGCTTTTTTTTATTGTGGCAAGCGAAAAAAATTAGACGCGCTTGTGCATCATATGAAGTACCGAGGAGTGATAATTTCATCAATTCTGAGGAGATGACCGAACGCTAACGTTTGCACGCGCATGTGTACACGATTGTGTACAAAGCGCCGTGGTCGCTGCGGAAATGAAGAACACTGAGAGTTGCTTTGATTTTCTTTCCAGATTTTTTGGCCATTCGTCGTTCTTTCTACAGTGCAAACAAGCATAAGAAAACCCAAAAGACAGCTGAAAGGCTTTTGGAGCTCATTGCTGATAAATGTTTCAGACATCGGGGAAAGTCACGAAGAAGAAGCCACGTGTGAAGCGACCGACACCTGCGTTGCAGCTGCGTTCACCAACCTCACAGAAGAGGAAGATGCTGCTGCAGGGGAAACGCATGCTGAAGAAGTGGACACTGAGAGTGCTTTTTCCTTTTCTGAACCTGGGTACCTACAATTCTTTGCTGGACTACCACCGCGACAATCAAACGCTGCCTAGAGCTAAACTCCTATATTTGATGAATTTTCGCTTGCAAGCTGCCGAAGCATTAATTAAGTCGGTACTACCCGAGAAAAAGCGTGGAAGGCCTTCTCTTGCAGAGATCCAAGCACCACAACCAAAGATAGCGCAAAAAAGCAAGAATATCGCTTCCTTGCACCGACGCGCACTACGACTCCTTTGACCATTGGCCCGAATCCCGCGACCAGAAGGTGCGAATTAGGTGCAAGCTCGAGAAGTGCACACGAGGCGCCCGGATATTCTGCATGAAATGCGCCGTGCCACTGTGCCTGACGAAAGAGAGAAATTGCTTCCTCGCATTCCACAAGTGAATTTTGTGACCACCGAGGCGCTGTGTACACAATTGTGTACGATGTTGCAAATAATAAAGTTTCATGATAACTTTCAAGAATTCGATGGTTTTGTGTTTATTAGGTCCCAAAAAGAATGTTTAAATCTAAAAAGATTTTTTTTTTTTTCTATGCATAATTGCAAGTGGCACCTAAAAGGGTTAATATGGCACGCTTCCGCTAAGGGTGGGCGAATATCTTAGCTGTGTTACAAGCGTCGGCGTAAGAATAGGATACACTTCTAACATCAGTGTAAACGTGGCTACTATCGTTGCCGCTCGCCATTTGTTGAGTGCCTACAAGTGCAGGCGAGAAGAATCGGAAAGCACCTTTTTTGTTGTTGACCACAACCACTATAAAGCCTACAAATAATAAAACCAAGGCAAGTTTGGTTGTAGCTTTTTTTTCGTGGAAGTGCGGAAAGCGATGAATGAAATGGGGCATCTGCTTAAGAATGCTCGGTGCTTGCAGACCGGTTGGTATGTCTTGAGTCGTTCACGTAGCATTCGACAGATGGTAAGCGCGATCATCATTAGCTAGACTTGGCACACGACATATCGCTGTGACAAGTTCGGGGTGCAATCATTGCATGAGTGCAATTATTACGCAAGTAAATACGGTGTGTGTTACTGAGAATTTATTACATCAGCCAATATTGTTGGTTGGCCAAGTGCTTTCGATGATATTGTGAATGCTAGAGCAAGCAACCACTCGCTGATTAAAACACGAGATGGTAAATTCCCTGCTGCATGCAGTGCAATATCTTGCTCGCATGTTCACAGGAGACTTGATAACGCATCGGCAAAATTTTTTTACGATGTTCAAAAAGTGTTTCAGGGCCCCTTTAAAAGCAATTATACCTGCACTGGGTAGCCTGCCAGCTACGGCACTTCACTAACAAACCAAGACCTAATCACGATAACTTCACAGCCACTTTCGCTTCAACATCATTACGGAAATCATCATACCTGCTAACCTTAAAAAATTTATTTCTTTTAGTTCACTAAAATTCAATTATGCATTTCTTTTTGCAAGTTATATGGTAAATTTTAAATTGCTTCATTATGTGAATGCATGGCAATGCTGCACTTTTCATGATATACATACATGCTATTCTGTATTACTTCCTTCGCTCCATTTATTATCACGTTCACTGCCATCAAGGATTTCTCAATTAAAGTTCACTAAAATCTGGTTTTACATGCCAAAACCCCCATCTGATTATATTATTATGAGTCATTACATAGTGGAAGCAACTTAATTTGGACCTCCAGTTCTTTAACATGTGCCTAAATTTAAGTACACCAGCATTTTTGCATTTCTCCCCCAAATGTGGCGGCAGTGGCCAAGATAGAAACCGTGAACTTAGCTCAGCAGCGCAACACTATAGCTACTGGGGTACTGCAGAAGGCGGGTCAGGGGTCTCACCTTCATATTCGCATACACCTCGGGCATTTCACTGGGCATTGAAAGTGAAAACAACCCAAATTCAGAGAATTTCAAACTTGTATTTAACCTCAGATGTTCAAACCCACACCCAGTGTCTACGTTAGTGTGTCTGCCACAACTCAAGCAGAGGAAGGTGAGGGCGTGAAAGGTGCTGTTATTAACAACACAGGCACCTCTTTTGGAGGAGACGATGAACCACTGGGACCCGCTGTTGAAGTTCCAGGTTCACTTGGTGGGGGTTCTGTGTCCTCCTTTAATGCTGGCTCGGGCTTCTCAAGGTCTTCTTCCGCATCCTCTTCATTTTCTGCAGCACCAGTGCAGCCTTACAGACGTGCAAAGCACATATTAAAAGCTCTCAACTTTAGTATTATACATTTGAAGACAAGCCATGGAGTTATTTTGTGTGGATCTTGAAATGGGTTTTTGATAACGTGCCCAGATGCATTAAAGAGCTCCCAGCTCTTGAACACAATGTGAACCCATGGCATGCACAATGAAAACAGTGACAAACATATTGAAGTAGCTGCGAGACCCTGGTACGCAAAACTGGAATGCCAGTGAATAAGGTTTACAAGGTTTTTCTTTTGGTAAACTGACATAACATCCGCAGCTAGTCTTCGTCTATTCCCTATTTTATTAAAATACCAATTTCACGAACTACACAAGTTACCCCCTCCCTCTGGTAAGGCCCTAGGAACCGCACAGAGCCACTGCTAACCAGCGCACATTAGGAACAGCTGGCAGATTTTGTTGTCAACGTTTGTTGTAGACTCCCCTATATTTGAGAAGCACCCCTTTCGAAATGCGATGATGGCACACGTGAATAACTTTGGCAAATCATGCCAGCCTTTCATAAATCTCGCTATTTATTCGCACTAGGCTTGTCAACTTTCTTGCTTTTGCTCTGCTACAATGACATCGCTTCTGTTCTAACAAACTATACCCATACTACACCCAGTGAGAGGGTGTGAAATGATTTGGGATATCATGTGGTGAGTGTAGCAGGAACGCACAAGTTTACTATCATTTGGCCTAATGTTACAGTTGTGTGCAGTAACTAGAAAGCTGCTGACACTCTGCACGTCACAAACACGGTGGAGAAACTTAAACATTGCAACAAGCAAGCGCTGCTGAGTTATTGAAGTGAAGTTATGCCCCTTCTGACTGAAAAAAGTCTAGATTAAGTTGTATGGAAGTTTGTCCAGGATTCCCTCTCGGGGCTTCTTTCACACTATAACCAATTGCAAAGTCATGGCTTCAAAACACGCACGCACCATAGAAAATTTAATTATAAAAAGCAACAGAAAGCTCACAGTGAATCAGAGAAAGCTTAGAAGAACAGCAAGCAAAATAATTCACAAAAAGGCATGACCGTGTTCAATATTAGGGCGCTTAGACTTAAGACACTGTTAGATCATCTCACGCGACATAAACATCGCTGATAAGATACACAAACAGGATTCACGTAGCATCATGCAAAAGAAAATGGAGTGGAAGGTGGAATAGTCCAACTCTTCCTGGAGCAGCAAGACAAATGTCTCGGAGAGTACAATAGAAGAATGCTAGCAGCAAACCAGAAAAGTGATGCCTGTTATTAAGAAAGCAGCTTCAGAGATGCAAGAATTGACAAAGTTTCAAGACGAGCGTCAGGCTCCAGGGAAAATGCAAGCGACACATCGCAAGAGGTGAAAGATAAAAGTGAAAACAGATACCATTATCCAGGTGACTATGCCTATGCATCTGCAAGGCCAGCTCATTGTAAACCAGAGTTATAATCTCTTTACACGGTTGCCCTTGACAACTATTGAAACCAATGACAACCAAATTTTTCAACTGGCATTGAAGTGAATGACACCTTATTGCACTAACACAGCTCCCGTAATAAAGCTACAGAGTTATGTGACCACGCCACATTGGTTCTAGTGGTCTACAATACTAATGTATTGATTATGGTTGCAATTCACAATTGTTTTAATAATAGTGTTCTTTATCCGAAAGTGTTAGGCTCTACTCATTTATTATGGCTGAGCACAAGCTCTCAAAATCATGCTAAATGTAGAACAAACAATCCAATCAGAAGCTGCTAAATCCTCAATTATTTTGGCATCTGTTTGCTGGCTTTTCAGTGCCTCATGGTTTTATAAGTGATTGCTCTGTTTAAGCTTCCCGGGAAGATACTGCAACTGTGCTTTTTGTGGTATCACAATCTGCTCAGTTATGTATGAGGATGTCTTACAGCTAGCATATATCTGACTGCAAAAAGCACAGAAATTACGAAAAGGCTAAATTTTCTTGGGACTTGGAATTCAGGGGCAGAACATGGAGCGACTAACTGCACCTAAAATTTAATTCCAGGATGGCTTGAACAAAATTCCATAGATGCCCCCAAAACTTCTGTGGCCAGAGATACGATCACTATAAATTGAAAACACAAACAGGAAACTCAACTAGAGTCCACTTTACGCAGAATTAAATTTACCTGCACATGTATGGTGCCACTCATTCATCCCAGTTGGTATTCAACATACAGGCACAGCTACTGCTGGCTGGAATACGACAACTCGTGGCATTGCTCCACGAAGTGCCTCACCATCGGTGCCACATGAAGTCTTGCGGCATAGGCACAATCAAAACGACTGGGAAATAGTCCAGAGTCGTCTGCTATGGCGAGTTGTCTGCCATGACTTCATTAGGCACCGAAGGTGGCACTCCGCAGAGCAATGCCACAGGCTCCTGTGTTCCTGCTAGCAGTGGCTGTGCCTGTACATGCAGAATGCCGATCTTACATGCAATATTTTTGCACGCACTTGACACGACTGCCTGAGCTCAAGTGTCATTGAGGCATCAATGCCAGTTGTCATTAAAATCAATTGTTGGCTCAACGACGGTTGAAAGTTTCAATGTTAAGAGGGTGTTAAAGAAAACGGCCATCCGCAGGAACCGAATCGGACTGTGATGAGAGAAGATGAAAAGACAGGAGTACGAAGAGCTGTTGCAGCAACCCAAAGTACAGGCTCTCACCTCCACCATTCTGTTGTGCCTTCACCTCAGGCGCGGCACCTGCCGCCGCCTCACCATCACCACTACCAACAGAGTCTTTCGATTCCACAGCCTTCGCTACGCCTGGAATTTCTGATGGCTCTGCGGCGGAGCCAGACTGCTCTTGCTTTTTCTCATCTGCAGCAGAACCAGACTGCTGCTCTTGCTTTTTCTCGCTCTCTTCATCACTACCTCCCTTAGAAGATCCTGCGGAAGCAATTTGGGACAAGGGCGCGAAAGGCTTAGCCGGAACCACGTGTAAAACTGTGGAGCCAGCCTTCTTGCGCCTCAAGGCAGCACAGTTGTTGCTGCACCAACAAGCCTGGCGTCTACTATATATTGCCACATATACAATGACTCGAAGCACAGCATAACAAAATCGCATCTAACACGAAAATACCCTTGTTACAGCAACCCGAGACCCCTTGTACTTCATATATTGAGCAGTGGTTTGTATTCTTTTGTAAATTATTTAAGCAGTGATGAACGAAGTGTGCTTCCAATACCACAGAATGACACGAAAATGCAGGACGCAGTGCAAATGTGGCAAACCACCACACAATGCTGCTTAATCTCTGCATTTATGCAGATCAGTAGTTTTTAACATATGAAAGATGAGGAGATGATTACTTTGTTGATGCACGTGGAGATGCTGCTTCTGGCATCTGGTAGTGGCAATTAAAAGATTTTAATGTGAAAACCAACTTGAAAAGCAAATATGTGCATAAGCTGTCTTCAAGTCTCAGGACAATAACAATTTGCTGCAAACCTATACATTGATATTTGCAAAACAAAAACGTTGCAATCAGGTCTATGCAGAAGACTCAAGCGTGATGCCTCTGAAAAACCAGGAAAGCATCTTATGCTGGCAGGTCTCAATGCCAATACATGGCACATGAACAGCACTAAATTACAAACATGTGCTCTGTGGTATCATTAATATACAACCATGCAAGTGGCAAGATCACAGAAAGACTGTAGATCAGCGTTACCCGCTGTGGGCCAGCCAATTGAAGCTGCTCACCAAAACATGCTCACAGATCTAGAACACACAGATTCAAGTTACTCTTGCTGAGGATTTCGCATTTCCGCTACAAGAATATGTATACTCAACGAAATAAACCATGGGTAACCATACTTTCAAGATTCAATTCGCTATAGAGAGGTTCAACTGTAAAGAACCCTCACTCCAACCTTCCAAAACAATAAAGAGGGGGAATCTGAAACAAAAGACAAAAGAAATAAATTTGTTCGCCGTACAGAGTAACATCCCTTGTCACAACCAGCTGTAGAAATCCTACTTCCAATGTCGATGCAGCTGCCATTGTCAGCTTATGGAGGGCAAAATGCACTTTGCAGCACAATACTGAAACTGAGCTGCCAGCATGCATGCACAAAAAAAGAAATAAGAAATGAACAGTATAACTTACACGTAGGCATGCCGCATTTTTCAGTACAGGTGCGCATTTGATTAATTGTAACAGTAGCAAGGGGGACCAAAGAGCTTGCTATCTAGGCTACAGGTTAGAATACACAAATGCAATAAATCTGACTAAGAGCACTTCACATTTTTTGTTTGAGTGACATTAGTTACCAAGCATTAAAATTTGCACATACCATCACAAACATTTAAATGAAACCCCAACAGGGCAGTTTTAGTCGGTCAAAACAATATATGTCTCACGGAAGTCAAACGATCCACTTTCACATTTTACCACTGGTAAGCGAAAAGAATACCGACACATTCCAGGTCATAGAAACTACCATCATCTATTGATAATAACCAAATTAATTTAATTTTCTAGATTTCAATAAAGCGTTCAATAAGATACCTCAAGATAAACTAATACCTAAGCTTTTTATAAACTATGGCATTCCAGAATTACTTGGTTCTTCAATCGCAGAACACTTCAGCGAAGTGGGGAAGAGTGAGTGTGGGCGGGCAACACAGCCCGTCTTCCGGTCACATCTGGAGTACCACAAATTAAAGCACTGTATTGGGCCTTTGATTGTTCCTGTTGTCAATGGCATTATGATGTTATTAGGCAAAATGTTCAAATACAACTACTTCTGGACGATTGTATCTAATGAAATAACCTGTACCAACAACCAAAATGACCTGAATGACAGCCTGAATAGCATTCTGCATTGGTATGGGATGACCTAAATGTAGAAAAAATTGTTTTTCTCTCTTATCTCGCAAGAAAATGTCACCCTTTTGCTTGTTAGGCTCTTCCCCACTTAAAGTTACTACACAAACATTTAGGTGTTACCCTTACTGGTAACCCATCCCCTGCAATTTTACTATATGTGCCTCCGTGCTTCCAAACCTGTTTCCTAGAACACAAACATCAAAAAGCTCTCTTATCTGTTTAACTCTTATCTTATTACTGCTTAATTCGACCAGAGCTTGAGTACACCTGTATTGCCTGGGACCCCTACACTAAGTGCAACATAAGGGGGGGACATGCTGAAGCTCGGACCCTCGTGACCAGCAACAACTGGTGCGGCGGACCCAAGAGACAGCAAGAGCCACAGGAGCCCTGAATTGAGGGCGCCTTTGCACACAAGCAGGACACCTGCCTGTTTTTGTTGTTAAAATAGATGTGCTTCCTCCTCCTCCTCCACCTGGAATAGCGATTCAACGACCAATGCAGCACTACAAACACGAGCATTTGTCTTCGACCCAAGTTAGCATAGAACTTGGTCCACTGGGTCGACGTAAATTCTTATCATGGTAATGCCATGTCGCGCATTCTTCCACAGCTGTCATGAATTTATCTCATTCTTTGGGCTATCTTACTTATCTTAAGATCAAATTCAATTAGAAGATACAATTAGATATTAGAAGAATTAGAAGTAAAAGTGATAAAGTAAATAATTATGTAGATAATTAAATTACTATTGCTTGCCGAGACAAAAATATTGGGGCAAAAGCAATAGCAATCTATAAATGGTCAGCAGAATGTTTAAGGAGTGAAGGGCTGCAAGCAGTCTCCAAATCCAGCAACAATTGGCAATGCAGCAGCCCATCAAAAATTCAATGTTTACAGTAAGCTACTAGGGAACACGTAACAGGAGCAAATAAAGAGTGGAAAGAAAATCTCCTTGCCGCACTTTTAAGCTTCATGCATTTACCTTAACAAAACAAAAGAATTACAGCTGTAACTGTCCTGAATTCTGCAGTTCGCGAGGAACGGATAGCGCGTTATCAGACGCCGCTCCCGCGCGGCGAATAACGCGCCGAGGCGTGATAAGCCCAGATCGCACGCGAGATCATTATCTTTACGGCAAGACCGCAGTCACAACGTTCACCTTCGCCTGCTGCCGCACCTAAACCATGCAAACGACGCTTTACAACAGAGCATATATGGAATTGAGGCTTACGATAACGAAGCGCATCTCCATCGCATCGGAGCTAGCCATGGCGGCGTCAACGTGAGCGAGAAAATCCAATTTTCACTTGGTAGCCGGCGCTGAAGCAAAGTCTTGCCGCTTTTCATGGGCCTCCTTCTGCAAATCTTCGAGCCGCCGTAATTGGGCTAGAATGCCGTGGAAACGCGGCCGCTGCCTTAACCGCACTTACCTGCTAAGCCTATTCCGCAGTCACGGGAAAGGCTTCGGCGGCGTTCGGAACGGGTAGCAATTCGTTGATATCTTCCACAGCTACTGCGCACTTTCGAAACTTAAACCCTCGTTTTTTATCTGATCGCCTACGTTACGGTCAGCGCCTGTTATGGTTTGTAACAAACTAAATTGGACATCAGTAGGTACCGAGTTTCGCACGCCCGCGGGGCAGGACAGACGACGACCGACTGGACGGACGAAGGCGAAAATCGGCCAATGGTGTGGCGTGCTTACGGTCACGTGCCTCAGTCGACGAATGGAATCGTGCATCGGGACAACATTTTCGCGGGCTTTTCGTCATCATTCAGCGCACAGAGTAGCGGTGGCGCGAATAAGGCGCGAAAACTGCACAAGAGGGGCTCTTTCATGGAGGAAGGCCAAGATGGTTGCGATCGGCAATGTAGAATGGAAACTGCGCGTCACAGAAGAAGGCGCCATTTTCTTGTCCGTTCATCAGTAAAAATACGGCTCGTGGGCGTGATACCGTACTGACTCGTGTACGAGCTGCACCTTCAACTTGGCAGCCCCAAATTTTGAAAAGGAAATTTCCAACGGAGAAGCAATCACGTTTGGTGTCCCAATGCCGCGCGCGCTTATCGGCGAACTTACGCGCGCTGCATACTTCTGAGTGCTGCTGCTGGATGGCGAGAGCTGCGCATTGACCTGTGATGTAACAGTACATCCGGGAATCCGGAATGCGCAAGTGAAGACTGCGCCGGTACCATTTTGACCAAAGGATTCAGTCTCGTGTCGTAAAAATAGTGAAAAAAAAAAATGTGCGGCCCTTAAACAAGGCTATACGGTACAAAACGCGATTACGGCTAGAATATTGATACAAGATGAGTAAAATTTCCGAGATAACGCATCAGACACTGTAGGATCCAAAACCTAACATGTTCAAAAACTGACCTTTCAGCTATTTGTCTAAGACCAGTGTCCTCCCATAAACAGCCTTGAATGAATCCAAAGGTAGGGTGCCCAGTTTGTGCACAAGCATCTGACATGCGGCTCCCCATAACTAATCTAATGAAATTTCCTTACTTAATTTGCTTAAAGGGACACTAAAGCGAAACAATAAATCAGTTTAGACTAATAGAGCATTCTTTGAGAACCCAGCAGGCAGTCATTTAAAAAAAATTGCTTGGTTATTAGATGAGAAAATGAAGGTCCAAGTATCAGTATTTAAATTTCGCGCCGAAACCTCAGCGCCGGTACGTCAGCGTGACGTCAGGAATTCCAAGGTATTGACCGCGTTGGCTGAATAAAGGTTCCCGAAACTTGTCATGATTAATATTTGGTTCCTTCAGAACACAATGTAGTCCGCTGTACCGCTATATATAATTAGTAGGCCCTAGAAGATGCCATCAAAGTCCAAGACGTCACAGACCCCAGGTGCGGGAACTTATGTAGGCGTCGCCACCCGTATTTCGTTTTTGTGCTTTTTCTCGCTTACCAAACGTCTTATCGTTGTAAGAGTGGTGTTTTTGGTGTTGTAGAACGGTAATTTACTGATGCAGAAGAAATCATTCTTTACTTTAGTGTCCCTTTAAGAAAGAATTATGACAAATTTCTTTACTCAATAACAAACTGGCACTCGACCCCTCCTACTATATAGATCCACTAATCATGAGACCAACTCGCCACAACCATCAAAATGCTTTAACCCCTATTTTGCCCGAACCAACACATTTAATACTCTTTTTCCAGGCACCATTTATGCTGGAATCACTTGGCTTCGTGACAATTGTATTCACACTTTTGGGTACTTTTGTGTGTGTGTGTGTGTTTTTTCCATATATTTTTGCGCTCCCAGCACTAACCCTTTGTCCACAGTTTGTATTAAATAACACAATATAATAGCCGCCATTAAAGGATAACACTTGGCAAGCATAAATGTCGGAAAACATTTATAATATACTTTGATACCATTAAAAGTGGTATCAAAGTATAAAAGCAGTATCGACATTACTGTGACATCATGAAACAGCAAACTTGCCAATGTTGTCTATACTGATAAAGCTAGGCATGACTGATAAAATGATTAACAGTGCTTCATGCAGCATCTTCATGCAGCAGTCAAGTTGCCGGAACGGAGCGAATCCATGTGTAACGACAATGTTCTGCATCCACTTTGGAGGTACTGAAGGTGACCCCGGTTCATCACAACACATATATTGTAGTAAATTACTTAAAACACATATTGTACTAAATTACTTAACCTAATCTGATGCTTTCCAGTATTTTTTGAAGAGCTTTAGAGGGCTTAGATTTTCATAGAACACAAAATTTTAAAAAATAACTACAAGTTGAGAATGTCATGTCAGGACTCTCTCCAGTTTCTGTAATTGCATTTTCTGTGCTCCAACCACATTACATCGCTGTTTGAGTTGTCCGGTTGGTGTTTCATGTGACCATAATGGTATGTGCTCCAGATGGCTGCATGACAATTAGACCGGTAGAATCTACAAGCATTATGCACTGGACAAGGTGTAATGCGCACTTCCACATCAGACAAGGGGTGAAGAAGCAGCCCTCACCAGCTGAATCCTCTTCCCGCGACTTGTCCTCTCCATCTTCTTCTTCGTCATCATCGTCGTCGTCGTCCTTCTCCTCTTCAGACTCTGCAGATTTAGATTCAGAACAGGAAGGTTTTTAGCAAGAGCTTAAAGAAGAACACGTGCATGCTCGCAAAGGTCGGTACAACCTTGGAATTCCTAAGCATCTACTTGTGGCTAGAGAATTTTCTGTTTTACTTTAAGAGCGAAATTACGTTACGCTCAAAAGTGAGTGAGAAATCAACATGTACATCATAAATACTTTTACTGCATATAAGCCTAAATACAGAGGAATGCCATTAAATCCAAAAAACCAATAAAAAACCAATACCAATAAAACCAATAGGCTGGACTTCATTTTCTCGGCTAGTCATTAAGCATTCTGCAACAAAGAAATGCAAATTGCAATTTCCAAGAACAATGTTACCGGCCTAAACTGATTTAGTGTTTCTGTTTACTGCCCCTTTGAAAATAAGTTCCTGTCAAATGCACAAATAGGAATCTTTTTGTACCAAAGCACAAGGCTGTTGGTTCGATACCCAGCCATCGTGTCCACACATAAATGGAAGTGGAATGTAAGAACACTCACTCTAGTTTAGGCCCGTATTTAAGCAACGATTTCGACCACAGGTGGTCAAAACTGATCTCGGCCCTCCACTACAGAGCCTCAAAGTC
Organism: Dermacentor albipictus; assembly: GCF_038994185.2. NCBI lineage: Eukaryota > Metazoa > Arthropoda > Arachnida > Ixodida > Ixodidae > Dermacentor > Dermacentor albipictus. The sequence continues at coordinate 33,493,048 of NC_091829.1, forward strand.
CATGTGTTGTTTTGGAGACATTGAAGGCCAACAGAACGTAATTCCGAATAGCGTAAAAAACCTAGTTTAAGATAGCGTAGATATAGAGAAGCCTCCGTGCAAAAATTTGGCATTCACAGCTCACAAAAAAAAAAATTATACCAAAACAAAACAAAAAAATGACATTACTGCTTGCCGGAAGTGACACATGATAAAGGGTTAACAGACAGACGATGACAAAGAACAATAGGACACAGCACTAATTGTGCGTGATATACAGCATAAGACCTACAGCAAGACCTAGAGCACAAGGCTTCTCAGCATGACCTCCAAGGTGAGGTGGTGTCTGCAGCTGCCTGTGGCAAGCTGAAGTTGTAGCAACAACTACCAGGTACATGCGTTGCCTGCTTAGGTAATGTTAAAAGGATGCTAAGAAGAAAAACTATGCAATTACCAGCCCTACGACTTTGCCAAGACAACTTTAATCATATGTACTGCTCATTTATAACAAATTTCATCACATTCCGCAGCAGCAGCCTATTTTATGTCGACTGCAGGATGAAGGCCTCCTCCTGCGATCTCCAATTACCCCTGTCTTGTGCCAATTGATTCCGACTAGTACCTGCGAGTTTCCTAATTTCATCGCACCACCTAGTCTTCTGCCGCCCTCTACTGCGCTTCCCTTCTCTTAGTACCCATTCTGTAACCCTGATGATCCAACGGTTATCTAACCTGCGCATTACATGACCAGCCCAGCGCCATTTCTTTCTCTTAATGTCAATTAGAATATCGGCTGTACCCGTGTGCTCTCTGATCCAAGCCGCTCTCGAATTTAGCCAAAGCGAAATTTCATGACTGTTGGTGTTATAAATAACCAACTGATATTTCAAAAAACAGTCACTTGCTTCTCTCCAAGATTTCTCGGTCCTTTCTTCAAGCGTCATGGTGTGAACAGGGTCATGCACATGACATCACGAGTGGGAAAGCTGTTGACCAGCCCATATACAAGGGACAACAGTATACTGATCTGTCAGCTAGCAAGCCTTTGCCATGGACAGAGCCACGGACAGCAATGGAATGAGCTCCTTCCATGATGCTAATGCCAAATAAACACGGACCTCACTCACCCAGGGCATCTCCCAGCACATCCGACTCCTGTCGGGCAAGTTCGAGCAATGCCCGTCCATAGCACAGGTAGGCCTCCCCGCACTCCTTGCCAGTGTCGCCGTACAATTTCGCCAGAAGCTCACAGGCCTCCTGCAGGCTCACCACAGCTGATGTGTAATCCTGGACAATGAGGTGCCTCTTGCCCTGGAAGAGCAGCATAGCCGCTTCCACCGAGGGCTCTGCCTTGGGCTTTGCTTCCCTGGAAACAAGTTGTCCACAATACGTTTTAATACAGTGTTTTTAAAGAAAGGAAAAAGAAGGAAGGAAGGAAGGGAAGAACTAGAGCACTGATGTGGTCTAGCTCATATACAGCCCATATACAATATATACTTCAATATGTACCCCATGTTCATTGTTTGTGTTCTCACTCGTCCCGTCATTTGCACTGTTTAGACTTCAAGAAAAGAAGAAAAAGAAAAGATTTGTAGTTTTGCCTGAGGGGCGAAACACTCACAGGGGTAGCAAAGTTTAATGTTGCACTAGAACTTTTCAGACAGCGTTCCAGCCATACACAGCTGTAACAAGGTTGGCATGACGCAGCACGCAAAGCAACTCCTGCTGGCCAGAAGGATCAGTGCCCTGGCAGCTGCCAGTGCCGCTGCAGGCGTCGCACCTCAATAGTGCACGAGATGAGACCGACAGGAAATTGGCGGCATTAGTCAACATTCAGTGAAATATTAGAATGTTATCTTGGCATTCACTGCTCAGACCAGAACAATCGCACAGCTGCTCAGCAGGAACAGTAGCATGCTCATAGTGTGCTTGCACACAACATTCATGCCAGCAGCAGAAGGCAGAATGTTGCCCTTACTCCACCACCAAAGAAGTTGAGTGCAACGTCGACAGTAAAAAGTATTAGTATATGGCACAGTCAGCTGCCAAATACAAAAATGTTAAAAATTGTATTCTGCGATTTCACATGCCAAAACCACAATACGATTCCCCTCCATCAAAATGCGGCTGCCATGGCCAGCTGCAAAATACACAGCATCTCTACAGACCCTCTAACACTCCATGCGTGACTCGTCAGTGGCACAGGGGCAGCACAACAGCGGCGACAATGTGTTTGTGCCTTGATTTGATTGATGTAGGCTTTTAACGGCACAAGGGCCACCTATGGCCAAGGAACGCCATGACATATGGTAATGAATTGTATAAGTGACGAAATAGTCAAATTGAGCTGGAAAGGTAGATGTGTAGCTGTAAGGAGGCCTAAAAACGGGTCGCTGTAAAGTGTGTAAAATATACAAATATCAAAATAATGACAATGACTCATAATAAAAGGGCCTAGAAGTTTCGTTATGAAAAGGTGACATAAATAATAAAAATGCATACAAGTACTTCTGCCTTCACAAGGCTCTTTAAGTAAAACAAGAGCTCAGAGGCATGTGCTGTAAAGTGTTATGATGCACACAGCACATACCAGGCAGTGTATTTTGCAGAGTACCAAAATGAACATCAACAGAAGGGATGATGCTACCATGACAACCTACTCTAAGAATAGTGTTGTAGTCTTACTGGCTATGGTCACAAACTAAGAGCAAATTCACCATTTTTTCAGATCCCACTGTCCATAAACTGGTCAACTTATTCATGCATCCATGTACCCATCCACCCAATCATCGTGCTTAACATCTCAAAGATGGAGGAGGGGGCATGTGCTTGCCGCAGGACGAGGTTATTGCAGCGGCAACAAATGCTCGAACTTGAGAAACCAACCTCGCACCACAGCAGCATGGTGCCACTAGTTGAACTGTTCCGTGAGCTGTCACAGTGACCTAATAGCTATGGCGTTGCGCTGCTGACCTCATGTCCCAACTTCAGCACCAGCAACGGCGATCACAATTTGGTAGGTGTGAAACGCAAAAACGTTCGTGTACTTAGGCCGAGATGCACATTACGAAATCCCAGGTTGTCAAAATTATTCCAAAGTCCTCCGCTATGGTAAGCTTCATAATCAGGTTGTGGTTTTGACACGTGAAACCCCAGAATTATATTTTGTAATGTTCCACCTCACAGAATCGCAGCACGTGAAACAGGCTTTGCTTTCCCTCATCTGCCGTCTTTTTTTCAGTGATGCAAAAGCAGTCCTACACACCACTGCAGCATCTGTTGCACTTGCAATATTCAACCATTCACGAATGACCGCACTTCGTTTTACCTTTCTCACTGACCTCTCATTGAACACGCTTCCATTAAGTCTATCAAACACACAACAACAACAGCAGCCTTTGTACTCCATGACAAGACATGTCATGATGCCACGAGAAGTAGAAGACATCAGGAAGGCCAAGTTGCAGTAATGGGTGAAGGGGGGCATTGTAAAGCACCTGTAGTCCAGTTGCAGATATTTGAAAACAGCTGATTACTTGACTGACCCAATTGTGCCATATTATAAAAAACAATGGTCTTGAAATGTGAGAGCATACTGACAATTTTGAAGCATTTGCACTACAAAAAAGATGTACAGCACGTTCGTACAAAAATTGAGCCAGAGCGCAGCAGAATCTTACAGGATGTTAAAACAATTGACAGAGGCACGTCTGGTCAACCAGTATATTTGTAGAGGCATTCGGAAACAAAGACCATGACCTTTCCATTTCCAAGCTGCCGCCTTCTCAAGTTAGGTGTTGTCAAGTTCATTACTGTTGTCTGTACGATCACATCACTTTGTGCTACTTACTAACGGTTGTTAATGAGACACTGATTAATAGTTAAAGCTGTACTATGCCACAGTACTCTACTCTGTGCACGACAATGAAGTACTAAGAGGACCTATTGTCATGGTAACAAGAGTGGAACATAGGGCCGCAAGAGCTGTTATTATTCGTTGTTCAACATATCAGAAGAGGACATTAAGGAAGCATAGCCGTCATAAACTACATTGAAAAATGTCTCAGACAGCTGCTAGTCGTTTAGAAGTGCGCATTCGGGAACAAAAATGCTGACAACCCATCGGTCGGACGAACGTAGCCAAATTGTGAGGTTAATACATTCCCGTTTGTGACGCATTGACTGGAGTGTAGCAGGAACATTAGCTGTAATAGTAATTGGTATTTTCGCGTACAGTAGACGTCACCGTTATAACGAGCCTCAAGGATATTAGCTTGAAGAATACCACCGAAAGAAGGCAGTAGCGCCTCCGCTCGCATGTTGACAAGCCCGTTACGAATGAACGGCGGTGCATATACAAACGCCAAGTGGGGTTTCAAGGCTTCCACACAAACTTTAAATTAGTTATAACCACTTAAGACGTCTTCCTTATTGACCACGCGACCTGAGATTTAGGAAACGCACATCTGACATAAAAGGACGCGGGGGAAACAAGTCTGCCCGCGTCGGCGAAGTGGCTTCACAAAAAATGACGTTGAGCGCGCGCTTTCCGCGCGCTTTTTTTTTTCTCAAATAAAACAGCGCGCCGCATACCTCCGAGGTCCACGGGAACGTAGCCACAACCAACCGCGACATATTATTCACTTTTCGACTACACAGCGTATTGTTTGAGCAGCATGGGTCGCGAGACCGCGTCGACAGAAAGTGCATGCTGTCCCGTTGCTTCCCGCGTTGGTCACTTTCATTCAACTTACCCCTCTGGCTTGGCGGGCTGCGAGCTTGCGTCGGCCATTCTCGAAGTAGTGATGTGCGATGCCTCCAACACGCAACGCAGCCGACAAACGCAGGCGCGCAAACGTTTTCGCGCCTTGAGCAGGATTGAAAAGCGAGTGGAGGGGCGACACAGCGACAAACGCACGTAGCCTCGCTTCTGCGAGCAAAATAATGCTCACGTAACAGAACCAGCGCGGCGCTGGTGTAGCTTAGGCGAACTGCGAGAGGGAAAATGTTGCCTGTTTAGCCTTAATATGCCTTTATTCTGTAGTTTAGCGCTGTAGATGCGTCGTGATAATATTCTTACACCGTCGTCGTGATACCGAAGAGCGTTATACACGTTTTGCATTGAAGGTTGCGATTATCACGGAGTAACTCGCCACAGAGCTTGGTAATATAACTGTGTGAAACATGCATAGGAGAGAACGCGAAGGGGCCGTGACTAATCTGTATATCAATGGCGCGTAATTCAACAGCTTCTGCGCGCGCGGTGTTATGCAGCGTTTATGTCCGTGTATTAAAGCCGTGGTCAAAAGTACAGCCTTTGCGAAAAGTTCGAAAGCCACCGCGTTAGAGGCGTGAACTGTGGGCGGCGTTGAGCGGGCGCTCTCCAAAGGCTACCCCCGTAGCGGGCACGGCTTCGGAACTTTTGGCAAATCTGCAGCGCCAACAAAACGAATTCTCTGAAATGACATCAGCACATCATCAGCACTGTAGTTGTACTGTTTGCTTTGACGCAAAAAAGAGGAAAAGTTTTTGCGTACCATACCAGGGAAAACCACATAAGAAAGAAGTCATTTGGACTCCTTGGCCATGTATATGAATGGACTGCATTGCAGCCAACGCAACAAGTATATTAGCAAATGTACGTAATCTTTCGAATTTCTTTTAAAAGAAAAATCGCGTCTTTCAAGCGTTTACTCCAGTTTTATCTTTTATATTTCTACAGAGCTCTCAGACAATGATTTCCCATATGTGTAGAACCCCCTCCCACCTTGAATCTCTAAATTTTACTCATGTCAATTAATTCTTTTATTAAACGTCTGGGCAGTTTGGTCAAGCCCCAATAAAAGGAGAAGTGAAATACCACGTTACCATCTAGAAAAGAGAAAATACGCGCCTGTCTACTTTAATCTAAGGTGCTTTACTTCCAACTAGGGACCAAATTTCTCTGAAGCCTCATAGGAAGCATTAGCTGCAGTGGGCATCAGGTGAAAAAAAAAAGGATGGAATGTAGTTTGAGGCACGAAACTATAAATGGAGAATGTTTTTAAATATGAACAACTCTAATCAATATTGGAAACAAGTGATACAACCTAAAGCAAATTTTATAAAGCAATTAAATTTAAAGAAACAGCAAGCAGCCATGGTGCTTCCCCATAGAGTTTCTCACTATAACTCTATGGTGCTTTCTTTTTTTTTTATGTGAGGGTAAATGCCTCAGGGGATACAGGGGTATGGGATGCGGGCGAATAAGGATGATTAAATGAATGAAAAAAGATTTGCCGATCTAATGAAGTCCAAGAGGGATCGATATATACCCTTCTAAAAAAAAAGTCACTACAGGTGGTGCCACTGGAAGGCGTCCCACAAAACTTCGGGTCTATGGTGTTTAACTGTGTTTATGCTTGGTTTACGTGGCCGCGTTTCAACTTTTCTGAGTAGGCACACACCTACAAGCTCTCACCCAAAATTATTTCAACCGAGGCCACCTTTGACTTGAACTGGGTGTAGTAAACACACATATAATTTACTTTCTTCATTGATTCAGGGCCATTCTTTGTTTACAACTCTGACCTTTGAAGAAGCCCTTTCAACGTCTACATTTACAATTCGCAATTTGGTGAAGCGAAGGGCTACGGGCGGGCGGAGCAATTGCCGGCCTTGATCGCCAGGCTAAACCCGCCTGTTGCTACAATTCACCACCACCACCACTACCACAAAGGCTATGGAAGCTAATCCTGGCGTTTTAATAAATTGTGAACGTCAAAAGGCAATTGGTGCCCGCTTTACAAGTGCTGCATAATTCGTGCACTCCCTAAACATTGTTTCAAAACCTTAAATCTCGTCATTGGTCCTGGCAACAAGTTTGAAAACATCCTTATATGCTGAAAAATGGTCAGATATTTAAAAACTGAATACTGACCTTTTTCGGTAAAAACTTAATATACTGACCTTTTTTGGTAAAAACTTAATTTCTAAAAAACAAGTGTTTTTTTCAGGTTAAATAGAAAACACTGCCTCCCAGGTGTATGCAGAGAAAAAGGGAAACATACGTCACGGGAACGAGCATTTGGTTAATAGATGTGTTATTTAACTAGTGAACTAAAAAAGAAACAGTTTGCATAGTTTATCTAGCCTCCTGCCTACCCTGCACCATCCCCCCCCTCCAGCAATCAATATATGCCCCCTTGATTCGATTCCTGTGGAAATCCCTGGTCTCAGAAATTGGATTGTCACTGCACCATATATGCAGTGACAATCCATTTAGGCAGCACATATTATCACCTTGAAAGATCTTAAAGCTTAAAAAAGAGATGGAATTATGTACCCAATTTTCACGTGTGTTGTATCTAAAACTTGTGCTCTGTTATTCTTAAACTGATTTTTAATAAATATATGTACGCCTACCCCTTATGCAATGCCCCTATGGGGCTTTTAAGGTACTAAAATGAAATGAAATAATTGGGTCTGATAATGAGCTCGTTAGCACCGATTCATAGCAAAATACAGCAAGAGAATAACGGGACAAGACAGAGAACACAGCACGAGCGCAAGTAGTAGCTAGGACTTTGCATTAGCGAAGGCTTTAAATACGTGACAGCTATTTGCTTCTACCAACTTGTTGGCTAGATATGCAGCTTCTGTACTCGCTCCACACAGGCCACGAAGAAAAAAAAAATTTAAAAATAAGGAAGTGCCCTGAATTCACTCTCTGCAGCCCACAAGCATGGTCCACCTCCATTCAGTCCAGAACCAAGCGACTTTGCTCCACACTTTCAAACCAAAGCCAACAAAGGCAGCAAGTGTGGGAAAAGGGAGCAGTTACATGTCTTGAGCATCTCAAATACACCGCAATAGCACCTTATCAAACTGAAACATTTTTGACGACCGCTATACACTATTGAATGCACAGTGATGAAAAATGCCACCCCAGCCACCATTCCCAGTTACTTTGTGCCACAGAGCAACCAGCTCCCTCAGAAAAGAAACCATTCCTATTAGTCCCACAAATGACATGCAACTCGTGTCATACTTTTCACAATGCATCTGGGATTGTTGGAGCTTCTCCAGTTTTCATTCCTCCACGATACCAGTCAATTTATGCATAGCCTGACCTGAATGCACCTCACGAGGCTGACATCCCCACGTTAAAGACAGTCAATCTTTTGTCAGGATGTGGTTTTAGTCATAGTTTTGGTATCAATTTTTGCGATGAGCCTGAGGCAGCTGCAAGTGACAATTCTTTCTCATCAAGCTTTTTCATTTTACAACAGATAGTCTGCATCCGACATGATATACATTATTTACGTACTCAGATCTACTGAGAGTTTGAGCCTCAAGAATGTATGCAATCCTTACTAGTTAAGGTAGCGCTTGTTAGGGTTCAGTTGCGGTAATGGACAAATGGATCATGAACAACGGAACAAGGAAATATGAAGTAGAATGCAAAAAAGTGGAAAGAAACCAAAAGCAGAAGGCACAAAGTATGAGCTCATCCACACTTCTGCAGACATCTGCCCGGAAAAGCTACCCCAATGTGTATGTCTATAATGAGATTAAAATTTACCATAGAAAGACTAGGTACAAGACAATGTTGAATGACAATGCCTTTATTCAATGTGTATTACAATGCATTGTGCTATACGATAGCACAAAACAAGCTAAGCAGGTACAACTGCAAATTATCAAATAATGGCAAATAAAAGCGCTCTGCAATAAAAACTAAAATTGTACATATGTGACTAGTGCTTCGTCTGTAGCATGATCACATACAAATGTAGCAGACCTTGACTGAAGAACATTGCAGGTCATCAAAAGCTCAAATCGCTTTTCTCATAGCACCACAAAGTTTCTTGTTAATACTTCAAAACGCCACAGAAATATATCAGGCCATCAGCCCTAAGTAGTTCATTGAGCATAAGTGTATGGCACATCCAACAGATCTTTGGCAGGGAAGGCTTCCCAGAACACCTTTTGCATTGAAACACATCAAGTAAAAATGACTGGGCACCCAGAACGCGCGCAAAATCCCTGAGTACACTACGTGTGGCAAATATGAACATAGAGGTACATAAGATAGCAGCAATACTGTGGTTTCAAATACAAAGATCGTAGTTCACGCTGCACTAAGTGTCTTTACATGTGTGACCAGCAGATACTAAACAAAAAATGCATGAAGTAGAGAAGGACAACACTAGTGAACCACTGTCCTCTAGCATTCCATACCAGCAAAAGATGACAAGGTCAATGCTGGCCCAGAATTGTCCTCCAGCATGTTATACTGTAGAAGCAAACAAGGGCAATGTTGGCTAAGCAATGTCGTCTAAAATTCCATTACGGCAAAAGCACACAAGGACAATGCCGGTACGGAATCATCCTCCAGCATTCCATGGCAGCAAAAGACAAGATAAGGACAATGCTACAGCATTCCACACTGCAGAAACAAGCAAGGAAAACTGTTCGACACAGTCCTCCAGCATTCCATAACGGTAGAAGCACACAAAGACAATGCTGGTCGAGGAATGTCCTTGGCTGGTTCGTATTTTCCTTGTTTTCAGCCTGCGAGTTGTACCTGTGGTGTCCTGGGCCAACCAGGCCCAGCTTCAAATCCAATGTGTCAAAATGTACAGAAAATGTCTCATCCAGTGCGAACACTCAATCACTACTCAGGCAGTGAGTACAGGCCACGTGACACATGAAAAGCTGCATAAATACAAGTTTTTCTTTACTGACGTTAGCATGTAATGGTGGCCAGTTGTGACAAAGAAACCAGATGAAATGTAAAGTTTGTTTGGGTTCGCTGTGAATCACATGTTCCTTTAAGCATGGCTTGCACTATGCATAAGTTAATGCGAGAGCAATAAATAAAGCAAAGCATAGGACAGTAAGCCCTCAACAGGCAGATATTCACTGTACATACTAGTGGCATAAATTCAAATGCCGACAATCCTGAAACTACTCCGATGCATTGTTTCATTTCCAGGTTCACCTGCATTCGAAACAACGGCTTACTTCAACTCCAAAACGTACATTAGGGACTACTTTATGCTTAGTAACTGGCTACAGAGCGATTACAGTCACCGATCGATAATTCGGGCTCAACAGGGACTGCCAAAACGTCCGAATAATTGGGAATCCGAAATACCGGATTCACCCAAAAATAACTTCGTTCCACAAGTGGTCAATCGGATTGTCACTTTCGGAGATACCTTCAATTTCACGTGACTACAGTGCAAGATGTTCACGGCACTGTGCCAAGACATTCTTGGCATAGTTCCAAGCACGCTATCGTATCACTGTGTGGAAACAATGCTGGCTGTCGAAGCACCTGGTGCTAGTCAGGTGAAATATTGCGAAAATGAAAGGATCTTTCAAAACTGATTGTTCACAAATGTGGCCCAAGTTCGTAAATATGTGTTGCTAAGTGTAGATATGCTTGCCCTTGGCTTACATATACTATGCCATGATTTTCCTACAATGCCGTTTATACCGTTTCTTTTCACGTTTTTCATGCTTTGTCAGTGATCACAGTGACGTTCCAAATGGGTTATCAACGAGATGAACTAGCCATAAACAGTGAGTGATAAAAGTCGAAGGTCTCAATCTCAACCATTGTCATGCTGTCGCTATAGATAGACAAAAGTAAAAAGTCAATGCATGCATTGAATTTTCATCACCAACTACTAAATCAACTAGGCTTCGCTAGTTTCAGTTTCACGAAGCACCGGCGACGTTTCAAAACTACAACATTGCTATTTATGCTTGGTATGGTGGCCAAATTTGCATGCGGTGGTGCAGTTGAAGTTTGAATTATCGCACGACACGTTGCAAGGTGTCCAAAATTTCAGTAATCCTTATACATTAAGTCTATAGGGCTAGTGACGATGCCTCAGGGCTGTCTGAATAAATAAGCATGTCTGAAATGTCAGTGTCCGAGTAATCAGTCATTGACTATACACATCACACTTCCATGTAATTACACGTAACAGCGTTTGTTCCTGCTCACATATTAGTTTCTGCCGAGTCTGTTCTCGACAGATGTGAGAAAACCACTAAAAAGGAGATGCAAATATGAATCCCTGTTTTGTTGCAGTTGCATAGCATTAATGTTATTTACATGTCAATTCTACATAGTTTTGCACACAATTTACAGAGAATGAAACAATCACAAACTATCGTGATCTATACTCTACCTCACAAGTGTATTGCCTATGTACGCCTCATATTTTCAGCAGTACTGCAAACGATTTGCAAGACGGAATGTGGACACTTTTCTTATAATACAAAACAAAAACAGGTAAAGGTAACCAAAACTGAGCTGAATTTTGCAACGCAACAGCTTCATGTGTTCCCAGCCAGCTTTTTGTAGACACTGGTCCTAGCTGCCATGCAGAATTTAACCTGATGAATCTATAAAACAAAATGTAAGCTGCAAATCTATAACTGCATATGGCAAAGCAAGTACAACAGCAGCAAATGCAGTGAAGAAAAAGCACCATTCCCTTGTGCCAAGCAGCCAATTGTTCAAACAGCTGATTATCAGCTCAGATTATATACGTGGGTCACAAGTACAGGGACACAAAAATCTCAAGCCAAATCACAATCTCAGACTCCTTAGCAAACCAATCACAGTGGCTCTAGAACGGCTGTTCCTCTTGAAAGTCACTGGAACAGTCTCGTCACAAGTCTTCTTGTTGTAGATGTCGGGGTAATTTTGTCGGAACTGCAAGAAATGGAAAACACAGTGGATGTAAATACTAGTTAACCACAAAGTTCGTAAACTAACAAGACAAAATGTAAGCTATACATGGGTTAAGGCAGCGCCACTGTGCATGGGTTATATAGGTGTATTTCCTGAAAATCAAGTTGTTGAAGTTAGCGCATTGTGGTGTTGTCTCCCTTCCGTCCTTGTTTGCTAGCGCTAAATATGCTTTCAGTTTACCAACACGCCCAACAAATGGCAATACATACCCATTGTTAACGGCGAAATGTTCATAAACTTATTTTATCCTAAATTAAACAATGTCCATTAAAAAATAATCACAACAAGCAGGCATAGATGTGCACAGCAGTGCCTAAGAACCATAACCTTTAGCCCCCCCCCCTCTCCTTTTTGCCTCCTCAGCCGCGAGCTAGCTACAAAGCCCTACCAAACTTTCCAAACTGCCACTCTCAATTACATTATCAAGAATCAAGGAAAGCAGAGCTTGCAGAATTATTCAGCACTTTTATACTGCCTGAGACCATGTGACCAGTGTTAGATCCCTTGTCTTTCAAAGTCATTTACGAGCTCTGGATGATACAAGATGGTGAGTAAACTAGCAACGGGAGTACTGACAACGGGAGTACTCAACGGGGGTACTCGCATTGCCTTCCTGACCCGAGCAAAATACATAGAGGGTCACTTACAGTTCTACCCATAAAAGTGACATATTACCTGTCGAAAACAGAACCAATGACAATGAACAAAGGTGATGTGATTACAAAAATGTTCAATTGCGTGGGTTTAACATCCCGAAGATGCACATATGAGGTGCATCACAGGCCTCCGAATTAATTGTGACTACCTGGGTCTCCTTAATATGCATTCAAAGCACAGTACATAAGCATTTTTCCCTTCTCTCCCCATCGAAATGTGGCCACCATGGCCAAGGATCAAAGCCACAACCTTGTGCTTAACAGCACAACACAATAACCACCGAGTCATGGCCGATGGTACAATGGCAGCACAGCAAAGGTGATGGAAACGATGCAATAACATGAACATGATAACCATAACTAAAGCACAACTGAAGCATACTGAACGTGCAGGAGACGCAGCTGGTATGCAAAGGCATCTAATCAGACCTGTGCTGCACACACATACCTGCTTCATCCTTGTGTTACGTTCCTTGTCCGATATCCTGGGGTCACGGAGGATGTCGTCGAAGAGGTCCATCAGAGCCTGCTCGGAGTGTGTATGCCTCTGCGCCTCGAACTGCTCGCGTGTCACCCGCTGGCAGTAGGTGACCACCCCGTCGCCCTGCGAAAGGACATTGTTCCGTCTCACCACCCCATCAGAGGTGCTGGCAGGCAAAGTTAGGACGGCATGCGGGGAGGGGAGGTTGTGTCCTGTCGTATTTACAGATGGGGGTGGCGGGCTAGGGAGGGGGGCTGATTTCTTGACGGTCCTTTTCATAACTGCTTTCCCCCTCTCATCACTTTAGTCAATTGTTCAACTGAAACAGGATTTGTGCAAATGCATCAGTGAATTATGTTCACTCATTTCTGTGGCATCACAGCACAAGCGAATCATTTTCGATACAAGAGTTTATTTGAAACTATGCCTAAAGGTACAGAAGGATGCTACAGTACGGTTTTGTGTATGGAGCTTGTACTGAATTCTGAGGTTCTCACCGAGCATAGAGTTTTAGCTTGTCTGTACATGTTACCACTCGCAGACCACCAATTCACCGGAGATGTAGGAGTGACCAGCTGCATTAGTGGCGTCACCTTTTGGTGTAAAGCTTACTTGAAGTAGAGAGGACTGAAAATATATAACTGCAGTGGCAAACCATAGTATACTTAGCTGCTGATATAAAGCATTGGCAACATAATTGCTAACATGCAATTTTTCTTTTTTCAATGAGAACATTGATGTGACAGAAAAACATCTTAATCTGTGGTTGGACAGAGTCGCAAGATGTCACCACGAGTGGTGCTACTGCCATCCACGTCTCCAGTATCCATTTATATTGTAAAGGGCAGTATGTGTACAGACAAGATAAACTATCTAACATCTTGCACATGTCACCACATGTTGTTTTAAGTGGGATCAACTGCTTGGTGCAATCATCATTCACGTAAACAGTAAACCACTGCATGCTATAGTGATTGGATCAGTGACTCAGAGTGACAGATAAAAAAGGAATTTTAATTATGGGGTTTAATGTCTCGAAGTAGTCCACGGGCTGTAAGAGATGCCATAGTAGTAGGTTGTGGATATCCTAACGAGAATAAAAGAGTCGAGACGGAAGTGCAAAGTGCAGATAATATGATTAGTCATAGATGCAAAAGAGTGCCGTGAAACTAAAAGCAGGGCAGGCACAGGGATATCCTATGGTGAAGTGAAATTTCTTGACATGAAGTCTACAATGCACTAATCTCACCTGTTATAAAATGTTCTCACACAGTTTATAAATATAATAAGTTTATTTTGATGCTTCGTGCATGAAAATGACAGACGGCACAACGGATGTATATAAGTCCTCACAGGCACACGGTACAATGTACACAGAAAAGGAAGAGCTTCCCAACTACATTGGCCATTAAAGGGACACTAAAAGAAAAAGCTTCGTTAAGCTAGATTGCTCTTTTAGAGCTACGAGTAAGTTGGTCTTACCATCAGCAGAGGGTTAGTAAACCAAAAAGAACACAAAAATGAAAGGTGGATGGCAACACCACCTTAGAATTCATACACCAGCACCCTGCGATATCAGCGATATTCGCATCGAGTGGTTGAGACTAGATAAAGCTCTCTTAAAATACATATGAAAGTATTTAGAGAACTCAATCGGGCAACATTAATGGTCTATTTTATTTACAGAGATTAAACCAGCCACAGTAACCCAGTGGCTATGGCATTACACTGCTGTGCTTGAAGTTACAGATTTGATTCCGACCATGGCAGCCCCATTTCGATGAGGGCATGCCTCATTAATCCGATATAGTGGTTTTGGCACATGAAACCCCAGAATATTTTTCTGCATGGAGATGGACTCAGTTATTACAAATATATAACTTGCCATGTCTCATGTCCCGCCGACGCCCTCAGCACAGCAGTTGAATTCAGAAAGAAAAAATTAGCTTTCATTTTTCTTTTCCCATTTATTCAAATTAAATAATGAGATTAAATGCAACAAGCTCTCAGAGATACCATAGTCGTGGATTCAGGATTAACTTACTCCATCTGGGATTCTTAAACATGCACCTAAATCTAAGTACATGAGCGTTTTTGCATTCTGCCCCCCTTGGAATGCGGCCATCATGGCCTAGAAACAAATCCAGATCTTCGTGCTCATATCCATAGCCACTAAGCCACCACAGCAGATTTCATCCTTTTCTATAAGAGAAATGCAGATAAAGTTTCGCAAGAGTAAGGTACCAGTCTAGACTGATTCAGCATTTCTACATAGTGTCCCTTCAAAGTGCCACACTATACAATGTATGCAACACAATCATTATACACAACAGTGGCAACACTGAATTGCAAAAGCTATCGGCTAAGCCCTCCTTATTTGCACTCTAATATGACAAAACACTGATGCTGACACCTCTGAACATATCTATGATTAAGGGATGTTCACATGAAGGAGAAATCTGACAAATTTCTTTGAAGGGTGCACACGAGGTTAGCAGCGATGGATGTCCCTCCACTGCTCGCTCCAATGAAGAAATCCAGCGAGTTTCACTTTCAGCAGATGGAGCAGATGTCAGAGAAATTTCAGTGTCTATGGTAAATCAGTTATGCAGAAACCTGCGAAGCGGAGAAAGCTTCTTGAAAGTAAAAAAATGTTTATTTCATAGATTCATGCCACTCTCAAGTGAACGACAATTTTTCACTTCTGTAACATTCTTCCATTTTGCGGATTTCAGCAAAGCTGATTTGCCTTATTCAGTGTCCCAGTGCTTCACTATTTCTGAAAGCAGGGCAAGATGGTTTCTGGCATTATCAACCTGGTTCCAGCCCACGGTAAGCTGAAATGCAAACACGAAAAGCAAACAGCTCTCATCCAGTGAATTTAGTGTTTGTGTTTTTTCTTCTTTAGCACTGTAAAGATGTGTCATAATCCCTACTAAATCTGCGATTTTCTAGCTTCATGGTTAGTTCTAATGGTAGAGTGATTGTTCTGGAAACATTTGGGTCCCAAATTTGGCCCATGAAAGGGGACAAATTTTTCTTCACTCACGAAGCTTCCTTTCTGGCAAACCTGTATGCATTTCCCTAGTAACTTCACAATACTCTTAGCTGGTTGGTAATTTTAAAGCAAATAGCTTTCCTTGGCTCTTTTGCCTGTTTTTGAGGTCGTTCGTTAGAACTTCAGCACCGATACAAAGGGCACACTCTTACGCGCAGCTGAGTTGCTGCCACAGCTGCAGGTGGGGGCTCCAGCACAGCGGCAGACTTACTGGTTAACGCTTCTGTTCTAAATGGAATTACGGAATCAAATTACAGACAATACCTAAATGTACTCACAGCAAGAAATATAGGTCTTCAAGTAGATCACTCCTCTATTAAAGCATATATCTTTCTGGAAGCATTCAGCTCTTCACTTCCATTCACAATTATTGTCGATGGTTTCTGCACAATTTTTTTTCCCTTTAAGGATTTCAGTGGAGTCGGACAAATTTCGAAAAGCGCTCGGGTGGAAGTGCAGGTTTTTGAGCAAAGCCACAGAAAGCGCCAAGTACACCATTTCATCGCCGGCGCCGATGCAGAGATGGTTTAGCTCCGAAATGTCCATCCTCCATGTTAAAGAGGATGCTCAGCACCTTTCCATGTGCGAGCTTCACCTGCGCTACAATCTGGGCAATGTTTTGTAGCAGACAGCACTCCTAAATCTGGCCCGCTCTGAGAACGCTAAGAAAGTCTGTGGCAGAATAGTCTCCTCTATATTCCATGCCTGTCCAATCATCCAGAAAGTAATGGGAGGCAGCCATCATCAGAACTATGACTGTGGCACCACATAACATGGGGTGTGTCTGGCGTGCTTTTCACATTTTTTGTACTAGTTTCTGCCAAAAAAAAAAATAAACATTCATTATTAAATACAAAAAGTGTGGGCATCATTAAAAGAGTGGATGCAACCCCTGAAGTTTGCATATCATATTTTGTAGCTTTTCAAAGTAAAATTGTCTGCAACTGGCTGCAATCACAGCACAGAACCACGTTTGCAGAAACTACACATTTGTCTACTGCTCCTGTATAGTAACAATTATGCACGATCAGATGATGCTGGCAAGGTTTGTCTTTACCCTACCTGAATATTGTGACTCTCACCCTACTATATATGGCACCTTTATAGACAAGGGGTTCTTTGTGATGATCTGGGAAGCACATTATGTAAGCAGGCTATGGTAGCAGCAAAGCAAAACATCTTCTGAATGTGTATGTCATGAACAATGCTTCACATTACTGTGATGAATTTTGTCATGGGATGTGCCCTCTGAGAAGAAAAAGTCCACCAAATTTTTCCTTCATGCGAATATCCCTTCAGAAGAAACACTTTCCAGGTACGAACAAAAACAACGCGGCCATCCAAAACAACATTCAGCCTTCAGCACAGAATCCCGGGTGGAACAAATTATGAAGGCATGACCTGGTCATCACTTGGCATGACTAACAGCACTACCATCAAGTCAAGAACAGCTGTACCAAATATTGTTCCAATAAGGGAAACCTGTGTGAATTGCTCTTCCAGCTGAATTGTCGGCTTGTTTGCACCTACATTTCACACAAAGTTAGCTCTTTTCAATGAATTTTCTTAAATAGCTGTAAGATATAGTACCAGTTTGTTTCATTGCAAATAAAACATAAGTTCACATTGTCTGTGTTCATGCCAGTAGCAAAATGTTATTTTCTCAGTCAAAGAAGCAGTGGTGCCATCTATGACCAGAATAGTGAAACTGCTCCGTCTTCTGAGTAGCAGGTGTTTTACCCTTGACAGACAGTGACACTTTTCTCACCAGTGCACAAATTGCTTTTGGATTACTTTTGGATTACTTTTGAACATAGACTTTGTTTTATGCACATGATACACAATTTATATTGGATAAAACAAGCGAGTACTGCTTCCAAACACAGCATTGAAGAAAATCCATTGCAAAATGATATTTATGCACTAATTTTGAGCACAAGTGAGTAAGAAGTCTAGCCAGGAGATCCGTTCATACAGGGCTCGTTTATCAACACGACATGTTACAGATGCTATTGCGACTGTGGACTGGCAATACCACAGCAACTCTCGTGTTAACAACAAATAATGCAAAACCAACAAGAAAACACATTGAAATTTGTGAAGGTTGGCCACACACAAGCGTCACTGTGGCCAATGTAGGCTTTACTACTGCGAAGCATGCTTACACCAAAGAAGCATTCTGGAAGATTGCATACGAAGGCATAATGCAAAGAGAGAGAGAGAGAGAAGAGAATAGGCAACAAATCATACTGCATAGCCTCTCTGCCTCGAGTTAAATCACTCTGCTCCTCAGCATGACACGTATAAAAAAAATGGCAAAAGTTTTTATTCGATCTCAGTTTTTTCGCAGCAGCTGATTGCTCGGCCACATTGCCATCAGTCACAGCTCACACCAGACCACAAACTTTTCTTTAAACAAATTTGCATGCCATCCCACCTACTCTTTCATAAATCTTTACTCACTGCACACCTGTAGATATCACTAACAATTTAGTTTTGTTAGTTGACTCATCTGCAGTAGCATTATAAAATAAGGCTCGCAATAAAGGGAGCCCAAAAAATTAGATGTTGACTGTAATTCTTGCCATTATGAGATTTAATATGCAAAACATTTTTTTAACTTCACTAAAGTTGTGTTTCAGAACCCCTTTAAATGAAATTCGAATGTTGGCAATGCAGCAGAACACACGCAAGCAACTGCCACTGTAAAGCTTAGGACAATGAGAACTTCTGCACAAACAAATATATGTCTAATATAGACAGATATAGGTGCAGTTAAATGTGGAACTATCAACAACTGAACATAAGTATAAATAAAGAAAGAAAAGGACAAATGCCATACTCAGGTTTTCTTAAAGGGCCCCTCACCAAATCTGGCCATTTTGAGCTGACAAGCGCAGATCATATATTGCACGATAACGATCGTGTCTGCAAAGTATTACATCGCTATGTGCCGCAGAAAGATCAGAAATTTCAAACCAAACGGCGTTTTTCCTTTCCCTTGTGGCCGCCACGCTCCAAGCTGGAGGGTGACCTAGTCGTGCCCCTGAGCCTACATAGTCGTGTCCGCAGTGTGACATCGCTCGTGGTCACATGTGACTTGGAGAATTATTCAAGACAACATCTGTTACCTGTGTAATCTGTTACTTGAATTGACGAATTGAAGTTTAGGGAAATAATAAAGACACACAAACGGAATGTCAGCGTGTTTTCTGTTTTACTTCGCACTGAAGCTAGAGAGATGTACTTCCACTTCGTCTGGTTGTTCCCACGGTCGTGCAGTCACAGGCGCAGGTACCGCAACTATGTCGTTTTCTACCATGTTCCACCGCGTGATCATGCTCTGCGATCTCCTTGTTCTGCCTCAGTATTCGTGTAGCACTGAATTATACCCCCAGTCATGTTTCCTTGTGCACAATGTGCAAAATTGTGCGCTACGAGAACGAGACAACAGCTCGTGCGCGACGCCGTCGGCAAAAGTGCATAGCGTTGAAAAAAAATAATAATAAAGCAGAAGAAGAAGAAGAACAAGGAGGAAAAAAAAATGAAGGTGGGGCCTGTGACATATGCGTCATGCATTCCTCGAGTTCCGGTATGGGAGAACACAGGAAAGGAATTTCGCTTGCGTAAGCTAGACGGGGTGAGTGGAGAGAGCGTCTTGCTTGGCAGCGGAGCCCACCTGCTGAAGTGGCGGGTTCGCGGCACTGAAATATTTCTATCTCAGCTATTAATGAGGCGATTTTTAAAATTTTTGTGGCAGAACGCTCCCCATAGAGCAAGTAACAACTTCCAGCGTATAACCAAACTTTGCTATGGGGCATGGTGAGGGGCCCTTTAAAGGATTTTCCACTAATGTACGGCTGCACGTAAGCTAATGAAGATGAATGTATTGGAATGTTGTAAGAATTTGCTTCAATGTAATTAGGTAAAGAAAATTGTTTTCATCACAGCAAGACGGAAGGCACACACACAAAGAACTCCACGTGCCTTTACTTCATGTGACACAATGAACGTGTTTGGCAATGTAATCAGAAGGCCTCGAAGTGAAATTATTTTGCTTTGTACAAACAATGGGCTGAAACTGAATGCACATTTGTTTGGCACAGACCGACTACAATTGCCATAGACAGTACCCAAACAAGGTAACGATTCTGAAAGCAGCACAAGAACACAGGAAGGATACAACTTGAGGCCTAAACAGAATACATGCAATGTGCCATACTCTCAAGGATAGTTAACTCTGCTCATTTTACTGCTTTGTTCCACTGTGTACTGCTGACTAACAGCGGAGTGAAAAAATATTCCAGCAGCATGACTGTCGACATTAACAACAACAAAATTTTCTAGGCCAGGATCACTACGCCACCTTTTAGGAAGATAGGCCGTCCTATCGAAATGTTGGCCAGCCTTTCTGAGGCACCTTATCCCTGTTTATAACCTCTATACCACGTGTGTAAGTAGCAAGAAGTAGTACTTAACTTTTCATAACTTCTTGTCCATAGAACACCATACCCTGTATTTAGAACCTCGATATAACGAAGTGTGTTTAAACATGATTTCAATATAATGAAATTTCTCTGCTGTCACAAAGGATATCGAGACAATAAATGGCAACTTCTGTTGACACAGATGATTGACCAAATGGTTGAATTACATGAGGCTACTTGCGAACGCACCTCTCAATTGGCGCACCGTGCGACCATTGCAATGGAGCAGCGGTATGTTTTGTACTATAAAGTTCAAGTGCAATAAGATCCTATTTCTCGCCGCGTGTTTTATGGTTTGGGTGCGAGTGAAAGCAGGCACGTGCGAGTCGAGAAGGACGGAGGTTTGATGAGCACTGTATTCTCACACAAGCAAGGGGAAAGGGGAAGGAGTGGCAGAGCGAGCTTGCGTTAACGCAATCAAGCGCACAGGGGGAAGGCGTACGGAGTGGGGGACACGCTGGCATGCGTGTCCTTGAATCTGTGTTGAAGCGACACGTAAACAAAGCATTTTCTCCTCACTGCCAGTGCTTTTCATGATAGTATTGTCACGGCTCACTTGAGAAAAGAGCGACAGCTGCGATTTTCTCACAACCAGGTCTGACACCTGTGTGACTTACAACATGGTCCAAAAACTGTAGTTTTTCATAGCCAAACTGGCACTTTTCAGGTTTTAAGGTAAGCCCAGCAGACCGTATGGCTTGAAGAACTGACCGTAGCCAACTGAGATGTTCATCAAATGTGTTCATCACATCGTCTAGGTACACTAAGCAAGTCTTCCACTTAAGGTCTGAGAGAACAGTATCCATTAGCCTTTGGAACATGGCTGGGGCGGAGCACAAACCAAAAGGGAGAACTTTGAATTCATAGAGCCTATCAGGCGTCACAAAAGCAGTCTTTTCGCGATCCCGCTCATCGACCTCTATTTGCCAGTATCCACTTTTTAAGTCCATCGATGAGAAGATGCATGCCGTGCCTGTCGAGGGAATCGTCGATGCGTGGTAAGGGATACACATCTTTTTTCGTAACCCGATTGAGCTTGCAATAATCGATACAAAACCTCAGGCTATCATCCTTCTTCTTAACGAGTACCACGGGCGATGCCCAAGGGTTTTTGACGGCTGGATGACATCATCTTCTAGCATTTTCTTGACTTGCTGCTGTATTGCTTCGTGCTCTTTCTCAGCCACGCGATACGGATGTTGTCGGATGGGTATGGCTGTTTCCCCCGTAATGATGCGGTGTTTCGTCAGTGGCATTTGGCGCACTCGGGACGTCGTAGAGAAGCAGTCCTTAAAATGGTCAAGCAGTTCTCCGAGCCTTTGTTTCTGTTGTAGCGCTAAACCTGGGTCAATGTCGACGACGGGTGCGGGTGGCATCGTATCAGTGGTTGATTCCTCTTTTACAGCAAAGCAGTGTTGGACCTGGTCAATTTCGTCAAAGTGTGCCACGGCGGTGTCTTTACTGATGTGCCAGCATTCATTAGCGAAACTTGTCAGTAGTACCTCTGTGCGACCGCCGATTAGGCTGACGATACCCGAGCGATGGCAACACCTTGATGAAACCGAAGTGCAGTTAGTTGTTCAGCTACAACGTCCTTGTTAAACTGTTCTCCGCAACTTACGGAGACAAGACTGCATGACAGTGGTGGTATGCAGACGTCAGTGGCGGCGACACGTAACAATGTATGTGAGCGCTCTTGGGTCTTGGCTCATGTCTGTACTAGTTGAAAAAGTTATCTCTCACCGTCCCGTATGTTAACCACAACGCCGTACTCCTGCAAGAAGTCCATTCCAAGGATGAGTGATCTGCAGCACTCCTTTAAAATCATAAAAGTGGCGACAAAAGCTGTATTTCCTATCTGGAGCTGTGCAATACATTTTCCTGTAGATATCATTATCTGGCCCCTGGCATTTCGAATATAAGGACCCGTCCATTGCATTTTGACTTTCTTAAGCCAGTCTGCCAACTGCTCACTCATTATCAAAAAGTCTGTGCCAGTATCAACTAAAGCTGTCACGTCGTGCCCATCAATCGCTAAAGGTAGGTCGGCACTTACAAATTCGTCGGCGTTCCGTTTCTCCGGGTTGCTCTGCTTGTTTCTCAGTAATAATGGGGGATTTTCGGCGGTTCGACGACTTGGCAACCTTCCCCCCGGAGGTCGTCGATTTCAGTTTCCCCGTTGTGGGCTTGGAGAGCGGCCTCTCACCACGTCGGCGAAACTGCGACGGTTCGGCGAAGAATAACATAATGGAGACAGCGAGCGCGACCGAAGATTAGCTGAGCTGCCTTGTTCCCTAGTGACACTGTAGTCGAAGCATGGATGTCTCTCTGGAAACTGGCGCGGAGTGGCAGGTGACATTTCCTGGATGCCACCCTGGCAATCAGGGCAAAAATGATAAATGTGCCCTGGTTCGCCACAGTGAAAACACAATGGTCAGCGATCAGCAGTGCGCCATACGTCAGTCCTGCGAAGCTGGGGTCGCCTGAGATGCGCCCTCTGTATCCAGGCAGCACCAGGTGGCCGCTGGTGGTACTGCTGTACCGGCACAGTAGAAAGCGGGCGACGGACAGCGTCTGCGTAGCTATATGCACGTGGCTCAAAGCACGGCTCGGGACACGGTTCAGGGAGTGGCTCAGGAGATGCTAATGCTTGCCGAATTTCTTGGCAAACAACTTCAGCGACCGGAGCAACAGTAAACTCCTTCAGTGTCACAGTTTGCTCCGCAATCTCCTCGCGCACAATGTCTCTTATCAGTTGACGCAGCGAGGTCTCGTCTGTCACTGTGAGTACTGCGGCTCCTGCAGGCGCATCGTTAGTCAGGCGTTCGTATTGCCGACAACGCTGCTGGAGTGCCCACTTGATTGCTGTGGCTTCCTTAATGAATTCTTCCACTGTTGTAGGTGGGTTACGCACGAAACTAGCGAATAGCTGTTCTTTGACGCTGCGCATGAGACGGCTCAGCTTCTTCGAATCCGGCATGTTGAGATCTGCGCGGTGAAACAAACAAGACATGTCCTCGGCAAACATGGAGACACTTTTGTTGGGCTTCTGAATGTGCAACTCGAGAAGGCATTGTGCATTATCTCGGCGATCAGTGCTTCTGAAGGTGTCAAGTATAGCTGACGGCAAAATTTGTCCCACGTTGTCAAATGTGCCTCGCGGTTTTGTAATTACGTCCTTGCACTACCTTCAAGAGCGAAGTACACATTGGAAAGCTTCTGGTCCGGACGCCACTGATTGACCTTAGCTATGCGTTCGTACTGGTCCAGCCAGTCTGCGGCGTCTTCATACGTGTCACCGTGGAAGCTTGTGGGGACTAGATTGTTTTGGACAGTCACCTGTGTTGGACTTTCAAGCGCCATTTCCTGAGTCGGTGAGGTCACTGACAAAGTTCGTTGCAAGAGACCGAATTCCGGGCACAGACCTTGCAGGCGGCGGCTTGCGCGGTGCACAGGTGTCTCGACACGTGGATGATGTCTTGAAGGGCTGGATGCAGGGCTACTCGCAGGAGTCGTCCCTATCATCAGGTGATGATGCGATACCCAGCACGTCCACCAGGGTCATGGCTTACTTGAGACAAGAGCGGAGAGCGGTATTTAATCTCGACAATTAGAACAAGCGTTCAGTTTAGGCTTCTTCTTCTCTAGCACTCTCGCTTGCACACACGAGGTCCTCGTCTTCGTTGTCAGCATGGTTGGGCACAGATGGCGTCGTGGCAGTAATACCACGGCAGGCATCACTGTCAGCTGTGGGAGCACAGTGGATGTGAAAGCGTGGCTGGCTTCATTTCCTACTGCCAATGAGGAGATATCGTCAACATGTCATGAAAGCATATCTTTCGTCGCCGACTCACAAATGCAAAACATTTTTTTTTTCCTTATTGAAACTTGCTTTTCCCAACTGTCTGATCATTCAGAAAATTTTGCGCCCAACTTCTGTGTAAGAAATGTCTATCGGCGAATGTAATTATTTGCATAAAAGGTTGAATTTTGATAGAATAAGATTTCAATATAACGAAGCCGAATTGCCAATTTTACTGACTTTTTTATATCGTGGTTTAACAGTATATGATGTGGACTCGACTACGTGCAGCCCTGGTGAAATTCTAAAGTTTTTTTTTGTTTGTTTGTTTCATTGAAGAGCAACACATACCCCAGTGTCCCAAGTTGGCATGAAAGAGGTTAGGTACAAACAAACCAGAAAGTGGGTAACATTCCCAAAGAATGCTAATCACATTAACAACCGTCACAAACACAGTGGTATGTGTCTGCCATTTGCCTCTTGAACGTTGCCCTTGTCCTATTGTTGTGCTGCTTTCATTACGATGAAGTACCGACATTCTTGAGCAACTCTGCTCAAGAATGTTATAGCCTCCTATACATAGCTAATTTTCATCCACTTATAAACCTACTTTCACAGGTCTTGCGAAGCAGATTACTAAACACTCTGTTGAGACACCACGCTTAACTCAGATAGCTACAATGCCCGTTCAGGGGCCAGACAAGTAAAGCAATCTTTTAGAGTGCAACCAAAAGCCACCCTAAAATTGTGAGACCTTTGATATCCCTTTGAATGCATTACAGTTTAATATTTTTTTTAAACATACACATAAAAGTAAAATTCCATCTCTCTGACAAAGTTCACTTCTCTCACTCTCTAAAGTCGTTGAAAGACAGTTCCACTACTAATTCCCGACCTTCAACAATGACTGAACCAATCCGAGGCCTCCTAGATAACAGAATATAAATGAACGCTGACTGCAACATCACCTCAAAGCTAGCTCTTAAAAAAAATGATGACTGTGATAAGCATTGGCTGTGTCTGCAACAGAAATGTACTGAGCGTTGTGTTGATAAAGAACCCCGCTCGAATTGCCTCCCTGGCTAAATCGGCTGCAAGTTTGCCCTGACATATTGCACAGAGGTTTTAATATAACTGCAAGTCACTGGCAGTGATGCCAGACAAGAAGTCTGATTTCTCAGTGAAAAAATGGCACACTGTCACCTATGGGTGAAATGCCTACTGTTATGACAAAATGTGAATCTGCTGCACTCTTTCGGAGACATATGGTTCCACCGTTCCTTCCACTAAGAAAATCATTTTTCATCCGGCATCGCTGCAGTTCACCCGTGATTCTGGTTTATTCTGGACTTAACAAGTGAATGCTGCCACCAAACTTGATAAAGACGAATGCACCAGAAAATGCTACCCCAGTATCAACTCGAAGTGCAAATGAGCCAGCACTTTAACTGAAATGGGCGTCTAAACTTGAGTCCCTTATAAACGCAACATTATGTATGGATCTCATCTTGGCATTCCCATGCAATGTTACAGCTCAGAGTTCATGCGCTTTGTGCAATCTAGGAGGCAATGGCCAGACCAGTTCAACCGCACAAATCATACAGCAGCGTATTAGTGCAAACAACTTCAAAATATTTTGTGTCTATTGCATGCTCGTTAACACTCAAATCTTGCATAAACGCATATTGTGGTAGCACTTTGCATTCTACTTCGCATAGCGATAGATTTGACACCAATAGATGCTTGCCTGGCTGGCCTCAAAATGAAAAACTTCTGTCTGCAAACCTACTTTTGGCATGAGAACATTCAGAGAGGCAGGTGGCTAGCACTGCCATTTATGTGCAAAGTAGCAAAATTTTCCACGCTAATTTCCCTGCAGAGTGATGCTAGCGTAGGATGCCAGCTGAATTAATTTCTTCAAAAGTCAGGCTCCCAGACAGCAGTCCCTTTTATGCTTGGCAAAACAGGCGACTATCAATGCCAAACACATTATCATGATAGAACCACAGACATACATTTGGAAAAAAAAAAGCTTGAAAAGATGCTATAATCAGGGAAAACATACAAATATACAGTCCTTTTGGGGTGCTTTCAATGTTCTCTGCCCATGAGTGCACAAAATGGGAAATTATATGGATCAGGAATGCATTAACGAAGTTCTACTGTGCACAAAACAGACAGCAAAAATGATAACTGTATGCAAGATTTTTAAGTCAACAAGCCAGGATTGTTGGCCCAAATACGCAGGCTGCCTAGTACTAAACACATCCTTTCATTCGACCATCTTTCGTGGAACCACCGTTTAACTGGCACCGTGAGCCACAGCTAAACGGTAGGCAAGGGTCACCTCGTGTCGCTCCTTACCCGTTCCCTTCGCAGAATGGCGAGCCGCGCTTCCACCTCCAGGTGCAGTTCGCGTGGGGGAGCAAATATCCGGTCACAGTGCTTTACGAGGAAAGCGAGGAGTTCCTGGGCTGTGTCGGGAGTGGCGTCCAAACAGCTGCCATTGGTGCTCATCAGAATGCACGCAAAGGTGCTCAGCAGCTGCATCAGACAATGCCATGTGTAAGGTGCTTTTGCTGCCAAACAAAAGATTAAGCTTTTAAATGCAGTGGCATTTAGATGCACTCACTGCACGAGAAGCGTCTCAGCATGCAAAGGGTTCGGCAGCTGCGCCACACAATACCATATGTGTAATGTTTTTTTGTTTCTGTCAAACAACAGACAAAGTTCTTAAATGCATTAGCATTTACTGCAATCACTGCGCAATTCCCGTGTTTGCACTTGAGGAAGACATTTGTGCAATATTCTTACTGCCAAAGACAGATGCAGTTTAAAAATGTAGTAGCATTTACTGCAACCATTGCACAAATCTCGTGGATGCAAATCTTACACCTGCTTGCAAATGAATCTCACCATCAGGTAACATCAATACCAATAGATAACTAGTTCTAGGGACCGGGATGACCTCAACACAGGTCTAACATTTCCCGCTGGTGCAAACAATGGGGAATGTTTATTAATGTGGAAAAAAGCATATTTCTTCCCATATCTCGGAAAAAAGCACCACTTTTACATACTTATAAACTATACTCTTCACCGCTCGCAAAAGTGGCTAACTACAAATACTCAGGCATCACCCTTACTAGTAATCTGTCCTGGAATCTTCATATTAATAACATACATGCTTCCGCCTTTTGCAAGCTGTGTTTTATGAAATATTAACTCAGAAAAGCTTTTTATAATGTCGAACTACTAGTCAATTTCACAATTATTCTGCAAAACTTGGAGTATGCCTGCACAGTCTGGGACCCTTACACTCAATGTAATATAGCCTTGAACGAATTTAAAGACAAGCTGTCTGTTTGTGTATAACAAATTCTCTACATTTGACTCACCATCAAAGCTAATGAACTCTGATAACATTCCCTCACTTGAAGCGAGAAGGAAGAAATTACGACTTCAACTTATTCGCCACTAATTAACAAAAAGCTAGTCTTTGACCCTTCACTGTACGTAACGCCGCTTGTTACCAGGTGTCACCACCACCACCATGCCCAAATTGTAGGTATTTTGCCAGAACTGACTTATTCAAATACTCATTGTTCCTATGCACCATTAATGATTGGAACTGTTTAGAATGTGCATCATAACATGTCGTCTTGTTTTCTAACATATTAGTAAAAAGTTCTCGCTGTTGTTTTATTTATTTATTTTTTTTCTGTGCCTACCCTGTTTGGACCTTGAGTCTGCAGTATGTATTAAAATACATATGTTCAGCAATGAAACAGCCATCTGAATTATGTTTTTATTGCCAAGGAAGAGGCAGTTCTTAGACGCAGTGGTAGTTGTGCTGCATACATTGCACCAGCCTTGAATCTCAAAGATTTTCTTAGGGCTTCTTTGAGAGTGATGCCAGGAAACGCCATGCGTGAACACAGTGCAAATGGGACTGGAGTTTTGGGCTTTAACCATTTAATGCTACTTCTTCCACAGGTGTGGCATGAGCATTAATTACAGTCTTCTGTTCTTTTAACGCGACAGTGTTAAGGGCCCCGTGTTGCATAAAATCCAGTGTCAGCGTCCTTATCAAACGTCGTTTAGCAAAAAATAATTTCGGACCACAACTACATAGGCCCTCGACATGGCACAAAAGCATTTTTGAACTAACTGAATTACTCAAAGTAAGAAGCTTTTTAATATCATAAAAGTACAACCTAAACACAATCTACAGACATGATAGCATTGGACTGTAATTTGAATATACCAGGAAACATAATGCTGTTATGCAGAAATTTAAACGTAAACCTCTTTTAAAGCATTTCTACCATTCATCGAGTGCCACGCTGCGCTCGGTTCCTTGCAACACCACCATCCAGATGTCACTCGCCTCCGCGCATCCACGGCCCACATAAGAGGCCATGTTTCTGCCAGAACACTCACCCGCTCACTTTCGTGCATTACGTTCACCGCCAGCATTTCCCGGTAAACATTACGATCACATGAGTTGGAGCTGCTGGGAGGCATGAGAAGCAGTCAGGGATCTTTTAATGCAATTACGTTCCACTCTTAAAGAGGAAGCTTAGGCATCCTCCAAACTTTTTTTTTTATCAGCACAATTCACATACAACATGTATTACAAGCCTACAGTTTGTTTGACTGCAATGATGCAGGATGAGCATTGCTTAGATTGATGAAAATGAGGGCATATTATACATTTTAAGATTATGCCTAATGTCAGGTCGTTTGTGAAAGCATTACTCATAGCTTCTGTAGTGATGTAGCCTTACATTGTCAACAATGTAATAATACAGCACAATCTGCTTTAATGAAACTCAAAGGGATGGTAGAAAGCATTACATTTATGCAAAGTTTCATTTACGCAAAAGGCGAAAAAAATGAAGACCAGTAAGTTATTTGAAATGCTGCGAGTGTTTTAGCTTTATTGCAGAGAACAAATCAACATTATTTTGCACTGCTTTGAATATCGTTGCTCACACATAAGCCATTGATGCCCCCATTTTAAGTACAACCATGTGCTGCCTTTTCTTTCAATATGAGGGCAACTAATAGAAAAACCAGTACTGCAATTGCGCTTGAGCTACATAAACAGTAACTTTTCCCATTTGTTCATGTTGAGATGCACGCATTCGCATCTGGTCCTTTAAAGAGGTCGCCATTCGAGGTCACGTGTATTTTCTCGCTTTGCATTTCATTGCCCTTCAGAACGAGAACTTCAGTGAACAAGAAATTGCCATGCTTAACGTCTTTCAAGACCCCCATTTTGGAAGATAGCGTGAGCACTTTGTGTTCTCATTTTTTAGCTGGCACCATCACAAAGCACATAACGTGAGAACTACGCAGTGCAAATGCCACATGGCAGCCGTCACCACAGCACCCCAACTGCCTGATGGATTGGCTATTCTTGACTGTTTAACACCAGCATTTTACATATTGTTTGACTGTTCATGATTGCTATGTGGTATAGTGGCCCATAAAGTACTTGGTAGTTTCAATTCCAGTTCGGTCTAACCAGAATTGTTTAGGTAAAGTTTGTTAACATTGTGCTTATGGGCGGCCAACCAAAGTAGATACCCTCGTTCCGTTTATCCGAGATTTGTGTTTAAGCGAGTTTCATTCATCCAGAGTCCACTGCAGTAATTTGCGGCATTCAGTACCTCAAAGCTACACCTGGACTTCGAGAGACACACTGTAGTGGAATTCTCTTGATTAGTTTTGACTAACTAGGAATCGTTATAGTGCAGCTCAGCCTAGATGCCATAGGCGATCTGACATTCTGCTTACATTAGAACAGAAAGCCATTAAAATCCTTAAAAATGAACTATTACCTCTCTATATGAATCTGCTAACACAAAATGTCAATAATAATGAGTAAGACTTACTAGGAAGTGTGCTTTCATAGCAAAAAGCCCCAAAGCCAAAGCTTGGCTATAGGGGTGCCTTAGTGAGATCCTCCAAATCCATTAAAGGGGTCTTGAACCACATTTCTTTCAAGCCTCCAAAACGCCTTTGAACAAGTATAGTACTTCCCAAAAATATATTACCAAAATAATTTTCCAAGAAGACCTAGTACGAGCGTAGATACTTCGGGCACCGTATTTACCTTTCCCATACACCCTCAATGTCCTCCGTTCTGAAGGAGCATAGAAGCATTGGTGGCAATGGAGTGGTGATACCCTACCTACGGCCTTGTGGCTAGCAGACTTGTTGGAGCAGCCACAGTGCTTACACTATGCAGCAGAAGCAGCTATGTGTGGCTGCACGCAACTGTAAGCACACAGCAGGGTGGAGTGTACGCTCACATGCTCCAGCCTGGCCATGCTACATGGTATAGACCGGCTTTGTACTGGCATGGATAGTAGGCAAATGCAAATTGCAAACTTTGTAGCACTCAATATGAAGCACATCTAACCAGGAGTGGTTGGGAGTGGGCGCGCACTGGCGCGCGACGCCTTGTAGATCCTAATTGCAATTCATTGCAAGTGCATATCGTACGTGTGGTCTGGCCTGAAGTTGTGTGCAGTTCGAGGCTAGTTGAGTGTTCCAGAATAATTGAAGTTAGCGAGCCATGACAGCTATGACACCGATAAGCAGTGTGGCCAAAGTTTCATTTTTACGAGGGCAGGTGCTACTGAGCGTGAGCTGACTATCGTCTGTCACGCTTCTTGATTGACGTAAACTATTGGCCAATAGCGGCACTGTATGTGAATCTGCTATATAATGAAATATAGCCCCGTAAAGGGTGACGAGACGGCTCCTATTGAAAAGAGAGTGTTTTTGAGAAAAAGGTGACTTCGCGCTCCGCTTATGAACCCCACGCGCCATGCACGAGTGCAGAATTTGGCTGAGGTGTTCACAGCAGCTTATGTTATTCGAGGTTTCACTTAGCTCGAGGGGTGGTTAGGGACCCCTTGCACCAAATTTTCAATGAACATATGTTCTCGTATTCCCCTCCCCCGGCCCCAACGCAGACGCTGCTGCTGGGAATGAAAGCCACAACCCCATGCTCAGCACAGAGACCCCTAGCAACTGGGCCACTAAGGCACATCATGATACGCTAAAATACCACTGCAGGACCTTTGAACAACTCAGGAGTACAGGCATACCACACTCATGTTGCTATGGCGGGGACTCAGGGTGAGCACTTCATTCCTCGATGTCTTGTAAATGAAACGCAGGAGCAGGTGCAGGTAGCGCCGCCTACAGGGTGGAAGCAGAAGCGATGCCACCTGCATCACCTTCACTGCCCGGCGCAGGTCTTCGGCGCTTTCTGCAACAAAGCGCGCATGAAGCGGCAGTGAGGGATCTTACACAGTGAGCAGTCTGGGTGGCTACTCTTAACAGAAAGCTTTTGCCCAGGAGCTCCCATCTGAATACACGGGAAGAGGTAAATTGTTTTTCTCCGCAACCACTGCATTGATTTTGATGAGGTTTGTAGCATTTAAAAGAAAAAGCTAAACTATAAAAACTGTAGAAGCAGACTCAAGCATATTGAAGTGTAAAACTCTGTAACTCAACAGTGAAAAATGATATTACACTTCTGTAAACTGCACTTAATAACATATCCAAAGTGGACAATATTTTTTGTATTATACACTACTCAGAAACATGCCACTGATTTGTGAGTAGGGAATTCGTAAATCCCTCATAGACATTGGAACAATTTCACATAAACTGTAAATTCACATATCAAGTTTGCATTAGATGCTTTAACAGATGCCATTTACAGAGCTGCAATATCCATTTTTGATGCAGAGTTACGAATTTTAAACTTGGTGCCTGAATTTTTTTCTAAACACAAATTTTTCAGGATAGTTAGTAAAACATTTCAAGCCCTTAATTAAAAGTCAGCTTCCTAGAGTCACTACAATTTAACTTTCTATCTTAAATGCAACAAATGTAATTCAAATTGGTCCAGCAATGGCCTCGTAAAAGTGTGTCTATGTTTGACATGTACTTGAATAGGAGGAGGCTAAAGCCTCCTCTTGAGTTTGAAAAGCTCAGGGTGATTAGTCTCGCTTCCTGCTTCTCCCAGCTGTCACGATTGCTTTGATAATCCACTCCTCTATGCAATATCTTGGTTCTTTCATTTCATCATGGTGACGACACAGGTCATTTAATCATTATGCACTCGTATATTATATTGTATATAAATCCATTGTATGCTATTCTTGAGCCAACAAATGCAACAATTTCATGAAACGTAGTCATTATATCAGGGCTTACCATGGTATAAATTAAGCAAGGCACTCACAACCGAGTAAGAGCATTGCAATCAACAGATGATGTTATAGCGCACTCATATAAACTACTGTTTTAATAATTAAATCCATTATATAATACACTTATAAGGCAGTTGTTATATCAGTAGTTTATTGTATGTGATCCTGCTGAAGTGTAACTTAAGTCCGAGTTTCATAACCAACAGATTAGAATGTTATATTCAAGTTACATCTACGAAACTGTAACACATTTATTCATCTGTGGTTTTTGAAGTTCGGACTATTGATATAATAAACTTGGAGCACGCATACGCAAGAGGCATCAAAATGAGTGCAACTTCTTTTCATTCTAGTGGAATATAAAACTGTATTCTTTGTATGGCACAACCAAGCTGGTGGTGTTGTATGGCGACACTGTACGGTGAAGAACAATGTACACCACCACCACCACCACCAGCATTGCCTCAATCTCCTTGGCTTATGTTCCTTGAAATTCAGAAAGCAGATTGCTGCCCGTGCCTCAACCAATTCTCCCGATAGACGCTGCCTATTTTGTTTTGGTGCCCTAGTGATGTACTGGTACATAGAACACAATTTTTATATTTCGCTAAAACTGGAGACGTCACTCATTTTGATGCGAATTGTGTATGCATGCTCTAAATTTACAGTCGACAGAACGAACTTAATGAACACCTTTCGTATTTATGTGTTCCCCAGCTCACTTACATGTCCCTTTCATGCTTTCACCAAACTAAAAGCATTAAACTGTTTACGTTCACTAACCAAAAAAAAAAAAAGTATTTTAAATTGTCTCTACTGAGTCACTCATACAGTTATCCAGCCACTTGCCATAGTCTTAAGGGCTTGCCTGCCACCACAAAATGCCATGCGACTATTCCCTGAAAACACTTTGCCCTCAAAATAATACCTAGAATAATACTAGGCATAAATGAATTGCACAGAGAAAGAAGACATCTGACATAAGCGGGAGAAATGAAAGCATTGACTACAAAGAGCAAACAGTAGGTAAAATCAAGCTGACATTTACCTCAACAACAACAACAGAGGAATTATGCGGCTGCAAAACAGTTCGGCACGTGTACTCACCCCTGGGCTTCAATGAAGAGATGCTTGCATAGAAGGGCCCCGCAGTCTTTCCCGCCTCCGCCGGAGTCGAGTGCGCCAGGACCGGCAAGCTCTCACAACTAGGATTCGATCTGGCGTAACGCAGGCACATCACACTGTCACTCGCTGACGCGAAGCTGCTGTCTCGAGAGGATGCCACACTGATCTGAGTCGGCGCCGTCGTGTATGATACACTTCCGGCTGAACGCTGCAGCGCCATTTGCCAGTCATTGCTCAAGCTGCCGCTAGACCCATAGCCAAGGTTCACATACCCCTCCCCCACTTGGATGTTGCCTCTTCTCGCTTCCTGTTCCCTTTTGATTTGCCTCAACGTCAAGAACCCATCGACGCTCAACGACGCCGTGCTCCGCACGAACGCCTCCTTGGGTGCCAACGCTGTCGGGTGAGTGAAATGCCTTGCATCTCTCAGATCCTCGACAGACGAACTTCGTGGCACCTCTTGTTTTCCTATGGGTTTCTTATCAGAGTCAAAGCCGCCGCTGAAGCCAGTGACACCAACGCCACAGGCTTGGTTGTAGACATCGTTGTAAATATCACTGTAGGTCGGGGACAAAGGTCGAGCAAAGCCGCCGCTGCACGAGCTGATGGTGCTGGCCGTCTCGGCACTCAATGCAAATGCACGCTCCACCGAGCAGACCGAGCCAACCGAGCCCTTTGACTCGACAAGCATTGTCACAGGCTCTGCCGATTCGAAGGCGGTGCGATAAACCAAATGTCGGCCGGAAAGTGACGGTTGAAGACCTCGCCTAACAGTCTGCTGTTCCTTTGCCGTCGCTTCAACTGGCTGCGCCAAGATCGACATGCTGTGGAGAAGGTTTTCAACTGATGCATCTGGGGTCGGTGGCTCCTCCGAGACCTTGCAGCCTTCTGCAAGCGGACCTGCATTGAAAACCAAGACAATGGGAATCATTAGAGCAAAATTATGGCACTAATTTTAATCAGCAACACCTGGCTACAAACCTCCATGCATAAAAAAAAAACATTGTACAGCAGAACATTGCTGAAATGAACCTGCTACGTACAATTATTTAGCGCCAATGTTCGCAATAGAAAACAAAGAAAATTACCTGATTCAGCTGTGCTTCTTTTTTAACAGTTCAACAGTTTATATGTTCCTGGAAAGCACAATATTTCAGCACCCACGTTTAGTACATCGCCAAAGTGTGATCGTATGATACGTTTTTCAGCCGCTAGATCCCGTGTAAGCATGAAAAGGCACGTGGCGCGTACAATCAAGTACACTAGTTATCTGCCGCAGCCGCTTCTCCACAATACTAGTCTGCCCATCTAACGTGAAATTACTGGCGCACATTCAGTTTTCTATTCCAGTAACAGCAAATCTCCTCAAGGGTCGTCGCATGTCACATTGACAGCACTGTCGCCAACCTTACTGCGATAAGCGTCTTCACCTATTCCCACTAGATGAGGCAATAAAATTATTTTCTGGCACAGGACAGGCTCACCTGATGTGGGACATGGGTTATTGGAAGTCTCTGGGAGAGGAACTTCTTCCACAATGAACTTAATACTGAGTGATTATAATCATTACAAAGTAGGGACGGCTATTGATCGATTAACCTTCCAAATATTCAATGAATGCTTTAATCACAATAACATTTTTTAATATCATGGGTAATCGGTTCAGCTCACTCGAGCAAAATCAGGCAAGCATCGGTGCCGACATCAACGCCGTGCTTGCTCAACAGCAAAAATGGCAACGATTGAGTGGGCTCCGATGTTCTCATCGAGACAACGCCTGCGATTCTCACAGGACAGATGTCACCCATGCATGCTGCACTGTGCTAGTAACCAGTGCTGGGAAACTCCAAATTCGCATGAGTGCCTTTTCGATGGAGCCACCGAACATGTAACGCGGCTCGCACAACTGTTCACAAGCAAATTAACCCTCAACAAGCTTCTGTGCCTCCATCGCTGCATGTTTGATAGCGTCCATGCGAGTTTGGTATGTCCACCAAGTTATCGTCAGTGGCAGGCAACTGTCAATGTTAAATAACGAGATTTGTTTTATCTGATAAGTGCATGCACATAATTGAACAGTTCTATCGATTTATTTGGCGGCAAAAATTTGAACTGTAGTATTTTGTCTATACAGGTCATTAGCCTCAATATTTTATTTCCTAGCAAATGCCGGTGTGGCTTTTATCAGTGCTTTGTCCATTCTTTCTTTTATTTTTGCCTGTTCTGCTCATTGTATGCCAACAGATACCCTTGAGTTCTGTATCCTTAAGGAATAGTGCAACTACACAGATTAGCAATTATTTATAGTATTTGAATGTGTAGCCGAGAGTTGTTGCTGACTTTCGATGTCTCGGACGCTCTCAAGCTACCAAGTTAGTAGCTTTTCGTCTGGGGTCCTTTCTCTTGTTTAATGGAAAAAGTAAAGGTACTACAATGTAAATTTATAAATTTATTTATCTAAATTATTAAAGGTTTTTGACTAATCAGGTTTAAAGCTTTAGTCGATGCCTAGCCCTACAGAGTAAAGGCTGCAGTGTCATGACCGTCCACAGACTGAAGCGGTGTCTCGCAAAAGAGGAAGTTTTACACTAAGAAGAAGCTCTTACGATGCCATAATTATGACGGCCATTCATCAAGAGATGTTTGTATGGAAGCAAAAATTACAGCCAGCGATTACCAAAAGCGTGGTAGAACAGCCTCAAAATAGGATGGGGGACAAAAGCGGTTCCGAGGTCACTGAAGAACTCGCTGACCACCTTCAGTACATCCAGTTCAAAACCTGGGTAATTGGGCAGGCAGCTTCCTGCTCCCGACGCTCGAGGCCCTGAAAAAAAAAAGGGAAAGAAAGGGAGAGGTAGAGAGAGGAATGTCATGAATTTGATATTTCTGAGCAGTAACCAGCAACAAAATTTTGGACCACAAGAAAGCCTAGTTTAAGATAATGTATACAGCAGCCTTCACACAGAACATGATGTTTGAAATACAGGTGGAAGCATCACAAAAAGCTTGCAAGAATAGCCGTTTTAATGTTACATTACAACGTCAAGGAACACTAAAACTTGATCAAACATACTAAACCTTTTTTTATTACTTAAAATATTGACTGTAATTTAAAACTTTACAAACTTTGTTCCATGGAGATCCTGTTAGCAGGCAGACTGCTCTATCAGCTGTAGCTAGCATGACCAGGATAGCATATAAATAGTAATAATAAAGTGCATTCATGAAGTATTCATGTAATAACAGCCAAAATTTTGGGTGCTGTCGTACATTAGTCATGTGGAGCGGGTCTGAGAGTAGGTCCGAATAACCTAATGGATGCAAAGGTTCATGCCTCTGCAAAATGGGTGAACAACGGTATTTCTAAATCAGCTTTGGCCTAAACAAGTCACAAACGAAATATTTTAAAATTATTTGTCCCTCATACACAAGCTTAAAAATTCGGAATTTTACAACGAAATTATAAATGTTGGCAGGTATGCATTATATACAATTATATTTTATTCTCGGTAAATTGTGTGTGAATAGAAATTACCGAACAAAACTGACAAGGACAGAATCAAGATGCAATGCCAGACAAAAATTAAGATTTTTGTTTCAGACAAGGGAATGTACAGAGAAGCAAAGATGAATTTTTCAAACAAAGGTACATGCAAAAGCATCAGTTTGTGACGGCATTCATGAAAAAAAGTGGTGGAAAGACTTATAAGTTAACAGCTAAATATGAAGACACTAAGGTGTTTTAGCAGAGAAAACTGCACATTAGGCCATATTACAATATTCTATTACTGCATAAAAATGCTGCAATATGTGCTCATTAAATCCAACAGAAGCATAAATCCTTTCTAATGGCATAGTGACTGGCCCACTAGTGAAAAAAAAAAAGAATTACAAGCATACGGTATGCTCATGTAATTAATGTAGAGTTTTGATTGTGCTAAGCCATGCACTGTAATTAGTATTGTCATTGAATGGTCACATTATATTAGGTTGCTATCATGACGTGCTCTTTTCCTAGCCAGATTAAACAAGGCAGAAAGACACCAGTGTTTAGCTAATGCCTTCAATTAAATTAAATTCTGGGGTTTTGCGTGCCAAAAACAA
The DNA here is from genome assembly GCF_038994185.2 of Dermacentor albipictus. Classification (NCBI taxonomy): domain Eukaryota; kingdom Metazoa; phylum Arthropoda; class Arachnida; order Ixodida; family Ixodidae; genus Dermacentor; species Dermacentor albipictus. The sequence continues at coordinate 33,530,741 of NC_091829.1, forward strand.
AATATGATTATGAGGCACGCCGTAGTGGGAGACTCCGGTATAATTTCGACCATATGGGGTTCACTCAATGCACTCAATGCATAGTACACGGGCGTTTCTGCATTTCACGCCCATCGAAATGTGGCCGCCACGACCCTGATTCGTTCCCATGCCTTTGGGCTTAGCAGCACAATGCCGTAGCCACTACGCCACCATGATGAGTGCTCATTCCTTTCAAGTATTGGCTGCGGAGCTAGAGGCTTCAACGAACGCTGTTGGAATGACTGCGAGAACCACTAGACTTACTACTGTGCTATGAGTACTGCAGTATGCAGTACTGCCTTACATGATCACAAGATAATGTGGTCACGCCGTAATGTCATATATGACCTGCCTTATATGTCAAGCATATTCATGACTCGGAAAAAAAAAAAAACTCGGCAATGACTGCAAAAATTTTGCTTTGAGCTTAGCCAAGAGAAATAGGTGTATGCTGGGTCACCAAATGCACACATGAAGCTGTTTGCATCCGTTTGAACACACTAAAGAAATGAAAAAAAAAAATAATGACACCTTGGTCTCCCTTAAAACTAATTCTGATTCATATAGATCTCCTGAGGTCACCTCACTATTTTGAAACGATAGCAAGGTTGTATTAGATTCATAATGCCAATCTTTATTAGTGCCACGAAGACAATGTTCTTCCACAAATTCTTATATGGATGGACACCGGAGATTCACATTAAAAAAAACATGCTATTTATACACATACCATCTGCCATAATGCTTTTGCAGGCCCAGACAGTAGAAAAAAAAAAGAAACATAAAAGGTGAATCATCACTGATGGAATACTAAATACCAATAGCACATTTCTATGTATATTTCATTCAGTACTGATCATTCAATTTCACTGTGCACCTTTATTATCATGTTTCTGTTGTTATTCGAAAATATGCTTGCGATGTAGATAAACACACAATTCGTTAAAGTTGTCCTTTCTGGAAAAGCGGGGCTTGCCGCATCTTTTCGTAAGCAACCTAATAGATGATTGTGGCACGTTCTAGAATTTACCTCCCCACAGTGAATGCATCTAAAAGGTTTGATGACGCCTGCATAGAAGTGACCAAAAGCAAGCCCCAGCATTTGAATGCATGGCTGATGATTGCACGTATCACGGCAGCCGAGCTGTTCTTTCTTTGCTTTCCTTGAGGGGACAAGGTTGTCCAATGAACTAACTTTCCACTGTAACCTGGAACCACCTTTCGTCACTGGTACACATTATTCTACCCTTTCAAAAATACACTATATCACATATGTTGCTAACCACTCCTCTCTGCCATGCCTTCGGGCCTTGAAAGTATGTAAATAAAGATATGTTAGATAAACTGTTAAAGTTATTCCTGCTTTGTTTTATTCGCATTCTCATAAACAGAAAGTGCAGGGACTCACAGTGGATGAGGCACTTCATCGCATTGATTATCCATTTTGGCAGGTCATCTGCAAAGTAATAGCAAGAAAGATTACTCAAAAATTTGATCAGGTTATACCGGAGCGGTGAAGAAGTGCGGCACAGTTCAACATCAATATATTGGACACAAATGTAACAAATTATTGGATGTAGCAATGTATATCAAAGTGTCCCTTGCCAATATCAAAGTGTAGCAAACATTTGCTTACAATATTGAATTAAGTGAACACATTTTGCATCAGACGCAACCTGGTTGCATTGAGGTTCATCTCTATTGCACTACAGCTGTGGCAGTTCTGATGCTCTGAAACTTGCCCAATTTTATTTTTAAGAAGTGACCTACAGAAAGGCATTCAACAATCAATAAAAATACAATCTACTGGTAAACCTCGTGTAACGAAGTTGCATCAAATAGAACAATGCCTATGCTATATCCAATATTCGTTTTAAGCCTTAGAGACAATCAGAAGAATATGTGTGATTAGCTCTATATGAAAAGAATGCCAGCATGCCTTCAACAGACCAGCAAAGGGTCCCCTGTAAATTCTGATTACACACAAGCGGCTTGCTGTGCAGATATGCAGCACACCGACAACGATAAGTTACAGATACATGCTTTACACTGCACTCACATGTAACCATGCAATCATACAGGTTTCGTCCCATTGGCTCGCTGGCTGTGGGCCAGCTAGTCCAAGTCATTGACCAAGACACACACACAAGTACAGCATGTTCCGTTTCAACTAGCTCTAGCTACATAATTCACATTCTAGCTACCAGAATACATACAGTAAAAGCTCGTTAATTCGAACCGCAAGGGGAAGCCGCTTCAGTTCGTATTAACGAAAGTTCGAACTAACGAAAGTGAAGGAGAGCAACAGTACACTGCGATTTGGAAGCAGCAGGGCGTGTCAGAAAGTGATGGCGTGTGCCGCGGGCACACGCCATCTTCAAGTCGAAGCTCTGGTGGGTCCGACTGTGCCACACCACCGATGTCCACCGAAACGAACGTTAGCCGAGGCTTAACACCATCACAATGAATCGCGACGGCCGATAGCTCCTAATCTGATAACAGAGGTCCACAACCGATGAAGTCTGCCGAGACAAAGACGCTGAACATGTGAAGGTGGCGAAGGCCCTGATTCGTAGGTTCTTGATTGCAAGCGCAGCTTCGACGTACTTGATTCGCTGTGTTTTGGCGCTTGCCGTGCCATCTCCACACATTAGAAGCTGTACAAGATTTGCAAAGCCTCCGAGATTCGCAACGGGCAAGAAGTCTCGGAGGTTACGTAGAACGGAGAGGCGGCAGCCGCCGCTGGCTTCTGGCTGACCCCGGGTTGGTTAGGTTTTTTTTGCTATTTTGCCTTCTCTCGCCGTTCTCTCCGTTTATGAGGCAATACAGCCTTGTGTGTAGGCAGTAGGCGCGTTTCTCTGGCCGTGTGCCAGGCGAGCATAGTTCGAATTATCCGTGAGGGAACCTTCTCGCGTTCGAATTAACGGGCTTTCTTATACATAGACTTCTGTGGAGCTTGGCCGGACCAAATCGTACAGTTCGAATTATCCATAAATTCGAATTATTGAAGTTCAAATTAACGATCTTTCACTGTATTTGGATATGCAGACAAAGAAGCATTTACTTCAATGTGATGGACATTGTCTTGGATTTTGCATTTCCAGCTTCATTACATCATAGATGCTCATTGAAATAAAGTGCAACTTTGAAAATTCTAGAGTATTTACCTTGATAATTTGTTACATCTGCTTACATCAGAGTTCAGCTACGTTAGATCATGAAATGTAGAGCTTCTCTTTGGCTAAACAGAGCATAAACCTGCAAAGGAGACGTCAATCATCTTTCTGTGCTCTATACTGTCTCGTAATTTGTTCCGAGGATGACAAAAGCTGAGCTTATTTTTTTTAGCTTGTCCAGCAAAGAAAATTCTGCAGTCATATGGAAGTCTGAAGTTCAATCTCCAGATGAGGACAATTATTTTGCTAGAATGATGATTCTTTTTCGAGAAAACTGTACCGGCATCCTTTGCAGCTATGGATTGAACTTATTTGGTAAATCTACTAAATACAGAAGTCATGCGCATCTGCACGTGTTTTTGATTACTTTTGACATCGCGCAGCTTACAAAATGAACTGAAAACTGAGAACTATAATCTTCAAAAAAATTTAAAATGCATTTGCAAAAAATTTGTAGGTGCTTTTCCTTTTGAATCCTTTAAACCATTCCATAGTGTAGTGAAGTGCAAACCACATCACACATCATCACTTAACCTGTATCTAGCTTAAGTTTATAAATTGCAGCAACACACAAATGTTCCATATAAGGTGAAAATTTCCAATAAAGTTGGTGAAAGGTCTTTACAGCAAAGCAAAAATTTCAGCAGGAGCTTAATGAGAAAGTAACAAAGAAAGGGTTGCAAAAGTTGGCTCACCCGACTTGTCGAGAAGAATGACGACGCCGTTGCGGCTCAGCCGATACATGTTGTGCAGTATATCTGTTCCGGAAATGCGAAAACCGTTCAAGCTTCCATCTGTGGCTTCCTCTCCAATGAGGCATCTTAGCCTAAAAGAGCAAAACATGGGGAAATTTCACTTTTTTCGTTAACGTATAAAATGCCAAATGAATAACATTTTCACAAATTTTTCAGAATGCAATTTAGAATGGTAATTTAATTCTTTAGCTTGATTTAATGTTTCCCTCTAGTGCTCATTAAAGGGAGCCGACCATATCCACAAATGATCGTAACTACTACCGGTGCGATGAGAGATAAGCATACCTTGCCATAACCACTGATTCCCAGATGCCTTGAATTTCTTCACGAGTCACTAGACCAGCATCTTGTTCGGTCGAGCCTTTGGAAGGGTCCTTGACGACTTCGGCAGCTAACGGCCTGTTGGTGTCTGGCTTGGCTCCAAACAAGAACACTAGAGCTTTTGCTGACACACGGTGAGCCTCGGGAGGGAAGTTTGCCTGGTTTTCTCGAGCCAACAGCGGTGTTCGGCCGCTACCAACTTTTGTCGGGAACTTCGAAGAAGGTGGGGTCTTGGCAGGGGAGTAGACAGTGAACCTGTAGAAGCGAAGCAAAATAAATCGTATGGGATTTAGCATCCCAAAGCAATTCACTGGCTGCAAGAATAGCTTTGGTGGGGAGGGAGCGTGTGGACTATCTTGGATCACCTGGGGTGTCCCAAAAAAGTGACAGGATAAACTTGCCGCTGTGCGTGTCCTGTTCCTTCCCTGTTCGTGCTGATCTACCAACAGGCTACATCTACTGCTTGCAGTGAGCAAGAAGAACAAGGGATCCAAGGGACTTACACTTCCCCAGATCACTCGCTAGGGAAAGAGGTCATATCACTGTAAGCCAATCGAAACGGTCAAAATGTTTGCAGCATCCCACCTAAGAGGTCGCACCATCCTGCCGGACTCCACCTCTGATGTAGCACTTTCACTCTTGCATACGATGCAATGATGAAATAATTAGGAAGGAGCCGTCGATGCCATTCACATGCTAAGACACTGGCTCCTTGCAGTAATTAGCTGAGCCAGGACCGGATGGTCATTACATCTTTCGCAGAATGAGGCAGTTGCACACACCTTGAACGGACATTGACCTATGTGCGGACCTGCTGTCGTCCATGCGTAACAGCTGGAATGCTGGTCACGTCAGCAGTCCCGTGACCCTTGTGTTTGGTCTTTAGCTAATATGCCAAATATAACAATGCTTAATGTGAAAGGTGTGGGTTCAGCTCCCTTCGTGGCAAATGAGCTATTTGTCCACTTTCAATCTCTTTTTACCTTCTCTGGCTTCATTGTCTGTTTCCTTTGTATGATTGCTGCTTTTAGTTGATCACAAACAAGCCTAGATTGTGACCTTGGGCACAATTTACACCTAGGGTCCCTTAACACGCAACCTAATGCAATGCACAAAACTGTATTTGCATTGTGGTCCCACTGGAAAGCAGCCACAACAATTAGGAATTGAATGCCCGTCATCATGTTCAGTGAGTGAAGCAACTCAAGTGTTAACCACAGAGCCTCTGAGTTACTTAGAGGGAGTGCAAAGAAGGATATCCGAGGGGCTACATTTTTTGTTAGTTATACGACATGACACACAATGAAGCCAAAACAAGCGTTGGGAAAGGTAAATGTTATGTTTCATTCAAAAGGTAGAAATAACAAAGCAAACGGAAAATAAAGGTGGATGCAAAAAGATAACTTGGCGCGGAAGAGAAAATGAAGGCCAAAAGCTAAATATGTTTAATCTTGCATCAAAACCCCCGTATCGATACAACAGTGCGACATAACAAATTTAAACTTATCTTGTTTCAAGTATTAATTAAAGTATTCATTTACTATTCTGAAGCATTCCTTATTTTTTTACATATACAGGCCACTGTGGCTCACTAAACGTCCTTGAAACTTGTTCAGTTCAGCCTTTGGCTCCTCTAATGTACAATGTAGTCCATTTTTACTGATAACATATTAATAACACACCTTGGCAAATACCATAAAAATTTATGACATGGTGAACAGGTGCGAGAACTTTGAGCACCTGTTTTTTTTATTATTATTATTTATTGCACGTTTTCTGGCTTATAAGAACTCTTCTCGCAGTAGGAGTGGCTTTGTTTAAATTTTGGTACGGTAGTTTGTGAACACAGCTCAAATAATTTTTCGTCTTAGTGTCCCTTTGACATGCACGCATTTTGACATTCTGTCCCCATCGGAATGTGGCTGCTGTGGCCACGAGTTGACCCCCCGACCTCATGGTCAGGAGGAGAATGCCGCAGCCACATAGCCATCGCAGTGGCCACACATTTGTTTCACCATTTAAAAAAGATAAGAAAAAAAAACTGCAACCCAGCTTACTAGCAGATTGTATTGAAAACCCATTTTTGTGTCTCCTTAGACCAGGCAATAAGAGGGGATCGCTTCGTCGCGCTCCACATGTCGGGTAGGTGGCAAAGTTGTCCACATGACATTTGCTCCGCCCAGTGAATTTCCACAGAACTTAATTGAACAACATCGATTTACACCTCTTTGGAGATGCTTCCTTATGGTCTACTATTGCAGAAGTCAACGTCTCCGACATACCTGTACAGTTGCTTGTCGTCTTGAATGACTCTGGGTTTGCCACTCTTCACAGCCTCTATTATCCTGTTTTCCAAGAACTTCTGCAGGAGTTGCATCGTCTGGTGCCTGGAACGTGTGCCAAAAGAGCGCATCAAGAAGCCCCTTGTGCAAGCACACTTAAGCACACAGCACCATAGTGCTATTTCTAAGTCTACTGCTATGTTACCCGCCTTACAGCGTAATTAACTAATGGAGTACTCGTAGGAGCTCTCATTGACAGGTTTACACTGAAACCTCATATTGCAGCACTTAATAGCAAACCCTTCTGCATCTTTATGCTGCGTTAATAAACTTCACACCCGCCATGGTTACTCAGTGGCTATGGTGTTAGGCTGCTGAGCACAAGGTCGCGAGGTCGAATCCCGGCCACGGCGGCCGCATTTCGATGGAGGTGAAATGCGAAAACACCAGTGTGCTTAGATTTAGGTGCACGTTAATGAACTCCAGGTGGTTGAAATTTCCGGAGTCCTCCACTACGGCATGCCTCATAATCAGAAAGTGGTTTTGGCAAGTAAAACCCCGTAACCTAATCTAATAAACTTAGCAGAATGTAATTGTAAGGAATGAAATGAAACAAGCAAGCACTTCTGTGTTCTGCTTGTATATTTACAGCCATGTTTGCTGCACTACTCCACAAGAGTAACAAGCTAACTAGTGCAAGTTGACACTTTGGTCCAGTATACAGCAGACTTTTGTTACGACGAACTTGAAGGAAGGGACCATGAACATCTGTTTGTCATATCGTTACTTGCTGGGGAAACACTTACGTTACCCATTTAAACTCATTGCAAATTCTACAGAATCAGGCTATTAGGATAATTACGTTTAGCCCATATAATAACAACGCCTCATATCTTTTACGAACTAATCACATTCTTACAGTCACACAACTCGTTAAATATAATCTAGGTACCTTTTTGTTCCGCCAAATCAATTGCACACGACGCGATAGCTTGTTACCACAGTCTTCTCTATTAAATACTAATATTACCAGGTTTGCAATAAATAGGAACTTCATTTTACCTAAAATCCATACTAATTATGGCAAACAGAGCGTCCATTTTTCATCTATCGCATTTTGGAACACACTACCAATTCACATAAAAACACTTAAAATTCACGAATTCAAGAAACAACTAAAAGATTACATTATGTCGAATACTGATGCCTAGTCCATACTCATAACATTTCTTTCAGGGTCCCTTCATTTGATTTTCATTGCCATACCGTTAGGTTTCTGTTCTTGCATCACATATACATACGAGTTAACAAATTCTACTGTGTTCGTCACGTCACCTACGCAGTTACTTCATCAGTTGTCAACGAGATTGTGTTACAGAGCTATTTTTCATGACATTTATGCATATGTAATTCTTCAATCATGGTATTCATACTAAAACCTGTAATTTTTTACCAATGTGTTGAAAACTGCTGTACTTTTGTTTTATTACGTTTACTATGCAAAGGAGGTCCCATTGCAGTCTTTGACTCCGGGACCTCCTCCTGAATATTAACAACTTGTAATCATTCTAATGATCTCAATAAAAACCGATTCTGATTCTGAAGACAAACTTAAAGGGATCATAAAAACATTCATTCATTCATTGTTCATCGTATCACAGGTTTATCTTAACAAATATGATCCGCAAAAAAATAAAGATTTACTAATTCTGGTCCATGGAGAATATCAAGAATACAAAACATAAATGAAGCAGTATTAAAACCAAAAGGCATATATGTAAAAGGAGGCAGTTATTGTATTTGCATGATAAAAAGTATTGCTTTATGCACACATGTTTAATATATTGAACAATTGCTGCTTGCCGGCAAACCTGTGTGCTGTCGATTTGTGTGCTGACATTTCTTTTAGCTTGCTCAGGAATTCTTCAGTGGCTTCATGTTGAAAAAAAAAAAAAAAGATCACCGAGGTATTCAGGGAATTATCACCTGCATCTTGTGTGAACAGCACCAATTATTGTGGCTCTTGGGCAGTGCCATAATCCTGCAGAGGCATCTTGAAGACTTCCTCAATTATTGTTTGTTATTTCAGTTCTACAAGGTTCCACATCATTGTCGATGCTGGTTTGAAGCATCGTTTGCTTCTTGCGTGTCTAGCACAGTCACCTTCTCCAAGTCTACCAGTACAGGCCTCCCACTGAGCTGAGTAACAAGCGTAAGGGGCAGCAGTGGAAGTTTGGCTTAACAGAATTGATGGTTTGCATTTATTAGATGTATTTTTTTTTCTTTCCATTGGGTCTATGGGAAACTAAACAAATGTTTACACATTGTTTCTGGTGCCCTAACATTCACATTGGCCAGGTTCATCTTAATGGAAGTCCACTACCCATGCTGTTTGGAAAGTCAGTACACATTGTAACATGACTAACAATTTATTATAATTTGCAGGATTATAAGTGGATTTCGGTGAAACCACTTTCATTTTGCAGAATAGAGGAGAAATTTTAAGCCATATTAAAATTCTATATAGGCCCTATAAGTGTTCACAAGAAAGTTTAGACGTATCAGCCAAGAATTTCTCTTGTTGAAAGGGAGATCTCTGTCTAAACGTTAACAATCAATTTTAAAAAAAAAAACTGGAATATCTGCTGATCACTCCTCACATACCTGGTAACGGCGGGTCCAAAGTTGGGGTCACCCTGCAAGTGTTCATGAAGCCACGAAATCGCATCGCTCGCTACGAAGCAGTTGTCAAAAGTCCTCATGTGCCGCCTGTGTTTACCCTTGGGCATGCCATCCCGGAAGGACCTGATGACGCTATTCCACTGAAAAATTGCGAAAGTTTAGAGAAAAAGAAAAGAATAAAAGTCTTCAATAACATTAATTTCTACGGCCTTGAAATAATTTAGCAAAAGCAATGTCTTGAAGTCTAGGGGAGAAAACACGATGGAAGAAAAATACATAACGCATGTAACGCGCTTCCAAGCATATGTGAAACCTTTACAAATTATACAAAAATTGATCGCCAGTACTCAAAAGGACGTGAGCTTCGATGGCTCATTTCGCGATGAAAAGTAGTGCTGATTTCGTTACATTTTCAACAAGTCATAAACGAATAACGATGTTAGCGTTCGACGCTCGGCAAGCGAGCCTCGATATCATCAAGTTCACTACTAAAGACAGGCTTGCAAATTACTTGTTGCACAAGAAAATTGGTAAACCTGTTGATATAGATGCAATGAAGCGAAACATTAAAAACAAATCAAGACGACGGCTTATTGTGTCCAAGTCTTTAAGAAGGTTGCGAGTTTCAAGACGGTTATACGTACCAGCCTCGTCGCTCTGTACTGACGATCTCGTGTGTCACTCATGGTGACTTCTCTCCGCAATAGCAGGATACTTCAAGAAGTGAAGCCACTGCAGTCACCTCCACACGAACATTTTTGCACCGAGTCCGTGTAGACACAGCGACAACGACGTCAACACAGACACCATAGAATAAAGGCCAACTTCAGACACCAGCAACGCCAGTTTGAAAACGGCCGGCGAGCGATCACGTGCTCAAAAAAACATGGCGCTGTTCAGCTTTCTCGGACGCTGATTGGACAACAGCCCAGAACCGTGGATTCAAAACAGCGATGAATGACAAACAAATATTTTCCTTTTACTAGCAACTAAGGCACCTATATTTGCCTGTAATAATAGTGCAAAGAGCGTATGAAGTGATTCGCTGAAAGTGTGATTGACTGACTGACCTGTGAGATGCTGATCTGAGCAACGAAGGTCTGGGCCCGAGAGGGCAGTGACGTCAACGGCGTCGTCTGCTGGAGCGCAACTGGCGCAGCACTCCGAAAAAAAGAAAAAAAAAATACTGGAGAATAAGAGCTCAAAATTTGAGGAATATGATTACACCATTAAAGCATGTAATCATCAAGGCTATGCCAAAATTACTGGACTCTCCTAGGCTGAAGAACTGCTCAAAAAGATAGAGTGCGTTACATATTTAATTTGAGCCGATTCCGCAACCAACTCGGCAGCCTCACCTAGTACGCTATGGTATGGTATGAAGAACTTTATTTAGGTCCTGAGGGATCAGTCTGGGACTGATGCGGGCCACTCCCACGTCGGTACAGAGAGGCCGAGCCCCTCTGCTATCACACGGGCCCTCTGGACAGCCCTGAGCTGGTCCGCCAGCACTTCACTGTGCAGCATTCGCTGCCACCACTGTTCACCTCGAGAACCATCACCGGCCAACGCCAAGCAGCGCCACAGCATGTGTTGTAAATCGAGCAAACCCCCACACTTACTACAATAGACTGAAACCCCGCAGTCCGGATTAATTTTATTCATGATGACAGGGTTAGGGTACGTCCGTGTCTGCAGAAGCCTTAATGTAACCTAGTACGCTATGTGCCTTTCTTCATATTAAGAACGTAGACAATTGTGTATAGTTGGCACCCAGTCCCACAGGTGTCAAGAGTCGCGCCTCGCTACGACATCCGAATTCGCGTCAGTTGTCATTAATTTTAGACAGCTTTGCGGGAGTTCTTGCGAGTTTACAGTGCGACTTTCGCGCTTTAGCTCGTCGGTATTATTATCGAAAGGCTTTGATCGGATTACGACGAAAATAAATAAGATCATAATTGAATATACGGCATCCTCACAGACTTTGGCGCCAGTCTGACTATGTCTGGCTATGCCCTGATATTAGTGGCACACCGGGCACTTGCCTCAACCCCCTCTCGCCCCCCTGCCCCCTTTCTCCCAGGTCAAATGCGGGCCTCCTCGCTCTCCCCCCTCCCTAGGTAAAAAATTCTGGCTACGCCACTGCTTGGTAATATTCCAGCCTTTCCTGCGCTGCGGATAAGAGCACGTTTCTTCTTTCTTTTTTTTTTTGTCTTCTGTCCAAATCTTTAGAAGTGAAATGGTTTGCAGAATACTTACCACATGGTTTGTATTTTCTTTCGCACTCTACAGTGTGCTTTAATAAAACGTTTGTATATTAAAGTCGCACAGTTTGAAAATAACTTAAGCACGTGCTTTGCTAGCTCTGCAGATGAAGGCTTGGCCTCTATTATGTAGACTACAAAAGGCGTGACAGTTACCACTAACGTCTTGGTTTCAAAGCGTGTTGCAGCACAAACGATCGAGCAGTTTAGCCCAAATTCAGTTAGCACCACTTAGATAAGCTACGCAGTGTATATACAGTCAAGCCCTTCTCCTATAACTAACCGTGTCCCACTCAAAAATATATACCTTCGTTATATCCAACATTCGTTATAAGCATATATTCGTTGCGTGCTGATATTGGTGAGTCGCTTGACTTATTTCGTAATATTCGTGTTCCTTATATCGAGATACCACTGTAATGAAGTACGTGAAATACACTACAAATGCACCGATTGTAATTTCTGTATACCGCCCGAGTGACCTGAAAGTCAGCACCTACATTAAATTTTCATTTATTTCTTTATTATTATTTTATTTATTATTTAAATTGAAGTAATTACTTTAGCATAATACTGGCCTCACCGGCCCTGTCCACAATAGCTAGATGGGGTCTCTAAGGTGGTGCCCAAATCCGCGGATGTATGGATGGATGGACCAATGGTTGAATGAGTGGATGGATGCTCTGAGCGCCTCCTTTGAGACGGCACGCTGGGTTGCGCCAACAAGTTCTTATTTTGCCTTATATACTACCCATCTTAAACGTGCACACACACGCACGTGCACACAGACACATACGTACACATCTGCGGCAATCGCCTTTTACCAACATTTATTGAAGACATGGTTGCTCCCCCTGCTATCAATGAACCGAAGGTCTTCAAGGAAGCCAAAGGAGCCCAAGAGACAGCTGTGTAGATATCTTCACATTCTAATAAAACATGTTTCATCGTCTCCCTAGCTTTACCACATCAAGCACATGCTTCTTCTTCCTTGGCCTACTTCGCTTCATAACTATGCGTTTGAAGGCATCATGTGAGCTGGCTTCGAAAAGCAATGAGCTGCCCTTTGAGTTACCATGAATTGTTTCTTTCCCGATTTCGCTTTTACCTCTTAGGTAGTTGTTAATCATAGCCGGTTTCTTCTCCATTGCCGCCACCCAGGAGATTCTCGGCCTCTCCGACTTTGTGTTTGACGTTCTTTGTTGACATGTTGCTTACTATGCCGGCCGCATACTTTTCTGGTAAGCTTCCTAGTTCTTTTCTCCACTGCGAGTCAATGTTCCTCCTGTACAAATACCCGCGTCTCATAGGCTGGCGCCCTCTGGATTTGAAATGCGGCTCTTAAAGGCTATGCTTACGTGACTTCATACACAGCGGGTTTTGGACACCACCTGTTATAAAGTTGTGCAAGAACGCTTAAGGACGTTTACGGAGCTACCAAGCAAACAACGTGCCACACGTGATTTTTTCCTGCTCTATCTCTTTGCCATCCACGTGCCCACTTTTTAGTCTTTGCGATCGCTCTTCGTATTCAAAATTCCTTAGCATTTTATTGTGGGGCAAGAATGTTTCTTCAAGCCTTTACAGATGTCTTTTTTTTATTTCGAGACTGAACAGCCCAGACCACACGTACGCTCGCGAACGCGCGCAAGCTCGCGTCCGCGCGCCTAGCGCCTTGAGCGCCTCGCGAGTAATGGCGGTTTGCATCCACAAAGACGCGCGACAGCGCGCGCTCACTGGGCTCACTCACAGACGCCTTGGTAGGCACCGCTTCGTACTTTGTTATCGATAGTGTTTCAAAATGCTTCGATATCTATAAACTTAATTGTTATATTTTATAGCTGCTAGATCAGCGCACAAAGGAAAGAAGAACCACTTTCTTGCAAGATATAAATCTGCTTCACGGAGAGTTGAACGTTCCGCGCCGTAGGTGCGTAGCCAGGCGCGCGGACGCGAGGCAACCCAAGCGCGCGATAATTGGAGGAGCTGTTCCCCGCGCTCACGCCGCGTTTCGACGCGTACGAGCCATGTCGCACCATCTGCGCATGCGTGGGCGCGTGAACGCGAGCTTGCGCGCGTCCGCAAGCGTACGTGTGGTCCGGGCTTAAAGATTCCTGTCCCAAATAGCACAATTCTAATCCTTGAACTGAATAGCTTGAAGAGACGGACATTATACTGCAACAATAAATCTAAATCCATTATGTTCTGGAATACCTTAATTACTTTACAGTGTGTATTGCAATTTGTTAATTGTAGCTGGAAAGTTTGCAAAGCAAATCCAGTTGGAACAAATTCTCAGGATGACACCAATTTTAGAATGTTCATGGACAAAGTGCACCACGAAATATATTGGCGTTCCTGTTATTTTTGTGCTTAAAATGCATGAAAAAAGTCTTTGCTTGTTTAGCGAAGTTTCACTAACTAGCCAATAATGCATTTCTATTTCTTGTACGAGTAAGGTCCGTCTTTTCAAGTACTTAATCCAGCTATTTGAATGCTATGCGTATTCGAAAAGAAAAAAAAAATCTGTCAATACCTATTTGCGCATATATGGTACATGACTGCAACACGCTCGAATAGTTCGCGGTCTGTATATAAGTATTTTTTGGGATTGCGGAGGAATCGCAAGCAGGCATAGCACCTATTTACAGTGCATTACCTATTTACTTAGTGCATGCAAAAAGCCAGATTCCATTGTAGGCCCCTTGCATTCTTTTGTATGCCCAGTAAATTGTGTCCCCCGTCTTTCGGATTCCTATTTCTAAAACTTCTTGATAGGCAATATCTCAAACATGGTTGCCACGAGGTGTTTACAGCTCCACGATCACTGAATTCCTACACATGGAGCCCGCGATGCATGGCTTTCGAGATCTACAAGGTACGCCCTTTTCCCCTTTCAATTTAATGAGAGTATGAACCAAGGAGGTTAAAGAAGAAATGCTGGAGTAGAAGTTGCCTATATACAAGGGGGTTTATATGAGCTCGGGTGAAGACGGCAGCAGCCATCTTGCGGGGGCCAAGAGGCAGCCTACCAAGAGTTTCGAAGCGCTGTTCGCCAAACATTGCGGGCTATGAGGTGAGCCATATTGGAGGCCTCCGGATTGCAGATATGAGTCATCATCATCATCAGCCTATTTTATGTTCACTGCAGGACGAAGGCCCCTACCTGCTATCTCCAATTGCCCTTGTCCTGCGCTAACCGATTCCAACTAGCGCCCACGAATTTATGATTTCACCGACCCGCCTAGAATTCTGCAGTCCTTGACTGCACTTCCCTTCTCTTGGCACCCATTCTGTAAGCACTATGGTCCACCAGTTATCTAACCTATGCATTACATGGCCTGCCAAGCTCCATTTTCTTTCTCCTAATGTCAATTAGAATATTGGCTACACCCGCTTGTTCTCTGACCTAAACTGCTCTCTTTCCATCTCTCAACGTTATGCCTAGCATTCTTTGTTCCACTGCTCTTTGCAGTCGTTTCAGTCAAATTAAACGTATAATATTTTAAGAAGGAAATGTCATGTACAGACTATCCAAGTGCCGCCTGTTAAACTCTGCAATAAATGCTCTTTGGAAAGATATTCACAAATGATACACATGCAGCTTAGATGCATAGGAATGCAAAATAATATGCAACCCACATAAAAAGATAATTACAACCTTTATTTGTCCATACAAGCTGCGCCTTGCATCACAGATCAAAGGTATCATCATGGAATTATGGGTTACAATCGGATGTCATAGAAAAAAAAAATCAAAGGAGCATACCAATGCATATCCCAACTCTTCCAGCATAAAAGATGACGCGTTCCTTGCTATTACATCCGTGTGTATAAAAATTTTGCGCTTCAATGCTCATTCATTTCTTTCACCTAATGAAACGGCAATAATCTCAGAATAAAGCTGCACTGCGTGCTCTGCTAAATTATGTAAAATATTACGCGATAACCCTCATACCAAACAGAAAAAAAGTATTAAAACATGTGCTCATAAACAAAAACAATAAATAAAAAAAAACACCTCCACATAGGTTTAGAAGTAATGCATTAATGGGTAACACGTTCTCATACCGTCTCCTCTACAAAGTGCAGAAAAGTAAAACACCCACAACAAAATTTTTATCCTTATATTAAGAAAGCATCAGGCTGCAATTGCCCCTTCTTCCCAGTTTCTTTTTCTGTAATCAATAAAGTCACTTTTTTCCTTCGTTCAAGACCATTATGGCACTTGCGGTGGAGTTCAACAGGGTAAATTCAATTCGCTGGGAATTGCAAAACACAAAACCCCCACAAGCAAAGCGATGCCATAATGGTCAATGGGCGAAAGCAATCACTGTGCGACTACCCCTCTCAAAACCCTGTGCACTGCGATTTCATCGCTCTGTTCACAGCAACAACACGGTTCACTTATCGACACAACAATCAGCATTTTGTTCACGGGCAGGCAGTATGAAAAAGAATAATAAACAAGCTATGAAAGAGCAACTGTCCTCTTCTGTGGAGGCTAAGGGGGTGCGGAGTGAGGCGTATGTACACTGGAATCTATCCCTACATATTCCCAGCTTCAGCAGGCATTTCACCCGATCCCATCGCGTACGATGATCTATCTGCTACGATGGAGCCAACAATGCAAAATGCAGGCAACACCACAGCTCCCATGCTTTCCTTCTTTCCTTCCCGACATGCGCTACGAGACTTCAACACGCTCCTCGTCCAAGGCCACTGTAGTTTGCTGCATACCGCTTGCGCGGCACATGTGACGACACAAATTCAGGCTCCCCGACACAATGCACAGACGTTCCGAGGCGGCGAGGTACCGTGCAAGAGAGTCGCGACGGCAATGCTCGCCGATGCTGCAACGCGGAGACAGTTTTGTTTGGAGGCTCGCGGGAGTACTTTGCTCAGCTTTGTAGTGAAAAATGTTCATTAAAATAACCGTCGCTACAATGTTAACGCAGGGTAAATTAAAGGTGGGATGAAGAGAAAAAAAAAAGTAATAATGTGGCTGATAAACTGACGTTAAAGAAACGAATAACAAAACCGAGCTAGAAAGGAAGGGAAGGGGAGAGAGGCAGTGAAGCACACGGACGGTCTTCGCCAACGTCAGAAGTTGCCCCACATCGCTAGGTCTCGTGGGCGATAGCTTGACCGTTGGTAGTGACCTCGCTGCTGTTGAATTCCTGAAAAGAAGACACGAGGATGAGATACAGACGTCAGGAATGTGATCAAAATGAACAAATGTTCGAACTTAACACCTCTAAAGGGAGAAATTTTCTTCCACTGACGAGTGTCATAGTACTCTCGGAAGTACTCTCCAATGTGACAATTCCTCCCTTTCATGAATCTTTCGCCACGTTGCAGATTTCTACATAACTTCAATTGCCAAACTTCACATCTGCATCCTTCCTCGAACCTAAAGGCTTTCCGGTGCAGCGCAACTAGCACATGGACACAAGGGAGACAAAGGGCACGGCCCCAACTTACCATTTATATTGGTGCAATTTATTACGCATGCGTCAGCGATAATAGTAACTATTTGGTTTGTTTTGCCATCTTTTAACTATTAGTGCTCGTTTCTTAACACCGGATAGACACGTGTCTGTGATGTAAGTGCGGGATGCGTAAGTGTCATTCCTTCCTGGAAATAAGTTGCGGTTGGAAGCTAGCACATTGCATGCCTTGTTCTTTCTCTGCATCTATGTATTACTAGTTGTGCTACACTGAAAAGCCTTCATGATGACGTAGCAACAAGCTCAAATCTCAACACCGATTCTCCTTGACTGGCCATGAAATTCTGGCCTGTCTCAGTCACAAAAACTGGTATGGACTATTCCATCGGGGGAGGGAACGCCTCCCCTCTGGACTGTTACAAGTCCATGCAATGTTGCCTCCCCAGTGCTTTTGAAAGGGGGCTCATGCAGGGTTCACAACAATTCCTCCAGTCCAGGAGGAATTACGGCGACACCTACGGAGTGCTTGCTGGAAAGGTCTTTGGAAGAAAAGAAAAGCAATTAAGGTAAAATAAAATGACAAATATGTATACAGCTGTTGAATAGTTTAATACTAATGTCACAGGAGTGTCGATCAGTACTCCTGCAAAAGTAGTGAGGGCAGGTGCATGCATGCAGAGCATTCTGGCATCAGAGCATTATATGCTAGGCTGTGCCAATAAATCCGGCATAGCATCTGCTGTTTATTAGCGCATCTATCACTTCCAACCAATTATTCTAACCACTTCATGTGGAGCAAAGCATGTATTAGTATTTCTGCTTGCATTAAAAGTGGATAAGCAGCGGGAGTAACGTGAAGCTTACCGGAATAGCCTAGCATACACGATGCTTAGACAGGAGTATGCTCTTTAGACGTGCAGCTGCTAGCACTACTTTTGTAGCTGTACTGTGCGACACGGTGGCGACTGTAGTGTCAGTTGACGCAAAGCGCATCAGCCCATTGGAGAGCTGTACGCGTCTCGCTTCCAGTATTCTAGTGAGCCTTGCATACTTTTGCTGCGCCAACAAGTCTGATTTTGCTGCCATCTGTATGTGTCGCACGAGACTCAAGGACACTTGCATGGTTGATTCAATTAGACTAAGTTCATAATTTTGTATTTCTAGTTAAATTAAATCAAAAATTAAATCAAAACAAGGTGGTACTAATGCAGTTAATAGCCATTGCAGTAAAACATACAGGGTCCATTATGAAAGTAATGCACATGATTTTATTACGACGCGACTATCCATGGCAGCGCGGTAAAACCGGTTGGGAAATATGGCAAGGGTTCTGCCCTGCCAACACAGCCGGTCGCCAGTTTACTTCGAGCATCTGTAAATGCGTAAGGTCTGCTGTAAATGCGCAAAATGAGCCGGACTTCCTTAACCCTTTGAGGGTCAATTTTGTTCGCCATATGCGACCGCCCAGGGTCCATTTTTTTTTATTGCAGATTCCAATTCTTATTAGGGACTTATTTCGAAAAAAATTTACAGTAATTTTTCTAGGGTGACCGTAAAGTAAAAAAAAAAAAATTGCTTTGGTATATATGTACTCTTCATTCATGAATAACAACAATAAAAAAGAAAATAAGCTTATAAGAATAAAAAATTTGATGCATTGTTATACACACAGTTCAAGTCTCTAAAGGTTCAAGTTGCCCACTAGAAGCAATTAGTTTTCGCGATTGTCAAAAAAGAAAGAAGCAACGGAAACGTGCACAGCGGCATCCTTCCTATGTGCACCCCTGTGAGCACTAAACGAGCGAGAAACAAGTGGCCGCCCTTTGAGCAATTAGTAACGAGATAGCCATCAGTTTTGCAAGTGCAAGAAGCCGAAACCGCCCGCGGAAAGAAACCCAAACCACCATCCGCCCACATGCGTGCGCGCCAATGCACGTGCAGTAGTAATAGACGTGCGGGAGCAAACTAGCTCTAAAACAAACCATGCAACGAAAACCGAGAGAGGGAGGCACGCGAAAAAAGTTTCTTGTATTCCCACATAGTGGCAACACATGACAGAAAAGAAAATGTCAGGAAATTGGCGCGCTTTTTAAATGTACAGATGGCGTCATAAATGTACGGCATCGACCATTTCGGGACTTGTTCGCGGCGCTGTATACTTAAGTCATTGACCCTCAAAGGGTTAACCCTGTCATAACTAGAGACGAATCCTGGATAACTGAGTTCGACGCAGAATTGAAAATGCAGGGCAGCGAGTTACACACAAAATCATCCCCCACGCCGAGAAAGCGCGAATGAGCAAGTCTCGCATCAAAACGATGCTCATTGTCTTCTTTGATACCCGAAGAATCGTCCATTTTGAGTTTGTACCGCAGGGAGAAACTCTGAACTCAGCCTTTTACCTGGAGGTGTGCAAGAGACTGAAATGCCAGGTTGCGCGCATGAGGGCTGACATCAAAGACACGGTCAAGCTCCATCATGACAATGCCCCCAGCCACACGTCTTTCATCGTTACCAACTTCCTGGCCTGGAGCAGCACCTCGGTGGTCCCCAATCTCCCTTACAAACCCGACTTGGCTCCAGGCGACTTTTTTTTGTTTCCCCGACTGAAGGGAGCGCTGAAAGGGAAGCACTGGAAGACCGTGGAAAAGATTCAAAAGCATGTTACAGCGTTCCCGAGAGGCTTTCAGGGTGCCTTCCAGGCGTTGCAGACACGTCTCCAAAAGTGTGTTAAAGGGACACTAAAGGTTACTATTAAGTCAACGTGGACTGACGAGCGCGACCTGCTGCTGAGGGCTCGCGCTGCCGATATCGTTGCGTACTACGACGGCTGCATCGACACCGGCTCTCCGGAGCGGGAAAGCAATGAGGGCTTCCCACGACATCACATGGACGTGGCATTCTCTGTGCTTGTTCCAAATGAAAGTTTCGCGAGCCAGCAGAACCCGCACAGCACGACGCGATAACAAAACTACTGAAACTCCAAAGCGTGCGCGGCGCAGAGTCGAGCGAAAACGAAACCTTTTGACCACCCATACTATTCAAGGGTAACGTCAAAATGTTATTTATTCTTAGAATCGAATGGACGTAGACAAGTAGCATTTTTTTCCGTCTTATAATTGAATGAAATGATATTTTTTAATACGAGTAGTTGAGTATTAGTAACACAAATTATGAGGAGTGCTTTCGTCACCGGGCTAGTACCGGAGTGTCGCTGGGGGGTCTCAAATCGTGTCATGCATTTACCTCAATTTCTCGGTTACTAAAGCTCTGTTAGCGATGATATTGATGCCTTAGACGTTCTGGAACATTGCTCTACCACTTTAACTTGACTTTCTAGTAACCTTTAGTGCCCCTTTAATGCAGGGGGAGAGTATTTTGAAGAATTTTAACCATTTGTACAGGTCCGGTCAATAAATCTATTTTTTTCCCAGAAAATGCACATTACCTTTATAATGGACCCTGTACCATCAAGGTAGTTAATAGTGTTATTTCTCTTTGCGCTCAGGTTTTGGAGCACAGCTCTTAGGCACCCATTAATAATATATATATATATAATTTAGTCCTGCTCATTTCTGTACAAAACATGGTGTTTTGCTGCATCTGTATTGCAGCAGCTATGCAAGTCTCCTTCAAGCTGTCCATAAAGCTTTTAGCTCAAGTAGCAAACCAGAAGTACCTGGTAAATAAAATGCATTGAACTGACTTGAACTGAATTCAAACAAGCAAAGGTACCTTGAGTGTGGTTGCCATCGGAGCCTTTCCATTTGCAGTTGCAACTGGCAGGCGCTGATAATGTCGCCGATGCATGCTGTCCACTGATGCCAGGTACCACGTGCCCGGAAAGAGGTCGTCCAGAGCACCGACCGGTGTGTATGGTGCTGCACCGATTTGGGACACGCATGTTTGGATAATGCCACAGGGCTTAAAGGACAGTCTGGTTATTACGATGTTAGATTCTCCAATATGCCCTAAAATGAGAAACTGACAACACAGTCCTAAAAGGATCAAATAATAAGGTTTCCTCATTTTCATGAAGCAGTTGTGCTATAATGGTTGGATTACGATCAATATTATGAAATAGCCAATTCAATCCTAGCCATCTGCATTACATACATTTCTTTTGTTATAGCAATGCTAGAAGCCAAGCCCAGCTAGTACTCCAAAGCGACAGCCTTACGAGGAACAGCACTTTCATAAGCTAGAACATGATGTTAAAGTAGGACAGGCTAAAAACCAGCATTATGTAAATTACGTACCCATGATGTGACTCACCCATTCTTTTAGTGTCAAATTTATCTCACCAGACCGCACATATTTTCACCACTGGATGATATTATGGTTTTCTTGCAATGCGTAAATAATGTACATGGTGGGTGGGCTATGTGATGTAAATAAAGTACAATGACAGTGCGTGATCAATAGACTATTGCCCTAGGCTAACGGTCCGGCGTTATGCCAGACCGTTAACATTCTGAGCAGTTTACCTCACAGGACCCAAGTGCAAAATATATTTTTGCTCGCTACTGTATATACAGTCGCACTTGGTTATAACTAAACGGGATATAACGAACTACGTGAAATTCCCCTTGAAATCCTTAGAGATTCAGATTGCAGTAGATGTAATAATGGATATAACAAAATAATGGAGATAACAAGGTCATTCTAGCTCCCCCTTCAACTTCGTTATAATGAGATTTTGTTGACTTGTACAAGTACTACGAGTAACCAATTTAACGAAAGCAAACTTATGTTGCAGTTGGCATTTATTGACATATGAACATTGCCTAGATATTCAAACTAGAGCCTGGCGTGACAGAGGTTAGTGTTAAAAAATGTTTCGACTACCTTGATGGTGAGTCTCCTCCCGGAGTTTCATGATGAGGGCAAACTCCTGTGGGTCAACCTTGCGGCGCTGGGAAAGCCGCGCACGCAGGTCGACAAGGCTGGCATGCATTTCGTGCAACGGGGAGTCTGGCCCCACGTTGTTTGTCACGCAGAGGCTGAACAGGGTGGCTGCCAGGCCGGAACCATACGAGAACATCCCAATGCGCTTGCCTGCCAAATGGGACACTGGGAAGCTGTCACGAGCAAAGAGAACAAGAATGGCAACCATCAACATGTTAGGTTCATGATTTCAGCACACAGGTATAGTATAAAACATCTGGCTATGGAAATCCTCACAGTAATGCAAGAAGAAAGTGGCATTTGATGTTGGTTGAAGTGAAACCTCAATTTAGCAAGGTCAATGACAAAATGGGTCCAAAAATTGCATGTGTTAGAATCGAGCACTATCCTAAATCTGCGTTACCATGTCGGCATTGGCATTTCAAAATTGCCGCCTCACACGCACTTCGAGCCTAGCTCCTGTAGCTTCCTCCACGTGCTGTAGTACATCTGCTTAGACAATGCGTCCTTTGGCTTGGGTTAGTGCACCGTCCATTTTCCCGTTTTCTGCGATCCCTCTATCAGCATGGAAGTGCCAACTGCAGAGACATGCCAAGTTCATCACGATGCCGCAATTAAAAGGAAAGCGATCGTGTGTGCAGAGACAGACGAAAATCAGGCGGCATCACTGGCATTCGGAGTTACAGAAACTTGCATGCGGGACTGGCGCAAACAGGAGAAGCTTTCTACACTGGCGGCTGCTACATAGGCGTGGCCATGCGGCCTCTATCTTGAAAACGATCTGTGATGGAGACAAGTCTACACATCTAGGCGCACCACGCTGTGTTCTCGTCGATTAGCACAAAGGTCAATTCCCTCGCTCTTGCAACCACACTTCTTCACTCCAGCGCTTAAAGTGTTTCCGCGGCCATTGAGAGACACCTGTTCATGTTTGCTTGTGTGTGCGTGACACCATGCCTGTTAATTTAGTTAGTAAGCAAATGTTTATACAGCCTTTCCGGCAAAACTAAGACCTTAGTGCAGAACTTAGTGCATTGGGAGTGAATCTGTTTCCAAATGAGAGAAAGCTGTATTTCTGTATGAAAGAACGAGGTGCGCGGTACTGTAAAGGACTTCTCTTTTTTTAGGTCACGGCAAATGGGTGCGCGTTAGAATCGAGTAAATATGGTAACCCGATGTTGTTCAGCCCAGCAGGGATATATTTCTGATTTGCACTATGCACGGCTCTGGCCACTTTGGGAGAAGAAAAAAACAAAGTGTCGCCAATTTTGTTTTTGCCATTGCAACTGCACCAACTCCGCAAAAAATCTGCAAATGTGGGTTACTACAGTCCTCTGGGTTCAAAATTCACAGGTGACAGCTTGCTTTTGGTGCTGCATTCAAAAACAATGCGATAGAACTCGCAGAGAGAACTAGAGGATGGCAGCATTGTGTCATTTGGCTGCAAAATCGTGTAATCACAGTGAATGGAATTTATTCCCGATGATGGAATTTATTCGCAAGCATTGTGTAGGAGAATGACTACCTTCTGGGACAAAGTTGCAGTGCAGAAAAGTCACATCAGAGACTGTAGTTTTCAAACACAGTGTGAAAATCCTGAAGCTGCAATCGAAGTGAGCTAGACCATCAAAACGAGCAACTGGCCAGCGGTCATGCGAGGATGCCTACAGTCAGCTAGAGTGATCGCCAGCGTGCACCTTAAGTTCCCAGTGCATGCCACTCGTTGCCCATGCCTAGTCCAATGTGACAAATGCAAAAGGATAGACAGTTGGGCGAGTTGGTACGGTAACATGGTCTTGGCTTGTAGGGCCAAGTGAACACGGACACAGAAAGGAGCAGACAGGACGAGCGCCAACTGTCTGATCGCTAATTGTCCTGTCTGCTCCTTTCTGTGTCCGTGTTCACTTCGCGCTACAAGCCATGACCATGTGACAAATGCCTTGGACACCATCGGTTACAGGCTGGTACTGTTGTATGGCAGCAGTGACTAGCCGCCGTCCCTGAACAAACATCCTCACAGCTCACACGCAGCTTTTGTCTTTGACCATTGCATCTGACAGCATTGAAGTGTGTGTATATATATAATCAAGAAAAAGAGAGTACGGCATACGCTGAATTTGCACAGTATATTTCACTGACGTTTCCGCTGGTGGACCAGCCTTTGTCAAAGTTGCTGATTACGTTGCCACCAGCCGAAACGTCAGTGAAACATATTGTCCAAATTCAATATCCGCCGTACTCTTTTTTTTTTTTCATTTTACTACCGGGGCCAGTGTGATTTCTTCAGCCACAACTATATACATATATATATGCCTAAACATGGCGAAAAATATTCATTAATGGAGCACCTAACTAGTGCAAGCAGCTCACCTCGCGAGGTAAGATGCGAGGCAGGAGTACAGAGAGGGTGTGTACATGTTGCCCACTTGGTTGGACACGAGGAGGCTTGGCTTAGTCTTCTCCTCGAACATTTGCTGGCTGAACTTCATGAAGGCTTTCTCCACATCTCGATCAAACACAGATTCCTCTAAATGTACAGAGCTGCAAGAGAGAGAGAGAGACAGGAAATGGTAAGCAACACTCCTATCACACCTAAATTCACACTTTATAAGATCCTGCCTTGTAGAAAGGTATTCGGAGACAGGACACCCTGACTAAGTGTTCCCTTCTTTCTGTACCTGTGATGACTACAGCACTGCTTTACAATGAATGTGAAACAAATATTTAAGCAGAGTTTCCAATTGGGCTCGTTGTTTGTTCATCGTTAGGAATGCAGAAATCTGACAAAGACAAAGAAGACACATAGTGTTGTGTGTAAAAGAAGAAAAAAGAAACAAGAAGAGAAAAGATAGCACTATGCATGGCTTCTCTGCGTCTCTCTCAGTCTATCATATGTATGCGCCATTCCCTTGTAATGACAAATACCCAACTTTAAGCCTTGAACCACTTTCATGGCATCTTTACAACTTGTGACTGAAAGATGGAAGATTATGCACAACAAAACTCGCAATTGAAGTTGGACGAGAACATTTGTATACAGCCTACAAGCAAGCACCTATGTGACAGAAGTTCTAATTACCATGCAAGAGGCATGCATCAAAAGCAATTGAATGTCTCCTCAAAACAAACCTTGTTTTGCTCTTCCCTCAGCACAAATGACATTTACTGGTGTTCAAGCAAGAGACAGGTTCACAAGAAGATGAAGGCAAAGGTGCCGACACTGGTTGAAAGAAGAATGTCTCAGACTGGAGACAACAATTCAACATAAGAACTTCTCTGTATCCGGGCAAAAACTGCATCCGGACACAGACAAGTAGCCGTGTCGAAATGTTGACTTCAATTCGAGGTGTTCCTTGTTCTACCACTGCCGACTTCCAGTTGTTGCAGAGTAATGAACGACTTCGAAAACATGTCATATGGCTATGCTGCTGAATTATCAGACCTTGCAACTGCCCACCTCATCATTAGACTGGTTTCATCATGGGCAGGGGCCCTATCGGCGCCGTGATGACAATAATTCTCTGTAAAACTTGGGTTCAAGGCAATGTTGAAGGGAAGGTTGAAGACAATTTCATTGCGAATTTCAGGGGGAAGGCAAGCTTGCGTTGGTACAACCTCGCTCCCATTGTAGAATTTCTAATTTTTACCTCCTTGCCTTTTGATATCGAGAGTAAGCATGTGTGTCATTGTACAAAAACAAGAGGCTTTTTACATGGTTGCCATTCAGCACGCTAAGAACTACCACTACTGGCGTGCTTTGCAACAGTGGTGGTGAAGTGAAATGCGTCGTGAAATAGGTCCGTTGTCCCATATGCATGTCAGCTATGTGGCTAACACTGCTGACCACGTTTTATTGCCATGTGCTACTAATTTTGGCAGGCTGTCACTAAGTATTCAACAGTGTTCTTCAGAACATAACATTTGTAGCTTGAAACATTTCTAGCTTGAAAAGCGCTCTCACCTGAAGCCAGCTAAGCTGGCATACTTGGGAGATGTCGAGTCCTGCAGGAAATCGTTGAGCACAAGCCTGGCCAGGCTCTTTTGCACGAGTTTCCCGTACGGAGCGTGAAAAAGCATGGCGTCCAGGTCATCTAAGGTGACCGGCCTGTCATGGTGCTCTGCAGCAAGGGAGCAGAGGTGGGCGTGTGTGTGGCTTTACAAGTTCAAAAGGGATCGCTCGAACTGCATTCTAGACCATCAAACCTCCTTGCCTTTTTCACTTACTTGAACAACAATAAATTAAATTGTGGGATTTAACGTCCAGAAACTGCACTGTGGATTATGAGGAACATCACCACGGAGGGTTCCATACCAACTCTGACCAGCTGGCATTCTTTAATGTGCACCCAAAGCACAGTAAGCAAGTGTTTTTATATTCTGCCGCCATCAGAATGCGACCACCACGGCTGGTAATTGAACCTGTGACCTTGTGTTCAGCAGCGCAACACCGAGGCAACACCCCCCTCCACTGAATCTAGATGTAAGGCAGTGTATTTGGCAACACTCATCACACAGGAAAATTTAATGTTAAATGCAAAACCTTTCGCTCCAGATGACAAATTTCAGGTTACAGGATGCCTAGTGATCTAGACGGTCGCAAGGTTAAAAAATTTTGAGCAAGACCTCCTAACGTGAAGCAGATTTTTTAAAAGTGCTTCTGCATTGTGCTTCCTACATATGCAAACAATCTTAACTACAAGAAGCACTGCAAGATAAGAAGTGCTAGCACACAATCATAAACATTGCAATGTGGCTAAATTTGGAAAGCATGGCTAAACCACTACCACTTGCACTAGCCTTAGAGTTTCGAATATGCGAACAAACTGCTTATTTGTTACTTAAGCTTTGTTTGTGCTTTCAATAAACACCACTGCACATCATGAAACGTAATGATAGAAATTTGCCAAGATTACGAATGCTAGGATGTGAACATCCTAGCATATTAATTGTGAAGATGGCTGTTCATTACTTGAAAAGTATTCAATGTTCGATTATGCTTCTGGCATTACTCGAGTCATATTCATTTCGGTCTCAAAATTTACTATTCACACATCCCTGTCTATAACACATAAAACATTCATTTTCCTGTATAGAAGCATCTTGTAGCACCGATTGACAAATGGGTGCAAAATGGTGTCATCATGATCATCCGTTATGATGAATACACAACAAAGTTTCAGAAAGAACATTGAAGAGTCGGCACTAACCTCCAGCACGAACAGCTCGCGCCTTTTTGCAGAAGCCAGCATAGCACTTGTCCAAGGCTCTGCTGTAGCACTCAACGGAGAGCTTGCCATCGACGCGCGGGTATTCTGACATGAGGTCTGGCTTGTAGAAGTCATACACGTGGCTCATGTAGGTTGACCTTACACCTGCAGCACAAGAGAACTTTCATGATTGGCATCACAACACTTGGATTTGTTAATTGCTCAGTCCCGCACAGCCCCGGACCGCTTGGGACTGCTACCCCACACTTCTAGCGAAAACTTGGGCAGCCTCTGGCAGCTAGGTCATGTGACTGAAGTGCCCTCCTGTCAAAGCAGAAGCCATCGACGTCAGCAGACTGCCCAAGCCAGACAAATTGAAGAGACCCACTAATGCGTGTCCCATGCGTCGAAACAGAGTGCCCTCAGATCAACTTTTTGGTGACACCCGCTTTCATGACAAATGGAATGACTCTCGTGGAAAACTCACCTCTCTCCAGAACGAGAGCTGCATTGGGGCCAACAAGCATGGCCACTGCGCCAGCGCCACCCGTGGGCCTGGCCGGGCCTGTGGCGTACACAGCAATGTCGGCCGCTACCACGATGGCGTAGCGTCCTGCACAGTACCATGGGAACATGGGTTTTACTCCCCGCTCTACAGGATCCACAAATGAAGAAGTTCAAAAATCGAAGTGGCATGAGATTCTTCAGCTAAGCTTTTCATAAATTTATTCCCACTGCTTGTTAACAACCTCGACCTTATAACAGCAAAAATGTGAATACCAACTGAAGAGGGCCGCACAGACGTACTAAGGACTTTAGAAATGGCGATAGGTATGCAAGATTTAATTGTACTAAAGTGACTGATGCTATGATGCACAGGCTGAAACAAAGGCCACACACTTTCAAACACCAGAAATATCACAAATGGATGGAAAGGTATGTTTTTGGTAGAACTCCTGGAAGTATGTCTTGCATTGTGACCCAAGTACCAGGTGTCTCAAGATAACATTGATTGTCAAGTTTCTCTGGCATTTTTCACGTGTAGAGTGTTTCTCTCCTATAGTGAAAAATTGCAAGATGAATGTTCTCAGCCATAGGTGGCATAGGACTATTTCAATTAATTCATGGACACTATATGGTATTTATTCCTTTAGTACTGGTTTAATGAAATGAAGTTAACTATTACATCCCACTCTGTCAGCCATTTTGACGTCAAGAATAAGTGGTAAGCCGGACAAACAAACCCATGCATGAAATTGCACAATTGCACCAGTGAAAGTGAATGATCAACTAACGTCATGTGGAAAGAAAGGAGATGAAAACTTGTGCAAAGTGGGCAGGTTGGAAAGACATGCACAGACAACACATGCACACCTGATAGACGCGGACATGACACGGAAAAGATAAAGCTTGTCTTGAGCACAGACATCTCTTGTGTGATACATACACACTTTATTAACGATGAGTTAGCTTTAGACACACACACAAGCAGCAGCAAACTCTGGACACGCAACACATTGTCTTTTAGATCACAATGATTTTTTTCGGCGACTTTACTGTTGCCCATTTCACACACTAGAGTCCTTTCCTTGTCAGAACAGTTGCAATGAAACATTCGGAGACCAACGGGTAAGACCTTTTTTCCAACAAGATTTATTTGTAAAGCCTAATGTTTACAAAAAAATTCAGAAGAGCTGGCAAGTATGCACCTGGTGGCACATGGTGCAGGAAGGAAAACTTCCAATGTTCAGTTAATATAGCAAAGCTGAAGAAGATTCCCTTTTCAGGCCCTGAAAGGCAGCTGTGTGCAACAAACCATGTCATCCAGAGAGCTTTACAATATCCAACCACAATGGAGAGTGGAGATTCTTAAATGTTTTCCCGTGTCTATTGCTCAGTGGTTCAACTTATATTAAAGGAGGTAACAAGACCCAACTATCATTTTGCTACAATTACTAAAACACCAGCCGTACGCCCTATACTCTTATACCCGTACACCCTATATGCCACAACTAAGAACTAAAACCCTGTAGACAAACCTCACTTTATTTTGTTAGCAGCCATGCAAGTTAGTTGGATGCCGTGCACATCCTTGAGAATAACGTAATTGAAACTGGAGTTAGTCACTAGAACGTCAACAACCTTTGGTAATTTTGTTTGGGCACACCTAACCATATTGTTTGCGAGACCTCTTGTACACTGAAAGAACATTGCCTTGAATCCTTTTCAAAATTAACTTCAAAGCAATTACATAAAATATTCATCCAGGATATGAAGTTTGATGCACTCACAACTGCATGAAAGTGGTTTTAGCCATACTTGGTGTAGACAGATGTGTCACCCATCACAGACAATGAAAGGCATCCATGATGTGTGTTTCAAGTACTGCGAGATGACATGAAGATTCAGGATGCACCAACAAATTTACCTACCACATAATCTGACATCACCTCTGTTTAAAAAATAATTAAAAAAGATATGGGCAATTTGTAAACTAAGAGGAGATGGTTATTTTGTTCCTGTAAACAAAGATGCTGCTTTCCGTGTCTGACTACAGTGCTTAAACAAAAAAACGGGTTTTTCATGTTCTCAAATTGCCAGTTAACATGAACAGACTTGAATAGTGATTATGTCACACGGCTGCTTTTGGGTTTGAAGAAGATACAGAGCTACATGTCTCATATAATCTTCCTGTTCCTATCGCTAAGCACAAGAAATGAAAGCAAGAGCAACCTCACTCTTCCTGTGTGCATCAATGTATATGGTGAGAGGTTAATTTAATTTTTCAGTGCTAAGGTGAGGAATGACTTATCCATTGAAATAATACTTGCAACGAATTTCTACATAATACAGTCAAACCTCGATATAACGAACACGCATATAACGAATTATTGAATATATCGAACTCTTCCGAAATATTTTTGTCAAACACATGTATTTTTAACTTCCTACAGCGAACGCGGTTTGGCATAAAACGGATATAACGAACTTCACGACGCCAAGCCCTACCTCACTTTAATAGCAGGCGGCAGGCTTCGTTGCACTACAAGTGTGTTTTGCGGCGCAGAAAACGTTCAGGACAACCTCGCAGGCACTGACAGTGCCGCAGATGCCACGTCGTCATCGAGAGTTGACAGCCAAAGAAATCGTCCGCATCTCACAACCGCTGACACCGCCGCTTCAGCAGCGGCGGCAGCGGCGTGATCGAATCTTGCTTTTGCGTTTTAGTGTTAGCAGTGTTAGCAGTGCAAAATGCCCACCAACGGCCATGTTGGTGTTGGTGACATGCCCGCAACAATGACTGTAGAAGACTTCGTAGGTGGCGACGACATCTCAGTGACCACGGCTGTACTGACGGACGCCGAAATCGCTGCGGAAGTCTCTGAACATCCCGCATGCGAAGCTCAGGCTGACCCTGTAGACGATGAGAACATTCCGACTTCACAAGAAGCACTTGCTGCGTTGGATTTACTGCGCCGCCACTGCAATGCTATTGAGTGCAGTGGGTTTGCCCTTGTTGAGTGTTTGCAAACTGTGGAACAGGGCGCGATACGGAATGCGATGAACACCAAGAAGCAGGCCGCGATAACGCAGTTCTTTGTGCGTAAATAAATTAACGTGACCCAAGTAAGCGTCGTTCGAGTTGCTGTGCCTTCTCGGATTGAATTTTGCTCCTCTTGCATGTATTTTTTACGAAATTTTATATTACGAATTATGGATATAGCGAACTAATTTCCGACTTTTTAACTGTTCGTTACAACGAGGTTTCACTGTATGTAAGCACTAATTAAAATCAGGTTCTGGGTTTCTACATGCCAAAACAACAATCTGATTATGAGACACGTGGTTGGGGACTATAGATCATTTTAAGCACCTGTTCTTTAGCATGCACCTAAATCTAAGTACATGAGCATTTTTGTACTTCACCTCCTTCAAAATGTGGCTACCGCATATGTAACTAGTACTTCCTTTCTAACCAAGCAGTTATTTAACTTAAGTTAGTTATTGTATTTTACCTGATTATTATGTGGTTGTATGTGTTGTACAAATTGTCACTAATTAGTTATGTATAGCAATTGTTTGGATTTATTACTATTAACAGTTTGCACCCAACTGCCACTCATTGTTTGTATTGGACCAGTCACTAGCCATTCAGGATATCAGTCCAAATATCTTTATGTGATCTTTTCCTAATCGTGTAATAAAGTTTACTTTCACTGAATTATTGATTATTATTAGCATCTTTTTTGTCATAGTAGCATGCCACGAACAATTGGAAACCTGCTAACAGCATGGGGAGCTTACCGTCCCAGGCGCTGGACTCCACCCAGGAGGCCGCATTGAACAATGCCGCAGTGCCGCCGTAGCAGGCATTGGTCGTGTCTACACCCTCAATGTCCGTGTTGCCTACTTCCTCAAACAGCTGCATCAGCACCGTCTTGACACTTTTGGACTTGTCGACGAGCGTCTCGGTGCCGACCTCGAGGCGGCCAATGCGACTGGGGGGTACACCTGTCCGCTCCAGAAGGCGGCTTGTCACAGTTAGGCAGAGCGAGTTTATGTCCTCGCGGTCGGAGCAAAACCCCATGCGGTCCTGACCGAGGCCAATTGTGTACTTGCCGGTCGAGACACCGTCGTATGCCTCGAGCTCGGTCTGGTCCACGTAGAGGTACGGGAAGTAGATCTCCATTGCGAGGATGCCGACATTCTCGGGCCAGCCGCGCGTCTGGTTCTGCTTAAAACTGGGCATCGTCTGCGCAGGAGTCAAAAGCATCAGTGAACACAAGCTACAAGAAACAATTAATATGACAATAGCATATCAAAACGAATAAGCCATAAAATACTGTCATTGCAAAATGAACAAAAGCTGTTAAAGAGGAAACGAGAAAAAGTGCACTACATCACTGATTGATTAAGTTTAATGTAGCAAAGAAACACTGAGGCTATGAAAGATGCTTCATTAGGAGCCTCCAGAACAACTTTAACTAAACTTTAACTCCTCAATACACCCCTAAATCTATGTGCATGAGCATTTTAAAATTTTGCCCTCATTGAAATGTGGCCACCGCAGCAGTGAGTTGGACCCCCAACCTGATGCTTAGCAGCAGAATACTTTAGCTACTGAACCACTGCAACAGTAGGAGAGCAAGAAAACGTACATTGTCAATAACCTAACTAAACCTTGACTGTATCAAAATCTCACATGATGCATAACACAGTTTACTCATGGTTGAAATAATACAATGTTTTCTAATTTGTAGTTCATCCTCCTCAAGCAGCAATTTGAATAAATGCTTTGGGAAAGGATAATGTACTTATGAAACCAAGTGGAAGCATTAGTTTAAATGCAATGCCAGGACTCATATCAGGAAAAGCAAACAGGAAAGCTAACTGAATGCTCACATTCTGTTGCATTCGAAATGTGATAACGATTCCCCATGCACATAGCTTAGAACAATAATGAACGACTGCTAGAACCAACAACAACACAACAACAAAAACAGAAGGGAACTAATTTGTGACCAACCATTTTTCGCAAAGCGAGCTGCCGCTTAATAAAGAACCATAAGCTAGAAGGCTACTAAATGGCACAACAGAGCTCAGCACAGGGCGGTGAACTGAACTATCTGTACAACTGCGTGCCGTTTTCCTCCAACAGCTGTTTAACTTGAGGAAGGAAAAACACAACAGAAGGCCTTGCATGCCGCCTGGCAGGCTAGCACATGCTGCAAATTATGCTTGACGTGAAATGTGACGGGCACTGTAGGTGAAGACTCGGTTGCATGCATTGCATGCCTTTCCTTCTAATAAAAACATGGCTGAGCATCCGAGGAGCGCAATTCTCATTAACTACTACATTACTAATTACTAAATCACTGCTACTAAATTAACTACTAAAGAGTGCTTGTACTGGCTCTCAAGTTGCCTGTACAATAACATCAGTGAAAAGAGGGAGAAAGAGAGAGAGAGCAAGAAAAAGAGGATGATGAATTGTTGAAAAGTTGGCTCTAGCCTGTGGCTTAGATTTGTTTGCCCAGTGTTTATCATGCCAAGTCTCCAACTACATATGGACCCTTCGCCTTGCTTCTATTTCTGTACTGTCACGTTACGGTCAGCAACCCTACATCACAGGCCAGTAGCTTGATGTTAATCTTGATCGCCTTGACAGGGAAAAGGCATAACATAAAACAAATGAACGGAAGAACAAGCACTATCTCCTTTCCTTTTGACATATACTTTTTCAGTTCACTGCATTTTGCAAATGTAGAGCTTTCAATGCAATTGAATGAACAGTGCTGTAACTGAGCGCAAGAAAGGAAAGGGGTGTCTGTATCAGCTGGCAGGAAGTGCAGACACTGCTTTCGTAGCATAATCTTCGGCAGTCATCGTGCTTCCGACAGCAGACCGGCAAAAAGTGGACATATTGGCAGTCTACTTATACTTCTCATCTATTTTTATTTACAGCTCTTCATTACATGTTTGGTCAGTATACTAGTCGTGCTTATTTGCTGTGTACCCTCTACATTATAGAGTCACTCCAAGATGCATATATGCAGAGGGTGATACTGAACATTGAAATTCTAAAAGCAAGGTGTGCATATCCGTACAAATAGCGCTGTGCAAGTCGCAGCAGCTCGGTCAAGCTGCGATAGAGCAGCTTTCTCTCCTGCCAGCTATTTTTGCAGCAGGCTGTAGTGCATGAAACGAAAATGAACATTGGTATATTCTCTGTTCAGAATCAATTAAGTCTTTAATTCACGGAGGAAGCGACTGGTGTCATCTGCCCATCAAAACAATTTATCTTGTGTAGTGCATGATGCTGCTATAGTGCTGCAGCTTTCACTAAAAATGTGCAAATGTTTCTAAATCCAGTGCTTTAGATTGCCTAAAAGCCAGTCAACTGTTTTATTTCTACTAAGCTTCAAGGGGCGATACTGATCATAACACAGTTGCATGTAGCAATCTGCCTCCTACAGTGTGGTCTTTATCACAGTTGGCTAGTGTGCCAAGATTACAAACCCTGATATGAAGTGTTGGCAGTGCAAATCCTGTTTCAACATGTGTAGTACAAACTGAGCTGATAAGCAACAGAAACATGGCAGAACTAAGATAAGGAGCTACAGAAGACTCTTGGATGTATGAATTCACTTACTGTTTAATTTGTCTCGTGGCTACTACAAAGAATATCAGATAACTATTCAGCTGAGCTGGTTAGTTCATAGATGAGCTTGCTGCATGCTCAAAGAAAAAAAAAACTTTTTTTTTTAGGTTAACTTGAAATTTGATAGAAGAGTAGAAATGTCTCTTTTGTAGGTTAGTTATTAAACTTGCCTACTGAAAGCTACATTTTGTGCTAATGCATGGTAAAGGCAGTCAAAGCTGGGAAGTCTAGCAACGGATATACAACAGCTTGGACTTTTGTTAGACATGCCTAACCTGAGTCACCGAAGTGAAGCAATTTCAACCTTATTTTGTTCCTTGCTCTACACTAAGTTTGTTTTATATTTCGGATAGCGATAAACTGTTGTCCTGACATTAAATATAATCAAAGCAACATAACCTACAAAATAGTTTTAGTGCTAGAATGAAATAATGTTCTTTACCTCAATTCTTTTTTCATTTTGTTCTGCGGCAGCATGCACATGCCATAATTAAAATAAAGATGCAGAACACAACTTCACCAAATAGCAGATAAACTAAACACACATTAGTAGCAAGTATAACTGCAAAACAATGACCTTATACCACCTCCTGGCTCAACAAACAGATGGCATATTGCTAATTGTGTTTCTGCAAATGCAATTGCTGTAGAGATGTAGAGTAGTATGTACGGTAACAAAAATGCTAGCTATTTTGCTATTACCGAAACAGTAAATGAATAAATGGGAAATGAATAACCATTTATCACTGTCGGTATCAAAAAGAAATTAATTTTCTGGTCAAGCATTCCATGTGCAATAGCCAGCTGCATGAAAATTAGTTCTCTTTAAAAGCAGGCTTGACTTAGCAAAACTGACCGAAAGATGTGGTTACAAATTTTATGCACCAGCGGTTATGAAGAAAACAAAGTATTAGGAAAATCTTTATGCATTTTGTTTGTAAGGAATTCGTTTCAATTTGTCCTGGATAAAGCAGAAACAAAAGAGTGTCCTCATAGAGTTCAATCCATGTAGCCATAACCAGGAGGTGCGGACGACTTGCTGCTATTTATAACTGCATAGCTATACCTTACAATTTAGCATTATTGAATTTCACTCTTGCACGGTGTCCCCTGAAATGCAGGCTGTAGCCCTCAGTTTTAGCTGAGGTGTGACAAGTGAATGCATACATGCAGATTAAACTTTTATATAAAAGCACACCTCTAGTATTACCAGCGCATTAAACACAGAATTGAGAGTAGTTTGCAGCGAGAACATATCTAATGTGCATTCTCTTTTGTAAATCTGTAGTACGGTATGGCTTTGGAAGTCATTTCCACCTCGCCCTGTCATTATTTCAGCACAACACATGAAATGCTGAAGTAGCTCCTATTTGGATGCGCCACTATGTAAAGACATTCTAAACTAGCCGAACACATACACACATTCTTCAGTGCGAGTTAACTTAAAGTTCATTAAACACATGTTCTACGCTTGCTCACGTAATGCGGGCAAATAATGCGCATATCCTGAAGTGCCCATTCGAACGAGGAAAACTACTTACCTAAGTACTTGGCGAATAGCACGAATTTTGAAATATATATAATCACTATCTATATGAAAACTGGCAGCTGCGGCCACTGCAATTGCATACGCGTGAACTGGACCGCAACAAATAAAGCGGGCAAACGAAAACCCAGCAACACGCGATTCTGGAAAGCATGAATCATATGTGTGCACGTTCCATAAAGTTGCAAATATAAACAGGCCCGGGTGCAATTACCAGGGCCAGTTTGCAAGATAGCGCTGTAGAAAACGCCCCCGCATCTACATAAACTCCGCGGAACGAGCAATGCAGCGGAAGACGTCAAACTAATTAACTGCAAGATCGGCGTTGCATCGGCAAAGCCGGAACCACTCTCCGTACGCTCACAAGTGCTACTCGATCGCCAGACGATGGGTATCGGAAACGTGACGTAAGCACTACGTACCTTTTATGACGCGGTGATTAATGCGAGGAAATCACGTTATAACGTTGTCCGAACTTGCAACAACACAACATGACTGTATAACATATTCGCGCGAAGCACGGCCGGATCGAGCGACCTTTCCTTCGCGCGGTGCGTATTTTCTCCGCGTTTATCCTCAAAGATGACCTAAAAAGACAAAGGCCTCCGACACGCTCGAAGAATGAAAACAAAATATATACGTAGAGAACACGGGCACGCACACACACGAAAAACAGCTGCCCCTCCCTTAGTCATCCGTCTGCAAACCACAGTCGAGCAAATGCGCTGATTGCGGTCCAGCGCGCAGGCACGTATAAGCGCGGCTCTTCGGGAACACGCCGGGCGAGTGACAAGATCCGCTGAACGCGTCTGCGTCTCGCGGAACCGAGGAAAAAAAAAAAAAAAACGCATGCGCAGTTACGTGTCAGCATGTGTCCGTAGGACGAACGAAGACGTATTCAATCACGCTCTCCTTTCTCGAGAGTGGTGCGCAGTATTCCGCTCACGCCAGAGGATACGGGAATAACACAGTACCGTACTACGCGCATCGGGCATTATTTAGGTTACGCGCGACCGTGACCCAGCTTTTTCAAGTTCGAGGCCGCCGCCGCAAGACGGCCCGGCCTTTTCCTTCGACAGCGCAGGCAGCAGTGGCGTTACGCCAGGCCGTATTCGCCGGGCTGTGTATATACTTTTCACCGCTCCGTGCGTGCACAAGTGACGCAACCCTTCTTCTACGAAACACGCGGCTGCGAAGGTGATCCCTGACGCGTCCGGCAGCGTGAAACAACGCGTGCGCGCGCCGGCGAGGTGCGGAAAATTTTGGGGGTCGTGCTAACGACCGGTCAAATGCAGCGAAGCTCTCTCCTCGCGCCTGGCCGCAAGATCAAAACGGGCGAGCCCCGGGAAACTAGCGGGCCGCATAGCGGCGAGCGAAGGGCGCCGGAAAGTGCGAAGCGTTCAACAGTAAAACAAGGGCGTTTGCAAGGGCTGTCATGCTTCCGTAACGAGCAATAAAACAAAAGAAAGAAAGAGAAGAAGCACGATCCAAACGCGGGCGCGTGCACCTCCAACGGGACACACGGGTTCTCCTTTCTTTTCTTCGTTTTGTTCATCGCCCAGCTCGCGTTTTTTTTTTTTTCCTCTCTTTTCGTTTTCCTCTTCTCTTCGTACGGACGAGGGTTCGAGCGTTTTGCAAGACGCTTTTGCTTACCTCGAGCTTTTGAGCATTTACCGACGATTCCGACACTGGTCCCCCGCTGCGGCCGCAGTCAGCTCTCGCTATTTACAAGGCACGCGAAAGTCCGCACCGACACGAGCATTCCTCCAGTTCTGTCCCTTTTTTAACTTTGCCACTACACGTAGGAGACGGAAGAACGAAACCGGAAGTGTGGGTCAGACGCTTAGTGACGTTGCCAGACCACAAGCTCTACATTCGGCGAATATTCGGAAAACTCTTGTTTGGTTCTTTGACGCCAGTGACAAGATAACACAAAGAAATTAACATTTCATTTTTGTAATATCAGACATGCATGTTTTTAAAGCTCTTACAATTGAACGCGAAAAGAAACTGCAAAAAATGAAACCGGAACCTAAAAGCGTGTTTGCTTTACGCGCAGTTTTACTAAAGTGACGTCTCGATTTAGGCGAGACACGTCCCCCTGACCCTCCTCTCCGAATCCCGAAGTGCCTGCCTTGTTATGGCCTCCGAGATTGCGCGCTGGTAGGTTTTGCCAATCTCAGAGGCCATCGCCCTGTGCGGCCGAATCGGCTGTTGGCTGTCTCGGATGTGGTGGCGTCACATTCAAAAAGACTCGGGAGGCAGTCGGCAAAGCGCAACCAGCGCAACACTTCCCCTTGTGAGGCAACAGCACAGGCTATTTTTACAGCAGTTTGGCAAGCGAACCGTTTCCTTTCCTGTTGGTAATTGGTCGCAATCGCACTATTGTTGACGCAAGCGCTATTCTTATCAATCACGTGAGGGCAAGCGAACGGTTCGCTTTCCGACCACATGCGGCTCGTACGTTCACTCGATCTAGTTACAATGAACCACTGATAAACTTGTTGATGGGCTGGCTAGCAAGCCGTGTAGAAGCCAAAACACATCATGTCGCCTTGCTCGTCACGCATGTGATGTAGCAAGCACGTGGAACATCGTCGAAACGCCAGTGCAAACTTGCAGAATAGTTTGAAAAACAGTTTCCTGTCATTAAACAAAGCTTGGAACAAATGCACAATGTCGTTTCTATCTAGGCAAGCGTACAGAATCCCGAAGAAAGAACCCGCTTCTCGAACCCACCTTTGCCACTCCGCCGTGTTTTCCTCCGGGTATCCTCCGGCTTACTCGAAGTTCTCGCGTACGTCGAAATAGTCGAGAAACACACGCACACAACACGCGCACGGTTTGAAACGGTGCGAAAGCACGCAGGGTTGGACGAGTCGCTCGTAGCAGTTGCGACGACCCGCGTACGTATACCTAGCTCGCAAACGCTCCGGCGAAGTAAGCGCGACTACGACACTGGACTCCAGTGACGGTGTATCGGCGCCCGGCGACCCTCGACCGCGCTGTAACCAGCTTCCTCCTCGACTGAAGATGCGAAACCCATAGCCAGCGCGTCCCTTTATTTTTTTTCCCCCTCCCGCTCCTGACAACGTTTTTAGCCGGCGACAAAGCCCAAAAGCAAAGAAGAGATTATAAAATAAATAAAAAGGCAGCGATAGAAGGCCCTGGACACCAGTGCCTCTGCTGCTATCACACCCCCTCCTCTTCCTCCACCCTCTTTACTTTCACTTCCAAGGCCACCGGCCCGTGGGGGAGGGGAGGAAGACGTGCCTCGTGTGTCGTCTGCTGGGAAAATTAAAACAAAAGGTTCACGCCGCGACCATGCTCTTTCCTTGTGTACAGAGCGTGGCCCTTGCGTATAAATAAATATAGAATGAAGGCAATCAATTCCAGGCGCGTCGTCGGGCGGGCCCTGCCGAAAGCGAACAAAAACACTAAGGCGTGTGCGGTACGTACCCGCAAGCCTGCCGCGAGGAGCACTCCTGGCCGCGAAGCACTCTGCTATATGCGTCACGATGAACGTCAGAACAGTGCACACAATGGTATGCGCGCGCACACACACACGCGTTGTTCTCCTCGGAGCATTTCTTTCTCTTCGGGGAAGAGGCATTTCGGTTTCGCTGCACCGTGTTTTCCCCCAGGGAAAAGTTGTGTATACGTCCCAGATTATGAACCGAGCACCAAATGTGGACGCCATGGGATATACCGCACGAAGCTATCTTTGAAATAACCGCGCGCCATAATAAACAAGACGTCACAGGTATATCTGCACTGCCAGAAATTCCATTGATTCGATCTTCACCCGCCGTGGTTGCTCAGTGGCTATGGTGTTGGGCTGCTGAGCACGAGGTCGCGGGATCGAATCCCGGTCACGGCGGCCGCATTTCGATGGGGGCGAAATGCGAAAACACCCGTGTGCTTAGATTTAGGTGCACGTTAAAGAACCCCAGGTGGTCAAAATTTCCGGAGTCCTCCACTACGGCGTGCCTCATAATCAGAAAGTGGTTTTGGCACGTAAAACCCCAAATATTATTATTATTATTCGATCTTCGGTGTGTCCCTCGATCCCGCGCGTTATTTGTCCTATCTACCCATAGCTCCATTGCGAGTTTGAAAGCAGGAAAATGGCTGCAGCGTGACGCAAGCAGGGATTTTCACTGAAACTTCGATTATGCGGAAGACGCATAAATAAAGATGCAGCTACATTTGCACAAGCGCGCCTCTGCTCTTGCGTAAATCGACGATGCTGCGTAGGCCCAGCCACCGCAGAGCCACCTTATCTGGCCTCTATCGAGCGATTGATGTAGCTCGCTTTCTCTCTCCCCCCCTTTTTTTTCTTCTTGCTCAACGTCCCCTGAAAATCGAACTGTCCAAGCGGAGATTAAATTCGCTGTAAAAGAAGTGTAATATGCGCCGGAAGGTGCGCAGTTCTAATCAAAAGCAAAACAGAGAATGAAATCCCCAATGCGTGTAAAACGTTCTTCTACTGCGCTGACACACACAAAAAAATGTACTCACCATCGATCCACTGCAGCAACCCTTTATGAACGAGCAATCGCTTTGCACGAGTGCATGAGGCGAGTGATGCTGGTGCAAGTGGCGCCGGGCGGCAAGAGGTGGGATGAATGTGTCAGGTGTCAATGATGTCACCACTCGGGAAGACACCATCCTTCGCCGACGCACCCTCCTCTCCTCCGCAACTCCCCCCCCCCCACTCCCCCTTCTAACCACCTGCAACTTGACCGTCGTGACGTCCAAGCACTACAGTCTCCTGTGGATGCTTTGTCTGCATTCCTCCCCTAATTGAATGAAGGGTCACCGGAGGAACATGACGCTTTACCTGCGACTGGTTTTTTTCTGAGCCCGAAACAAGCTCGAGCCACCTTCGGATGTATAAGCAAGGCGCCCCTTTGAATAAGAATGCCCCTTTGCCTTCGGTCATGTTCACTCTTCGCCAAAAGCAAGGCGGGAGTCGCGCTAACTTAACGCAAGTTTACCCGCACGTGCTACGCGAGCTCTAACAAAAGTATTTGGGCGAGGAGAGAAGGAAACCTGTGCTCGGCTCTCTGTCTGGTAAAGCTCCGTATACATGTCTGTGGGGCGCGGTGTAGAAGCGTCATCCTCACGAAAAAAAAAAAAAAATACGGGCTTCTCAGAAAGAGTCTTTCACGAACTTTCCTGCACTTTGCGGGCTTTCGCAGAACTGGTTTGACCCACAGTCAAATTGGTCACGTATGCGAGCACGTTATTGTTGGGGCGAGAGTTCGGTCAAGCCGGCTGACATGGTTGGGATGGGTTGACGCGCCAAAGCCAGCTTGGCACAATGGTTGTAAACGC
The DNA here is from genome assembly GCF_038994185.2 of Dermacentor albipictus. NCBI lineage: Eukaryota > Metazoa > Arthropoda > Arachnida > Ixodida > Ixodidae > Dermacentor > Dermacentor albipictus. The sequence goes on from NC_091829.1 coordinate 33,571,855, forward strand.
AGCCATGTCGTGCTGTGGTGGCAATAGCACAGCTGCACTTCTGTTTCTACCCGCTCGCGTGCCGGACGACAAATTTGGTCGCGCTCCAGCAGCTAGACGAAATCCATTTCGCTTCTCTTTGTACTTATCCGGTATAGACCGAACGCACGTGCGTACTTCGTGAATACTCTGCGCCTGCTTTCGCCTTTACGGGCTGTTCGGAGAGACACTTAATTCTCTTGCCGGCATGCATATGACCGCTGACGTGTTACCTTGCACAGAAAAGCGAAAGGAGCTCAAAAGACTTAAGAATACGAGAGAGAGAGAGAGGGGGGGGGGGAGATGGAAAAATAATCATTAACAGGTTTACTAGCAGATAAAAAAACGCGGCTGTTGAATTATATGACTAAGCTTTATTCATTAAACGATGGCCCGTCGGACTAAAGGGTGGATGAATGAATGAATGAATGAATGAATGAATGAATGATGGACAGCGGCTTTGGGTAGCGAATAAGTGGTCCCAGTCGTCTAGAGATGTGCCTCACTACACCATATGCGGGGGATGCCCGACTCCATGACGAAGGGATCGAGCGTTTGCAAGACGCTGTCCGGGCTTCATAGCTGGCTTTTGAACAATGCAGAATGCCCGGAAAGCAAATGCAGAGCTCGTCTAGAAGGGCTTTAGCTTGGGAAGTACGAAGGCATAAGCGATTGCAAGTTGACATTTCTTCCTTCCTTTAACCCTTTTGAATTTTTTTAAGGAAATGTTTTCTTCAGTAGGTTGCTAAAGTGGGACAATTGATTTACACATCCTTCAAACCTACATCTACGTTTACCTATTCTTAGTTTATATTAATCAATCAATGTATGTATAGAATGTATGTAAAGAATGTAGAATGTATGTAAAGCATGTATAGCAATCCTGATTGGCTCAAGCAGGTTAGGTAACCTTTCGTCAATGCCCCGTTACAAAGGGGATGCCAATGAGCCATCATTATCGCGTGCGTTTCTTTTTCTCCTGAGCTTTTCATCCTCAGCTGACTTTGCATAGAGATTACAATACGCCTATAAATGCACGTTTTTATACATTCGCTTGCTCTTTATATTCTGAGAGGTATGTTAAAATCGCCTGTTGGAGACATACAGCTCCTCCGGTGCAATGGTTGGAAGTGACAGACGTATACCTAAAATCCAATCTATCTTCTTTGTATTCAATAATAACAATAATAATAAAAAATAACAGAAAATTCTGATAACACGCACTGTGGGAATCGATGTTAGAGAAGCTTTCTGCGCTGTTTGTGTTCGTTGACGGTGTTTGGGCGCCGATTTCGACGCCGCGCGACAGTGATGTGTGACCCTCCAGGCGCACCACTCTGCGTCTGGCCAAGCGGTTACCACACAGTCTTCCCGTGTAGGTGGTACAGGGAGCGCAAGGCGAGACGTGTTTGCTCGAGGCGTTGCTGCGAGCCCTTGTCCGTAGACCTGGGAGAACGTTAGCAGCCTCGTTCCCTCACACAGCGGAAGGAAGGAAGAAAGGAAGGAAATCAACTTTATTCAGGTCCTGCAGGCCACGAGAGCTTTGGGCTCTCATGGAGTGGGCGTGTCCCACGACGGAACTGGGAGGTTGAGTTTCCTGGCGGCGTCGTGGACCTGCTGGACGGCCCAGAGTTGGGGAGCGAGTTCTTCGCTCCGGATTGCTTTTTCAAACTTGCGCTTGTCCGGTTCGGAGTTTATGTGAGCTTGCGAGCACGGCCAGAGTAAATTATATACGTTAAGGGATGTATCGCAATCGGTGCAATAAGACTTGTCGTAGAGCTCAGGCATGTAATGGTGTAATCTGTTTTGCGTGGGGTATGTGGCTGTTTGTAGCATTCTGAGTGTAACCACTTGAGCTCGAGTCAGCGTGCGGTGTGGCGTGCTATACTGTCTACGTTGTAGGTAGTAGTGTTTAGTTATTTCATTGTATGTATTGGGCGCGTCCTTATTCTCCGAGTGATCGGGTGAAGCCGCGCGGTATGTAAGCGCGCGCGCAGCCTCGTGTGCCACCTCGGATCGCACGCCGGATGAGGTAGAGATTACTTGAAGCCTCAGGAGAAATTACCTGCTGCGACGCGTACGGTATCGTGCCCGAGAAACCAGCGTCCGCTGGCCACTCGGGTTTCCGTCAGCCGGCTCGGGGTTTCAGCGAACACATTCAAAAACCTTTAAACGTTGCCTGTGGCAGATATCACAATTCTAGTTCATGAGCTGGTCTACTCGAAGCGGCGGATAATACTTGCACAAAAATATTGAGATGCAGAATCGACTAATTAAGAAAAAAAGACACTAATTAAGTTTTTAGCTAACTGTATTATGGCCCGTATTGCAATTTACAAAATGCTAGCCGTGAAGTTCGCAAGGCGGATCCACTTGGAACGAATTTTCAAGATGACACCAGTTTCGAGGTACAAATTCCCGAACTTTGCGGAGAAATGCAGCACACAAGCAACTGGAACGCCACAACTGACCTTCCTGCAAAGTTCGGGAATTTATACCTCGAAACTGGTGTCATCTTGAAAATTCGTTCCAAGTGGATCCGCCTTGCGAAGTCCACTGCTAGAATTCGTAAATGCCAATATGGGTCGTAAGATAATTAGCCAAAATAGTTAATTAGCGAATTCTTGCTCATTAGTCGATTTTACATTTCAATTTTTTGTCCAAGTAGTGTCCGCCACTTCCAATAGACCGGCTCATAAACTAGAAATGAGCTCCCTGCCACAGGCAACCTTTAAACATTTTTGAAAGTGTTCGCTGGTAATAGGGACATCGTGGCCGAAGTGTCGGTTATGCTGGACTACGTGCTATCGTTTCGACGCAGCGTGCTGCTATAACGCGTATTTGCGTCTGGACGCCCTGCGTCAGTTATCGGCGTGGACAAACTTGTTCACGGTGTTTTTCTTTTTTCTTTTCATACGTAGCATATCATATGTTCATATCCCACTCCTCGGTATCTTAACAGGATAGATCCTGAACACTCACAGTCGTGCCCCAAATGTGGTCATGACTCATGCTCCTTCGACCACATGCTCTGGCTGTGCCCAGCCCTTGACGCCTCTCCACCCATCACGAAAGAACAATGGCAGGAATCTCTCACGAACAGCAATCTCCACATTCAACTCCGGGCTGTCCAGAAGGCCCACGACATTGCGGCGGGGCTTGACCTCCCGGTTCCATCGTGGGCGGAGCCACCGACTTGATCTTCGGGAGCCTCCGGTTTTGGCTCCCCGAGGTCTCAGTCCCTCAGGACTCAAATAAAGTTCTTGTCATGTCATGTCATAAGCCGGAATATCCGGACTTGGTGTGACCACGCAGCGGTCCGAAAGGGCTACGAAACCGCGACCGTTGGTCGGAATCGTACCCGCGATCTTTGGTGTTAACTAAGACAAAGTCCATTAAGGCGCAGTTAATTAAGATATAATTTATTAAGACACGCGGACCCGCGACCTTGTGACAGACACCGTTGGTTACGAAGCGGCGCTTCTGTTGACGTGGCCCGCAATGCTTCAGCATTAATTCCCGTAGAGATAACTAAGTGCTCCTTGATTATTATTATTATTATTTCTGACGACGCCTCTCCCTTCTCCTGCGATCATCCCATGGATGCCAGTTGCCACGAGCCAAAGGTCGTTCGTCACCCGTTTCACCCGTCACCCGATTCACCCGTTTCGTCACGGCATTTACTCGCGAAGCAGAAAAAAAAATCTTGTCTCCTCTGCCTACCATTCTATATCACCTCTGGGCTTTGCGCGCGAGTGCAAGGGTAAGCGCTGCAGCTTCTGCAAGGCTTTTGCGGGGAGCTTTCCAGACGGCATTGTGTCGACGGTTAGGGAATTCCAGAGAGCACTGTGGCAGCGGCCAGGGAGTTCCAGACGGCATTGTTGCGACGCCCCCGAAGTTCGTTGGAAAGGTCTCCCGCCCTGCCTCCACGTACATTACACGTGACAGCCACCCCCCCTCCCCTTCAACATGGCTTGCAAGACAGCTATGGAAAACTGTGGGTAACGGGATGAGCCTATGACGTCACCCATGACGGGACTGGCAGGCCGAGACCAACCGCAACATCGTGGGCCTTCTGGACGGCCTGGAGGTTCGCAGAAGGATGAAGAAAATCTCCAGACTGTCGTCTGTTGCCAGACGCATTGTAATAGAGAGTTCGATGGAAGCCCGTCTGGTCGCGACGAGACATGACAAAGACAGGCGTACGCCGTTTGACTTGGTCGGTGTACGTCTTTCTTTGTCATGCCAGACGCATTATTCACCATAGCAGTCACGAGTGCAAGCAGAAGCATTGAATATAGATGTCAGTGCAGCCGGTTAAATTTTTCGATTTTTTGCTGCATTTCATTGCCTTATCCGTAATCATTTTAACGGAAAAAAGTAAAACACGTTTTAAACGTGTTTTTTTTTTTACACCAATGAGGACTTTATTAAGCAATTCCTTAACTTATACCAGTGAACAAATTCCTGAACATGCATTCACAAAGTGTGTTGCATGCGTGGTGTGGTTGCGCGCGAGGGACAGTACAACTCCCGCCTCGTTTCTATTTAATTTCTTCATGCCTTGTTCAAGCTTAGTTCATCGCATAATTAGTCCAATATAACTTATTTAATACCTTCAAGTAGGGTGTCATAAGATGTCAACAAACACTGACACCAAGGACAACATCGGGGAAATTACTTGTGCTTAGTCCAATATAATTTATTCCATACCTTCAAGTAGGGCTATCATAAGATGTCAACAAACACTGACACCAAGGGCAACATAGGGAAAATTACTTGTGCTTAATAAATGAAATAAAGAAGCGATAAATAGGGAAACGATACTTCATTTATTAGTGACAAGTAATTTCCCCTATGTTGTCCTTGGTGTCTGTTTGTTGGCTTCTTGTGATACGACTAATAAAGATCGGGCCCCTCGGTTAACCCGCTTTCTTCAAGTAGGGGTGACTTTTGAGACAGAATCGAATATCGAATACCTCTCGAATAGTCCTCCAATAATGAACAGCCATTATCTCAATTAATACAAAACGATGTTCACACCTCGATATCTCTAAAGCTGGCAGGTTTCTGTTATTGAGTAGTACGTTATGAAGCGTTGTTAAACGCGCAAATGGAGCATTAGAAGCAAACAAGTACCTTCTCCGCACGTACAGGGCTCTTCAGAGAGCGAATGATCGCTGTGCAGCCTGTAAAGTATGGCTACTTAAGTGACGTAGCCTGCCACACTGTGCAAGTTCTCCCGTTCTATGTCTATAATATATGCCAGCGGGAGTGAAAATTTACCGTACTTTCGCTCAGATGTTATGTTTATTTGGGCGCAGTTTACGTTTTCAAGGAAGGAAGGAAGGAAGGAAGGAAGGAAGGAAGGAAGGAAGGAAGGAAGGAAGGAAGGAAGGAAGGAAAGAGAAAAGCAGAAGGGAGGGAGGTTAACCAGAATTACGTCCGGTTGGCTACCCATATGTATACACCGGGGGAATGGGAATGGGACGTCTTGAAATATTCCATGAAGTATTCGGAAAATATTAGCATTTACAAATACTGACTATTCGATTCCAAGAACGAATCGGATTGAACACTGTTCGATCCGTAATTCGATGGTTTCGAATATTCGCACACCCGCTACGCTCAAGTGTTCTTAGAAAAAATACTTGAAACCAAAGCGGATGATGCAAAATCTTGCTACGTTGATGAAGGAGACGTGGAAAACAAAACAAGACGCCGAAAAAATTTAATCCCTCGGTGCACTTTTCTTTTGAACAGAGCTTTCACGCGTTCAACGCCGTGGGCCCCGTGTTCATTGCTTCGTGTTCGTTCTTTCTGGCACTACGCAGGTTCACTGGGAAATAGCGTTAACGAAGACGTATACGCAATGACATCTCGATGGAGGATAAAAAAGCAGCATTTTCTACACCGTACATGCACTGCGCTGCACCGTATTTCGTGCACAGGACGGGTACGGGTCAAGCTTGAAAACCAGCCGCGTACAAAAAAAAAAAAGAAAAGAAAAAAAGAAAGCCGTACCATGAGGCGCTCCAATGTGTACTAGATTTTGGCGTGGGAATGTTAGCCAGCGCCACTTATGTTCTTGCGGCGCATCCTTTCAACCATAGGTGTCACGTGGTACGCGAACTTGGGAGCTCTCGCTTCGCACGTATCTAGCGCTATAGTTGCATCGCGAGCTGCGGATTATGCTAATTTTAAATTGACTAACAGAAGAACTAATTAATTAAAATACACGATCATAATATGCTTGCATGCTGCAGTAGATTTTGTTACGCTCACTGATCTGGACCTATTTTAGGTTCCGAATGTGTCTGCACGTGTGTAGCCGACACCTTTGAAATTTGGCTTCTCCGCGATAAGGGTCCTTCTGGAGAGAAGCCCGCTTTACAGGCGAGATGCAGAACAATTAAAGGGACAAAGGAAAACACTGAGCCGGGTAAGATTGATAAAGCATAATTTCAAAATTATTTTCGTTACGATGCCGCGGTGACAAGTTCAATAATGCAACGGGAAAATGAAGGCGTAACTTCAACTTTTCGAACTTCGCTTGGAAACGTTTACGCCGCACGTCAGTATGACGCCACAGATTTCAAAGCAATTTCTCCTATCGGGCCGCTGTGTTGCAGTAAAAGTTGTCTAAACTTCATGAGTTTGTAACTCTTTAAAAATACAATGTAGTCTATCTTTACAGATAAAAAAGAAAGATAACTTGGCTTGAGCAGACACCGTCCAAATGTGTGACGTCACGGCGAGTTAACGCAGGAACATCGAGGCGGCCTCGCCACCCATCGATCACTTCTGCGTCCTTTCTGGCTTATAAATTGCCTCCTCTTACGGTAAGAGTGTTTCTTTTTTCATGCACTGTAGAAGTGTAATTTGCTAATTCAACTCCAACATATTTTACTGCTTAGTGTCCCCACGAAAGGCCCAAGCTAGCACGCTGTGTGGCTCGCGTTGCGACGTTCAATATCTACAAGATATTAGAGAGCTTGAGCTTTGTTCGTAAACGTGGAAACACGGCGAAAATTCGCCTGGAGGGTCCATATAGCTACGATCGCGAAGAAACTATAGCTGGAGATGCGTTTCTTTCCGATTGTTTCACTGCGTCAGGCAGATTTCTGTCAAAGATGTTCACATATAGAACAAAAGCTGCGTGGCTACCCTTCCTTCCCCTTTGAATTTTTGCGTCTTTTCTGGCTTACCAATTAATTGACTTCCGCGTACAGTACTGCCATTTTTTGGAGTCACAGATGTGAATAATTTACCAATCCTTCCTCTTCGGCGTTCTTCTAACTTTCATCTAATAGCGATCGCAGAGGAGATGACATACTTTCACGTTTCAGGCTTTAATGGCTGCAGAGACTATAATTGGAATGAGGCTTTCTTCGAGGAGCTGTAAATTGCCAGAGGGTATAGCACGGTGTCCGATTTCAGGGTACCATGGTTTCTTCAGCCGTGGCTTCCGAAGTTGCACCGACGCGATTTGGAACTCGGAGGCCACAACATCGGCTAACAAATGAAAATGTAGATAGTAAAATAGCAAACGTGGACTTCTCATAACACGAGAGGCGGGTGCGACCACGCAGAAGGCCCTCTTCTCTGTTGACCGTGACGTCACGGGAGACGCTATTTGCAAAGACAACAAGCGCGCTGGATGTCCGCATAGTTCCAACACTTAAGCTGTGCGAGCTATCCGCTGGCGTGGCGTAAACGAACACACCTATAACCTTGCTCCAAGCATGGTCGTCTTTGTTGCTCTTCCTCATTTTCTTTTTTTCCTGCTCTTTCCCGGAATGTAGGTGTAATCCTGTCGTGACGTCACTGCGTAGCGACTGACGTAAACTCGAAACACGCGACAAAGGCTAGGGGAGGGGGGGAGGGTAGCAAGCGTGCGAAATTGTCTGGCAATTAGGCCTAAGGAAAGAGCGGACAAAGGAACGGCCATAAATAGGGGCCTCATTGCGTCGCGGGCGCGTCTTGGCAATCTTCTGGTTGCTAAACTACGCGCGGAAGCTTACTTATATAGTTAGGAGATGGATGTGGCGCCGACAAAAGAACGGCCAAAAATTGCTGCGTGACGTGGTCGGAGCGTTTAACTTTGACGACCTCTGCAGTCTGGCCGCGAAATGAGAGAGAGGGAACACTACAAGGCCCCTGCGCGCTTTCTTACGCAATTTGTCACTGTTTCGTGTCGACGTGTCGTAAACAGACATTTGAGTGTCGTCTGTCTTCTCCAAGGTCGTCCAGCGGAACAGCGTTCGGGAGGCTGTCACTTGCTCGTGACGTAAAAGGAGTCAGCCTCTGGAACAAAGTCTTAACGCCGTGGCGTGCTATTTTTCGCGAAGTAGAAGCTCCGAGTTGCTGTCAAGTGTTCACGTGGCAGAGAACTTTAAGAGCGCAGCGACTGATTTAGAATATAGGGTACGAAAAGTAACGGTGCTTCTACCGAGGAGGAACGAGGAAATTCCGTGTCGTCTGCCTCTTGCTCCTTTCGCAAATTCGTCAGCGAAAGGGTTGATCCCTCGGTGACCGCGTCAGCGGCGCGCTTTAAGCGTCAGCTCCCGTTATAGTGTGTACGTTAACAGAAGCAGAAAAATGCTAATTCAAAAGAATTACCCTGCGCTCGTGCAACATGCTGTACGCAAAGAAATGAGCTAGATACGTTAGTCTGCACCGTCCACGAAACGAAACAGTTCAGCCCTGACACTGGTGCTTCTGGAAATATTGCAAATGTCCGCAGTGCGGACTTCTCTGAAACCATGTACACGCTATGCCGAAAAGCACATGCGATAACGAAACTCAATTAGAAATGTGGAACGCTAATCGTGATTTCGCGCATTGGAGTCGCCAAACTGCTGTACGGTACGAGTGCGATATAAATCTGATATAATATATATCTGATATAAATTATCAGATAAATTATATCAGATAAAAATCTGATATAAATTATATGCACCAATGAATGCGCTCAAATGTTAGCGCTTGCTGTGGGATGCGTACGAATGCGTACCCGAACTGGAATGTGGTAGCATGGCCTGTTTAAACCAGACGAAGGCCTGATTCAAGAGTGTACAAAGAGCATAATTTTGCAGGTTATGCCTTACAATGGCGCAAGGGTGCATTATTTTGGCAGTGTAGCGGCACTGACGATAGCGTTACATTATTGGATATCGTTACATATCTTTACATTATCGTTACATTATTGGCACACCACTGGATATCGATGACGATAAAGTGTGATAATCAACATATGAAAGCATGCAAAACAGATTGCGTAAATGTACGTGCGCAGGTGGCCGCGTATATATTTATAACGGAAATGCACAGATGTCATCCTGATGTTACTCCACAACTGTAACCATTCTATAGTTGCCTTTGTCTAAAATTGCGCCGTGTACTTCCTGTTATGGCTTGTTGGTGGGCCAGTAGGCTCTGGATCATGGTGAACGCTTAACAGCGTGAACACACGAACATTCCTGAAGGATATAACATCATAAATGTCGTTATTACACCCGTAAAAATACAGAATTTGTCAAGGGTGTATTTCCAATGGCGTAAGGTGAACTCCACCATCACTGCAAGGATGTCACTTCATACAAAACACCTTTTTGAGGAGTGCAAGGGTGTAAGTAACGGACATAAAACGTTAGAAACACCCTTAGTCATGTAACTAATTTATTTACAGTGCCTGACGGTAGAAGCAGCTATATACGCCTATTACCAGAACACGCACTTATAAAGCGAGATACAACAAGGAAGAAGAAACGTGTGCTATCTGCCCAGCGGTCGATTTAGGCACTTCTGGACTTCTTGAAGCCCTTGGGTTCAGCGTGAGCAGGGGGAAAGCAAACACGTCCGCAATAGACATTAGTTAAAGGCGATTGGAAGATTGGTGGAAGTAGGGAAACGACAAACAACGAAGGCGTACGAAAACAGAGTTCACAATAGGGGTCCAGAAAGTTTGGTTATCGGAATTTATCGTGGCAGTTTTCCTTTCCCTTTTCTTTTTTAACATAGGTAGGACATTAGGCAATATAATAACAAGAGCCTGGTGGAGCGACCCACCACCCCGTTTCAAAGGGGGCGCTCATAGCATCCATCCACCTATCCATCCACACGAAGTGTTGGGAGACACGCACGCAACAGCGCTGGTGGTTCTTTATTCCAGGGTGCTGGGCGTTAGCTCCAGCCTTGACCGGGCTGGGTCCATCCATCACCGGCTGATCGCGCGTCGCCTCGTGAATACTCTCGCTCGGGGAAGTAAACGTGTACGGAGGGGACATGCGGGCACGTGCATCGCACGCATCGCGGCGCGTCGTCGTTCGCAAGACGAAGAGCGCGTGCATGCACGGGAGACGGCGGACGTCGGCACACTTTTGCAGCGCACGTGGCATTAATCAGCTCGCGGCAACCACGAGAGAGAGAGAGAGAGAGAGAGAGAGAAGGAGATTCTTGATGGGAAGGAAAGGTTGGGGTAAAGTGCAGCGCAGTAACTGTCTCAGCAGAGGACACCTCAACCGCGCTGCACAGGGGGTAGGGAATGAAAGTAGGGGGAGAGAAAGAGCACCAGAAACCGCGCCAATACTGTGTGTGTGTGGGGGGAAGGGGGGCGGCCTTGCGAGCCACGCGAGCCAAGCTTGATATCGAAGTTTTGAAACGTACGCAGGCGACCGCAGAAGTTTTCGGAAACGCGAATCGGCGAGAAAAAAAAAAAAAGAAAGCTATCTTCCCTTTGTACTTCGCCACCCTACATCAAATTTAAAGTTCAGCACGCAACGAGTTAGTCGCGAGGGGTGGCATCTTTTTGCACCTTTCAATTTCGGGGTTACGTACGGCATATACGATATAGATGACGAAAAATGTGAACCGTATCCAACAGATAAGTCGGTGTTTCACATATAATTTCCGATAGTTACGATATGGCAGGGAAAACTACTACTGGGCTGTATGCGCAACGTGCTGGCAGGGCATTGGTCCTCAGCTCAAGCAAGGTACCAACCGGGTGCCTTTTACTCGATCCCAACCTAGACCAATCCTTATACCTAACCTACAAGAACGCAGCGGCAAATATACACCGCTGTCAAACTCGGAATTTCATGCAGTCGCGCCAGTTAACAAATTATGCTCGCTAATTTCCGTGACGAAATGGCCGAGGCGAACTTTCAATACCGGCACCTTTCTGGGACTATATTTCGGAGCGCGTGCGTGTGCAATGCGGTTTTTGTGGGCGGAGTTCGCACTTAATTCTTAGTGGTAGCACGTGGCTCTTCGCGTGCCACAGCGTGACGTCTTAGGGAACACGAAGTGCGACTTACCGTATGAGGCGCCGGGGGACGTTAAATGTCAAACGGGCAATGCGGGCAACAGGCTGTGTGTTAACTGTTAACAGACGGCGTGCTAAGCGGGCAACAGGCCCGCTTAGCAGGTGCCTCTGCCAGTTCTTAGTGCGCGCTTGGCGTTCTTTCTTTTTACGGCGGAAGCCTTGTCTGCCCCATGAAGCGAAAAATCCGGCGTCCGGCGTTATCATCTGATGGGATCAAAACACGCGTGACCAAGTCATGACGTCACGTTCCCGGCTCTGGACCTGCTGCGGCTCGCACAGCCAAATCCCACGGTCAGCAGCGTCGGCCGGATGCCGTGGCCCACTCACAAAACACACCTGGCCCTCGCCCAAAATTAGATTACGGTGGAATAAAGCGGATTAAGGTTGGCATAGATTATAGCAAGGTGGAGTTTTAATTTAAGCTGATAACTTATACAAGTCTTCATGCTTTTGCCTTCAAATCACGTAAGGGTGCTTATGCGACTGTCAACTTTCTTTTGCTGGTTCCTCCACCGCTGGCACCTGGATATTATAGAGGACTATCACTGCTGTCACTTGAGCTAATATAGGGCACCAATAGCTCACAGCACAAGCATGGCGTCGATCATTTATTTCCGCATATACGATGTGGCAGCAGAAAAGTACAAAGCCCGCAAGACCTGCAGTGGAGGAACTGTTCATCCACAGTCTACTAGTCAACTACACAGTGCCACACGACGCAATCACAACACCACGCTTTGGCGTTCCGACCGTGTCTCCATCGTAGTGTGGCAGCTATGGGCTTTGTTAACTAACTCCAAAATGCAAAATATCGCGACCTGGCAATATTGCGCCAAGTTGGGGATCACGCGAAGTAGGGTGACGAAGGTGGCGAGAGCGAACATGTCACGGCAGCGCGACGGCAAGAAGGGGACGTGTGGCACAGGTGGGGCTGCGCCTAGTTGGGCGTTAGCGGGGTTCACGTGAAATAGGATGATGAAGGTGGCGTTGCACCAAGTTGGGGATTATTGGAGATCATGTAGATTTGGGTGATGAAAGTGACAGGATTGAACACTGTATCGCAGTAGGTCGACAGCACAGAGAAGCCATGCAGCGCTGTTTGTGCAGTAGCAAAAGTGGCATTGGGGATTATAGGGAGTAGGGCAATGGCAGTGTTGGAGGAGCCGCCCGACGCAGATTCCTGGATGCTACGGGTCGCTATGGCAACAACATAATATTGAAGCATGCCTACACGCCGTAGCACTCTATTTACAAGTACCAATGCTTGTGCTGCCGTCAGAATAAAATAAAATTTAATGGAGGTCACATGAACAGTACACCAACATAACAACATGCAAAGCTGAATAGATAAAAAATATCTCTCATACAGTTATTGCTGTCAAACATGCGTACAGGGAAATTATACTGTCACTCAAGCACTGCTAAATGCAAGCTGTTGAATGAATGAATGAATTCTGGGGTTTTATGTGCCAAAACCACAATTTGGTTCTGAGGCACGCCATAGTGGGGGACTCCGAATGAATTTTGACCACCAGGGGATCTTCAATGTGCCTCCAATGCATGGGACGCGGGCATTTTTGCCTTTCACCCCTATTGAAATGCGACCACCACCGCCAGGAGTTTATCCCGCGACCTCGTGCTTAGCAGCGCAACCCTGTAGCAGTTAAGCCACCGCGGCGGGCATGCAAAATGTTGCGAGACATCCAAACACTTTTGAATAAACATTTGCTCTAAAGACAAGTATTCAGAACCAGCATATGCTGTGTTTTTATGTTTGGAACGTTACATAAGAACTTATTTATATATAGTGGCTAAAACATACAGTTCCAACCCTGCTCAGGCGATGCAGACCAAGAATAGGTTAAAAACTAGCAGCGTGTATCACAGTGCAGCTGCCAATGATGTGCAAAATAAACGTCAGTCCAGATTACTACTGCTAAGACATTCCTTATAATGCCAACAACCATGCTTGTTCTGAACTATAAGGTGACAGGCCCTAACAAACTAGCACACTTTGAACTGAAAACTTTTGTTTAATTTTTGTATCCATGAAGTTCCTGTACCAGCACTGATACTCCTCACAAAGAGAACCAGATGTACTCAACATGTTTACTACTGAACAGTATTAGTGTACACATGACCACTGGAACTACAGTGCCAGTTTTTAATCAAGACAAACCATTCTCTGTGTATAAGTGTGGTGACTCGATAACAACAACATGACAATACAGTGACTATGTACAGGTACTGGCAACGCTAAGCTACCCATTTTCACGATTCAAGAGGCCGTTGTCTTGCGCTTCTTGGTGCTTGGCTTTTCGAAAAGCTGCTTCATTCCTCCAGCCTGGTTTGCATGGAACTTGAGATTTTGAGCTGTTTCTGACATCCACGGTGAGTCGAACAGGGTGGTGTCCTGGTCCACCAAATGTGTGTATTTGGTTCGACCAGACCGACCAAAGTTCTTGACCTGCATTTAACACAAGAGGAGTATGAACTCACACCTAAGGAAAATAAAACATGACTAAAGGAACTGGGGGCCGGGCACAAGATACAGTCGCCAATGGATACAGTAGAACCTCGTTGATACATTCCCATTACATACATTTTCCCAACGCCAACGTTCACAATCGAGAACACAAAAAATGACCCAATGAAGTTAAGATTATTGTTTACCGGTTCATACATGCTTTTAATAGGCAATAACCCAAACGCACCACTGTTAACTGCTGCAGATTGCAATCGTATACGTTTTCCGAATACTAGGTCCCATGTGAACAAGAAAAGACGCGATATAGAAGAGTACATAGCTGTCAGTCTCACATTAAAATGACGGCGTATAGTTTCTTATTATGGTATCAGCAAATCTCCGCCTGGGTTGTCGCACGCCGCATTCATGGCTATCGCCGTCCAGCCTTCTGCGATAAGCATTTTCACCTATCTCTTTTATAGCGCGAAGTGCATAGCGCCATTCGTAGCGTACTGCATGCTTTTAGTAGGCGATAATCAACATGCATCGCCGTTCCCTGCTGCAGACAGTGAGATATGGGCATCACATTTTGCTTCAGTGGCATCCGGCGTCCCTCACCATCTCAATTTCAACTCGGTTTCCAGTCGCCCTCTTAAACACCATGCGATAAGAAAACAACAAAATGCGTCTCGGTCCGCCGGGTTACCACCAGCTCGATCGTACTTGGGATCGTACTTGGGATCGTACGCTTTCTTGGTTAGTACGTTTTTCTCACGGTTTTCTCCAAAATGTATGCACGAGGTTCTACTGCAATTCGGAGTCGCATTCACATTTGGGGACACTGTTCGTTGGTTTCAAAACATTGTCACCATTTTTTTTTCTGGGGGCTCCTTTAATTACGCGAAATAAGGTATTAAAGATGGTTACTCACTTCCCTGCCTAAATTGCCTTAAGTGAAGAGGGTAACATGGTTGCAGTTTTCAAACACTTACCTGCATAACCTTAGGCAGGACAGTCTTGTCAAAGTGATCTTCCAGGGTGGGCGCAGAAAAGTCTCGTTTGTAGACATTGTCCTCCTCGTTCTGCAGTAACAATGAAAAGCAGGATGTAAAACGGGTAGCAATAGGTTATTTCACATAACTAAGCTGCATCTTTTTGCCTACATCTGTTTACAGTCCGGTAAAAAAAATTCAGCAAGCACTGAGAAAAAAAAAAGAGGGAGAGAGAACGGCTGTCAATCATCTCACCAGGAAGAAAGCACCTCTGTGAAAGTACTTCTGCAGGAACTTGTATTTTCCCTTGGACGCCTTGTTGGTGACCTGGCGCGGGTTGGCCCGGAGCTCGGCACGTCGCTCCTCTTCCGTCATGTTGTGCATGCGCTCAACCTCCATGCGCTCCTTCTCGTACCTGCAGAACGAGGAATGCCACGCACTTGCGTCAGAACACTGCAGCCTTCTCTTTGCCAACTTAGTCTTGTTATAGTTATGCTCATCAAGCCACTGCCACTGCGTTTCCAGATTAAAAAAACAAAACAAAACAAAAAAAAAAACAAAGAAAATCCCAGGACAGTTGAACAACGTTCACAACGTTGCACTTATGGCCAAAGTGGCAGTTGCGGAGCACTCGTTAAACCGCAGGCATCACATAAACATGATCTGTCAGCCTGCAACTGGCTGATAAACTTTTATGAGCTGCCTGAACTGCTGAGGCTGTCATAGTGAAGAAACTTGCCACACAATCAGTGAAAAGAATGAGCGGTACTGAGGAGTTCGATCTTTAGTAACCATGAGAAACCAAAGGGCAATGAAGACAAGAAAAGCATAGGGAAAGGTATCTGTTTCTCATTATTTAACTGTACAGTTAGGGTTCAGCATATTTGTCTTAAACAAAACAGAATAAAAGAGAAAAAAAAAGAAGTTTGCCAATTTTGTTTTTCAGTATTCGGTGGTAACTGGAAGGACTCAGTGAAAAAATTTATCAGACAGTTCAGACAGCAACCTGCACGTATCTGCAAGCCTCTAACACTCCAATGCAAGCAGCTTGGCGATGTCAAAGTCATGCTTAATCCTCCCGCCAAAGTAATCTTTTTAAAGCGAAGTTTTGTTGGCTTCTTCCATCAACTTTTGGACTGCCGCTGCTGCTGGCTCTGTCTTCCGCGTCGCGTTGAGAGGGGGGGGAGGGTTCAGAATGTGTGTATACATGGAAGGAGCATGACAGAGAGGAAAGGCGATGTGAAAAACTTGTTTGAACGTTTCCATTGCTTCACATAAGCACAATGCCTTCTGAAGCTCCCTGGCCGTTGCCTCATTTGCCTCTTGACAGCTGTAATTATGCGTGGTCTCCCCACAAAAGCATTACAGAAGCTGCAGCGCTTACCTTTCCACTAACATGCAAGTCCAGAGGGGATGTAGGCAGAATGGTACAGAGGAGGCAGAGAATGGGGTAGAACTGACGAAGTCACAAAACGAGTGAATAACAGCCTTGCCACTCTTAGGTTTACAGATCTCACACATTGGGGGAGGGTGGAAGAGGGAAAAGGTGACGCGACAAAGCAAGGAAATGCTACTGCTATAGACATGACAGCAGTTGTGGGCAAAGTGAAGGAAGGGTGCAGCACGACGTTTCTGCTATTTCTAAAAAATAAACACCATGCAAATTTGTCGAGTGGACAACTGATTCAGGGCGTGCAGACACAAAGCGGCATTGAAGCATTGTATGGTCTAGACGACACTATGCAAGCAGTCGTACGTCAAATCGACACGTATGTGCGTGCTGTGGCAGTTTTGTGGCTATGGCATTGTTTGAGGTCGCAGGTTCGATCGCAAATACGACAGCCAAATTTAGACGGGAGCGAAATACAAAAATGCTCTTGCACTTAGATTTAGGTGCATGTTACAGAACACTGTGACTTATAACCAGTTTGTGATTCTGGCACGTACTATCTGTTCAACACTCCCGCTACCATGCGATGTGCCCTGTGAAGCAATGACAACGCTCAACCCTCTCGGAGGTTATGAAAAGTGGCGCATAACAATGACTCAAGCATACACGTCTCCCTGTGTGTTCTGTGTACTATGTAGACAAACAGCAGTGGTGCACGCAAGGTAACATTTAACATCAACTCCACTCCATTTAACATCCACTCTCGTATTGGACTAAGAATTCAAGAAATTACATATTTGCCATCAACATCACCGCTAATTATCATCAGTCAAAGCAAACAGCACAGAAAGCTTCGCTTACATCGATTCCCACAGTGCATGGTATCTGTATAATCTTTTTTTATTAGCTATCTTTTTTTTAGCCCGACTGCAACTAAAACAAAACCAGTGGCGGAAAGGCGAGATGGGGGTAGGGGGAGGGGGCTGCGGCGTGTGCTAATGAGAGTGGTCTCCCCCAACCCAGAAGCCAGGGCCCGGGTGTGCTGAGATTACTGCAGTGCATCAAATGGCAAGTTCACAGATGCTAACAGTAGGTCACATCTACTTAGTGTTTCTTTTTCTATATTCGTTTGCTGCTTTACTCCAGCTAGTGTAACAAAGGAACCCTAATTCAAATTGTGCTTTAATATGAAGTGCACCCCTCTTAATTTCTGCATAATCTCATCACTGTATGACATTGTGCCTTTGCTAGACTGCTCCTTGAAAATTTTATTCAGTTTGTTCCATTGAAACGAAGACCTGCAATTCATTATACAGGTCACATAGGGGAACTGAGACAGAATTATTCCTCTGTTATACAGCTTATCTCATTGTACAGGTGTTCGTGGTAGAGATGCTCGAGTGCACTGAGCAAAAATGTAATGCTAAGCTTGATGCAAAAAATGATCCTCTGCAAGAGCTTGGCAAAATATGTTCACCGACAAAGACTAAATTTCTGGATAAAAATAAAAAATGAGTATGCTGAATTTCTGGAAAATATGAAACCAAGATTACTGAACCATACGTACAAAAGCACAGATGATGCTTAAGTTTATGATAGACTTTTATGTTCTTATAAAGGAAAAAAAATAATAAAGGATATGAAAGTGGAAGAGAAGACAACAATACTGCTGGCGGTAGTCAAACCAATTAATTAAAATAAATAAATCCTGGGGTTTTAACTGCAGAAACCACGATATGGTTACTGGGCACGCCGTGGTGGACGACTCTGGATCAATTGTGACGACCTGGGGTTCTTTTATAGTGCACTTAAATTTAGATCCATGAGCGTTTTTTGCATTTCGCCTCTATCGGAATGTGGCCATCGCAGCCAGGATCGAACACGCAACCTTGACCTCAGCAGTACGACGCCATAGCGACCGAGCTACTGCAGTGGATTTCGTACTGTATTCAAAAGACGCTGCTGTGCAAATTTAATGCGCAGCTAAAGTTCCCGCCAGAATGCAGCGAGAGCAGTTGGGAGTCGAACGCACGAAATCAAGGTCAGTAGCACTGCGCCCTAGTCACTGAGGCAACGTGGCAAAAACATTGAGTAACCAAGAAGATGAAAAACTCACTGCTCCTTTTCTTCCTTGTCACGCTTGATGCGCTTCAGCTCGCGTAGTTTCCAGGCTTCGTATGCTGCCTCGTCGTTTTCGTCATCCGTGTTGACCCAGTCCTCCGAGTCATCAACACGCTTCTCCTCCATCAACTCTTTCTTAGTCTCTTCTTCCACGATCTGAAACATTTGACGCAGGCACGTGTTATGAGCCTCTGGATTGGCTGGAGGGATGAGTATGTGACGGGTGGCTGAGAGTATTAAGCTGAAAAAAGCATCCTCAAAGCTACTGTATACTAAGCTTAATAACTAATGGTTGTTGCTGTATGTCATAACTGCACTGATATCTTATTGTAACCAACTCACAGTTTGATCTTTTTGTGCTTACGATACCTACATATGGTACCATTCAGCTGGTCCCTACTGCACTCTGACATGGATTGCAATGATGTGAAGACAACATTGTTTGGCAACATCGTTGACAACTTCATTGGAGCGAAAGAAAGCGTGATCGAGCCGAACATGCAGCTGCTCGCCAGAGCAATCGGAGGCTGGAAGAGGAAAAACGTGAGCAGGGCTTCTGTTGTAAACAAACAAAGAAAAAACTGGCTGTGGATTAGCTAAGGTTAAGCCCAGGATGCGAAGCATACTAGCCTTTATTTTAACGCGACAGCATTAAGGAGCTCGTGTCGCAGAAAAGCCGGTGTCGTCGGCGTGGGCTCAGGCGTGCGGCGCTTGCTGAGGCGCACATTTCGTTGTCGCGCCGAACGCTGCGTTGCTCGACGCTCACCGCGTCCGATGCGGGACGCGTAGTCGCTGCGCCGTAGCAAAGCCACCTAGAAACAGTCTCTGTAGCATGCCACAACCTTCGCTTCTCATTCCAACGAGCAGCTCTGTCTCCAGGAGGCATCTCACTCGTGAGCATTCGTGAGTGTCTAGCAGAGCAAGCGCAGCTGCTTATATACCGCCGCGAGCGACGGCGCGAGCTGGAGCCCCGTTTCTCCTCTGTCGTGACGTCACGGTGTCATGTGGTATTGAAGGCGACACCGCCGCGCCTGAGCAGCTGGGTTGAGCTCTCGTAATATGCTTCGCATAAAAAGAAAGTGCTCAGGTGCCAAGGAATGCCACTGTGGCTGACATCATGCCAACTATGGAAGCTGCAGGAGCCACGACCGAAATTCTACCAGATCTCATCCACGCTGCCAGGTTCAAAGTGAGAGAGGCTCCAAGCACGGTGCTCTGGAGCACTTGAAGAAGACCAGCCAAATGCACCATTAATGTGAACACGGTCCAAAATGTTTTTTTCACCCTGCAATTCCAAAAACTTCTTGGCAACTAATGATGGCCCAAGTGATTGTAAATGGCCATTGTGACGAACAGGCAGATGTGCTGGCTGATAGTTACTAAATGCCGGGGAGTTACCCATGATGTCATTGTCATAATGACGGTAACATCTTCAATCTCGTTAAGCACATGAAGCGTGACCATCTAGGCTGGTTTAAAGGGCGGCTGTAATGAGATGAAATTGACTAACCATGGTATGCAAATGCTGGCTTAAAGATTTTAGGAATGGTCTGCTCTGCTGTCACGGTAATGCTTCATAGCCATGCAACCATAATGCAAGCATGGTTCAAACACCCTTGTTCACCCTGCAGAAAATGATGAAGGTATCCAGTGATAATGCATTGCAAATGCTAGCTTCTGACCTTACCCACTCATCCCCATACATAAAAAACACATAAAAATGTTAGCAATTCGCACTTTAATACCTCCATTTCTATCGTCCCTTCCCATTTTTTTTTTTGTGCACAGCACCTAGCACAAGACAGCATGAATGTGCCAAGAAAAAGAAAAGAACAAAAAAACTGCCGAGGACAATACCGTAGTGGACAAAAATGACATGTGTGTTGCAAATTAGTAGCTTTTCAGAAAAATGGTGTCAACTCAGAAAACTTGCTGCTGTCTTATTAAATTTAATGAGTTCAACGCTGAAGCAACCACTTAAGTCTGCCAATCTTTCTTTCTCACCTTCAGTGTGGTGCGTCGCCTTTCTTCAGCAATGCGCTTTGCCTCGTGCTCGAGTTCCTTCTCCTTTTGAGCCAGTCTCTCGCGCTCCTGGATTGTGACCCTGTCACGCCTGGATTTAGGAAGAGATTAGTCAGATGTCAAAGATCCTGAGGTTCTGAAACTAACTACATTGTACAGCGGCAACGATAAAAAAAAAAGAGAGGAGAGAAAGAAATTTGCGCAAGTGAATGCTGATGGCAGTGGCTATATTGCAGTACGCAATGCTGGCGCAGCTGATATGCAGATGGCAAAAGTACCAGGCCAGCGCCATTTCTCATACTCGGGGGTAGTTCGGTGGACATTTGCAGGTCGGGAGGTATTATTTTTCATTCTGACAGCTGGCCAGCACATGAATGCGAGATGGCAAGATGGCGACATAAATTTGTGAATGTTTGAACGCTGCTACAGATCACAGGTGACCTCACCCATCCTGCAAACGTGGGAAGAGCCCATCTACTTATTTGTGCACAACAGTGCTGCCTATCTTAATTTAGTAGCTTTGGTCAATGCTCAATTACGCCATTTTTTTTAAATTGCCACCGGACTGCCAAAATGACATGTGGTTCAAAGAACCACAACGTGAATACGGAAGGTGGAGGAACATGGAAGAGCTGGTGCCTGACAAACGAAATGAAGGACTGTGTGAATGCAACATAGCCAGGAAAATGTAACAGCCTGAAACATGCCAAAAGGCATCTGCTGTTTATCCACAGTAGAGAACAGACCAATGAATTTCTAGCCCTAGAAACAAATTTTTAAAGAGAGGTCACGTATGTGTTACCAAGGTGAAAATGTCAAAGTTCACTGAAAAATGGTCACAGTAAACATACATGAGAAATACTAGCTGCGAATATTTTTTGCTCACTTTCGTGTTATCAACTTAGTACAGAACCAAACTGTTCAAGAGACTTGCAAAGAAAAGTAAAAAATTCAAATGCTAAAGCTTTATGTAACAAAACCACAATATGATTGCGACGCATGCTGCAGTGGGGAACTCAAGATTAATTTTGACCATCTGAGTTTTTTTAATGCGGACCCAATGCATGGGTGTTTATGCATATTGCTCCCATCATAACATGGCCATTGTGGGACATATTTCATGCCATGCCCTTTGGCTCAGCAGCACATTATAGTCATTGTGCCACCATGGTGGTTAAAGAGAAGGTGAAGATGGAGTAGTAGAGCAATAAAGAAAGAAAGGACACTGACATATCCATGTGCTTTATACTTGTGCAAACGGGGGACCGTAATATTTTAGCAGGAATGCTGTGAACCGTTAAATAAAAAAAAAAGTTGGATTCTGTTATCTTATGTGCCAAAACCACAATTTGGTTACGAGGCACGCTGCAGCAGAAGGCTACGGATTAATTTTGACTACCTGGGGTTCGCTAATGTGAAGGTTAATAAGTACACAGGTGTTCTTGCATTGTGCCCCGAGTGAAATGTGGCCAATGCAGCCATAATTAAACCCGCGACCTTGAGCTAAGCCGCACAACGCCATAGTCACCAGGCTACCGTGGCGGGTCAATAATGTGACTGTGAAATGTCAAATGTTTCGGCCTTTTAAACTTTTGCCTGGTGCTGCACAGCGGATAATATGTGAACTACTACATTACCTATTAAGTGAGCACACACTTATCTTTTATTTGAGAAGTTTCAGAGTACCCTTAATGTGAAAGAAAATAATAATAATAAACAGAGAGAGAGAGAGAGAGAGAGAGAGAGAGAGAGAGAGAGAGAGAGAGCCTCGTGTAAGTTACAAAAAGGATGCACTGACTTACTTACCCTACAGCTAGAATAGAACTGGCAGAACTTTCGAAGTTAATCAACAAGCGTAAGACAGCTGACATAAGGAAGTATAATATGGATAGAATCGAACATGCTCTCAGGAACGGAGGAAGCCTAAAAACAGTGAAGAAGAAACTAGGAACTGGCAAGAATCAGATGTATGCGTTAAGAGACAAAGCCGGCAATATCATTACTAATATGGATGAGATAGTACAAGTGGCTGAGGAGTTCTATAGAGATTTATACAGTACCAGTGCCACCCACGACGATAATGGCAGAGAAAATAGTCTAGAGGAATTCGAAATCCCACAGGTAACGCCGGAAGAAGTAAAGAAAGCCTTGGGAGATATGCACAGGGGGAAGGCAGCTGGGGAGGATCAGGTAACAGCAGATTTATTGAAGGATGGTGGGCAGATTGTCCTAGAGAAACTGGCCACCCTGTATACGCAATGCCTCATAACGTCGAGCGTACCGGAATCTTGGAAAAACGCTAACATAATCCTAATCCATAAGAAAGGGGACGCCAAAGACTTGAAAAATTATAGACCGATCAGCTTACTGTCCGTTGCCTACAAACTATTTACTAAGGTAATCGCAAATAGAATCAGGAACACCTTAGACTTCTGTCAAGCAAAGGACCAGGCAGGATTCCGTAAAGGCTACTCAACAATAGATCATATTCACTCTATCAATCAGGTGATAGAGAAATGTGCGGAATATAACCAGCCCTTATATATAGCTTTCATTGATTACGAGAAAGCATTTGATTCTGTCGAAACCTCAGCAGTCATGGAGGCATTACGGAATCAGGGTGTAGACGAGCCATATGTAAAAATACTGAAAAATATCTATAGCGGCTCCACAGCCACCGTAGTCCTCCATAAAGCAAGCAACAAAATCCCAATAAAGAAAGGCGTCAGGCAGGGAGATACGATCTCTCCAATGCTATTCACAGCGTGTTTACAGACCTGGAGAGAGAGACCTGGAGACCTGGATTTAGAGACCTGGATTGGGAAGAAATGGGGATAAAAGTTAATGGAGAATACCTTAGTAACTTGCGATTCGCTGATGATATTGCCTTGCTTAGTAACTCAGGGGACCAACTGCAATGCATGCTCACAGACCTGGAGAGGCAAAGCAGAAGAGTGGGTCTAAAAATTAATCTGCAGAAAACTAAAGTAATGTTTAACAGTCTCGGAAGAGAACAGCAGTTTACAATAGGCAGCGAGGCACTGGAAGTCATAAGGGAATACATCTACTTAGGGCAGGTAGTGACTGCGGATCCGGATCATGAGACAGAAATAATCAGAAGAATAAGAATGGGCTGGGGTGCGTTTGGCAGGCATTCTCAGATCATGAACAGCAGGTTGCCATTATCCCTCAAGAGAACAGTGTATAATAGCTGTGTCTTACCAGTACTCACCTACGGGGCAGAAACCTGGAGGCTTACGAAAAGGGTTCTACTCAAATTGAGGACGACGCAACGAGCTATGGAAAGAAGAATGATAGGTGTAACGTTAAGGGATAAGAAAAGAGCAGATTGGGTGAGGGAACAAACGCGAGTTAATGACATCTTAGTTGAAATCAAGAAAAAGAAATGGGCATGGGCAGGACATGTAATGAGGAGGGAAGATAACCGATGGTCATTAAGGGTTACGGACTGGATTCCAAGGGAAGGGAAGCGTAGCAGGGGACGGCAGAAAGTTAGGTGGGCGGATGAGATTAAGAAATTTGCAGGGACGGCATGGCCACAATTAGTACATGACCGGGGTTGTTGGAGAAATATGGGAGAGGCCTTTGCCCTGCAGTGGGCGTAACCAGGCTGATGATGATGATGATGATGATGACTTACTTTCGCACAAATACAGGCTTCAGACGTGGCCCGGTGTCCTCTTCCTCAGACTCGGTGTACTCTTCATATTCAGATTCTTCGGACTCCTCTTCATCCGAGCGGCCCTCATCCTCCAAATCAAGCAGCTCCTGAGAGAGAGAGAAGTCCGGATAAATAAACAACTCACAGTTCAACTAAGCCAAGCACAGATTGTTCATTCAGCATTGTCAAAGCAATCAGGGTGAATGGACCAAGCACAGTAGACGAAGAAATGCTCTTTACTGTAGCACAGACGAGAACGTCCGTACTGCTATCTACAACGCTCTGTAAAAGTGAATGTTGACATCCACAATACAGCATGTCTCCCGTCACTTATGCTCACAAACTGCCGAGATCAATCCATGTCATCATCACCAGTTTATTTTCATGTCCTCAGCAGCACGGAGCTGTCCATCAGCGATCTCCAATTACCCTGTCTTGTGCTAGCCGATTCGAGTTTGCACCTGCGATTTTCTTAACTTCATCACCCTACCTAATTTTATGTCATTTTCGGCTGCGCTTCCCTTTCCTTGGCACCCATTCTGTAATTCTAATGGTCCACCGGTTATTACATGGCCTGCCCAGCTCCATTTCTTTCTCTTAATGTCAACTAGAATATCGGCCACCCCTGTTTGCTCTCTGATCCACACTGCTCTCTTCCTGTCTTTTAACACTTCAACTAACATCTTTTGTTACACCGTCTTTGCACAGTCCTTAACTTGTTCTCGAGCTTCTTTGTTTGCCTCCCAGTTTCTGTCTCATATAGTACCGTATTTACTCGCATAATAGTCGCACTCGTGTAATTATCGCAACCCCTGAAGTCTGTCATCAAAATTCAATTTTGGTTATTTCCCGTGTAATGATCGCACCCCGAACTTGCCGCAGCGATATGTCGTGTGCCAGGTCTAGCTAATAGTGCTCGCGCTTACCATCTGTCGAATGCTACGCGAACGACTCTTCAAGACAAACCTAGCGGTTCTCACACACCAAACATTCTTAAGCAGATGCCCCCATTTCATTCCTTTCATCACTTTCCCACACTTCCACGACAAAAAAAGCTACAACCAAACTTGCCTTTATTATGTGTAGGCTTTATGATGGTTGTGGTCAACAACAACAACAAAAGTGCCTTTCGATTCTTCTCATCTGTACTTGTGGGCACGCAACCAATTGCGAGCGGCAACGATAGTAGCCACGTTTACACTGGTACATTAGAAGTGTACCTTATTCATACGCCGACGCTTGTAAAACAGCTAAGATATTCGCCCACGCTTAGCGGAAACATGCGATATTAGGATAGTAGTGAAGACAAATGCCGCAGTTTCCGCAGCATGCCCACCATGTGTTTCTATGTCACTGGCAGCTAAGTGCGCCCATCTGTTTCCGTCCCCTCAAAATGGACATGGCTACGTCATTGCCGCAAAGTTGCCGATATTATTCATTACTGATACGGAAGAAACTGGTTCAATGCGCATAATGTACTCATGAGAAGAAAAAAAAACGCGTTCGCCGTGCTCGGCTTGCTCCTCCGGCCGCCATTTTTGTTTTGGTGCATCGCACTACATACAACGGCAGCCGCCTATTTGTTGACCTGTTGTCATCCTGCGACAAACGCGGGATGAAAAAAAAATTTTTTTCTCGCACCCCTGAATTCGCATCAATTTTTTTTAACAAGAAAGTGCGATCATTATGAGATTAAATACGGTAGCACCAGTAGAATGCAACGATTGTACATTTTTCTTTTCAATGACAGTGGTGCATGTACACAGATGCAAATAAATATATGAAATAAATATATGAAATAAATGTCTACAAGCAACGTTATAGGCAATGAGGTGCATCACACTAGGCAGCTTTGATTTGACTCTACCAAATTACTGAAGCTATTTTAGTGGCAAGCACAACTTTTTCTTAACAATGTTAAATTGTATCGAACTGAGTGCACCAAAAAGCTGTTTGAGTAGAAGTAACAGTGCAAGAGAGTATCCAAGTCAATGACAGTGTTAGTAAATTTGTGTTTGAGGTGAAGGTGATTTCCGCTTTCGACATTCCGAGCAGTGTTCAGACCGGCAATGATGTCCAATATACTAAGCAGTTAGGATGTCCCAACACCATCATCAGAGGGCAGATATTCATGATAGATGACTTGAGCTCCTGCTCAAGCCTTAGTAACCAATGTAGGTGTTACCGATGGATGATGCCTTGTCAGTGCTATGCCAACATAGTTTTGGGACTTAACAACCAGGAAGAGAAATGCTACAAATGCGAAGCTAATATAAATGATTTCGTGGGGACTAATCAGCCCTGGCATTGAGCTTTAAGAGCCGGGAAAATGTAACAAAGAGGAACATATCAACATGGTTCTACCGTGCATTTAGAACACACTGCAACGATGTACAACTGCTATAATTATGTTCCAACATCGTTTTATTTTTTTAATGAATTCAATATGTGCGAGATGTGAATGAGGTTACTATTCTTGGACTACATGAAACAAATCAAGTGGTAAAATGAATAAAGCAGTAAATATTTCTATTTCTCCAAGGTGAGACCATATAACAAAACCAGCAAACTATCCCTGCATAAGCTTGCCCAAGACATGATGTATGTAAACCTACTCACCTCCTCTTGAGCTCTTGCCAAAGCCCGTTGTCTCAGCATCAGACGTCGGCGCTCAATTTCCTGCAAGGACGGAATTAAGACGAGTGCTCTGTAAAACCATGTTGTTTGCATAATATATATTCTCTAACAAGTGATCCATAATCTGAATAAGCAAGTACATGTTTTTCTGGTCTAAAAAAATATAAAGAATGTCACAATGTCACTGTTATTAATACACATTGAATATATTCAAACCTGGAATCCACACCATTGTTTTCTTTACACTCATTCAGTGAAAGAAAAATAAATTAGAAGAAGAGAGAGACATGCCACATTAATGAAGAAAATGAAGGTGAAAGTGCACAATAAAGGCTTTTTTGCACCCTAGAGTCATTCTCAGTGCAGAAAAAGTCTAAAGACATTATGTGCAGTGAATTCAGTCATTTACAGATGGCACATAATTTTTTTTTCTTTTTTAACCAATATGATATTGAATAGCCTTGGTCAGAGGGCGCCACAGATCATGCGAGGTGGCTATTTGTGCATCAGACATTTGAATGTAGCATCTTCTCACGTATTTTCTGTTTTGGCTTCCAGTATTTGTTACCCAGTCACAGTTCCAGAAGTAATATCTGCTGATGTGGTTTAAGTTAAAATTTATCTTAGTTGAGTTACATATATAGTTAACTCAACTGAATTTAAATACCAGGCTTCCCAGCGACTAACTTCACTGATTACAAAATGGCGAGTAATAGATACTAAAGGATGTTTTATTCATAACACATCAGTGGATGTTAAGTAGTTGTGTCAATTAAAAACTAATTGACTGATTAACTTATTACTTTCCAATTTTACCATTGCCAGTGAGAAATTTAAATATCCCAACCATAAAAACCACCCATCTGCTAGATGTCTTGTGCCTACACCTACCTGAAGAAATACGCACTAAAAACATGCAACGAAGTGCGCAGAAGTTCCAGTTAGCATGTGTCAGCTTTGTGAAAAGATACAGCAGGTATTATATAGCAGTTGAGTAACATAGAGCACAACATAAATTTTTCATTTCCAGAGGCGGAAATGCAAGAAATATTAAATGTTAAGATTTGCACAATTTGTTCTCATGAAAGCATGAAACTCAAATGCACCTCATCATCAAGCTCTTCAGCATCGCTGTCTTCTTCTCCATCTCGCCACCGAGCAGCGCGCATCTCGCTTTCGTCCATCGGTTCTTCTCCATCAGCACCAACAGATATGACCTCTGGCTCATGGATCATCCTGTGTCTTTCCATTCTAATAGCAAAAAACAAAAATAAAGGGTCACCCAAATGAACTCACTGAAAGTAATACTGGCTAACATTGCTAGTATATCCCTAACCGCATCACTCCACCTAATTACGTGTCACTATTGGTTACATTTTTGTCCCCTTCACAACCATTCTGTTAGTCTAATAAAGACCACAGGCAATCAGTTCTATGCACCACATGACCTCCCAACAACAAATCCTGCTCTTAAACTAAACTATCAGCTGCTCATATGTGGCCTTGATTGCACATTTCAGCCTTCTGTGGTGGCATCACCAGCGTAGATGACGAAATGACATGTGGGGAAAAAAAACAAGAGAGAGACAATGCTTCAGGAATAAACAGTGTGTGTGTGTGTATGTGTGTTTGGGGGAGGGGGTGATCTTAAACGATTTCTATGCGATAATGAAGTTCCATTCAAACTACTGCCATCATAGTGATCAGATTCTCAGAATTACAAAAATAAAGATGCCATGTTTCTCAATGAAGCAAAATTAGAAAAAAAATATGAAATGAGCTATGTAATGCTTCCATACCATTTTCCCGTGTGTCGGAACGAAATGAAAGCCAAAACAAAAAATGAAAAAAAAAAGCAATATTTTTGCTCGGAATGAAAACATAACCGAAACGTTATCTATTGTTTTGTTTCGGAGTGAAAGTGAAATATTTTTGATCGGTTTTCGGTTCAAGTGAAAAATTTGTAATCTGAAAGAGCCGACTTCAGGCAACGTAAGAATTCGTGCATATATCTTGGGCAGGGATAGTGTGAGCGGTAGCTGGTCGAGCACTCCATTTATCTAAGCCTGTTGCTCGGTGCAATAGCAGATCAATATCGTAGCAGAAACCCAGAGCTCAAGCGCTGAAGAGCTTATTGTCTTGTTTTATACAGGTACAACGCTTTATTTCCAAAGTTTTATAGTTCGTTTTATCGGAACAGCGGTCTCTCATTTCAGCGAGGAGAGTCGATGACGTACTGATTCTGAGATCACGCTCAGCAGCTTGAATCAAGGCACTGATCATAATCTCCAAATTTATAATTCACTTGTCGAGAAAAAGAAATACTACATTTTATTGCTTCGAAAATTTTGGCATGCAAGCCAAAACCGTTATGAACTATTATAGATATTTTTTTCCAGAGCAGAACCGAAATGGAACTTTTTTCAGTGGAACGAAACTAAAACCAGAACAAAAAACATTTAATTCCAACACCCTGCCATTTTTTTCCCTTGGTTACTTTTTTTGCAAATCATTAATGTACAGCAAACCAACACTGAAAAGTGATCAGTGTTTAATGTAGTTACTTGCGCATTATGAGACTTGGTAATGAGGCATCACTAGTAACTACTTATGTCACATATAGTGGTCACAGCAGTTCACAAATATTGCTCTTAAGTGACAGTAAATAATCACTGCTGAAGGGACAGCTCTGAGTTGTTACAGTTTATAACATTATAATGGTACCAGCTGCCTAGCCTGCACCTATTTCCTGGTGCAAGACTCATTCCATGGCATAGATGACACCCTTTCCATCACGAGTCAGACTGTGCTAAAATGTTACAATAGCTTACAGCAATAGTTCACTTTACTGCACAGAGCTTTTCAAGACACTGTAAAAGTACAATCTTACCGTTCCTCTTCGTTAAGCTGCTGGTCTCTTCGCTGGAGACGGCGCAGACGTGGGTCATTTTTTTCGGCTTCCTCGTCGATGGGAATCGGCTCCGGAATGACTGGTTGCTGCCGCCGCTCGAATGTGAACTCATCTCCACTTTCTTCATCGCTGCTTTCTTTAGGAGCATATTTAGGTCTGTGGGTAGCAAAGGGGGTCATAAGCACAGGGTGCCAAGCAAAATAAATGGTTCACAGGAAGCAACAATGGTTAACAGGGGAACTGTCAGCCTGAAGTCAATGTTGACAAAGGAACTTCATCACCATGATGAAGTCAAGTTCTTCTGTTGAAATGCAGGCTTCAGGCTGATGCTTCCCTTGTTCAGTCTCTGCTGACCATGAGCACAGGGGGAAATGATAAAATTATGGTAACGCTGCTAGTCCAAAGATAAGTTCAACTGTGCTCATTTCGCCATAATATTAATCAGAACATCACCTCTATGAACACAGTCACCAGCCCCACCGCTTTGTCAATACTGCATGCAATTATGGCATTTTGAGCTTATGTTCCAGAGGCTGGCTACCAGTAATCTGGAAGAGTCTTCCGGAAAGAGTCCACTTACCTTCTTCCAGATATGTATCTGTGCACTTTCACTTTTTGCATGGAAACCTCGCCTAGAAACGAAAGGGCAAACTCAGATTATTAGGCTCTTTATTAGTGCATTAGGTGCATTATCATAACATGCTGATAGCCGGCTGAGACGTTCCTTCGAGAGATTCCTACGGAGTGTAAATTGCCCGTTAGTTAAAGCACGGTATATTCGGTACCTGGTCGCTGAATATAAGTTCAGGTTTATGGTTCAACATTTAGCACTTGGAACTGACGGTAAAAAAATAGAAATCCGCGAGAGCCTCCGTCAAGAACAAAACGAAACAAGCAGAACATACTGAAGACTTTCGCGAAACGAAAATGTTCAAGTGGGTCATACCGGCTCAACAACGCTGTCATACTCCTGTATATGAACAATCAACTCCTGAATGAAGAGGCGTACAACTAACAGCCACAAGTATGCGTGAGGCGATAAAATAAACTGCCATTTATTTTCCAGCTGGATCGGCATACCCTGCCGAGGATTTGAACGGTCAGCGTACGATGAATCAAAAGCACTTACCCTTTTCATTGAGGACGGGGATGGCGCCTGCTGTTGATTGAATGAGGTTTGACGCCTGAGAGGCACTCATCGTGCCCGACATTGCGGCCCGATTTTATAGTAACACGCGCAAATCTCTTCGCAAACACTACTTCCACTTGCGACTGGGTCAGCCTAGTCCGACGCTCACGAAATCGTACCACAGTCGCACATAAACATGGCTAGTGGATTTAGCCCTAACTCGGCTTTACATGGATTGTTTGCTTGGCTCATTTTCAACTAATTGTGAAAAAAAAGCAATAAAACTACATAACGCGCCAAATAGTACACAAATATTTTTATGTAAATTTACTTGCATAGTAGACAAAATGTAATAAAATTATAATTAGGGCTATGGTATTACTCTATAGCTTGACTTCATGGGCTAAGGAATTAAGGCCTGAGAGAAGGTAACTAGCGCCTCAGTCGTGCCATATGTCCACACAAGTCGATTTACTGCAAATGGACGCCTTTGCTGCTGCGTGCGTTCAAAAAACGTGATACCCATGTGGCGTTGGCGCCTTTGTAGACGTGCATGTTTTCCACTCGTTCATCGCGTTCAAAGGCGTCGTTGACACCTGCCAAGCAAGCTGATCTGCCATTTTATGAAGAGAGCTCGTGGTAAATAGCTGGCAACGCGAACAGTGCCGTACGGTCGCTGTTTCTTGAACCTGTGCCTTCATTGCCGAAGCCAATTTTTAAAGCGAAAAGCCGATCAGATCTTCACGCCCTCAGGGTATCATGTCAATTCTTCAATGTTATTCGATACACAACTGAAAAAGGTTCGTCATGAATCTGTGGCCCGTTTCTCTGATCCGGTGTCATTGAGGGCAGGTATCTCCAGACTGCTGTAAAAAAACAACTTGTTTCCCGCACTACAAAAGTAAAGGCTTTCTAGTTGCAGTAGCCGTTGATGTCAATTTGAGTAGCAATGTTGCAAAACACTTTAGCCAACCGTCTTTGCCACCTTAATTACGCGCATAGCGCAATGCTAGCTGTGTAATCGCGTAGATTTTATTGTCATTTGCAATCAAGTAATCAACGGGCTTTCCATCCCTCAGGTGCGTGACAAACTGACCACGACACACGTCCAGAAGTCACGATGCTGTCGAACGTCGACTTGCTTTCCAACTGTGAGCGCGACTTCATCAAGACCGCAGTCTCGGAAGATAAGCGTGTCGACCGCCGGACTTCCAAGGAGAGCAGAAACGTGCGAGTCTCCTTCGGCCTCGACAGGGGATGCTGCGTTGCCTCGCTCGGCGACACCAAGGTGCTGGTGCAGGTAAGGGTAGCCAATTGTTGATCGATGTTGCTTTCTTTTTTTTTTCGACATGACACTAGCGAGGATTGTTGAACATAATCAAACTTTCTACAACTGGTACGCAGGTGTCTGCTGAAATCATAGTACCCAAACCTGGAAGGCCGACGGAAGGAGAACTCTTTGTGAACCTTGAACTGTCACCGATGGCGGCGCCACACTTTGAAGCAGGTCGACTTGGGGACTATGGTGTTGAGGTTTCTCGCCTGTTGGAGCGCTGCATTCGCGACTCTCACTGCATTGATCTCGAGTCTCTGTGCGTGGTGTCCGGTGAGAAGGTGTGGGCACTTCGGGTCGATGCGCAAGTGTTAAACCATCAGGGTAACATTGTTGAATGTGCTGGCATAGCAACGATCGGTGCGCTCATGCACTTTCGTAGGCCTGATGTAACTGTCATTGGGACAGAAGTGACTGTCCACAACCCAAGGGATCGTGAACCAGTTCCTCTGCACCTACACCACTATCCTTTCCTTGTGTGCTTTGCCTTCTATGACGACGGAAAGACCGTGCTCATTGACCCTACTGATCTGGAAGAACGGATTGCCGAGGGACTTCTGTTTATCGCTGCAAATGCCCATGAAGAGATCTGTTTGTTGCATCAGCACGGTTGCACTGTTCGCAGGGATTTGGTGTTGCTCTGTTCCAGACTAGCCTCGGTGCGCGCCAAGACACTCGCTGAGAAGATTAAAGCTGAAATTGCCAAAGATGATGAAGGTAGGATGAAAAACAGAAGGGTTGGTTTTGCCGCTGCCCTTGAAGTTGATGAGGATGAACATCTGACAACTATGTTGGAGCCAGAAAGCATCGAAATTGACGACATGGAGCTACAGGAACCCCTTACTGAAAGACCAATCACAGCAGTCAACACACCGGAGGTTGTATCCAAAGCCAAGGTGTTCTTGGAAGGCTTAGGGACGGCAGTGATTGGAAAAGGTGGTCCTAGTAAATGGGGTGTCTTGGAGCATTCAGATCATGCAGGCAAAAATGCAGGAAAAGGTAGCAGAAAGAGGAGAGGGCCTTCGCTACAAATGGCAGAAAACAGAAGCGACAGCAGCGAAGAGGAAGAGGTTATTGTACTTCAACCTGAAGACACCAATGCGAATACAAGGGCTGCACAACAAATGGAAAGCACTGCTGAGGATGATGAAGGTGGTTCATCTCGTGGGTGGTATCCAAGGACTCCATTTTGAATGCTAGGTGCGTGTCTGTATGTGTGTGCCATACTATAGTCCTATTCTTAGGGGCAGCAAAATGTCGGAATAAGGTTTTTATGATGTCATTGTGTGTATGGCTGTTTTAAGCATGGACAGAAAATTGACCGTAGGTTTTTAAGCAGCACACACTAATCAAATTAAGGATTCACTTAAGATTGTGATGTTGGATCAGAACATTTTGTTTCCCATTGTTGCCTCCAGAATCTAAACTAGGTAATCTGCTTGCCACTTAGATAATGGTAGAGGTAAGTCAACAGGCGGCAGTTTAGGTTATGAAAATTTTTATATATTTGTTAATATGCTCTCTGCAAACCATTATCGGCGTTTGTGAACATGGAATGATGGGAGATGTTGCACGGCAATGCATGTGCATTGACATTTGGTTGTGGAACCTGAAAGGCACTTGGAATTGCTCCTGTTTGAAAACAATAAAATGTGTCATGCCCCGAGATCCTGGGTCTTGTGTGGAAAAGGGCTTCTTCCATTTAGCTGCGGCACGAATGCAGATTTTGTTGCGCATCAAATGCATAGTGCTCAGAGTTGCAGAATGATTTCTATTGCTGTGGTGCACAGCAGTCCCAACCAGGCCATGTGAATGGATGCTTTGTAGGGCTGTCTCATATGCTCAAGTCACTGTAGTTAATCATGTTCAGGCAAGTTTAAAAGAAGTCATTGTTTAGTCTCATCAGCATTTGGTTTAATTGGCAATGTTTTATCTTTGATGAAGCATGTCCAAGAGGAGAAACAGAAGGAAAGGAAGTGATCCACTACTTCACTCACAGACTAAAAAAAGATTCTCTGAAAGTTAACATTTATGTACATAGCAAGAAACAAATACATACCAGTAGAGTGATTCCACTTATGAAAAAAAGAACCAAGCAAGAATCCAATCAGGTTGCCACACTATACTCCTGAACCAGAAAAACGTTTACGTTTTCCTAGCAAAGTAAATGGCTGATGTGTGTGTCGCTTGTGAAGCGCTTCAATTACTTCTCTGGTGAGTTGGTTGCTAATGCTTAGATAACAATGAATTAAGTTGGGACTGCAGTGGTAGATCTTCCTTTTTTTTTTTTGTCTCATCTTGCATGTGGTTCTGTGATCAAGGATAAATAACGCTTGTAGTCTGTGATAAAATATTTTGTGCCCACGAAGGCAGATGTGCACTGAATACTTCAAAGTTTACTAGAAAAAGGCACTGAGGTGAATGTGCTTTAAGTCATAGAGGTGCTCATATGTTTAAGGGCATATATCGTTGTGGTGGTCGCTAGCTGATGAGGTGAGAGAAGCCCGTTACTATCGCACTTTCAACATTATGTTGTGTACCCTAGTGCTACATGCACAGATCTCATGTTATCACTGAGCTTCTTTTTAAAATTTTTTTTTCTGCAATATACTCACTCATTAGTTCAGTCATGGTTGAGTGTCTGGTTCACATCACCATAATGCATCACCCCTCCTCCCAATGGCATGCTTGTGTTTTTTTTTTCCTTTTGATCTTGTGATTCCTTCTTTCTCTAATATCCCTGGGTTTTTTTTGTGTGTGTGCGCATGTGCGTTGCCCAAATCACAACATTATTTTAAGTCGTCTCCAGATGGCTTTCATGTGACGTCTTATCAGTAAACCGCTTGTAGACTGAACCGGGCTCTCGACCATGCTGCTGGGGATAGCTGGATTACATCAACCTGCAGCTTCTCAAGTTCACTATAGTGAAACCACGATGACGCCATTGCAAGCAATCATAGTTGTGCAAATGCGACACTTGTTCGAAATGTTTTCTTGGGTATGTGGACCTGGTGACTTTTGCTTCTAGTTTATATGTAATGTCAGGCCATTGTTAAGGCGCAAGCACACATGTGCGCCATGCTTTGCTTTGAGAAATGCCTAAGTGACAATAAAAAAAAAATTGTATTTTCGGCACACTTTTGATATCACATCAAATTTTTATTGCATTGCTTATCCTATTGTGATTGTTTTAAATAGCTAAAGTAAATGATGTCATAATTTGAATTATGATGCGCTGGTAATTTTTATTCGCCGAGTCACAACGACACATTTCACGACTACCTCCTGTCGGTTCCTCCAAAGCCTGAAACGAAAAAACAAAAAAGAAAGATGACATGTGTTCCGCTTGCTTCATGCGTTGACATGTACAATCTCAAGGAATGCCAAGCATGTTAATGTCACACTTGCTTGCCATTGCATTCTTTGGAATGTTGCAAAAATAAATAAGATCGGGCAGGCCTCATCTGTGATGACTATCCGAATGTGCAAGTAGCCAAAATGCGTCATGTAAGGCATGTGCCACAGCCAGGCTCCTCTGTCGAGCTTCTCTGAGGACATGCTGCGCCCCACCGTGAAGTCCGTGCATGCTGTCAAGCTTCCCTGAGGACATGCATACCCAGTGGCGTGTACACAGTGACCCAAGTTGGCATGAAGGAGGTTTATTGGAGAGTGGCACACACTCTGTGGCACGCACAGATGCGAATGGCGATTGGCTCTTATATTTTATGGAATAGGTGGATAGATTATCCAGAAAGAAAACTGGTCCAAGTATGCCAAGAATGCTATTCGCATTAGTAGTAACTAATGGAAGCTCGAGATGTTCACTGCGCTTCCGAGCGTGGTCTTACGCAATGGCTTCGCATGATGATACGGTGAGATGAAACAGTCTCAGTTTGAAATAATTTCGTAAAAGTCTTTGGAAATTAAGTCTATTGTTCTTGCTGTTTAGGGCGCTACTTTGCATCACAATCTTGTGTGCGTTATCTTTACCACAGTAATTTCCGATCACAAAAATGCACGCTAGGCTGATGATTATTGTGAGGCAGAGTTATGCCCTCAAAAGTGCGGGATATTTAAGTGTGTCCTTAAAAAAAATATGATAAAAAAGAAAGACATGGTGTTTCAATAACTCCTTTACGCAAGAGTGACAGTTTATTATATAAATAACTCCGCTATCAAGGCTGCATATTCCTGCCGACTGGATGTGCTTCATTATGGGTTACTGAATATTAAAAACGGCATTAAAGTATTCGATGGGTATTTACTCGAGCAAGAACAGTTGCTAATGTAAATACAACTACAAGGTGCAGCCTATGTCGCATGGATAAAAAAGCTTCATGTGAAGATTAATTTCGTGGTGTAAATGTGTGATGTCATATTGTGTTGCATTTTATTGTGTTACTTTTGTGCATGAAATTCTAAAAAGATGGACCAATTTGGCACTTTACTGCTTAACTTGGCAAGGCTCTATTTTGGTAATTAACAAATAACTAGCTTCAGAAAGATTGTGATGCAATCTGTGATGTCATGGTGTGCAGCTTCTGAAATAAGTGTCACTGCCAGCTGTCTTCTGTGTTTATGTTGTTTAGTTCCTATCGTTTCACAAGCCAAGATTTCTTCGATATCTTAAAATTCAGCCGCTGCCTCAGCTCAGAACTTCAAGACCAACTTTGGGCCGTCCAGCGAGCCATGGAGGCCGCACGGGAGCAGCAGCTCCCAGTGGCCATCTAGGCAGCCCCAGGCCCGGGCCTCCCAATCGCCGGATTCCAAATAAAGTTATCTTGCTCTGTTTATGCTTCATATTAATTTTATTAGGTATAACAAATATGAAAACTACACAATAGCGATTAGATATATAGCGTTATTGGCTGATGGGAGGTCCATTGGGAAATATATGCAGAACGCAACGGCAGAGCAGTTCAAAAATGACAGCAAGAATAAGAAAAAAAAGCCTACTTTACTCAATATAACTACCCACTGCTCCAGCATAAACATAGAACTAAGACAGCAATATGCGCAGATATACAAATAACAATGAAAACGTCTTCAAGATATTGAAAGAAGCATTTTTTTACAGACAACGTGAAGTTCTCTGACATTTTGATTAGGTAGGTT
Organism: Dermacentor albipictus; assembly: GCF_038994185.2. Taxonomy (NCBI): domain Eukaryota; kingdom Metazoa; phylum Arthropoda; class Arachnida; order Ixodida; family Ixodidae; genus Dermacentor; species Dermacentor albipictus. The sequence goes on from NC_091829.1 coordinate 33,609,001, forward strand.
ACAACTAAATGTTTTGTTCGAGATGACGTAAGTTAGTATATTTCTTTGACGTCTTTTCAAACACTCTCAAGGTGAACTCATTATCATTGTAACTTTCCTAGTTAGAAGTACACAATAGACTTAACACATTACTGTGGAACTTGTCTGTCGATCATGTATACATCTATTCCAACTTCATCCTCCTTTTCTCCACTCGCCAGGCTCCTGCGCTTCATCTTCTATCCAAAGGTTCATACTACTTCAATCATAAATTACATATGCTAATTGTGAACTTAAATACATTCACTGTTGCGCAACTTCATTCGTAGTATATGTCTATATATGGTATACGTCCCTTACCAGCAGATGTAATCACATCGCTCAACACGTTGCCAACATCTGCAAAGTAAAAAAAAACTTTCAAATATTTCCCTACAAAATTTTCTGTGACCTTACCAGTAGCTGTGTATCCGTCACTCGTACAAGCGTTTCCAAAGAACGACGCCGGCTCAAAAGTTCTTTCAATGGGAGCAGCATGCACTGTCCTTTCGCCTGTGTCGCTGAAAGCATTGCCAATACGTTGGGAGTGAGTAGTGTTATTCATCGAAGATGGCAAATTAACGCAATTTTCACGACTCAGACTTTTCTAAATGTTGTAAAGCATTACATAAAGCATAGAAGTTGTATCTCACAGCTAAAGTGATTAACATAAAATTTCTTGGACTTTGAATAAAGAAGTCATTTTAATTATTGACTGACACAAAAATTTCATTTTGCAATACACGAGTTGAAAAACGAGGAAAAAGTCAGTCACGACAGGCAAACCATTGATCATGGTGGCAGACTATTAGACAGCTATACGAAGTAACGTTAGTCATATCAGAAGCGCAAAACGCTGTAAACAATCGCTTACTGAATCGCTGGTGTGATGAAAAGCGGCAGCAGTGGCGGGCGAATTGCCCTTCGTGTTTCCTCTCGCTTCAATGCGAACTGGGCTCACGAGAACTAGGCGCACACGAAGCCATCAGCTATCCCTGGTCGGCTAGCCTTTGAACCCAGCGCACGTTGCCTCCAAGATAGGACGCGCGCTCAGCTGCCGCAGCTGCACGGTCTAACCTGCCCCTTCCCCCCCCCCCCCACCCCCAATTAAGTGCACGTGTGAGAAGACAGCGCGCATCATCCCCCCCCCCCCCCCGTTCCTCCCTTGCGAGTGCGTTAAAACACCGCTGTGTCAAGCCACCATCCTTCTTGGCTCACCCTTGCGAGCTTCCGCTTGCACCTACAACATACGGAAGAGAAATTTTTGGTGCGTCCGATATTCCGGCAAGTGCGGGCGTTTTGCCGGATGAGCGGGGACGCAAACGTGAGCGGCCAGATTGGTGGCGCCAGCTTCTGGTGCAAAGCTCAACCACCTAAACACAGAGCCAATTACTATATTCTCCTTACCTGGGGTGTAAGTTTTCGACAGCGGCGTAATTGTGAACGGAATTGCGCCGCTGCCGAAAATGTGCACCAGCAGCGAAGCAGCATATAGTGGGTTACTGCAATTTTAGCTCTGTGTTTGTCTGGTTGAGCTCTACAACACCAGGTGGCTGCAGCGGTCCGGCCGCTAAAACTCTGTTATCGCACATGGACTTTATACGGAACGTCATGGCGACGCCGACGACAACGGTAGAAATTCGCCTGCAGTGTCATATATTGCTGTCGCAAAAACAATTAGGGTCCCAAAATTTCAAAAATGCTGAGAGCAAAGTTACAAATTTTACTCTACAATTTCTGGAATTTACTAAGCCGCACCTGATAGCGTGTTTAAAGCAGACATCAACATGTTAAAGAACAGCTTGCCTTAATTGGTTATGTCGTTTACGTGACTTTTGTACGAGTCGTATTCGCAAAGAGCGACGTATTGATGAGCAACCTGCAACATGCTAATAATTTTATCAGCTTTAGACGCTCGTTGAGGTTGCAGAATTTTCAAGGAAGCTTTCCTTTTATTTTATTTTAGCGTTGATGTGCCGGTTTCTAAGAGATGTAAAAATTGTCGTTTTGTGGAACAACAACAAAAATGTGGCCGTATAACAAGATTTTCCAGTCTTCAGCTTATGTACGTGTTAATATGCAAGCAGAGTGTACTCGTTAAATACACTTTTGTTTCCACGAATATTGATAAGCTGCCATTCACAACTAAACAGTGCTCGCCAGAGGCACTACGAGCCATATTGATACGTGGGAAGATTTCCTTCTTGTGATCAGGGTAGTATGCTAATACTTGGCCTAGGTCAACATTCTTTTAACTGCTTCGAGAGGCTTGCTACCAATCATGAAATCCTGTTCCCTCGCCAGGCGAGATGTCAAGGACCTCACGACAAGCGACGGAGTGGAACATAGACGAAACAGGGAAGACTGTAGAACGGATAACAGAGCATATGCAGGTACATAATTTTCTAGTTACGATAAACAGAAAGAAGCAGAGTTACTCAGATCATGTATAGTCTGTACAGGAGCGAATCGGTTGTCTATTAGTATTACAGAATAGGTGCCAAGGAAAGGAAAACACAATCGAGGAAAGCAGAGGTAGTTCTATGGGAACAAGAAATTTACAGGATTAAGATGGAATTGACTGACGCTGGACATGACAGGTTATGTCACAACATGGGACGTTGTGAAGTATTGTTTCTCTAAATATCAAAAATGGAGCATTCGGATCAAATGAGCAGTTTGTCTGCATGCCAGAAGTTGTTCAGGTAGTCCAAATGAACATTACTCGGAAGGGAATTGTTAGACTCTCTGAGCTTGCGCCACTGCATAAGTTCTCGCGTTTTATGTCTACTATGGGCGCTGGGATGAAATTCATCGCGATTTTACTCTAATTTTGTGTTGAGCTGTATAAGTTAGAGGTTTTAAACTATTGAAAATATTTAAAAAGACATTTGCATTTACGAATTATGACTATTTCATTCAAGTACCAAAGCGAATAAGCCGTTATTTGATTGGTTATTTAATTTTTTTCGAATATTCGCACACCCATACTATACAATGCATATTTCATGTTGCTGTGAATGAGGAAGTTTAATGAGGTGAGCCTGTTATGGAAGTTACGACATAGCATTCTGATTTAAGGTAGGCCGAATGGCATGTGAAAGGCGAATGCTTGTACTAAAGAGACCAAATAAAAAAGCAAACAATGGAAAAAGAACCCTAAGTCCGGTGCTAATTTTACGTCAATAACACTTGACTTATAAAAAGAAGTCAACAGCGGTCGTCATTGGATGAGGTGTGCACGTCTAGATGGGGTGCGAAATATGCATTCAGAGATGGTGATATGTGGGCCGCATCTTTTGTACAACTATACTGATGCACATAATAAATTTGTTGGTCAGTTAAAAAAAATCACAGACTATTACGATACTCCCCAATGCAAAGTTTGAGCGCAGCTCCATACGTGTTTTTGACTTCGCGATATATTGGCTGGCGCGGACAAAATGTCTCGCGCGGCACGTTGCAAAACAAGTGACGCTCAAGCACCACGATAGCGGCTATCAGAGTCGGCGATCGTCGAAAATCTGGGGTGCGATCTTGTACGCGTTCCAAAATAGAACGGAGGCGGTTCGTTCCACCGAGCCTAATACGATTCGTCAATTTGAACCGTGCCGAACGCCATGACGTCAATTGTGACGTGATATCTGCTGTCAATCATTCCGTGTCGTCTGCTATCGGACGAACGGAACGGAACATACCGCCTATTTCATGACGTAAAGAACGAACCGCCTCCGTTCTATTTTGGAACGCGTACAACATCGCACCCCTGATCTGCGGGTCAAGCACGTCGGCTTTCATACATGACTCGTCGAAGGTTCCGCTGTAATCCAGAAAGTACTGCACAATTCGCGCCGCTTATACAGTGAGATTACAAATACTGTGGCGCCATCTCGTAGTCTCGTGCGCCGATATCCTTTTCTCCTCACTCTTTCGCCCCACTCTCCTCCACTTTCCACCTCGCGTTCTTTCATCTCCCGCCGCGCTGCGCGCTCGCTCTCACATTTCGCTGTGCTCGTTCGATCGGCCACGCCGAGCCACGCCGGGGCTCAACGCGGGAACGGGTTAAACGAAAATGAAGTGCTTCTATCGTGCATTTTGGGGAATGGTGCAATCGTAACGTGGCAATGGCATTTTCTCGACTTACCAGCCCCTATTCCCGAACAGGTAGCCTAGTAGACCGCCCGTAGCCGCACCAGTCCAGAAGCCAGGTCCTTCTGATGTCCTTGCGGGCGAGATTACCGGACCGCACCCTGCCGAGTTGATGCGACAAGACACATACATTGCGAAGTTGCGCATCACGCCTGTGGATAGTATCTGTGTTCCGACTGACAGAACGTATTCCGCATCCTCGGTAACGGATACGAAGGCTACAAGTTGCCGCGAGTCGTTGTACGCTAATGGTAGTTCTAAAGGGCAGTACGGTAGTGCGATTCAAAGACGGGACAAAAGAAGACACAAAGGGACACACACAGCGCTATGTGTGTCCCTTTGTGTCTTCTTTTGTCCCGTCTTTGAATCGCGCTACCGTACTCCCCTTGAAGATGCATTACCAACAAGCCTACATTGCAACCCTCGTGAACTGTAGTTCTAAAGCCAGGCGCCACCAGATTATGACAGCGTTTACTAGCGCAGACGTAAGGCCACTGACAAAATATCTTCACGAATGAAGATATAGTTGAATTCGTCCCCTTGTGACCCCGAGCTTTCTTGCGGTAGGTCGACAGCTGAGAATATTCATCACGCACTGACTGTCTGCGATGATGAAACAAAACTCTTGAATTTTTTTTTTGCAGATTTCAAACAAACACACTCATCGCGAAGAGAATATTGTGACCATAATCTATGGGGAATGCGGCAGCGCTACGCGCCGCGCGACCGCCACGAATAAAAAAAAAATAAGCAATCCCGTGCTCCTCTCCTGGCTTTTCAGACGCTTTCTTCGTGCGTCGTGACGTCAACAGGGCGCTCCAGGTGACGTCACCAGGGGCAGGAGCTGTCGATTGGGCAGTCGTCGAGGAACGAGAGCGCCAACATGGAGAGAGCCGACTGTGTGCGGAAAACGGAGATTGGCTCTCCCATAGTAGTGTGTCTGGCCACCCTGCCCTTCGAGGGGCACTAAACTTTTTTATGGAGCTTCTATTCAGCTTCACACGGAGGACAATCAGGGCGGATAATGGAGGAGCCTTTCTTTAGTAGTGCGGACGCAATCTGTAGCCTTCGCTGGCACTGCGTAGAGTTGGTGAGCGTATGTGGTAAGGGGGAGAGAGAGCGCGGGTGGGGAGGGCAACGAAAGAGCGCGAGAAACAGCATCGGTCGCCTACTCGTTTATTACACCTGTAACCTTGCTGTTACTGCACCATTTCAAAAATGCTATTGCCGCCATGTGTTCATGGTAGACTAGTACATACGTAACTAACTTCGAGCTCAGTTTGGGTTCTTGCATGACGACATATGTAGATATATATATGTCGTCATGCAAGAACCCAAATTGAGCTCGAAGTTAGTTACGTATGTACTAGTCTACCATAAACATATGGCGGCAATAGCATTTCTGAAATGGTGCAGTATATATATATATATATATATATATATAACAGTGATCTCTACCGAGAAACGTATGCGGGGAGCGCCACGTGCTTCGCACTGCTATTACGAGCGCCTTATAATTAATTTTGTGGTTCGGATGCTTTTCTTTATAGCGAAGTTATATATGGCTAGCCGATTCGACCGTCCGTCTGTCGCCTGTACACCGAAAACTGCGGCGCAAACCACATGCGCCAAAAAAAGAAAAAAGCGTCGTGCGATTGGCTGCGCTGGTAGTGACGTAGTTGCATTTCGTTGCAGCGGAGCGCGCGCGCAGCAGTTTCGCTGAGGCTCCGAAATGGGTAGGCCAGGCGTCATAGGCACTCCTGAGGAGCAGGCAGTTTTCGATCACCAACGCCGCGAGCAGAATCAGGAACTAGCTCGCCTACGCCGTGCCGATGCTGCAGCCTGGGCACAAGAACAGGCTTGTCCAGCCTACCAAGCCGTCGTTTAATGAACCATTGGGATTAACCCAGTGATAAACACCGGGGCCGCATGTTTCAGCTTCGCCGGTTAACCATCTGTACGGAGTGCTTGGGCGGTGATTTTTTTTAACTTGTTCTTTATTGAAGCGTACGTTGTTCTGTATGTTGTATGTTTGATTCCAAAGAGTGTATGTACTGTTCGTTACACTTTCCTGAGTACTTATAGCCTCTGCCTTATTGGTGTACGAGCCATTTCATTTTTTTGCTTGCTTTCGGGGGTATGCGCCATTGATAGCTTTCTGTCGACGGACGCGCAAGAATCCCGGTATCCTAGATTTATGCAGCTTCGCTGTAACTATTTTGATACACGCTGAAGCTTTATTGGGTTTTTTGTTTCTTGATAGTTTTCTGCCCCAGCATTAGTGTTACCAATGCTTTAAGCAGCAGGAATATTCCTGCTCATGTACGTCTGTCTGCATGCACGGTAGCAGGAATGATAACTCTCTCAAAGTCTGAAGTTGATCGGGACACATGCTATGCCGCGAAGCAATATCTACAGGGTGTTTCAGCGAACACTTTGAACAGTCTTTAAAGGTTGGCTGTGGCAGATATCACAATTCTAGTTCATGAGCTGGTCTACTCGAAGCGGCCGACACTACTTGCACAAATAACTGAAACGCAAAATCTACTGATTAACAAAAAATCACTAATTATTTTTTAAACTAATTACCTAATGGCCCATATTGCAATTTACAAATTTAGCCGTGGAGTTCGCAAGGCGCATCCACTTGGAACAAATTCTCAGGATGACACCGGTTTCGAGATATAAATTCCCCAACTTTGCGGAGAAATGCATGTTCTAGTTCACTTGAAAAAAAAAGAAAGAAAGCGTCGTTGTATGCATTGAAGCACACGAGTAATTGGAACGCCAATGCATTTCTCCGCAAAGTTTGCGGATTAATATCTCGAAACTGGAGTCTTCCTGGGAATTCGTTCCAAGTGGATCCGCCTTGTGAACTCCACGGCTACAATTTGTTAATTGCAATATGAATCATAAGGTAATTAGTTAAAATGTGATTAGTTAATTTCGTTAATTAGTCTATTATGCATTTCAATTTTATGTGCAATTAGCGTCCGCCGCTTCGAGTAGAGAACCTCATGAACTAGAATTGTGTTCTGTGCTACAGGCAACCTTTAAAAAAATTTTGAAAGTGTTCGCTGAAACACCTTATATATCTATATATAATTTTTATAGCATGGTTTAGTTTAGCGTGGCACAAGCAGAAGGTGCTGTTTTCTCATTCAACGCGGTGAGTTGCTAGTTTATTTGCTCGCAAGAAGTTTAGAAGCTACGGCAAACACCGCTCGTCCCAGCTTTGGAGCGTTCGATCGACCTGCGTACAATGCCGCTAGTTTTCTTATACCGACACGGTGCACACAGCTAAATTCCATTACAAGTGGCTCAATTCGTTTTCATGTTCGTTTACGCTTCTAAGAGTGACTTTGCCCAAGAGAAAACCTTCACTGAAAATTTGAAAACCCGTTGGAAGAAACTCAACTTGTAGTCCGATTGATTGTTATTGTTGCCTGTCGCCGAGGCTTGAGAGTTCCTGCGGGCGGCTGGTGTTTGCTGCGTACCAAAGTCCGGGCACTACCTCCAGCACTGCGCGCTGCGAGGCACGAACAAACGCAGGTCACTGGACGCAGACGACCTCGTCACACGTATCAGCTAACTATCGAAAGAACGTATACACCCCATTTCACAAACGGAACTCTCGTGTGTTTTTATACCACGACACACTGACAAGGTAACCTTACAGTTTCTAGCCTCGTTCTATCGGCGCGGAATATCCGCATATAGCTTCTGAAAGCACGACAGACGTTACTGCCTATATATTCTGAGACACATGCGATATGCTGCAACACGTACGGGTTGTTGCATGGAGTTGCCTATGAAGGTCTCAAACAGTCAAGTATCGTGCATGTAGCAGTGCAGCAACTCCTCCAACAAGTACTTGCACCTTTCGGAGGCCCGCTGCGCACAAACACGTCCTTTTTTTTTTTAAAATTCCCGGCTCGCCTGAAAAACTATTTCCGCGACTCCGTCGCCCAAATCTGCGAGACCGCGATCAACAGACGGTGACCGGCAGCAAGGACTCTTTCGGCTTCCTCGAAACACTTGGATTCGACGCCACAAAAGCGAAACGTGACCGCAATAGAGTAACCTGGTATTATAGGTCACACGGCAATGACGGTAATGGCGCAGACGTGCCACAATCAATCCTCGCACCTCTTCAGGCTTGAGCGTTTTCATCGGCCCGTTCGTTAAACAAACGTTCGTTAAACAAACGTTCGTTAAACAAACAAGCTTTCGGGTGTTATACTAATCGAATATTGTTTCCAATATAAAAAAAAAAAACTTTGTTCAGTACTTTCCCTTTTTCTTTCGCAGAGAAATCACGCTGACACAACAGAGCAAGATTACCGACAGATAACCGCAGTGTTTTTCGAAAGCATTTACATGTCACATGGTCTCCATAATGTGTGCACTACTAATCTCACAGTGACCCCACACTGATCACGTCATATAAAGGCAGATCGTACTGTTTCGATAACTGAAAGCAGCGTACTTGAGGCGCAGTCGTCGTTTTCCACCCAAGCAGGTGTACACTGTAAAGACACCATTGCGACGTAGAAAACAACCCCATCGTCTGAATCGTTCACATTTCAACAACTCAACCACGCTTCTCGTCAAGCCACCGGTAGGCGGCCGCGACTAAAACAATCACCGCTAATTCCCCAAGTTAAAGCTTCATCCATTTATCATAGAATAAAGGCATTTATTCTATGCTACAAAGTCTCCCTGCAATGCTTGGGAGCCAGTGGCCCACCGCGACGGCGCCACGCTAATAAAGAATGGTTATCAGTTGTTGGTATAGCTTGAACAACTGTTACCGCGCACTATAGATTGTCACTGCCGCATTGAATGTTACTGAGAAAAGTTGACGTGACCCTACAACCTTACTTCATAAAACGTGTTTACTTTGCTGGGAATGTGGCGCCCTCCAAGCTACCCAAGATTTGTCGCCCCCGGGAAGGCCTAAGAAAATGCAGGAGGTCTTGTCCAAGGTCTTAGGGTCGTTGGCCCCAGTGCCCGCGCTGCCACAGGGTGCCGTGCGCAAGGGTTGTCTAATTGGTTAAATCGTGCCACGTGGTATGCTGGCGCGCGGGAAAACTGCAACTGAAACAGTCGAAAGTGGTAAACAAGCCATTAGCGCGGTGGGTTCGCTTGGCTGTTGGCGGCCGTTGAACTTGGCGGAGATATTGGCGGGAAGCGATGGACTTCCGTGTGGGCTCGCTGCCTGACGATCAGTGCTCGTGGATTAACTGTGTGAGTTTCGACTGCATCGATAGGCATCTGGGAGGGTGGACGTACGTTAATCGGCGGGTTTGCATATTGGTGTGCTTCTGCTGGGTCGAATTTCCTTAATTTTGGCGGGAAAGCATGGACCCCATTGGCTTGGGCGATGGCATTTGCTGCTGGCGGACCGGCGAATGTTGCAACTACAGTGGTGAACATTGTGTGCTCCTCGGGGATATTGTATATTTGTGTGCTTCTACCGGATCAACATCGCTGCTCGTTGCACTACTGGAGGAGGGCCCGCGAAATGTAAGTGTTGATGAGCAAAACATTTCTTCTCTGCTGTAGTTGTCGTCTGCGTCCCGCTGACGAACTTATAGATGTGTACGCCTTCGTGTCTCTTGAGAAAACGCCACTGAAGTGCGGCTGTCGTAATTAAAGGCGGTCTTGTTAAGTTTAAACAGCGTTGCTCGTCTAACTGCGCAGCTTCGGCAGGTAGGCAGGTGAAGCGACAAGTTCTACACTATTTGTTTCGAGCTTGTCTTTCTGGAGCTCGTTAATTTAGTGTTGTTTCTCTTGTGATTTATTAGTAAATTAGGCGACTTAGCGGTCGCCTTATGTCGGAGCTTCGAGAAGCTTCTACTGTTCTTGCGTCGACTCCCCCTCTCCTTTCCGCAATCGCAATGTTTTTGTGCTCCTAATTATTTATTTAGTTGTATCAAGTATTGAACCGCGTGTTGCACGAGACAAGTTTGATCATTATGAAGTGCGATCGGGATCGAATTTCTCGATCTCGATTGGCCCATTAATGGCTCATGCTCGCGGCCATAGCGGCGTCCGTTAGCAGACCATGTCACACTCCGCTAGGGGCCGCTCATGACGTCATCGGAGTGGCGCGCGTACTGCGCATGCACGAAATAGATGGCGCCACCCTCGCGCTCCAAAACGGCCGACGCTCCTCGCTGGCCGAGTCGTCGGATGTCTCCAAAGCGCGCTTCCGTTTCTACAGCAAACGGTGGTAGAATAGGAGAGTTGGCGAAACGGCGCCGCTCCGGCAATGCGCCATGCAATACGCGATGGCTCTCGAGTTGCCGCCGCTTTGCGCAAGGTGGCAGCAGGGGTAGTAGGGCTGATCTGTCCGCTCCGCCGTACATGAAAGTACGTAGCCGGCGGGCTTCGCAAGCATTCAAACTGTGTTTTTACTTCTCTGACTTTTGAAAAAGAGCTCCGCATCGTAGTACCGTGCACCAGAGAGATCTTCAATCACACTGAATAGTTACCGTCGCTTAAAACGGACTTCTCGCGCAGATTTACGCGTGACTTCAGACGTGTTGTTTATTTGATTGTTTTATTTCTTTGTTTCGCTGGATACAGATTGGTTCTGAGAGTTATGCGGTGACTAATGCGTAATTATCAAATGAATCACGTTTGAAACTTCTTCCTTCTAATAATAATAATATAGATAATAATCTTCATTAGTATGAATGATTATGCAGAAATAGTATTTACTGTCTTCCCAAAAGTACTGTTGTCGTGTTGACCAATATATATGTATATATACACATTTTCTTGCAAACCCTGAAGATCGGTCCACCGGTCGGAACTGTTGAAATTAAATATTTGTCCTGTTTACCTTAAGCACCGTTCAAGTTCTTTACGCTTGAAAGGTAGCCTGAAGAATTTCTCTGTTATATATATGTGTGTGTGTGTGTGTGTGTGCAGGAAAGAGACGACAAACTTTTTAGAAGACTTATTTACTAAACGTGTTCGGCTGGTCCACCAGCCAAAAATGTTTAGTAAATAAGACTTCCAAAAAGTTCGTCGTCTCTTTCCTGCATATGTTACGTCGGGTCCTGCGTGCAGAGGTTGCACACAAATGAGTCACAAGGATGACTCATTTCGCATATCGCTCTGATTACTGTCTCGAACTCCTCGTTGTGGCTGCAAGGTTTACGTGATTTGGTGTACGTTTTACTTTTTAGAGCGCAGCTGTTGATCGTCGGCGTAACCGAGCGAACGCGGAGCGCAACGGGAAATGAAAGGCGATAGCGAAGAGAGCGCGAGGAGGAAAGTGGAAGAGGAGGTACAGTGGAAGCATGAAGCGGGAAGCGGAGGAAGAGAGTATGACAAGAGGGTGAGGAGAAATGCAGAAGACTGTGATAGCGAAAAGAGCGTGAGGAGGAAAGCGGAAGAGGAGGCTACAGTGAAAGCATGAAGCGGAAAGCGGAGGAGGAGAGCATGACGAAAGGGTGTGGAGGATAGCAGAAGACTGCGATAGCGAAGAGAGTGCGAGGAGGGAAGCGGAATAGGAGGCTACAGTGAAAGCATGTAGCGGAAAGCGAAGGGGGAGAGTATGACGCAAGGATGAGGAGGAAAGCAGAAGACTGCGATAGCGAAGAGAGTGCGAGGAGGGAAGCGGAATAGGAGGCTACAGTGAAAGCATGTAGCGGAAAGCGAAGGGGGAGAGTATGACGCAAGGATGAGGAGGATAGCAGAAGACTGCGATAGCGAAGAGAGTGCGAGGAGGGAAGCGGAATAGGAGGCTACAGTGAACGCATGTAGCGGAAAGCGAAGGGGGAGAGTATGACGCAAGGATGAGGAGGAAAGCAGAAGACTGCTATAGCGATGAGAGCGCGAGGAGGAAAGCGGAAGAGGAGACTACAGTGAAAGCATGAAGCGGAGGAGGAGAGTATGACAAAAGGGTGAGGAGGGAAGCAGAAGACTGCGATAGCGAAGAGAGCGCGATGGGGAAAGCGGGAGAGGAGGCTACAGTGAAAGCATGAAGCGGAATGCGAGGAGGAGAGTATGACGAAAGGGTGAGGAGGAAAGCAGGAGACTGCGATAGCGAAGACAGCGCGATGAGGAAAGCGGAAGATTAGGCTACAGTGAAGCATGAAGCTGAAAGCGGAGGAGGAGAGTATGACGAAAGGGTGAGGACGAAAGCAGAAGACTGCGATAGCGAAGAGAGCGCGAGGAGGAAAGCGGAAGAGGAGGCTACAGTGAAAGCACGAAGCGGAAAGCGGAGGAGGAGAGTATGACGAAAGGGTGAGGAGGAAAGCAGAAGACTGCAACAGTGAAGAGAGCGCGAGGAGAAAAGCGGAAGAGGAGGCTACAATGAAAGCGGAAAGCGGAGGAGAGTATGACGAAAGGGTGAGGAGGAAAGCAGGAGACTGCGATAGCAAGGAGAGCGCGAGGAGGAAAGCGGGAGAGGGGGCCACAGTGAAAGCATGTAGCGGAGGAGGAGAGTATGACGAAATGGTGAGGAGGAAAGCAGAAGACTGCGACAGTGAAGAGAGCGCGAGGAGAAAAGCGGAAGAGGAGGCTACAGTGAAAGCATGAAGCGGAGGAGGAGAGTATGACAAAAGGGTGAGGAGGGAAGCAGAAGACTGCGATAGCGAAGAGAGCGCGATGGGGAAAGCGGGAGAGGAGGCTACAGTGAAAGCATGAAGCGGAGGAGGAGAGTATGACAAAAGGGTGAGGAGGAAAGCAGAAGACTGCTATAGCGATGAGAGCGCGAGGAGGAAAGCGGAAGAGGAGGCTACAGTGAAAGCATGAAGCGGAGGAGGAGAGTATGACAAAAGGGTGAGGAGGGAAGCAGAAGACTGCGATAGCGAAGAGAGCGCGATGGGGAAAGCGGGAGAGGAGGCTACAGTGAAAGCATGAAGCGGAATGCGAGGAGGAGAGTATGACGAAAGGGTGAGGAGGAAAGCAGGAGACTGCGATAGCAAAGAGAGCGAGGAGGAAAGCGGGAGAGGAGGCTACAGTGAAAGCACGAAGCGGAAAGCGGAGGAGGAGAGTATGACGAAAGGGTGAGGAGGAAAGGAGAAGACTACGATAGCGAAGAGAGCGCGAGGAGGAAAGCGAAGGAAGCCACCTTAAAGCACCACCAGAAGGCGGTCACGTTCGCGACAGCGGTGGGGCCGTGCGTCCAGGGAAAAGAAAAGCGTTTCCCGGGAAAAATTACGGTTGCATAAGCTGGCAACTGTGTGGCCGGTCTATATATAGCGCCGCGCGTCGCGGCTCTGCTGCTCGGTGCGGTGATCGGTGCGATATGCCTCAATATATCGCGAAGTGAAAACATGTATAGAGCTGCTCTCAAGTTTCGCGTTAGGGCTATCGTAGTCGTTGGTGAAATTTCCGCTGGCTGATCCTGAAGACGGGGCAGTCTAAGAATGTGGACCGATAAGGTCTTCTAGGTGTGTGCCTCTGTGGCCACTGGTTGCTGTGATTACCCTTATATATGTGCACTTATAGGTTGAGGACACACGCAAGAAAAAGAAAACGATGTTTTAATTACTTCCTACGTTTCGGCCGTGGTCCGGCCTTCGTCAGGGAGCGTCGGCCGAAACTTAGGAATTAAAGCATCGTCTTTTTTCGTACGTGCGTCCTCAACCTACAAATGCCTGTTCAAACACCGGATCTCGGCAGGCTGACTCAAAACGATGCTTTAATTGCTAAGTTTATATATATATATATATATATATATATATATATATATATATATATATATATATATATATATATATATATATGACTTGGCGCTGCCTTCAAGATCAGCAGTTCTTTACTCAGGATGGACATTTGCCCATGTTAAGTTTGGTGGAACTGTTAACAAACGGCAAATGTGTGTTGTTAGATGGACCACATACAGAGACCACGGGGTGAGTCCGCTATACAAAGGCATACAAACGCGTCAAGCCTTTGTATAGCGGTAGTTGGCTGCAGTACAGTAAGCAAAACCTGCGTAGTCACACTGCCCGCGCCTCTCATGTTTCGCGGATTATTATTTAATATACGTCGATGCAAAAGGCTCATAAAGTAATAAGAATGAAGTATACATGATCGCAGGCGGTTCTTAACGTACTCAGCGTCCCAGTGACATTTGGTTGCCGTCGAGTCTTGATTGTACCCGATTTCAAGCAAACAACCGAATTTCCAAACGTAAGTCCTGGAACCATTACACCTTTCCACATACCCCGGAGCACCTCGTACCTATTCTATCCCCCATAGTGCTTTGTGCTTCATTATGGCCGCATTTCGCTTCCCCTTTGCTGTTATTGTTTTTTCCTGTGTTTCCATATATCTATTGCCTTCGTTTATACATATACCAAGGTACTTATATCCTTCTACCCGAGTTATTTCCTGGCGCCATGAATTGACACTGTCTGTTCACTGTTTTCATTGAATACGATAAATACTGATTTTGAAACGCTAGATTTGAGACCTAACTTCTCGAATTACTGTCCACAGATATTAGCCAGACGTCGCATATCACTTTGCTTGTTAGCTAGCAACACAATGTTGTCGGCACAAATAGACCTGGAAGCTGCTGCTCTACCACTGTACCCGCCTGTTTGTATGAGAGATTAAAGCCGACATTACTTCCTTCTAGCGCCCTCTCCATCCTCACCATGTACATCATAAACAGCAGTGGGGATAAAGGGCACCCCTGCCTCAGTCCCTTGCTGATATGAAGTTTCTCCTCGCTCCTCATGCCTTCCCATTCAACGCAAACGGTATTTTCTAGGTAAATCTCTCTCAAGAGCTGTAGACAATCGTCACCTTAGCCTTCCCCTTCCAGAATATCCCACAGAATGTTGCGGTCTACGTTGTCACACGCTCCTCTAATGTCTAAGAAGGCCACATATAACGGTCTCCTTCCTACTCTGGACATTTCAATAGTAAGGGCAAATAAGTTATCATTCAAACGCCTACCTATTCTGAACCCATTCTGATGTTCTCGCAAAAATGTCATTATTCTCTGCCCATGCTTCCAGTTTTAATGAGTAAAGATTAAGGCGCGATAGACCAGGACTGAAGAAGAACACAAACGACAGGCCCGGCGCCTCCTGACGTTTACTCATTGCGCCTTACTCTTTACTCATTCACGCATGAACCAACTAGCCTAAGCAAGAGTTTTACTTGAGCATGCTTCTTCTACGTTGGGCCCTTTCTTTCAACGAAGGTTTCGCACCGATCCTGCCATTTTATGCGTCAGCTTGATCGCCGTGTCAGCTTGCCAGTCTCGCGTGGCGCCGGTCCTGTCGTTTGTGTTCTTCAGTCCTGGTCTCTTGCGCCTTACTCTTTACTCATTCAAGCATGAACCAACTAGCGCAAGCAAGAGTTTTATTTGCAGTTTTATTTGCCTTCATTGCTAACCTGTATATACGGTGCATACGAGTGAATTCTACCTTTCTCCCCCAAGCCTTTAGAATCAAATTCATTCTACTTTGTCGCCAACTGTCTAGTATTCGTCTATCTTTTGAACTTTTTTCTATTGCTTTACACAGCGCTTCCTTACTTTTGGATGGACGGGATGGATGTTATGAGCGTCCCCTTTGGAACGGGGCGGTGGGTTGCGCCACCAAGCTCTTGCTACTATACTGCCTAATATTCTACCTAGGTTAAACAATGAAAAAAGAACAAAAAACTATGAACTACCACGCCCAAATGTTCTGATCCCCTATTGCGAACTGTGCTTTTGTACGTCTCCGTCTTTTGTCGTTTCCCTACTTTTCTTCCACCAATCCTCCAGTCGCCTCTTACTAATGTCTATTGCGGACATGTTTGCTTTACCACTGCTCCCTCTGAACCCAAGGGCTTCAAGGAGGCCAGTGGTGCCTAAATCGACCGCTGGGTAGACGTCTTCACATTCTAATAAAACATGCTCCGTAGTTTCCCTAGCTTTACCACAGCAAGCACATGCTTCTTCTTCCTTCTTATATCTCGCTTTATAGGTGCGTGTTCTAAGGCATCCTGATCTCGCTTCGAAAAGTAATGAGCTTCCCTTTGAGTTATCATAAATGGTTTCTTTCCTGATTTCGTTTTTTTCCTCTTAAGTAGTTACTCATGGCAGGTTTCTTTTCCATTGCCGCCACCCATGAGATTAATTCAGCTTCTCTGACTTTCCGCTTGACCTTTGTTGTTGTGTGGAGCCGTGGAGGCGAGCGGCATCTGGTGGTGGTTCAAGGAACCCAGCCGCTCGCGCGGGGTGCGTACTCCGCTGTGTTTGGTTGGCCTATTCGGCAAGAGGACAGCCACGCCGCAGCCACTGTCACGAAACTCGGCAAGGTTTACAAAGATTGGCTTTCAAAAGATCAAGGGGGGGCATAAACAAAATGCTTGACTGCTACGCATGCATACAGTACCTAAATACTTCAAGTAGGCGAGGTGGTTATTTGTTGCCGCCCCGTTTCCAAGGGTATGCAGCAGAAATACCGAAGGGTCATCGTGATACGCGGCTGTCGTATCCAGCGTTTCGGTATTCTGTAAACTGCAACGCGTTCAAGTATACATCAAAGCTCTCCGATGTGTCCTTACCGTAGTTCGTGTTCAGATACTGGCTTGCCGAGTAAGGCGGAGGGATGCCGTACATGCCGAGAACAGGGGGCGGTGACCCGTGGCAGGCCCCGGATTGGATTACGAGTGGTCGGTAGCCAGCGCCGTACGCTGAACGCCGTTGGTTGTAATGGTGGGCGTCCGCATCACACAGGTACAAGCAGCAGAGGCAGAAAAAGCAGAATCCGAGCGCCGCAAGAACGAAAAAGATCACGTTCAGGAGGGACCAGAATGCGCTGGTCGAACGCGCGTGTCCATTGTGCCTGTGCTGCCCACTTCTGAAAAAAGAACGCCCCACGTTCCGTTATCACCGTCCCTATACCGCGGGAAACGCGAGAGCGGCAATGTGTAGCGTGTCAAGAAAGACCTGAATCTCGACTTTGATTAACAGTTGGGTGCACCATATATCTTTAGTGCTTTGAACCGCGCGTTGCTAGTCCATCTGTTAAATTAACTAACAACAACAGTTCTCCAGGTCTCGATAACTTATCAAACTTTGAACACCCACGGAGAAATCAAGAGGGCATTTGTGGGTTCTCAAAGATGTATAAACACATACCCTAAATGATATGTGTGACGTGCCAATGGCTTCCGTCTTCTTGGATTTCAGATCTCTGAAAGAGCTACGGTGTTTGTGCTTGACCTCGAAGCTAAGCTTTCTGGCGTCCTTGAATCGCAATTGCAAGAACGTACGGCGATTGATTTTCTTTTTTTTTCCGAAACGGGTGGCTTGCGTATATTTATTCTTCTTGAAGCAAACAAACATAAATGCGGCATGTTCGTTCCTGGCAAGAGGAGCGTTTTGCATTAACAACCAGACGAAAGGAAACGCAACACTGCTGGTTCAATGCGCTTCCTATGCTTATAGTATTGGTACACCCCGTTGATAACGCCTCCCGTTCTCTTATGGCCCCAGTACGCCTCTACATGACACAGTAGTGTATAGTTTCTTTTTAACCGCTTACCGGGAAATCTCTGTCAAGGTCAACATCCGGTTGGCCACAAGAAGGTGTATGTGTTGACTTGAGACTCGCAAATTATATCCCCCTACAAAAAGCAAAAAAAAGAGAGAGAGAGAGAGAACCCAACTTACACGCTCGGCGATGATCCACTGAAAAAACCTGTTCTCTCCAGATAGTACTCCAGCTGTAATTGAAGGTAAGAAAGAAAAATGACTTTGTTTAGCTACAAAGACTAAACGACATTATCTGCATTGAACAAGGAGTAATGGACACAAGGGGCTCAATTTTTTTTTTAGTTGCAACCATATGAAGCGAATGGACAACGAAGCCAGGGAAAGCATATGGGGAACATTCTGAAAATTCAGATGTACAAATATTAACGGAAAGACAAAAGAAAGTGGACGAAAAGACAACTTGTCGCATGCGGGAGCCGAACCCACATCTTCCGCGTTACGAATGCCGTGCGTTACACTTAAGCTACAGACACGACCACACTGCCGTCAAATTGTTTTGCCTGATCAACGATGATAAAACTCCGACGTCACCTAAGCACTTCTTATGTGTTGTGAGTGGAAATCATTAATGTCCAACTGAACACCAGCGAAAAGGGTTCTTACGAAAAGTGTTCTACTCAAATTGAGGACGACGCAACGAGCTATGGAAAGAAGAATGATGGGTGTAACGTTAAGGGATAAGAAAAGAGTAGACTGGGTGAGGGAACAAACGCGAGTTAATGACATCTTAGTTGAAATCAAGAAAAAGAAATGGGCATGGGCAGGACATGTAATGAGGAGGGAAGATAACCGATGGTCATTAAGGGTTACGGACTGGATTCCAAGGGAAGAGAAGCGTAGCAGGGGGCGGCAGAAAGTTCGGTGGGCGGATGAGATTAAGAAGTTTGCAGGGACAATATGGCCACAATTAGTACATGACCGGGGTAGTTGGAGAAGTATGGGAGAGGACTTTGCCCTGCAGTGGGCGTAACCAGGCTGGTGATGATGATGGACACCAGTGAGCGCTCCTTCGAGTTATGGACTCCTCGCGGGCGAGCGAGGGCGTTGAGACGCCTGGCCAACGCCTCCTAGATAGCACAAGGCCGGTGCACCTCGATCCGTGACGTCAGGCTACCTTGCCCGGCTGCCACAGCATCAAGTGGGGAAACCTCCGAGCAAGCCGCGGTGACTTTGACGGCACCGCTTTCGTCACGCCGGTCTTTGCAGAGCAAATTTCGGTCCAAGTAGCACGATGTCATCAAGCAGAGTGCACAAGCCTGCTATCTCGGAGGCGCTGGTTTAACCACGTGGGCAAGACACTCGGCCTCTGAGCGTGGGGTCGTAGACCCGAAACTCACTATACCGCCAAAGTTTCTCCTTTCGAATTTATTATGTTTATTTTATGTATTAATTTTCTTATATTGACTACCGGGGCGAAATAAGAACGTAGGTGATAGAGCTTGCGCGCACAAAAAAAAGAAAAAAGAAACGTGCGGATAACATAGGCTTGAAAGAGCGAGCGTGACGCGGCGTCGCGGCAATGCTTTCGCGCAAGGCCTGGTCAACCTGGCCCAGGGATTCTTTAACGTGACCCCAATGCACGGGCCACGGGCGTTTTCGCATTTCGCCCTCATCGAAATGCGGCCGCGGCGGCCGGCATTCGATCTCGCGATCTTGTGCTTAGCAGTGCAACACCACGGCCTCTAAGCCATCGCGCTGGGTATAGCGATAACGGCTTACGATGAACGGAACGTCATATCAGCACGCCTGGTGCCGCCACCTGAAGTACTTTCCTTGCGTCATCAATTAACATCGCGCCGCCGTCCGCAGCAATTCTTGTCGCCGCAGCGCTGTCGTTTATGCTGGCCGGATCAGGGTTAATAAAATTAATGATGACACCGGGCTGCGTGGGGATGAGCAAGTGGCACAATGCTTTCACGCATACTTGGACGACTCCCAGAGCAGTCCATGTGTGAATTTTCCTTCCCGCTGGCGTAACGCCTTCGGTTTGCAAGACAGTGAGAACACGAAGTTAAAGCATACATTATTCAGCACCCTGATAGACAAATTGGACTCGTCGTGGTCGCTTAGTGGCTTTGGCGTTGCGCAGCTAAGCACGAGGTCGCGGGATCGAATGCCGCGGCCGCTACGGCCGCATTTCAATGGGGGCGAAATGCGAAAACACCTGCGCACTTAGGTTTAGGTGCACGTTAAAGTACTACAGCTGTTCGAAATTTATCTGTTCGCTGCCCGCTATGGCGTGTCTTGTAATCAGATCGTGGTGTCGGCACGTAAACCTCCAGAATTCAATTTTTAATTTTTAGTCAGGTTTGTTCATTATCGGCTTGTGATCGCAAATGCCGCGATTGGGGGACAATTCCTCTTCGTGCTTCGTCAGAGCGATGCTCCGCCCGCGCTACCAATGGAAACAGCTGACCGGAGATGACAAGATCGAGCTGCATATAATCGAGTGGAAGGCATCGCTATAATGTAGCGCCCCTGTTTGCTGGTTGAGTGCAGAAGATGCGGTACTTGCAGGTATTAACATTTGACACACCCGAAAGAATACCAGAAAAATCGCAAGACACTCACCCCGCAAGATCCCACCAGTATGTATTCGTCTTGAGGATAATCGTACCCTTCGCACGTCACTTGAATCAATCCGAATTTCTGCGATTTCTTCATCTCGGCCTTGCATTCCCACTGAAAATAAACAAGAGGGAGCATTAAAGAGCTAGCATTTAACAATTTAGGCAATGTCCAAGCGGGTTGGCGAAACCTTGTCAAGGATAGACTGACCGATGCTCTACTGTATTCCTGTCTCTTTACTGCATCATTCGCGTCATTCTTTGAACTACGTGCCACCTTGTACGTGCTGTCGATACCACGTGGCACGGTCTTAATCTCGCTCTGCTCTCTCAAGCCCAGCTGCACAAGCGCCGCCAGGCATCGCTTCCCTTATCAGGTGAACCTCGCCGATGTCCTGCTGACGCATTGCATTGGTTGGAGCACCAGGACTCGAACTTACAAAAACATGTTCTTACGCTGGAACTGTTTTTAAGAGCGGATGACAGTAAATCGTGATGTTTACATACGATTAGCGGAGGCAGCCGGCCAATGGCGACCATCAATTACGAACAAAAACAGTCGCAGTTTCGTACGAAAGGCGAAGCATTGATTGCGGCAGCAAATTATTGGACAGCCAGCTATGCGAAGTAAGGATAGCAGTTTTATTGGCCGTATAAACTTGTAAACATAGGATCACTAACTAAATTAGCAAGCATGGTGTCACGCACGCACAAGCGAACATGAACACATGCCACTCGATGACCGCGGAAACTCGCTCTCAAAATGCTGGAGTGAGGAAGCGCGGCAGCAGCAACGTGCGAATTGACCTTCGTGCGGCCGGACTCTGTGCTCGTCGCAGATGGCTTTCGAGATACAGCGGCCCGGGCGGGCGGGCTCGGCCGCTTATTTTGGAAGTCTGCTTAAGATACATTCATTCAAGGAATCATGCAACGTGTTGTCTTGAAAACTGAGAATTACCGGATTGAGCTAGTCGGTGCCTTTCAACGAACATATTCTAAAAGACATTATTCAAAAGGCCTCGATGGTAAAGCAAGTATATAGAACCCATGGTTTGCTTTCCCCGTTCCCTCTCAGCTGGAGCGGCGTCGATAGCAATGTTCTTCCTATTGCTCCATTCATACGGCGGAATCCAATGGCAGATTCCGAGTGTTTCAAGTGCGACATTTTCTATCCTTTTTTAAAGCATGGCGGTTCCAGTGGCAGCTCCCGAGAGCGTTTCTCGAGCGGAAATGATTCCTAGCAGCGGCCGGATTACTCCACAAAAATCCGCAGAACCCACCGAAACTTGGGCTGGAACTGCCTCGACCCTGTCACTGGAATTCACCTTTTAATTTTTGTTCGTTCCGCGTGCAACAAAAGAGTGCGTAACAGGCCGTCTGCCAAATGAGCGAAGGAGGTTGTACGCATGCGCGACCTTTCGCTCGGAAGTAGCTGACGGCCATGAACAATCGCCCAATGGATGGCACTATACTCTGGCGCGTAGTCTGTGACGTCATAGGCCACGACATTATATCGAACAGACCTCGAAAGCCGCAGACCAGAGTCAAGGTCGATTCAAATAGGTCGCGAAGCTTCGGGCGAAAAGCGGTTCAGTACAGATTGTCACCGACATCAGCATGGGGGGTTATGGGAGCAGCGATTGAAGCGCGACTATGTTTGGAGGGAACAAACATTGCGAAAGAAAAACATGTTTTTTAATTCAGACGAGACACAGTTAGATTCATTCAACGAAAATAAAATTCCTAGACAATTTTATACATTCTTGACGAGTTAAGAAAATACAAGTTTAGTTTTATTATTATTAATAAATGCATTTCTTTTAAGCGCCCATCGCTACAGGGGGCGTTGACGCCACTATCACTCGCAATGCAATGCACGTCTTGAAATGGGCAGTGTTAAGAATGGCGGGCTGCAAAACAAGATTGCCACACAGTTACGACAGGGCGACACGACGCGCATCTCCCCCTCACCGTCGCTGCAGCTGGGAGGCGTTCGAAGAAGCGGCCTTTGTGCTGGAATCCGCCGCCTTCCACCCGCCCCATCGTCATTGTGACGGAACGAGTTCGGTGTTTGAACAATGATTCCGGAGTTCCCCAACGCGGAGCTGATTTGACACGCATGGACAAGCTGCCGCGGGAACGACGTATTTTGGGGCTTCTCACGCTTCTGCATGACGCAAAACAACGAGCGACCCTCGATCGGCACCGATAGTTCCCGGAACGGCACCCCTCCAACGCCGTCGTTTGGGCTTCGGAATGTGTGTGCCTTTGTGTCTGTAAACTGATCTGCAGAGCAGCGGCGAGTTGGTGATGAGTAAACGAACAGTCGCCGCCTCGTATGGCCGGCGGATCGAGTGTATAAAAACTGTGGTTGTGCGAATGCCGAGCACACTTCTCTTGAGCAGTCATGTTAGACTGAGTCACTTCTCTCATGCAGTCATGTTGGACTGATACTCTTTTTCTCAAGCAGTCATGTTAGACTGATTTAATTTCTGTAAATAAACCCTTTTCCTCGTTCTCGATGAGAAACAGTTCTTCACTTCATCAACGATCTCAGCGTAAATAAGTTGGACGACGGCATGGGCCAGCTACCTTCGAATTCATGCCGTACTCCAATCTTGGCAAAGGACCACGGACGATGGGATTGAGCCCCCAATCCTGACAACTGGCTGACAGCGGTGAGATGGACTTTGCGACATGGTGCTGTATCTGCGGTGAGTGCTTGGTTTTTGCTTTGACTCTCTAGGCTTCATTTTGTGGTTGTTCTGTTTAGAACAGTAGGGAAGCTAGATTGTTGTGTGTTAGCTAGGTTGTGTTTTCCTAGCTAGATTTAGAGAGCAGAATCAAGGCAGTAAAGCAGCAGTCATGGAGTTAAGGACACTGCTGAGAGACGAGTTGTTGATTGTTGGTGAGGAACTGGGCCTAGATGTATGCAAGGAAATGCTAAAATCAGAATTATTGCATATCATTTCCGAACAGGCCAGTGAGGAAGAAGTTGAACTGGGGTTTGAACTTCTGAAAAAGAGAGAAGAACGAGAGAGAAAAGAAAGGGAGGAACGCGATAAAGATCGCGAGTTAAGAAAAATGCAACTTGAACTTGAAAGCAAACGTTTGGAGTTGTCTCAAGGAAGTGAAGGCGCTCTGGGACGATCAAGTGAGGCAGAATCGTACCGCATGGACAGGCTATTAAAGCCATTTGAGGTCGGGACCGACATAGGCTTGTTCCTAAGCAATTTTGAAAGGACTTGCGAAAAGATGAACTTCGGCCCGAGTACATGGCCACAGCGGTTGCTGTCTATGTTGCCGTGTGAGGCGGCGGAAGTAATCGCCAGATTGAGTGTGCAGGATGCATATGATTATGCAAAAGTTAAGGCTAGTCTCCTGAAGAAACACCGCCTTTCAGCCGAAGCTTTTCGGCAAAGGTTTAGGAGCACAGGCAAGAAAGATAGCGAGGGCTATCCGGAGTTTGCATATAGCTTAAAGGCCAACCTAGTCGAGTGGCTTAAAAGCGCGGAAGCGTACGACAGCAGAGACATGATCATTGAATGCATGTGTCTAGAGCAGTTTTACAAAACCATCCCCCAAGCTGTGAAACTGTGGGTGCAAGACAGAGGTAATGTAAACACTGTGGAAAGGGCGGCTGAATTAGCCGAAGAGTACGCAACCCGTAGAAAGTTGAACGCCGAGGAGGGAAACTGGGTCGGTCGAAATGAACCGCGGAAACCATGTCCGTTCAAAAAGGGTGCGCAAACTAGACGATCCGAGCCTGTAGACATGGCGGAAAAGCCCGCAGAAAAGAGCGAGGAGAAACTTAACGGAGAAACCGCACAAAAAGAACAGAAAAGAAAATTCGAATCTGTTAGACCAATTCGCTGTTACAAATGCCACAAACTGAGACATATAGCTGTAAACTGCGAGAAGTCTAGCGTAGTTTTTTCCTACGTGGAGGAAAAAGATGAGAATATGGAACTTTTAAGTCCATATCTCCACGACCTGCAAGTTAATGGAAAACCATGCCGAGTGCTAAGAGACAGTGCCGCCACGCTGGACATTGTCCATCCGTCTTACGTGATGGTAGATGACTTCACCGGAGAAGTAGCATGGATAAAACAGGTTGTAGAAGAACACAGCGTGTGTCTGCCCATGGCCAAAGTCAATATCAGTGGACCATTCGGGGAGCTAGAGACTGAGGCTGCAGTTTCCAAATTTTTGTCACTGCAGTATCCCTACATCTTTTCGAATCGTTCGAATCAGTTACTGCGTGACAGAGGGCTCAAACTGGGAGAGGGCATAGTACAGGCATTGACCCGAGGCCAAGCTCGTAAGATCGCGGCGCTTTCGGCTGAAAATGCTCAAGCTCCTCCAGCGGAAGCAGAAACGGGATAACTTCAATACCCGAATCCGAGCTAGGCCCGAGGGACAAAAGAACAGTTGAGGAGAGCCTGCCAGCTGACCAGCTCAATGAGAGCGTAGCACTAGAGTGTCAGAGTTCTAGCTTGCAGGAAGAGCAAGTAGACGCGCTCACAAGCGAGACAGGGTCGTTATTATCACCGGCCTCAAAGAACTTTGATCAACTCTTAGGCGTGGATAGAGAGTCACTGGCAGCTGAGCAAAAGAATGATGAGAGCTTAGCTAAATTACGTGACACAGCTAAAGAAGGCATTGCTAGGCGCAACGTAACGATACATGAGAGAGGAGGATTGTTGTATCGGCATTACAGAGATCGAAAGGGTAGGATTTTAGATCAGTTAGTCATACCTACTAAGTATAGGGAGGACCTTTTGAGTCTTTGTCATGGAAATGGGTGGTCCGGCCACCTAGGCATAAACAAATCAAAGGAAAGATTGCTTATGGAATATTACTGGCCTGGCTGTTTCAAAGATGTAGAAAACTTTGTAAGATCATGCGACGCCTGCCAGCGTTCTGGTAAACCAGGAGAGACTTGGAAAGCTCCACTGAAGGTAGTGCCCTTAATAACAGAGCCTTTCAGACGACTTGTAATAGACACGGTAGGGCCTCTTCCAAAAACAAAATCAGGCTACAGGTACTTGTTTACCATGCTGTGTCCGGCTACCAAGTTTCCAGAAGCAATCCCTTTGAAAGAGCTCAGCTCCACCGAAGTAGTAGACGCGCTTTTGACAGTGTTTGCACGAGTTGGGTTTCCAGACGAAATTCAGGCAGATCAAGGGTCAGTATTCACGAGCGCACTGACTTCCACATTCTTGCAAAAGTGCGGGGTAAAGTTAATACACAGTTCTGTCTATCACCCTCAGTCAAACAGTGTAGAGAGGTGGCATTCGGTGCTTAAGCGAGTTTTGCGTGCGCTCTGTTACGAGCACAAGGAGGACTGGGAGAACTGTCTGCCGGCAACTTTGTTTGCTTTGCGAACGGTTCCACATGAGGCGACAGGGTTCTCACCAGCAGAACTAGTGTATGGGAGGACACTCCGGTCTCCACTGAGAATGTTAAGAGAGATGTGGGAGGTAAGAGGGGAGAGTCCAACATTGGTTGAATACGTGCTAAATTTACTGGAACGGCTAAGCGCAACCCAGAAATTAGTCGGAAAGAACATGGCAATAGCTCAAATGAACGCCAAAGTCTATTACGACAAGAATGCGAGGCTTCGTACGTTTAAAGTTGACTTAACGATGAAAGCGGAAAAGTGTAGGTTTGGTTGTTCGCAGGTTACTTATCTGGGCCATGTTGTCGGTCAGGACATGAGACGGCCGGCTGAGCTGAAAATAGCTACGATTGGAGAATTTTCTCAGCCGCGCACGAAAATGGACCTTCGTTCATTTTTGGGACTTGTGGGGTACTATCAACGGTACATTCCGAATTACTCGCAATTGGCAAGTCCATTAACAGACGCCCTCCGAAAGGGAGCACCGAGTAACGTACACTGGGATAAGGACAAAGAGAACGCTTTCCAAAGTTTGAAAACGCTACTGGTTTCTCGCCCTGTGCTTCGCGCGCCAGACTACACAAAGGAATTCATAGTTCAGTGCGACGCAAGCGACAGAGGTATGGGCGTGATACTTAGTCAGGTCGGCGACGATAACGAGGAGCATCCTATCCTCTACGCCAGCCGTAAACTAAATGTAAGAGAGGAAGCCTACAGCGCTTCAGAGAAGGAATGCGCTTGTTTGGTTTGGGCCGCCCAGAAGTTGTCGTGTTACTTGTACGGAGCGAAGTTCATCTTCGAGACCGACCACTGTCCTCTGACGTGGCTCAATCAAATGTCACACAAAAACGGCCGCTTGCTCCGATGGAGCCTCACTCTCCAAGAGTACAACTTCTCTGTTAGATATAAGAAGGGAAGGTTGCATAGCAATGCGGATGGTTTGAGCAGGCTAATTTGAATTCTGCGTTTGAGGGTCCCGCCTAAATTTTAGGGTTACTAGTGTTAACTTTTCTTTAGGCGAAGAAAATCCCCTCTCATTTAGCAGAATTCCCTCCATAATTGCTGAATTTGTCAGCAGGAATTTGCTTCAGAAATTGGCGTAGTGAAATGTAGCATTTTTTTTGTTTCTGCACTTATGCTGTTGTTTTTTGAAGCCTAGCGAGTCTAAAGTAGGAGCCAATGCACGTCATCTCGGCGCAGAGCCGTGTTGTGGGGTTCATTTTGCAGTTGCCTGTCCTTGTTGGATGTTTTGGTGCGGTGACATCAATGCACAAGTGGTCGCTGCGAGCCAAGACATCAATCCCCCCCTGACCAGCAGCCGTTCTCTTCCTGCCTAGCGGTTGTCAACGCTAGACAGTCGAGACTTTCCGGGCCATGGAGGCGCTGTTAAGAATGGCGGGCTGCAAAACAAGATTGCCACACAGTTACGACAGGGCGACACGACGCGCATCTCCCCCTCACCGTCGCTGCAGCTGGGAGGCGTTCGAAGAAGCGGCCTTTGTGCTGGAATCCGCCGCCTTCCACCCGCCCCATCGTCATTGTGACGGAACGAGTTCAGTGTTTGAACAATGATTCCGGAGTTCCCCAACGCGGAGCTGATTTGACACGCATGGACAAGCTGCCGCGGGAACGACGTATTTTGGGGCTTCTCACGCTTCTGCATGACGCAAAACAACGAGCGACCCTCGATCGGCACCGATAGTTCCCGGAACGGCACCCCTCCAACGCCGTCGTTTGGGCTTCGGAATGTGTGTGCCTTTGTGTCTGTAAACTGACCTGCAGAGCAGCGGCGAGTTGGTGATGAGTAAACGAACAGTCGCCGCCTCGTATGGCCGGCGGATCGAGTGTATAAAAACTGTGGTTGTGCGAATGCTGAGCACACTTCTCTTGAGCAGTCATGTTAGACTGAGTCACTTCTCTCATGCAGTCATGTTGGACTGATACTCTTTTTCTCAAGCAGTCATGTTAGACTGATTTAATTTCTGTAAATAAACCCTTTTCCTCGTTCTCGATGAGAAACAGTTCTTCACTTCATCAACGATCTCAGCGTAAATAAGTTGGACGACGGCATGGGCCAGCTACCTTCGAATTCATGCCGTACTCCAATCTTGGCAAAGGACCACGGACGATGGGATTGAGCCCCCAATCCTGACAGCAGAAAGGCGCACTCGTATCACCTGTTGAAATACGCCCCCCTCACAGTTTGTGCTTCCTTGCTTGTCAAAGTTTGTCTGAATTTGGTGACGTGGGTAGCTTCATTGCTTCTTAATCTGTTCAGTCAAATGTAGTGAGTTACGACCGCCAGATAATTGTGTAGTTGTTTTCGTGCGACCGCGCTGGCCGACGGGCTTGGCATCCAACAATAGGATCAGCACTCTACACCTAAAGCTTTCGTCGGCCTCCGAAGAAAGTATGTTCTGTGCAGGGATGCGACTTCGACAACCGTGCGGCTGGCCTTTTCCTGCATCGCTTTCCACGCTGAAAGCTCGAAACGCCCATCAAGTCGAATGGCAGGGCATTTTGAATATATAGCTCTAAAGGAAGAACAACAAAACAAATTTCGCGCCTTAAAACAAAATGACGTCACTTCTGCTTTTAACGGACATGGCGTCACATTCTTTTTTCTTCCGCCGGAAGTGTTCCCACCACATAAAGATGGCGCTAAGCCCCATGGACCGCCGATGGACCGCCATGTTTTGAACGTATGGGCTCCTATGGAAGCTTCGCTACCAGGTACATTTACCTTGCCAGAGTGGGCGATCATTTATGCGAGATCGTGTGCCGCATGCGAAGGAGTAATACTTGGCTGGCATGTTCACGGCTGCATTTTATACAAAGATCACGAAGTCTCCATACTAGTGCCCCTTCAATGCAGTTATGCCACGTTTATTCATGCCAAAGCGTATCGTTTTGCTTGAACACACGAGAACGATTTCATGTTTCGCCTTTTTTGCGTACGTCGTAACCCAGCCGTGTGCGCATCGCTGTAAAGGTGTGGATGGCGAGAAAGCTCACCTGTGCGTCCCGGCCGTCGCTTCCGCGGTTGTAGCACTGAACAACCGAAGGTTGATCCTGGCAGCCCGCGCTGCCACCGCGACAGTTCAGCTGAGGAACCGGGTGGGACCGGCGACCGGTGGTGTACTGTCCCTGCCGCAGCGTGAGAACCTGAACGTCTTTCAGCCTCACTTTGTCATCTGC
Organism: Dermacentor albipictus; assembly: GCF_038994185.2. Lineage (NCBI taxonomy): Eukaryota > Metazoa > Arthropoda > Arachnida > Ixodida > Ixodidae > Dermacentor > Dermacentor albipictus. The sequence continues at coordinate 33,637,868 of NC_091829.1, forward strand.
GTACGTCAGCGCGCTGGCCAATAACTGTTTGCACCCTAGCACCCAACTGCCAAAAGAATTCACCGATAGCCTTCAAGGAGCACACACGCGTAAAATTTGCATTGTATCTTTTTTGTTTGTTGATTTAGTAGGTTGCTGTCGATAGCGTTTTGACAGTGCGAATGTTCAGTTTCTTGAGCGCGCAAGACAATTAATGCTAATTAGATCGTCATTTAATGCGACCACGGCCTAAACAATAGACCACAGTCGGTTTACCCGCCTCGGTGGAGTTGGGGCGTAAATGCGAGCGGATGAATGTAAATGCAATAAATCGAGATCAATCGGGAATGACGAGCCGAGCTGTCGTGGCACATTGCCACGGTGTTCTCTCACGATGAACATACACATCGCGTTCTTAGATTTCGACTGTTTTCAAACGCAACAATATCTCTGCTTGGTCGTAAGAACGTGCACCACGTCGTAGCCCTTGGCGCGCAAGTGACCGTTGTGTAGCTGAACGACAACGCAGTGCATACTTGTTGGGCGAACTCTGTAAGTACACATAGGTCTACGTTTGCCGTCTATGTATAGCAGCAGCTGCTGTTGCATCAATAGTGTGTGAGCTTCAGCTCTAAACATAGCTGTATTCGGGAACCAGGTCAAGCAACCCTGAGAGCCGTTGGACGTTTTTCCGAAGAAGAGCGGAGAGCCGGGGTTTTTCAGCCTTGTACAATGTGACCGTGCTTTGTAAATCTGCCCAATTAAACGTTTCCCACCCTTTCCGCCCGCTTCCTCCGCCCACAAGTGAAAGCGACTGAACTATTCTAATATCTTTCATTGGGTCTCCTGTGCGTGACAAATAATAAAGTGGATGAAATGGTCTTTCAGAAGTTACGTGTAGTTCTGCTGGCGCAAGGTTCAGTAGCAAAATTAAACGAAGTGATAAAAAACAAGTGAGGGCAGGGATTTTGTGACAACAAGAGTCTTGGTTCTCTCTAATATTTCTCTTTAGTGACTTTAGCACAGTTTGACCATTTTGTTGCCTGCACACTGCTGAAATTTCTTTTAACCCGGCGTTAGGAGCCAAGCTAAACGCGGCCAGAGTAAGGAGAAGATTGCGCAGTGAGAGCAAGTGCCCGTGGTGCACAGACACACCCACACCAAAACACATCACATGGGAGTGCCCCAGGAGGCCTCCGCACATAGAGAGTCCCATATTACACCAACATCCACTAATGAGGAATAGGCAGTGGGAGGCATGGCTTGCGGAAGAGGGTCGGGAGAGCCAGTTGGCTCTTCTGGACCAAGCCCAGCGAGCCGCTCATGCCAGTGGGGCCCTGGAATAGGGGCTCCAACCATCGTGCCTTATTTTATTTACATTGAATAAAGTTTTACTCTCTCTCTCTCACTGGCACCGAAAAACGAGGGGGAGGGGACACATACCTGACAAACTGTCTGACGGATGAGAAAACAGGCAAAGGAGCGCTCCGAATACGAAGGTGTGACGCATCTTGAGAGGTGACGGGAGGGTTCGCGATGGGCTTCAGCGGTGGCCTGTCTCTTATAATTTAGAAAGGGGATCGAAAATCAGCTATACATGTTGTTGCCGTTGACTCCACCCTCAGCCCAACTTCTTCTTCTTCCCACCGACGTGGCATCTACCGAAAGGGAGGACCGATTGAAGCTGCAAATTTGAACAGGACCTGCAATTGAAAATAAATAATTGTAGAAAATTATAGCATCGACGACGACTGTCACCGCAAGCGAATAAGCCTAACGCTTTGAGAAAGCTATTCACTTTATTAAAGGAATGCTGTGCTCGGAGGCGTACATTTATTCCAGTAAGAACATATCGCGAACGTGAATCTCGGAGGCCATGGATAAGTCATAGAGCCGCCTACAAATATTACTGGAGGAAACTCTGCCGCTACGATCGCTTAGCTACCGTGGAGAATGATGGCTAGCGCATAAATTTGTTTGATCTTCGTGCTTGTAGCTTCAGACGTTCTCGTCGCTTCGTTTACTGTGCTGTACAGAGGGCGTCCCAACTATTATGCAACCAAGATTTAAAAATATGCATATGCAAAAATATGTGTGATTTCCCAATTTGATCAATTTAAACAAAACATGCCGTTATAATTCCGCCAACTGGCAGCGACTATGAGTGTGCGCAGAGTCTTACCGCCATTTGCGTTTAGCAAAGCAGGATTGCTTCGCTGTTTAAGGCAATGAAGGCATATACAGGGCGTCCGACCTATCATGCACCGAGTTGTAAAAAAAATATGCAAATGCCACGTAGCTGGCCGGAACCAAGGTAATGTTGTTTGCCGCCAGTTGGAGATACTCAGATTATTTTTTGCTTTATAATAGGCAATTTCGCATGTATTCGCGGGCTTCTTCCAGGCTTGGCAAAATGCTTATGTAGCACGTATTGAACAACAGAAAGCTGTATCGGGAGTTTCTCATGTTGCTCTTCATTTTGTTCATTGACTCTTCCATATAATTATAATTGAGAAGTTGATTGAATAATTAATTAAGACTAATTATGTAATTAGGCTGAATGCAAAAAAAAATAAATAATAATCTGAGCATCTCCGAGCGACGGCAAACAACATTACCTTGGCTTTGTCCAGCTATGTGGCGTTTACATATTTTTAAAAATCTCGTTGCATGATAGGTCAGACGCCCTGTATATGCCTTAAACAGCGAAGCAATCCTGCTTTCCTTAATGCAAATGGTGGTAAGACTCTGCGCACACTCATAGTCGCTGCCAATTGGTGGAATTATAACGGCATGTTTTGTTTAAATTGATCAAATTGGGAAATCACACAACCGCTTGAAGACAGAAAGACGAAGTTTCGCATCTCTATGTGCTAATCATCGTTCGCGCTTGCTGTATCGCTGTGCTTGAGTGTTTACTGAGGCATGATCGCCGCAGTTCTGATTGGTCGCCGGGTCACGTGACGAGACCATTCCTTTTCCTGTCCTTTTTTGCTGCCAGGAAGTCGTTCCCTTGCCCCAAGCGAAACGCATCACTGTTTGAGAGAGGATATCCCTTTTCTTGTACGGGTGACCAGAGCAACTTTCGAACCACCACAAAGCACGTCTCTGAGCACAATTTCCCAGAATTGCATTCCGAAGAGAGTATCTTCTCGTCAGCTTCCGGACTTCTCTTTCTTTGCAGGCGGCCTAGAAGCACAATATAAGCACCCACGGGGGTGCTGCAATTGACGCCAGCAAGTACAACGTCACCTAATGGCAAAGTACAGAATTCCAATGAATTCACTCCTCGTCAACGGTCCAAAGTTCTTCCTCCTGGATGACCTCGAAGCACAATAGACACTTAGTGTGTCTATTGAAGTCGGCGGGCAAGCCCCGTGCCAAGCCGAACCAGCTAGCCACCATACTTGACTTTTGCGGAAGTGGCCAGTCGTATACCCACATCTCTTACACCACTCATGGACATACTTGTAAAGGTGCAGACGCATATTCAGTGGCACATACCCGATTGCTCGGATGAAAGAAAATCAAATCAAGTAAATCAAGGAAACCGTGGAATATCATGCGCTATTCCATTGTTGCATCGCATCAACGCCCAGTTGTCCGTCACGTCTGCTCGGCAAAACAGCAACCAGCTCAGCACATAGTCAGTGGCCCAAGCTAGCAGACAGCTTGGGTCATTGGGTCGGCGTAATAGGCTAGATAGATAGACTCACACTGCCTGAAATAATAAATTATCATTATCATTATCAGCCTATTTTTATGTCTACTGCAGAAGGAAGGCAACTCCTACCCAAGGAGATTTCAACTGGCGCCTGAGAATTTCATTAAAAGAACCCCTAAAAGCTGAAAAAACATGTAATAAGTGTTATGTCTGTATTGATGTACTTCAGAGTTCATTTCTGGTGTCTTGTATATATGTAGATAATCATGTTGTATGATTAGCTCTCTTTTACGTCCGCCTCCTCGTTTTCCGTTTCCCCATTTGTTTTATTCCCTGTCAAATTGTTTTGTCCACCACATTAGTCTTCTCTGTACATATTGCTTGGCATATTACTTTTATGTCAACCAGTACGAAGGCTCCGTAGCTGTTCCTGGACACTATAGTAAACATCATCATCATCATCATCATTATTATTATTATTATCCAGGCTCTTCCCACAGAGGCATATGGAAGGCTTCGGCAGACACAGCAAAAATATCTGTGCTAATTGCTTAATTGTAATAAAGACTATTATTAATATAATTAATAATTATTTGTATGGTTTCTGGGTACGTTGAATAACTTGATATTATTTATTTATTTATTATTCGTTAAGTGCTACGCTTGTTAGAGATATTTTCTTAGCTGTACGCGCCTGATGATACTTGCCTCTGGTCCATAATGTCCGGCCATTGTTCAGGCGCATGGGACGACGTGCTTGTGCCACTCTATGTTTTCAGCAACAGCGCAAAATTAATGCGTTTCCAACGTGCTTTCGGAGTCGCATCACATATTTCATTATTCCTTTTTCTTCTTACCGCGACCGTTTCAAATGCTTACGCTAAATGAAACGGCGATTTTATTTATTACGCGCTGGTAATTTTTATTTGTCGAGCACGTATGTATACGACACATTTCGCGACGACCTCTCGTCGTCTCCTCGAAAGTCTGAAACGAAGAAACAAGAAATAAGACTGCTTGTGAGTGCCGCTGGGTTGAAGCATTCCGATATTGACAATATCGGCGAACGCTGGGTACTATAATGCCGATCATGCTTGCATGCCAGTGCGTTATGTGGAATGTTGCATATATATATATATATATATATATATATATATATATATATATATATATATATATATATATATATATATATAACCGCAGCATCGGCCCGACATTGCCGCTTGATCTCCGCATCGCGGGCCCCGACCTTCTGCCGAGGCGTTGCATGGCGCGGCGTCGACGAGATCTCTCCCGCCCCTGCTCTCGGCGCTGTTGGTCGTAGGCCGGCTGCTCCTCGGGAGAACGGACGATGCGTGGCCGTCCCATGCCGAAGCGCCGAGAACACACAGCACGCACAAAGCTACGAGCCGCCGACACACCTAGACTCTGCCCCCAACGCCGATCGCTCCTCAAGATACGGCCGCGCGACGGCGCGATGCCGCCACATACGAAGTTGCAGCCGATGTAAAAAAAAAAATTAAATTATTGGGTTTTACGTGCCAAAACCACTTTCTGATTATGAGGCACGCCGTAGTGGAGGACTCCGGAAATTTCGACCACCTGGGGTTCTTTAACGTGCGCCTAAAGCTAAGTACACGGGTGTTTTCGCATTTCGCCCCCATCGAAATGCGGCCGGCGCGGCCGGGATTCGATCCCGCGACCTTGTGCTCAGCAGCCTAACACCATAGCCACTGAGCAACCACGGCGGGTAGCAGCCGATGTAAGCCGCCCCCCTCCCTCCCCCACCGGCGCCTCGCCACGTTGGGTGCCTCGCACGCGACGGGAGACGGCGCGCTTCCTTCCCGCTTTCCTCCGTTTCGCGCAGGCGAGACTGAGCCGCGATCCAACACCAGGTGCTCGCATTACGTCAAGTTGTGAACGGTGCAGCCGCAACATGGCGGTGGGATTTTCTTGACTTACCAGGAGGCCCTGTTTCCATACAAATAGCCTAGCGGGCCACCCGTCGAGGCACCCGGTCCACAAACATCTCCTCCCGGTGAGCTTCCGAGGCAGATATCCGGACCACACCTTGCGGGGTTCGTGAGAGAAAACATACATGCATTACGATGCGTAAGTGCAACGTTCGTATCCCGAATGACAAGGCACATACGGTCTCCTCGGTATAACGGATCGACAGAAAGGCTACGAATCGCTGTGCGCAAAAGCAATCCAAAGATCAGGTGCCACCAGAGCATGAAAGGGAATACTTATTGGCGGAGGCCTCCGGCCACTGACAAACAATCCTTACGAACTGACATGTTCGTGAATTTGTCCCCTTGTGACTTCAACATTTCGTGCTCTGGGTGGACAGCGTATAATCTTCAGCGCATTCCAAGTGGCCGCGATGCTTAATTGTCTCACTTTCATGCTCGAATGTAATATGGCACTACACGTTTTCCGTAGACGTTCGGGCTTTTGCACGGCGAGCTTATACCTAGTGCTAGCTGTATGGACTGATTAAAATATGCGGATTCCACGCACTATGAGATTCACTGTTATACGAAGCATTTTGTACATAGGTGCATATATAGCATCGGTTGGTGTTGCGCAAAGTGTGTAATAGACGGCGGAACATGCTTGTGTAGGGCACGCGAGTGGTATGCAACTACAAAGGGAAGCAAATGGCATTGCACTACAACTTGTTTCGTTACCATCTGGGCCGACCCCGCAGAATGTGCACTGGACAAAGTTTGCAGATCCCGATTTCGATGAGTTTTCGCATAGAGTTTCAAAGCACCAGCTCGAGCGTGGAGTGGAATGCGGTGACGCTTTTGCTCTTATTACATTCTTATTCGTATTATATTATTTTTCTTTTATTATATACATGGGCTCGTGAGTCAGTGCGCTGGGAACACCTTGGTTCAGATTTTACCAATTGAAATGTAATTATTTTGCAGCCAAGAGGCCCCAAACGAGGAGGGACAGGAATACGTCCACTTACCTAACGCGAAGTGCCTGCTCGTATGTGGGAAAGAAGTCTTTTTACTTAAGGTGATAACATCGCATTCGAAAGTAAACGCTTACGTATGCTGGCAGACCACGTGGGAAAATGTATGCCTTAAAACGACACATCTGCGCGAAAATGTATGCATATTATGCAACTGAAATTCGTGACTCTACACCGAAGCCAACGGCGTCGCACTAGGGTACAAAACCGATCAAGCTAAGTTTGTCTCTTATTAATACGAAAGCATTACATGTCCCATGAGGCAGAATTCATAACATTAATAATGCTAAAAACGCACCCCAGCGATTCTTAGCTGGTCTGTTGGAGTTAAAGGTGCTTCAATGACAGCAAGTCATCTAGCATATTAATTCACACCGGCGGATCGTGTTGGTTCCTGCAGATTTCTCTTATATAAGTGGCATTTTCTATGAAACACTCTCTGGCAGGTCGGGCATGAACATCTGCATTTCTAACAATAATTCCTAGCCCTTTATCAACACTGTCTGTTCACTATATTCACTGAATACCATAAAACCTGCTTCTTTAACACTAAGTTTTAATCCTAAATTCTCACTTTCTTGCCCACAGATATCAGCTAGACGTTGCATATCACTTTACTTTATGCCGTCCGCATAGAACAAACCCAGAAGCTCTTGCTCAACTACTGTACCCGCCTGGTTGAATGAGGGATTAAACCCGATATTACTTTCCTCTAGCGCCCTTTCCCTCCTCACCATGTACATCATAAACAGCAGCAGGGATAGATGGCTCCCCTGTCTCAGTCCCTTGTGGATATTAACTTTCGCCTCGCTCCTCTTCCCTTCCCATTCAATGCAAATGGTATTTTCTCGGTAAACCTACATCAAAAGCTTTATACGGTCGTTGCCTATACCTTCGTTTTCCAGAATATCCCACAATATGTTGCGGTATACGTTGTCATACGCTCCGGTAATGCCTAAGAAAAAGCCTCAGGTAATAGTCTCCTTTCTTTTCTGGATATTTCTATAGATTGAATGAGAACAAATAAGTTTGTCATTCAGATACCTACCGATTGTGAAGCCATTCTGATGTTCTCCCAATATGCCATTTTATTCTGCCCATGCTTGCAGTTTTAATTTAATCGCCAGCATTTCTAACTTGTATATTACGGATGCAAGAGTCAACGGTGTATATAAGTGAATTCTGCGTTCTCCCCCCATGCCTTTTATGAATTAAATTCATTCTACGTTGTCGCCAACTGTCTTGTATTCGCCTGTCTCGTAAACTTTTAATGCGTAATCATTCTTTGGACAGTACCTCAGCCCCGTCACGCGAAACGTTTAATGCCCTGTATCTGCACAAAAATGCGTGATTTGCAAAGTTAGGACATTTAGCCGTTATAATAATGTAAATCTAGATAATCGGTTGCTTTATAGGTGATAAGGAACAATGAAAAAAAAACGGTTAAAAGAATACACCCATAGAGATAAATAGAGCTCCTTAGAAAATGCATGAGGAAGCTTATAGCAGGCCATCTGAAATTAGGGGTTGGGCCAACTTGAAGTTTGGGCATCGGCAACTGAAATTCAGGGATGGATTCCAAGTGGGCCAAATTTGCGTGTGGGTCAACTTGAAATTAGGACATGGGCAAAATTAAATTTGGGGGTGGGAATACTTGAAATTTGAACGTGGGCCAATTGAAATTTGGGGGCGGACCAATTTAAGTGGGCCAACTTGAAATTGGGAGGTGGGCGAACTTGAAATTTGGCGATGGACCAAGCTTAAATTTGGTGATGGGCCATCTTAAACTGCTTACGCATAATTATACAACTCCATGCACTGAATCTGCATTCTTTTTTCTGCTGTTTTCAACAGAGGTTCCAACAGACCTTCCACGAGCAATGCCGAGCATTGCTCGTGGCGCCCCCCCCCCCCCCCCCCCCCCCCCCATTGATGCGGACGTGAAGTGGAGCAAACGGACCTACATTTGTAGCATTCGTATTCTACTCATCTGATGCATTGTCAGGAACGAGCATTAATGAAGAGGAATTTTTCTTTTCGCCTCTTTTGCAAGAACAACGATGCAGTACAAAAGCGTCTTTAAAAGACTTTTGAGTGAGAACAGCGCGCAATAAGGGGGGGGGGGGAAGGGAAGTAAACATACTCAGCGCGCTGTGATGTCCTCAGGTGTCCTCAGGTGTGGTGTACTCAGGTGTCCCTTAAACTGACATACACTTACTGACAGTCTAAAACTCTGTACTATGTCCTTACCGTAGTTTCCGTACGGAGATTCTCTTGACGCGGCATAGTAGTACAGATTGGAGGTCGGATGCGATGGACTGCGGCCAGCTTCGGGTACGATTACGAGTTGCGTATGGCTGTGACGATCGGCGCTCTCCGCACAAAGGGCCATGCAGCAGAGGCACACAAAGCAGAAGCCAATCGCCGCCAGAACAAAAATGATGGCGTTGACGAAATTAAGAAGCGTCTCAGAGGAGAGGTCCTCTTCACGGTGTCTCTGATGCGCGGGTCTGAAAAAAGACCGCTGCGTTTCATCATCTCTCTCCACCTTTAACGCGACAAAAGCAATAACACTAATTTCTGGCATCTCTACACCATGAGTATTGATATTGAATAACAATTAATGCTCCGAATGGCGTTTTAATAGTCAATCTTTTAAACAGCAACAGCAACAACTCTCTCTCCAGGCCTTGACAACTTATGAATTTTGAACAACAAAACAGACTGGTGGGCTAGTTGGCATCGCATGTTAATAGTACTTAGCGCAAAGAAACGCAGGACACGAGAGAAGGCACACAGGACGCTGCGCTACTGATGCGTTATTGTACTTGGTCACAGTATATATAGCACCGTGCAATAAAGGACGGGAAGGGAGTGCAACGTTACCACAGCATGACAGATCGCCTAACAGCGTAACAAGCCACCGCTACCGTGGCAAGAACAGTATCTCGTTCTCCGACACAGCGACAGATGGGCACCTCACGCAATCTTTGTTTCTGTTCATTTCAAACGCCTCCACGATTTCCCTTGTCAGTTGATCAGAATGCCTGCCCATCACTCTAGTCCTTTTAGACAAAATTTTGAAGCCACAGCGCGTGCAGTGTGCAGCAAGATGACCAGTTACTGCCAGTTTATTAACATTGTTTGAGTGCTCTCGTAAGCGATCGTTTAGACATCTGCCAGTTTGTCCCAAGTATTATTTCCTGCATGACAAGCAGTAAACTACATCTTCCACACATGGGACAACTAACTGTGCGTCAATGCGTAGCGTCTCAGGACCTGAATCTTGATTTTGGTTAACAGTTGCGTGATCATATATCTTTAGTGCTTCGAGTTGCATGTTATCAGTCGATCTGTTCGAAAATTAACAACCACAACAGTTATCCATGTTTCGACAACTTATCGAATATTGGACACCCAGAGAAATAAATATCAGGAGGACCGATATTTGTGGGTTTGCAAAGATGTATAAATACATACCATAAATAATATATGTGACGTGCGGATGGCTTCTGTCTCCTTGCATTCCAAGTCTCTGAAAGATCTACTGTGTTTGTGTTTGCCCTCGAAGCTAAGATTTCTGGCGTCCTTGAATCGCAATTGCAAGAACGTATACAGTGATCGCTTTTTTTTTTTCCCGAAATGGGTGACTCGGGTATATTTATTCTTGAAGCACACAAACATAAATGCGACATGTTTGTTCCTGGAAAAAGGAGCGCTTTGCATTAAGTAGTAACCTGATGAAACGGGAAACGCAGCACTGCTGGTCTAATGCATCTCGTATGCTTATAGTATTGGTATACAGCCCGTTCATAACGACTCCCATTCTCCTATGGCCCGAGTACGCCTCTACACGACACAGTAGTGTGTAGGTTTTTTTTTTAACCGCTTACCGGGAAATCTGTGAAGGACAACAGCCGGTTGGCTACGAGAAGGTGTATGTATTAACTTGAGGCTCCCAAATTGGAGCCCCACACAAAAAAGACAAGAAGAGTAATAACAACTTACACGCTCGGCAATGAGCCACCGCCAAATTCGGTTCTCTCCAGATAGTACTCCAGCTGTAAGATGAGGTAAGAAAGAAAAATGAGTTTGTTTAGCTAGAAGGACTAAAAGACGCTATCCGCATCGAACAAGAGGAGTAATGGACATAGGGGCGCTCAATTTTTTGTTAGTTGCAATCAAACGAAGCAAACAGATAGCGAAGCCAGGGAAAACGTGTGGGAAACATTGTTAAAATTCAGATGTACAAATATTTTACGGAAAGAGAAAAGAAATTGGGCGAAAAGACAACTTGTCGCCCGCGGGAGCCGAACCCACGCCTTCCGCGTTCCGCCTCCCGTGCGTTAGACTTAAGCTACAGACACGGCCACACTGCAGTAAAATTGTTTCGCCTGATAAAAGATGACGAAAAATCCAAGGTCATCTAAGCACTTCTCATGAGTTGTGAATGCGAAAGCATTAAATATCCAAATGAACGCCAGTGAGCGTTCCTTCGAGTTAAAGACTCCTCGCGGGCGAGCGAGAGCGTTGAGACTACATTTAAGGCTCTGCTTGCGATAATATTGACGCCTTAGAGATTCTTGAGCACCAATCTATCACTTTAGCTTGACTTAATATTTGCCTTTAGTGTCCCTTTAAGTATGAAGATGGCAAGTTGGGCCAGTTGGTTGGGATTCATAGTAAGGTTCGTTACAGCGCAACACAAGACAAGGTCGTCTTCTTTTGTCCTTGTCTTGTGTTGCGCTGTAATGATAAGTTGAGACGCTTGGCCAACGTCTCCTAGATAGCACAGGGCCGGTGTACCTTGATCCGTGATGTCAGGCTACCTTGTCCGACCGCTATAGAATCAAGTAACACACCTTTCCGCACTGGTAACTGTGGCAGGCAACTTGGCCAACCGTGTATGCCGGTATGCGGGGTGCGGCCGTCTCTTCCTCACATTATGTGGGAACGTATACATAGGTATACTGGGGACTGTGGCAGGCAACTTGGCCAACCGTGTATGCCGGTATGCGGGGTGCGGCCGTCTCTTCCTCACATTATGTGGGAACGTATACATAGGCCACCGAACATAAACTCGCCCATGATGCTGACCTCACTCATAAACATTAGGCTCAGCGGCTCCCACATGTGCTGGTGCTAGAAAACTAGAGGACAAAAAGAAATCCTGAGGTGTGACTCTTGCCATTCTAAAATCATAAAAAGACGCATCGCCAAGGCTTGCATCAGTCAAGCGGTTGAAAAATCACGCCGCCATGCTGTGGGGGAGGGCATCGATTTGCAAGTAAGCCGCTTAAGAAACAACAGTGGGTGCCTGAACAGTATGGTGGTGCAAATCTGCTAAAACATGTTGCCTGAAATCAGAGCGAACAGGAAAAGGCAAAAAACACAGGAAAAAGAAAAATTGAAAAAAAAAACGCGTGGTGTTGCCTTACATCCATGGTTTTCCATAAAAAAGACAGCCCAACGCCATGATGTTCAAGTACTGTTGTCCGCTCCGCAAAAACTAAAAGGCATGTGCAAGAGGGTGAACGCAGTATTCAAAGAGGGCAATCCAAGTGCTACGGTCTGCCAGACTAAGCACGTGAAAAAAGTACGTGGAATGTGCGACTTCAGTGGTTTACCAAATCCCACTAGATTGCGGGAAAGTGTACATTGTGCAAACTGGACCTTGTCTAAATGGTAGGTTACGGGACCGCACAAATACACGTGCCAGCTTCTGACAGCACCGAGCAACTTGGCTGCACACTGCAAACAATGCAAATGCTCTCCGCTGCTGGAAAGCACTACAGTCATTAGCACATCAAAAACAAAAACGGAGCGAGAAATATGGGAGGCACTTGCGATAGCTAAAGAAAAAGAGATGTGCGTAAGCACTCCGTCCATCGCGTTTATCGAAGCTGAGGTCGAGTATGCCAGGGCGAACGGGTGCAAGTGAACGATGTATCCCTGGCTCAAAGTATGATCTTTAATTTTTAGACAAATAGTTCATCGTCGGCTTGTGATGCCCAATGCCGCGATTTTCGAACGACGCCATTTCCAATGCTATTACCCTTCGCGCTTCGTCAGAGCGGCGCTCCACCCGCGTGACCGATGGAAACAGCTGGCCGCTGACGGGGGATGATAAGAGTGGCACGTAATCCAGCGGAAGGCATCGCTACAAGATCGCGCCCCTGTTATCGGTTTCAGTGCAGAAAACGCAGTACTTGCAAGTGTCAGCATTTGAGACACCCGAAAGAATGCTAATAAATCGCAAGACACTCACTCTGCAAGATCCCAGCAGTACGTATTCGTCTTGAGGAAAATCGTACCCTTCGCATGTAACTTGAATCAAACCGAACTTCTGCGATTTCATGTCGGCCTTGCATTCCCACTGGAAATAGACAGGAGGGAGCATATTGAATGGCTAGCATTTAAACATTTAGGGTGCGATCTTGTACGCGTTCCAAAATAGAACGGAGGCGGTTCGTTCCACCGAGCCAAATACGATTCGTCACTTTGAACCGTGCCGAACGCCATGACGTCAATTATGACGCGATATCTGCTGTCAATCATTCTGTGTCGTCTGCTATCGGACGAACGGAACGGAACATACCGCCTATTTCGTGACGTAAAGAACGAACCGCCTCAGTTCTATATTGGAACGCGTACAAGATCGCACCCTATTAGTGTCGAGGCTAGACTGACGGTTGTTCTACTCTATTCCTGTCTCGTCACTGCGTCATTCGAGTTATTCTTCGAATTACGTGCTCTCGATGTCGCGTGATACGTTCTTAACCTCGCTCTGCTCTCTCAAGCCCAGATGTGCGAGCACTACGCTGCGTCGCTTTCCTTATCAGCTGGACCTCGCCGATGTACTGACGGCACATTGAACTGATTGGAGCACCAGAAGATGGAGCCTAGCATTAAACGTGACAAGTTTTGACAACTTTTAATTCAACAAGGGACTAAAATACGAAAATGACGTCAGGCTGTGGGGCTATCTGGTCTAGCAGTTACTTCCACATATAACGCAAAAGAAAGCGTATGTGTACTTTTTTGCGCTATATCTGGAAGTAACTATGAAGCACCACGACTCGAACTTGCAAAACAAAAAAAAAGTTCTTATGCTGTAACTGTTCTTAACAGTGGATGACAGTCACTTGCTATGTTAGACATATTATTAGCGAAGACAGCGGGCCAATGGCGACCATCAGTTACGAACAAAAGAGCTTTCTTGAAATCAGCCTCTGGTTCGCAGTGTGAAGGACCTACTGGAAGCCTGCGTATAGATTCATTCATTCAGTCATTCAAGAAGCCGTGCAATGTGTTTTCTTGAAAACTGAGCACATACTGGACTGAGGACGGTGCCTTTAAACGAACATATTCCAAAGGACATTATTCAACAGGTCTCAATAGTACAGCGAATATATAGAACCCATCGTTTGTTTTCCCCGTGCCTTTTCAACTACATATACGTCTTCTCTCAGCTGGGGCGATGTCGATAGCGATGCTCTACCCATTGCTCCTTTTATACGGCTAATTCCGATGGCGGATTCCTTGGATTTCAGGTTCGACATTTTCTATTCTTGTTTTGAAGAAAGGCTGTTCCAATGGCAGATCGAGTGCGTTCGACCAAAAAACCGCAGGGCCGACCGGAACTTGGCTTGTAACTGCTTCGACCCTGCCAAAATTAACCTTTACACTTTGTTCTTTGCGTGGTGCACCTATGTTAATACTTACGGTTCTCGTCTGGCAGGGGTGCCCTAATTAAACACAAGGAGTGTGTCACAGGACGGATGCGACGTGTTAACAACCGCCGCAACTCCGTTTGCTAAATGAGTGGAGTGTGTACGCATGCGCGAGCCTTCGCTCGGGAGTAGCTGCTGGCCACGAACAATCGCCCAATTGCTGGCGTTAGGCGCTCGCGCGTAGTCTATGAGGCCATAGGCCACGACATTATATCGAACAGACCTCGAAAGCCGCAGACCAGAGTGGACGATCATTTATGCGAGATCGTGGGCTGCATGCGAAGGAGTAATACGTGGCTGGCACGTTCATGGCTGCATTGTATATAAAGATCACGAAGTCTTCATACTAGTGCCCCTTCAATGCAGTATACGCCATGTTTATTCATGCCAAAGCTTATCGTTTTGTTCGAACACACGAAAATGATTTCATCTTACGCCTTTTTGCGTGCGTCATAACCAGCCTTGTGCGCATCGCTGTAAAGGTGTCCATGGCGAGAAAGCTCACCTGTGTGTCCCGGCCGTCGCTTCCGCGGTTGTAGCACTGAACAACCGAAGGTTGATCCTGACAGCCGGCGCTGCCACCGCGGCAGTTCAGCTGAGGAACCGGATGGGACCGGCGACCGGTGGTGTACTGTCCTTGCCGCAAAGTGAGAACCTGAACGTCTTTCAGCCTCACTTTGTCACCTGCGGATGTCAGCGCGCAGGCCAATAACGGTTCGCAACCCCGCACTCCTTTGCAGAGAAAATCATCGAAAACCTTTAAGAAGTACGCAGGCCCAAAATCTTCAGCGTATCGAGGGCGTGGCACATTGGGCGAAAAAGCCTCGCGCCTGTCGTCTGAAGCAGCAACACGGCACCTAAGCTCCCATTGGCACTGGCTTTGAGGCAACGTCACGAACGCATTGTTGTAGAATAAGAGACGGATAACTTTTAACTTATGGAAAAATGACAGACGTTCGTTCGCTTCGAGCGCATCAAGAAGACATTTATTTTTGACTAGAAGGTACGGGAAAGGGGAGAGAGTAGAGAGAAAGGGAAAGTCACAATCCATTGGGCCAAACAGGCTTTCTTGCACCCCGCACGTGCAAGCGATCCGCCCCAAACCTGAAAGGCACCACCGCATCGCCCGTCGCTGTTCGTAAAACGTGCCCGCCAGTAATTTGCACGCAGTTTGAGGGGTGTCACGTGTCCGGCGGTTGTGCCACAGCGACCTCAGCGGTGCCGTTTTAGGTGGGGGAGTCCTCCTCGCCGCATCGTCGGCGGCCTCCAGCGCGCGGGTGCTTTGGCTCCAGAATGGAGCATATACAACACGCGTATCGACGGTGCAGAGGAGCGGGCGAAAGGGAACACCGGCTCCAACGCTAGCGCGCCAGGTGTTGCGTGAGGGGAGGGACATCGTCGCAACGCCACGTCACGTCACTCTCGCTCTCGGAAGCCTGCGTTATGCGCGCGTTCTTTGTCCGCGCACGCCCTCCCCCGCGTTCTAACTGCACCTCGGTAATGCCAAATCAAAACGCGCCAGGCGCCTTAACGCGCTCGCTTGCCCGCGAGGAGTTCGTCACTCGAAGGACCGCTCAGCGGCGTTAAATTGGACGTTAATGCTTGGGCATTCACAAATCATAAGAAGTGCTTGGGTGTACTGAAATTTTTTTTTTACCACCAGATGGCGCTCGTTTCCACGCATCCCGGCCGGCGCCGCCGCGGCAGCGTTTCACAGTTTGTGCGTATGGCACGTGCTGTGCTTTCTTGCTTTCCCGTGCCACAAAAATGCAGCTGCTGGGCTGTGGAGGTCGCGTGCTGGGCTGTGATAGTGTAAACATTACAATTAAGTTAAATGCAGGGGTCTTACGTGCCAAAACCACGATTTGATTACGAGGCGCGCCGTAGCAGGGGACTCCGGAAATCTGGACCGCCTGGGGCTCTTTAACGTGCACCCAAATCAAAGTACACGAGTGCTTTCGCATTTTGTCCCCATGGGAATGCGGCCGCCGTGGCCGGGATTCGATCTCGCGACCTTGTGCTCAGCAGGCCAGCACCATAGCCACAAGCAACCGCGGCGGGTGAAATATTACAATCGTCCATAGCCGGAAGAGAGCGCTTGACGCTGGCGTCTCAACAGCGTGCTGGCGACGTATGCAGAAGGAGCACCTAAACACGCCCCGGCAAAATGGCTCCGAAGGGTGCACTCAATGTTGAGGGACACCCAGGCCCGAAAGAAGCGCCACGCGGAACAGCAGCGTCTTCGCTACGCAGCAAATGTGGCACGTTTGTATACACGCAATTATAATAATTATTTGAGTTACGTGCACCCCCTTAATTCACTTAATGTTTAACAATTCTGCCACGATGCGATGTGCCATGTGAGGCAATGATATTGTTCAACCCTCTCAGAGGTCATGAACAATGACGCATGACAATGGCTCAAGCAAACACGTCTCCCTGTGTGTTCTGTGGACTACACAGACAAACTTAGCAGCGGTGCAAGCAAGGTAATAACGTTTAACATGAACTCGCCGCTCTCGTATTGGACTAAACGCTGAAGAAATTGCACATTCGCCGCTAACATCACTGCTGATTAACGTCAGTCAAGCAAACAGCATGCAAAGCTTCACCTACATCGGTTCCCCGGTGCATGGGATCCGCAAAAATTTATTTGTTTAAGGATAAATCAATATCATAGTATGCGTGACACATGAGAAAGGTGTGCGCCCTGTATATGTAAAGAATAACAACGAAACACAAATTTAATCCAGCTGACTTGTTGAAGCAACGGGCAGATGGTGTACTACCGTGGAACGTCTCTGACGGCTGGGTTAGTGCGTCGCTGAAAACGGACCTTGCACTCCAACGTGATTGCCGTTGGACACCGCACGTACTAGACTTAAAAAAAAAAAACATTTAATAGCACAACTGGAGCGAATTTTTTCGCAATTCGCAGTGTGTTCTACATGGTTATTTGTCTTACGTGCTCGGCCGTGAAGAGGCAGTTTGAGCTAGGGAACTTCATTAAAACTTTCTGGGCGAGTTGACACAGCGCTTGTGTCCCGTCCTTGATACTTTGTGGTTGCATGTGTTTGCGCTGTAACAATAGCTAGGGAACTTCTGTAAATGCGTGGTTACTCACGACATCGACTGTACAGGTAGTGCGAATGGAGCCGTTATTCAAAACCAGCGTCACCTCTATGCTTTTCGACACAACAACCACAGTTGCACTGATAAACTTTGTGGCTCTTTTATAGTCAGATCTATCAAATCTCCGAGAACCACAAATAATTTGCAGAAAAAAAGTTATGCATCGTTCTTGGAGTAAGTCTTTTAGCTGAACGACTTTGCCAAAAAATGAGGGCTCTCCCGTAATCGAGAGTAGATGTAAGCATGAAATGGTAACCGGCAAAGCAGATTGGTTGGAGGTGATACTAGCCACAGGCTCAAAATGGGTGTAGTGCGTGTTCGCAGCGGTGCACCACACCACACCTCACCGCGCCGCGCCATACTGTGCACTGGGTCCATATGGACGCTGCCCAACTAGAAGAAGAAAACCGGCTGCAGGCCGCACGACAAGCAGCGAAAGGCGCCAGGGAGACAGAGCACACTGCCTAGCCAGAAGAAAAAAATCGCCTGGAGGAGGCGCCACGCAGCGCAGCGCCATAGGGTGCCTCGATGCGCGCGCTCCCCTCCGACGCCAGAGGGCGCGCGCATCGAGGCACCCTACGGCGCCATCTCTCGGGGCGACGCAAAACCCGCGCCGCGGAACTCACGGTCCGCTGGCGTTAAAAAGAGCACAGGCAACCTTGTCTCGGCGCCAAAGGATGAAAATGAAGTCTATGGTGTCATGTACCTGGTTCTTTGAACGTCGCTCTTGGAAGTCACAAACTTCAGTGCACTAGAAGTTACAGCTTGAGTGATATTGTGAACATCAGGAAGAAATAGGAAGTAATATTTTTGTAATTTTTTTTGGGCAGTAACTAGCGTGTGCAATGCGGTCCTGTACAGAGGAATGGGGGCCAGTGAGAGCATTTTCTTAAATTTTAAGTGGTTGCTCGGATGATCTCGTTTTTTTCTCGCAACCTGCCCGTATAACGGCTTTGCCTTTGGCTTAAGGTCACTTGAAGGTCGCCGGCAACGGGAGCTAAAAGCATTTCATTCTTAAAAGCTCGGTATTTGTGTGCGCTCGCGCTTGCTCGTCTTCCGACTCTCTATGCGCCAACTCACTGATTCAAGATTCAACTCAAGATTCCAACTAATTGGATCTGTAGCATTTTTTATTGCTTTGCGATGTATCTATCGGCACTTTTCGACCACGCGGAGGCTGAGTTTCTCGAGCGTTCAACACAACGCTAATAACGTTTAATGCATGTAAATGCAAAAAATCCAGATTAGTTGGGGATGACGCACCCACCTTTCGCGGCAGGCTGCAACGGCGTTCTATCACAATGAACATAAGCATCGCGTTCTTTCATTTAATCTATTTGCGAACTGAGCACCGTCGCTACTTTGTCGTCAAAACGGACACGTCCCGTCGTGGTGGCCTAACGGATTGCTCGAGGTCGCCGGTTCGATTCCTAGCCACGGCGACCGCGGCAGAAAGTTAGGTGGGCGGATGAGATTAAGAAGTTTGCAGGGACAACATGGCCACAATTAGTACATGACCGGTGTTTGATATGGAGCTGTTTCCTGCGATTACTTCGAGTTCCCCAGACCACATCGGATTGCAGCACAGCTAATTGAGGAATGCAGAAGCAGGAAAGCGCATTCCAGAGGAGCGGCCGAGCAAACAAGTTTAAGGCAACAAGTTCACGTGCCAACAAGTTCGTGCGCCGCCGGGATTAGCAGGTGGGCATCCGACAATGGAGCATGAGCAGCCCTCCCCTTCTCCTCGTTAGAAGTGCATTGCCAGTCTGCGAGGCAAGACCACAGAGGGCCGCCAGGTGTGACACCGCGACACGGGCGCCTACCATTGGCTGAAAGTGGCGTCATCGGAGCGGACTCTCCCATTGGTCAAACATGACGTGACTTACAGTGCTCGAAGGGTTTATAAGAAGCCTTCCAGAGAGACCTGAGCATTCTGGGACATTCCCTGATTCCCTGAATGACCTCTCTCGAACTTCTTGCCGCGGGCCGCAGCGTCTGAGTTGCTGCCGGCCCGTAATGACTGTACGAATGTTACTGGACGCTCACCTCCCTGTACAAAATGTAGAATAAATCCTCCCAAGTAGGGGTTTTCATCCGCGAAGTCCGTCCCTCAACCCCTACATCTGGTTGGCAGCGGTAGGATCGCCTCCGAATGCATCAGCTGGTGGCAGCGCTACGGATCAACCTTCGTCGAGAAAGATCATAAGGAACCGGGAAGAACGAAGAAGAGAGAGCCTTCGTCGAAAGAGGTCCAAAGAAACTGGGAGTAGCGAAGAAGGAGCGAGCCTTCGACCCAGTGAGTCCGGAGGAACCGGGAACGACGGACAAATGAACCGGATGCCTGGGTGCTGCAACCGTAAGTGAGCGCGTGGTTTTTTTCCCTTTTGATTCGCCAGACTCAAATGTTGTGTGTTCATTTTGATAGTTCTGGGAATCGGGAGTGTGTTGCATTGTGTGTTTGCACAAATTAATTAAGGAAAACAGTTTTAACCACCTGTCGGGGCAGCTGCCATGGATCTTAGAAGGTTGACGAGGTTAGACTTGTTGTTGGTGTGCGACGATTTGGGAGTTGAGGCGGACGAACGGATGAAAACGCCAGCTATCATAAAGGCGATTAATGATAGTGGCAATGATGACAAAAGCATTGAGCTTGCTTGGGAGGTGATACAGGAGCCACGGGAGCGAGAGCGTCGTGAACTTAAGAGTGAGAGTAGGCGTGAAAAACGCGAGAATGAACGGAAGCAGGAGCTTCAAGAACTTACTCTTAGGTGTCAGCGTAACGAACGTGAGAAGGAACGCGAACGCGACTATCAGGAACGTAAGCTTGAGCGTGAGCAAAAGTATGAGAGAGAGAAGGCAGCACTGATCAAAGAGATCCAGCATTGTGATCAGTTATTGGCACAGAGACAACGGCTGTCTGAGAATTCTGTAGGTAGTACAGAGCGAAAGAATGAAAAAGCATCTAGCAGATTTTCGCCAGAAGCCGACGAAAAGTGTAGTGCCTGTGAGATTAGCTGCAGATTCATAAGTGAAGGGGAAAGGCTAGCCGCTAACGATGCCTTAGTGGCAACAGAGGCCGTTAAAGGCCGCAAGGAGAGCGACGAGGTGCTGTGCCAACAGATGACTGTAGAGACAGCTAGGCCAGCTGCGAACAAATTGGCACAGTTACCGAGCGTGTGCGTCGCTGGTAATGTTAGCGAGGTTGCTAGCGGAGAAAAGGGTACTGTTGACGCGACAGACGCGGGCACCCATGTCAGGTCAGATCTGCGTGCAGAAGTGAAGTGCGAACTGAGCGATGCAGTTGAGAGTAGTTCTCGGGATGGCGAGCTCCGTAGTCCACGAGAGAACAACTGCATTGTTCAAGGATCGGTGCGGCTCTCCGCCAGTCTAGATAGCCTAGATAGGGATGATTCAGTTAATCATTCGGACTGTGCGCGTGAGACAGCGATCGATACCGACGGGCTGTGTGCCGATGCACAGCGTGAGCTGGGCAATGTAGTAGAGGGCAGTTCGCAAGAGTGCGAGTTGTCTTACTCGAGTAAAGCCTGCTGCATTGTGCCAGAGTCGGTTGAGCTGTCCGCCAGTCGAGGCAGAGAGAGTGTTGATTTAAGTGAGAATCACTCAGACTGTGCGGGTAAGAGACCGATCCGGGCCGACGAAATGTGTACCGGCCAGCACGAGGCACGAGAAGGCGACATGAAGGCGAGTGCAAAGAGAAAGCGCCGTAAAAAGAAGCGCGGTAAAGACCGAAAGTCGGTAACTAATGTAACGCCGCCAAGGATGGCGAGAAACCCAAATGGGCAGGGCGCGAGGAAAAAGATGCGGTCGTCTCGGACGATGTTGACGCATCGAAAACGTTCAAGCCACCGGTCAAAGGGGGACCGCGAAGAATGTTCTGCACGGACGCGGACAAAGGGCACGGGGCAGTCAATCTCCTCGTCGTTCCGTAGTTCTTTTCACAGCTCAGCGTGCAGTTCGAAGAAACGCAAGGTGGCAGGACGAGACCAGGTGGGGAGTAGCGACGCGGTCACTCGAGTTTGTGTAGAAAGCGGGGCGCGAGGACGCAAATTGGCAGGAGACCGTAACGTCTTGAAGGAGCTGATAGTGAGTCAGCCCATTTGTTGTTCCTCCATAGCCAGAGTAGCTTGTAAACTTCGCCCACCGCGGGTTCGACTCAAAGTATGAGTCAGACGTAAGCGTTTGGAATGGGAGGCCAAGAGAGCTTCCGTAGTAGGAAAACGTGTTGTTTTGTATTTTATTTTGAGCATCGGAAAGTTTTCGCGATTTGAGACTAGGATTTCTTTCAATATGTAAGGTATGAGCTCTGCTTATGATTTGTTTGAGAAGCTCCGAGATTTGAAAGATGCGTTTTAAGTAAACATGTAGTCTCGCGAGATGCTCATTAATAGGTAGATAGGCTTTTTTTTTGTGTGTGTGTGTGTGAGTAACCTGAAAGTCAAGGTTCTCGTTGAGAGGCCTATCGTAACGCGCGCGTGTGTTATTTAACCTGCTTTTTTATGTGGTTTTTGAATTTTCTAAGGTTAAGCGCGTAGATTTTCAGTGAGTGCATGATTTGCACGGAGAAGCGTTCTTAGTTCCATTAGCGCGTGTCCTGTGTGGACGGAAGGAAGCAGACTATGACTGGGTTGCTCGTGTGTTGAGGGCAGCCGTATTCTGACTTCTCTTATAAGTACGCGTGGAACGAGTTATTAAAAGACGCATTATTTTAAGAGTTCTGCGGAGTGTGTAAGTCCCGCGAGTTTAATTGTTCGTTTATGTCACGTGTCCTGTAGGACTTTCAGGGAAGAAACGTGAGTAAGCGTAAATGAAAAGTTTGCCTACAACGCAAGTACGCGTTTTGTTTAGTGACCACAAGGCTAGTGCGCTTGTGATTACGTGCTTGTGAGGTTGACCAGATTGTTCAGTGGCACCAATACGTGCGATAAGTACGCCACTGCGATAGATTGGAAACATGCTGTTCGTGTAGTTAGGCCACTTAAGTTATGTTCGGCTGTTTTCATTTGTTGTTTGCATCGTCAACGACCCTTTTGTTTTGCAACAACAATAATAGTCTGGTCTTGTGGGCAATCGAGGAGAAATGGATAGCTGTTTGGAAGGGTGGTTGGAACTGTTTGGTCAAAATTGGGGAACTAAAAGATCAGGGTTGATTTTGACTCAGTAATAGCCTGGCGAGTCAGGGGTGAAGAGCCTGCGCTTACGCGTGGTGCAGCGCTGTGTTGTTTGGTTTGTTTGACGTATGTTCTCCAGGGCCCAGGATCCCGAGGGTTGTCAAACGAGGCTCGACCCCAGTACCCTGCAGCTTCTTTCAGCGTTCCTCATGGCCAGCGAATTGAGTTCACCGGCCATTCAGAACAACCGGGGCGAGGACGAGCTGTTAGATATGGAGCTGTTTCCTGCGATTACTTCGAGTTCCCCAGACCACATCGGATTGCAGCACAGCTAATTGAGGAATGCAGAAGCAGGAAAGCGCATTCCAGAGGAGCGGCCGAGCAAACAAGTTTAAGGCAACAAGTTCACGTGCCAACAAGTTCGTGCGCCGCCGGGATTAGCAGGTGGGCATCCGACAATGGAGCATGAGCAGCCCTCCCCTTCTCCTCGTTAGAAGTGCATTGCCAGTCTGCGAGGCAAGACCACAGAGGGCCGCCAGGTGTGACACCTCGACACGGGCGCCTACCATTGGCTGAAAGTGGCGTCATCGGAGCGGACTCTCCCATTGGTCAAACATGACGTGACTTACAGTGCTCGAAGGGTTTATAAGAAGCCTTCCAGAGAGACCTGAGCATTCTGGGACATTCCCTGATTCCCTGAATGACCTCTCTCGAACTTCTTGCCGCGGGCCGCAGCGTCCGAGTTGCTGCCGGCCCGTAATGACTGTACGAATGTTACTGGACGCTCACCTCCTTGTAAATAATGTAGAATAAATACTCCCAAGTTTTGTTTTCATCCGCGAAGTCCCGTCCTTCAACCCCTACACCGGGTTAGTTGAAGTATTAGCCCCGAGAACGAACACGGGCGGCGCTGCGAGCGCCGCTCGCGTGACGTCAGGGCACGGACTCGCGCCTGTCGTCTGCTACAGTTCGGGCGTTGTCCGGGCGCTTTCTGCGGTGTTTTCGTTTGTTCGCCCTCGTTCTCTCTGCTTGTATACTTATGGTGGTCGTCTCAAATATATTTTTACGACGTCTTCCTTTGCGAACATTTATTCAAAGAGCTGATTTCTTAGACAACAATGCAGCTCTCGAAGGCAACGCTACAGTGCCAGCCGAAGCGACGCAGACCAGCCCATTGCGGGTTTTTCATGCGCGGATAGACAATCGCAAAAGCATAGCCTATAGGAATCCAGTTATGATACCATACCTGCCGCGGTGCAACAAGTATGTCACAAAGCTGGCTATATATGACTTCTACAGCAGTTACGTTGATTTTATTCCGCTAAAATAGGTTTGCTCACGACGGGTAGTTCATGGTATAATATCGAATTT
This sequence comes from Dermacentor albipictus, assembly GCF_038994185.2. Lineage (NCBI taxonomy): Eukaryota > Metazoa > Arthropoda > Arachnida > Ixodida > Ixodidae > Dermacentor > Dermacentor albipictus. Next base: position 33,661,865 of record NC_091829.1, read on the forward strand.
TTGCATTTCCTCACAGAAACGCTCGGCAGTAGCACGGGGACTTAACTAATACTGGAGCTTAGATTCTACACGCCTCACTTGCTTCTTTAACTGCCTGTCAACATTAGGCGGTTCTTCACGTGTTTACTTTTTTTAAGCGGCGGAAATTTGAAGTAAAGTTAATGAAGGCTTACAGCTATTTACGGAATACAAATAGGAATGTACCAATATATATTTCCTTTTCCGTGTTACACGTTCAACTCACCTCTTTAGGGCGCGTTTGTTAATGATTAATAATGTAAGTTATGTTGCTCTTTTTTTGTCTATATTACCAAGTGTATATCATTTATTTATTTCAGTGCCGCAGTGTGTGTTGCATTGTTATTGTGGAACTATTTCACTGTTCTTTCACATATTGTACAACTGCAATGTTTTATGGCCACTATATAAATGTAATTTATATGGCGCTTGATGTGTTACCCCATGCAGCCATATTGTACCTAAGGGGGTGAGGTTACCTCAAGCCGCGTCTGTGCGACTTTTTTCCCTCATCCACCTCCACTTACCACTCCTCTGTACATGTGTGTGTGTAAATGGAAATTAATAAATCAAATCAAACTCACTTGAGAAATTTACTGGTGCTTGCTGCTTGAGGAATATACATGACCAATCTGTTTGGCGAACTGACACAGGCTGCTCGGCCCAATTTTTTTAGTGAAGTATGCCTGCTGGACCACATAGCTGCAGTCAGAAAGGAGTCGAAGCGTCAATGATTAGTAGTATGGGACATATTGAAGATATCGAAATTCCCCCGGTGGAGGGTCAGAAATCAAGTGAAAGTATATGCAAGGCTTGTGGTGCTTTCTTTATGAATGTTTGCGATTGGATTGGAGCAAACTTAATTTGCCTGCAAGGTTCTCTTTTATGTACCGACGAAGCGAATAGTTTGTATAATTGAATAACGCTGCATCGAGACATGGTGAGACAGAAGGTGCTTGAATTTTCCTTTTGTATACAGGAAATCTAAGCTGCGGTGTAGTAGCTCGAGAATACTTTAGCCATTCCAGTTGGCGCTGTAAAAAACATGCTTTATGGTTTTAATTCGAAGTTGTAGTGAACTGATGGGTTTCGCGAACATAGCGTGCCTCGCCATACGGACAGTCGATTGCTACCATTACGTGATCAGGGGTGTGCCATATTGTCGATAAAGGCTACTGAGGGCCACTATGAAACATTTCATCACTTTCAATTGAGTGGCTCTCGATCTTAACAACGAAACTTTTCTCTCAGGTGATTGCTACTATGGTGTTTGTGAATTAACTATGTAAATACTCTACATGACGCGCCGTCGTGTTAGCAGCCATGAGCAATTCGTTTTTTGGAGGCGTTTCAGAGGGGGATGAAATTAGCAGCAAACTTTTTCATAAGAAATGCGCGCCTAACAATTTTTTACGCATTAATGAATGGGCATATTTGAATAGAACAACACACCAGAGTAATAGGAATCATGATGAGAGCTTCGCTGGGCAGTGTCTTTCTAAAATCAGATAACATGTTGACGCCAATTACCAAATTTTTCTTCCACGTAAAATGCAATGCCTCTCATAGCTAAATACTAAAGGAATGTTAAATGTTTAGCGAAGCATCATACACAACTTCGCGCGTTGAATTTGCAGATATTCTTTTTTTTAGCCAAAATTTACCGATAGACACGGCGCATATATGCATTGTAAAACCTAGTAGACCCCTTTAACGCTACTTAGCTTGCGATATCCAAGCCGCAAAGTTTCTCGACTCACACGCTTTTGAAAAAGAAACTGTGGTTAAGGTATGGCAGCTGAAAGAAGCCGACGTATTCTTCCAATACGTACGGCTCGAGCCGCCCATGCCCCAAGCATACACGAAGGGAACGAGCGCGCGCGGCAGCCGAGCGAGCCGGAGCGAGCGGCGTCCTGGCCGTGACGTCACTCGCGAGAGGGCGCCACTCCTAATTCTCGGGGCTAATAGGAGAGGCTTTTGCCCTGCAGTGGGCGTAACCAGGCTGATGATGATTATGATGATGATGTTGAAATGCAAGAAACGCTCGTGTGTCGTGCATTGGGTGCGCGTTGAAGAACCCCAGGCTCCCCACTGCGGTCAAAACTATGCGGAGTTAGGTTTATTATCCATGTTGGGCAGGCATAGTGTCACGTCGATAGCGATGGCATCTGGGCTGTCAAAGCGAATGAAGGACGCCTCCAGAAAGTGCACGAGTCGTTTCCGTTGGCACAAGGTGCAGCAGCCATGTGAAACGAGATGCAAAACAATATCCATGACAATAAATTTTCTGACAATGGGCGTCTTCTTTCGCCCATATATTTGTCGTTAGTGACGCTCACATGTTTTCACCACACTGTACTCTGCACACTACTCTAATTCGTTTTGATCTAATCTTTGGAGTCGAGAACTTAACGCTGCCAGAGTAAGAAAAACATTGCGCAGTAAGAACGCTCGCACCGAAAGGAGGCTACACCTACCTGTCACACCGTCTGTCAGGTGAGCAAATAGGGAAAGGAAAGCTCCGACGGTCACGGTATGACGCATCTTGAACGGCGACGGGGCGATGGCTAGCTTGTCGAAATGACACATTCGTGGATATCTTGTTCTTGTGTCCAAGCACTGGTTCATACCCGCTACTGTCAGCAAGGGGAGGGGGAAAAGGGGCGGGGTGCTTCGTTTAGCTTCCTTTCGTTTTCCTCTGGTGGCACATACCGACTGTGGGGGTTTGACCGAAATTCGGATGGCACTAGGAAAGAAGGTAGAATATTACTAAACCTTGCAAACATATTCAGGAAGAGATAAATGAAAAAAAAAAATTGTGACGAACTTATGCTTGTTTCGTGTTGCTTCACTGATGGTGCATACTCACTGCGGAGGACTGGCCAAGATTCTGGCCAAAAGAACGGACGAAGGAAGGAGACACGAGACAACCACGTAGGCGCACTAACAACTGAGTGTTTTATTTCTTGACATAGGAGTATATAGCTGCTGTCAAGGATCAAAACAACAAGAAGAAACAGGGCCGTCATCTGCATCGCACTGTATCTTGGGAGCGACGCTTAGAAGTTATTCTGTATCGTGGCTTCCTTGTGCGATGCAGGTGACGGCCCTGTTTCTTCTTGTTGTTTTGATCCTTGACAGCAGCTATATACTCCTATGTCAAGAAATAAAACACTCAGTTGTCAATGCGCCTACGTGGTTGTCTCGTGTCTCCTTCCTTCGTCTGTTGTTTTACTTCGCACCTTCTTTGTTATTTAATGCTATAAGTGCTTTTAATTCTAGCATTTTTATATACATCTGCTTAATCGTTTGTCTCTTTCTCAAAACTTCTCTATCTACCTTGTACCGCTACGTGTGCCTATAACAGATCCGGTCATATCAGTTTCTTCCCTGCGTTTTTTCCAACCGTAGACTAAACGTATCTTGCTTATCTCAAAGGCTGACCGGTTGATGCTTCCGTCCACTTTAGATCCAAGCGCTTCTGGAAAGTGTCCCTACGGGTTTTACTGTGTGAATACCTTCGCATTCCATTAGGATGTGCTGAATGGTCTCTGCATTTTTGCTGCCGCAGACGCCTGCCTCATCTTGTTTCGAATATTTTCTCCCGTATGATTTTGCCCTTAAACAACCAGTTCGAACCTCAAATAGCTAGGCATTTCCCTTTGTGTAATCGTACAGATTTGTCCTTCTAATTTCTTCCTATTCTTATAAATCTTCATGGTCTTCATTTTTTTGGCCGTCTTTGCATCCAATTCACTGTTTCTCTCTCTTCTCTCTCTCTTTTTGATGACTCCTTGTTGTCTATTTAAAGTTTCAATTGCCCTGTACTTGGTTGGCAACCTTCTTGATCCCTTCATTCATTTTGTGCCCTCGCTTTTCAGGTAGAAAAATACTTGTGCACTTTAGCCGCCCATTTATTTTCATCCATGCTCCCGAGTCATGAAAACTCATTTTGCTCTGCGCTTCTCCGACTCCCAAGGAGACCCAAGCCATGTCACCCTACACTGCCTCACTTGTGGTTTCACCGTCGGTTCCCGAAGCCAACCGGCCTACCCATCTTTGGTTAACGCCCAGCTCCGATAATATATCCGATTCCAAGCACAGAATCGCATTCACGAACGTTAGTGCTGGCACCGCGACTCCTTCCCCAACCCCACGCACCACCTCATATTTATTGCAGCCCCAAAGTGATCCGTGTTTCATTATTACCGCTTCCCACTCCCACATTATTTTTCAGGTTATAGTCTTTCCTTCGTTATGCATACGCCAACGTATTTATATTACTTGACTATGGGTCTGACTTGCTGCTGAATTTATACCGCGTATTTACTCGTCTTTTTATAAACGATCACGCTTCCCGACTTCTATGTGCTAAACTTAAGAGGAAGCTTTACTTCGGCTGCTCCTATCTAAATACATGTACAGGAAGAATTCGTTTTTCTCGGCAACCACTGCACCAAATTTGGCGAGCTTTGTTGCATTTAAAAGAAAAACTTAAAATCTAGTGACTGGTATTTTGAATTTTCGATTTAGGTCGGCGATTTTTCACTAAAGATTGGCGAAAATCGAAAATTTTCTGAAAACGAAACTCAAGTTTACAACTCTGTAACTCAGCATCGAAAAATGATATCACAATTCTATGAATTGCGTCTAATAGTACATCTAAAGCGGATAATGTTGATATGTTGAACATGCATCTCAAAAAATTTAGTAATATGGAAATACAGCTTTTACAGAACCCTTGTACACACGTAACAAATAGTGAATTTGTCCGCTTTCAATAATCTAGTGGGTGCCGTTTACAGAAGCGGGGTATCTGTTCTTGATGCAGAGCTATTAATTTGTAAACTTCGTGCTTCTATTTTTTTTTCAAACTTGCGAATTTTTGAATATCTTAACTAAATTCTGGCGTTATTCGTAATTTCGCTTGCAACAGTCACTTGAATTTAACTTTCTCTCTCAAATGCAACACATTTCATTAAGATTGGTCCAGCGGTTACCTCAGAAATGGTCTTTGCGTTTTACATGTATTTGAATAGGCCGCGTCGGAATTGGGCCCGAGCTAAAGCTTCCTCTTAAGGCCTAGATTTGTTACTGGATTGCCAGAGTTTTTTGCAAGTCTCTCTAAATATCTTGCATAGTCCGCTGCAGTAACACTACGTTATCGGCATACATCAGTTCGAGGACCTTCCGGTGCACCCTTTGCACATTACTAATGTGACATAACACCAAACCCTAAATCACTGTTTGCTACGCCCTTAACATTTCTACGCCGTTTCTATGCCCTTCCGACTAAACACGCTGCGTCATCCAGGTGTGCCGCCTCGACATCCCTGCGCGATATATACCGCGGGCTCGCTTTCCGCCCAATACCTGAGAAGTTTCAGGAATTTTTTTTTAAAAATTGCAAAATTTGCTAATTTCAAAATTTCATTTTTATTGCGCGCAGCGCGCGCGCCGTCCAGGTGTCCGCTCGCGCCGTCTTTCTTTTTTTTTTTTTCGTCGTTGGCGCAGCAGCGTCACCACGAGTTCACTGAAGAATCACTAAGTTCACTGAATAAGGAAATTGATAAGCTTGAACGAATTCAGCGCCTGGCTGCACGGTTTATTTGCTCCGATTACGAAACGTCATCATCAGTTTCTGGCATGTTAGGCCAACTTGGAGTGGATCCGCTCCACGTGCGCCGTAAAATCGCTAGGCTGAATTTTTTTTACTCGTCTTTTCATAAGGAAACAGGTTTAGCAAGTGCCACATATATTACCCATGCTCCACACAATTCGTCGCGTATTTTTCATTCTAAAGTAGTCCAGTCATACTTTGCCCGCACTAAATTCAGAAATCATTTTTTCCACTTACGAGCGAAGAATGGAATCATTTACCGGAATGTGTTGTTGAATGCACATCTTCTGTTTCATTTCAAAATATGTTGAAAATGCATCTTTTGTAAACCCTCTCATGCTTGGGCAGCATTGCTGCCTGCAGTACTGTGTAAATAAATAAATAAAATAAAAATGAGCGGGACATACCGAGTGTCACATATACAGTTGCCCGCGGCTGCCCACTTGTCCAATGTACTGCCCACTTGGGTCACTGTACCCAGGGACCCAAGTTTGCGGGAAAACGCACACACCGACAGAGAGTCGCCAAAAGTGCTTGGAGTTTGTATTTCTAACAATGTTAATGGCATTGAAGAATGAACAAATCATGGTCAAAGTGCCTCAGACAAACTCGCCGACGATTCGACAGGTAAACCCGTCTATGTGAAAGGTGGCCTTGTCATCCTTGGCATGTTGGTTTTCTGTGGTCAGAGAAGTTAGTACCGCTAGCGGCGATGGCGATATATCTAACAGTATCTCTCTCTGCATATTGAAAGGCTTCAGTTTGAACTTCATGCGATTCGCTGCGGTGGCAAGAGCGATAAGGGTAGAAGACAGGCGACACCACCCAGATAGCACAAAGCCTGCTCACTCCTATGCATGACGTCATGCTAGTGGCCTGACTGCCTTATAATCTAAAGGGGTCGCTCCCGAGTAACCAATAGTTATTTTGACGTCACCGCTTTCGTCGCGCCAGAATTGGCAATTTCGCGCCATTAGCATGGCATCATGGATTGGAGTAAACAGGTCTTGTGCTGTCTAGGTGGTGTTGAGCCAGGTGGTCTTGTTTGATAAACGCGTTGGTTCTACGGAAGCGGTGACGACGCGCACTCGGTTTAGCTGCAAAAACCGTGAAATGGACTCGCCATCGTGCTCCGTTCAATCGACTTGTCAGTGAAGTCAAAGCAGCGTTTCAACACGAGGGTCTGTCTGCTTTCACTGGGAGCTGACGAACGCCAGTGCTTTTCTGTAGGCCTCGTCTCACGCACCACAGAGGGGCGAAGCCTGAAACACCATCTGGCGGCACTTCTCATCAGGCCAGCGCTGTGAGAAGCTTGGTATCTGCCGGGGCGATGTTTCTGCTGCGCAGCAGCAGTTGCCTCGCGTGGCGCGTCGCGTCAACATGTCGCCTTTCCGTATTGTTATAACACCGTCTGAGGAGCTGAAGCACAATGCTGAACCCTGTTATCATCTTCAATGCGTAGTCATTCTTTTAAAAACGAATTTCATGCAAAGGCAACTTGTAGAAAAGTTTCTCTTGCCATATGATGTCTTATCAAGATTACAAGTGACATGCTCAAATGCATTCATTGAGACTTCACATTTCGGCATTGGTATTTGCCTAGCAGGTGACAGAAGAGAAAACACACTTACATCCATTAGAAGTACCATGGTGCTTTTATGTACAAATGCCACAACGTGTTTCCCCACTTCCCAAACTGTACATCCAGACATACATGCAAGTGACGAGATAAGAAGAAACAATATGCTGCCACGAGCGGTGCCTGTGACTTTCCTGTACACACATGTGAAAGAGTTGCTTATTTGACGTGTCCAGTGCCACCATGCAGCACCTCATGTACACAACAGCACAGCGCCTGCAGAGCTTGCACTCCTCCGAAGAAGCACAGCACTCACGCAGAGAACGGCTCTGTCGAAGGCGGCACATAACGTGATCAACAACAGACCTGAAAATGCCACCCTACGGCAAGTGCAGTTGCGTAGACAAATGTATAAAACGCAGACGTGATCGACGTGCACATGTGTGGAATAATTGCCCACCCAGAAAGCCAACAGCACAAAGATGCTTGTTTGCAATTGTTGTCCCAGTGTCACACACGAACGTTTTCTGGCCAGTACCAAAATAACTCAAACACTTTGAAAGACTAAATATGCAAATAAAAAAGGTCAACATATTGAGCTTTTAGTCCAGCTTACTCTAGCTCTGATGTTTCTAACATTGACGACAGTAAGATTATTTAGGCGCACATAGTTAACACATTCTAACGATTGCAGTGCAGGGTGTGTACAAAATTTTTTTTCCATTAGAAGTTTGATTCTATTGGATGTGGAAATCTGCAGGTTACATTGACAATGTAAGAATAACTGCTGGTTGTTTAGGCTGCAATTAAATGTAAGAGAAAATGACGGAAACGAATGGCAGGCTTTAGGAAATCGTGTTGCCATTGAATTAAAGATTGCTGTTTTGATTAAACATAATGCCATATAACAAGCTGAGACACCAACTGTAGTACCTCAGCATTGTAGCATGGAATGACTAGGAAAGAGTATATTGGACACAGATATTGAGCAGCACCTAAGAATTTGCAACGAAGAGTGCTTGCAGAACTGGTTCAGCTTGCAGAAAGAGAATAAAAGTTTAGTACCTGGAAAAATTATTATGCTCATCTAGTGAGCCTGTACAATGCACAACTTTTAGCACTTAAGCACACCAAACTTTAATGCGCGAAAAAAAAAATGTGACACAACATTTTCTTGTTTGTTACAAACAGTTGGGGTGGCCTGGGCTCTATCTTCAAGAAATCATAATTTACTAAGCACAGTCAACAGTACATAACTCATGTCATGCTAGTTTTGAGACTTCTTCTCATAAATTGGAAGTGCTTGAGAACCTCATTTCGCAAATAGCTCAATAACAAGCATTTCACACAAATTCACTGCAAAAACCTCTGCATACATTATGTACACAAGCTTCTAAATGCTCCAACAGATGATTTGGTAAGGCTTTGTTGACCAAGAGCTCAGTCCACGCTTCTTGCCTTCATATAAAAGAAAACCTCAATCACTCCTGCCATTCTTGAAAAGGTTGTCTAGACAAGTTCCACTCAAATGCTATAAAATAGCCAGTCACCATCACTACTCCATATTTTTTCTTGCGTAAAAGTCGCAAAGATGCAACTCATGAGTAAGAGGCATGAGCAAAAGAAAAGAGTAAAAATGTAAAATACACGAAGATAAAGTTTTCTAAGCAATAACAAAAACAATAATAGAACGTATAAAATATAAATGGTGCCTTCCCAAGACGATTTAAAAGCATGTACACGTCCCAGAAGCTAAAGGTCTTCGCTGCCGTAAAAGAAATGAAAACGACATTCGGTTACACTAAAATGGTCACTTGTGTAAAAAGCCCCATTTCGGAAGCCCTTGTTACAATCTTCAGAGGACAACAGAGTTTAATATTGATAGATGGGATCAGGCACTTGGTCCCTGCTCTATTCGAGTACAGCAAGCCCACAGCAGTGCAGGCTGATGTGTTGGAATGTTTTCAATTGCGCTTGAAGTCAGCGACTTGTCTGTACAAGCAAATGGATAAAATTTAATGAAAAGAGTGCCCAGCCTTGCAAATATTCTTTCTTCTGGCAAGGCACAGCATGCCTCGGGAAATGGCAAAAACTTTCTATTGGAGCGTACACCCTCACATCCCTGTCATTAAGCTACACATGAGCATAAAACTCCTGTTGCTTGCAATGTAAAGCTTAATGTAAGCAAGCATGTAAACTAACATTATTGCATTTAGTTTGGTACCAAGTGCACAAAAGGACTTTCAGCGATCGGTGCCCGTAATAAAATAGCAGTGAGAAGAGTGAGTAGAAAAACATTTAAGGAAAGCTATTTTCTGATGACATCACCAGAATGACATTTTTTTCGAGCCACAAACGAGCCTTACACACCACGAGGTATGACTTGCTTGAAGTACAAATATTGCCTGCATGTTGGGGCACCACTGCTCCCCCTCCCAAAAAAGTGAACAGAAAAAAAAACTTCTGGAAAAAACTTCACAAGTTCTGCATTTATGAACCCAAGGGTAGAATTCCAGTACGACACCTTTAGCTAGTACACCAAATGCACCTGCTATCTTAATACTTCCTCACTTGAAAGAGTCTGGTCGACAGACAACATACAGTGCAATTTCACGAAGGTAATATTTTAATAGAATATGCTGCGGGGCTAGTTGGTTCATCCTTGTGTGGGACAATAAGAATAAAGGGCTGCCCTTGTTGGCCTCACTGTCTCGTCTAAAGCTCGTGCTTGTTATTCCAGACAAGGTGATATTTGTGTAACAGAATAGAAAACACTAAGTGAGGTCATACTGTAGAGGTGTCTTGCACATACAAATGACTATGTGTGCTGAAAAATGGCAGACCAGCTTGCATTCAGTACACAAAATCGCCTTTCTTGTGCTTTCAGAGATTCCCAAGAAAATTCCAAAAATTGTTAACACCACGAATTCTACATCTTACAGTGTGTTTTGTGCTATTCTAACCTGGTGCCACAAGGAAATGGGTGTGGACAGGCTCTTCCCAAGTGCCATCTGTCAATTTATGAGACGCACACATCAATTTACTGCAAGGACTATAAACTGGGAAATTTGATTATCATAAATGTGACAAACTAAGCTGCCTGGCCAAGTTCTGCAACTTCCTAACACTGATGTGCTTCCTTAAATAATGCATATACGAACAGTGTGGTCATTTTGCAAGAACTGGCAGTTGAAAGTTTAGGATCTTGAAATGAACAGCACAAACATAATTGCCAGAATGCGCTAGCCTAGTAATGACTCCAATTGAAATGTAGTGAAAAATGTTCGAAAAAAATTTGTATTAAGGAAATCTGCCTGTGTGTCATTGTACGATAAAAATACTAGTCATAGAGAGTAACAGTATTCTTGGTGCCTATTTTTGTGCCAAGGTTTCCTGAAGTGAAAAAATAATTCCACCCTTGCATGTGGGAAGAGGAAAATTTTTTGTGAAAAACAGAACTGCATACATATTTATGTAAGGAATCTATAAAGCACGTGATCACATGGTGTATATGCGCCACTTACGACAGTCTCACACAAAGTGTTTTACAGTGCTTTTGTGGTCGATACAAGATTTAACCTTTCTTGTTTACCTGAAACACATCAGTGAAAGAAGAGATCTTTTCATTTGCACCCTAATTTACTGGTGTTTCGGTCAGTTGTTAGTGTCTTTGGGAATGTGCAACACCTACAGTGAATTACTTGTAGACCAAGGTGCATATGCCTGCCCTCTTAACTGCCTCTATAAAACCAAAATCACAATAAATTATCATGATTGATGGGCTACAATGTTTTCACTTGTGTCCAAACCGTTTATACTGAATGTAAGATTAGCAGAGAGGCAATACTGTTGCTGTGTACCTCACAAGTTACATGCCAGGCATTGCTGATTGAAATTTTGGCACCGTGAATTAAAGTATTTCTTGGAATGATGCGGATGCCCAAAGGTCAGGTCATGCAAAATGCACAGCACAGTCGGTGTGACCTTTGTGCATTGCGCGGGAGCGTCGGCATCAGGGACGCTCTGGAGGCAGCCAGTGATGTCTAACGGTAGTTGATAGGCGCAAACGTGCCCAGCAGCTACCGTTAGACTTCGAGCTCAGCAACTAGCGTTAGACGTCGCTGGCTGCCCCCAGAGCGCCCCGGAGGCCTCCGTTCCCGCACTCAACACAAGGGTGACGCCGGGCGTGACTGTACATGATTCAACTGTATGAGCTGTAAAACCGGAACGACGATTCTGCTTTTTAAAGCGGCGGGCGAAAAAAAAAGAATGCTGGCGCGAAAGAAATGAACGGTCAGGCCCGATGCCCGACGAATTCGCCTCGCTAACTCCAACACTCGCAATCTCGATGTTGATCTTTACAAAGTTGCGAACATAAACGGCGGCGCACCAAAAGCCCTGGTTGTCGGATCACCAACAAGTCCTCGTGGTGCTGACCTAAAAGGCCGTACTGCTGAGAAGTCCGAACGAGCGGCCCCATGGTCGAGAGCACATGACTTCCGAAGTCACTGGTGTCACAATACATGTAGAAGTTTTAGAGTCCCTGTCCTCATACGTGGACCATGTTCTCTTTGTCCCTGTGCTTGACTAGCTCGTTATGCAGCGTCCCGAGTGCCCTGTGGATCGTCTTGAAGCTGGGCCGGCCCGATGGCTTGCGACTCCAGCACGCTCTCATCAGCGCGTAAGCCGGCGCCGGCGCTCCCTCTGGGCAGCCGAGGCAGTTTCCCTCCTTGACAAATGCCACCACTTCCTCGTGCGTCATGCCGTAGTAGGGCTGCAGCGCGAACGAGAAGATCTCCCAAAGCACTACGCCAAACGCCCACACATCCGACTCGACAGTGAACTTGTTGTAGAGGATGGCCTCTAGCGGCATCCAGCGTATCGGAATGGCGTCGTGCTCGCTTCCGCGGTAGTAGTCGGCCGCGTACATCTTCTGCGAGAGGCCGAAGTCGGCGATCTTGACGACCATGTCGTCGCTGATGAGGCAGTTACGCGTGGCCAGGTCCCGGTGCACGAACTTGCGCTCGGACAGGTACACCATGCCGGCCGCGACCTGGCGCGCGATCGAGACGAGCTCCAGGTGGCTGAGCCGGACGTCGCTGAACATGTCGCCGCAGCCGCCCGACGGGTTGCGCACGATGTAGTTGGAGGGAGAGCAGGACCTGAGGTACTCGTTCAGGTCTCCCTTGCCCATGTACTCGAAGAGCAGGCACATGGGACTCCCCACGGCGCAGACGCCCAGCAGCTTGACAATGTTGGGATGGTCGAACTCCGCCATGAGACAGGCCTCGCGCTCAAAGTCGCTCTGGAGGTCCTCGGATGCTTCCTCCTTCAGCATCTTGACCGCCACCGTGGTGAAGTCATCACCTTTGATGAGGCCGGGGGCCTTGGCCTGCGAGAAGGAGACAGATAGAGGAGCAAGCTTTCAGACATTCAAGGTGTTCTGCTGCAGGACAGACTGCTCAGTGCAAGGGAAAAACTAAATAAAAAACAAACAGCGTATAATAGGGTTCAACATCCCGAACTAACGTGTGGGCTTTGATACACACCATTGTGAAGGTTCCGGATTAATTTTGTCCACTTGGGGTTCTTTAACAGGCACCTAAATCTAAGAACACAAAGGTTTTTGCATTCTACCTCTTCCGGAATGCAGCCTTCATGGTCGGGATTTGAACCCGTGACCTCGTGCTCAGCAGGCGAATGCCACACCAAATGGACCACTGCAGCAAATAACGCAATTGCAAACTACAGAGCAATACTAAGCGGCTGACCCAGGCTGACCACCTAACTGGACAAGTCTACCTCGCGCAAGTTATCAGGGCCGAACCGTTGAATAGCGCAAGCGAAGCCCCGATATGAGGGCCTCGGCTTTACTGTTATTGAATAAAAAAAAGTCGCAGACTCGCCCGAAAGGCGAATATGCATCGATTGCGATAATAAATTAGTGGACAGCCAGCTATACGAAGTAAGGATAGTTTTATCGGCTGTACAACCCTGTAAACATAGGCATGCTAAATAAATTGACAAGCATGTTGTCACGCGCGCAAAAGCGAACATGAACACATCTTCCTCGATAACCGCGAGAGCTCGCTGTCAAAACGCTGGGGTGAGCAAGCGCGGTTGCAGCAGCGGGCGAACTGACCTTCGTGCTTCTAGGTATGTCGTGCTGCGTCTTGCATCAGTGCGAAATAAGCCGCGAAAACACAGCGCGCCGCGGACTGTATCCCCCGTTGTAGATGGCATTCATGATACGACAGTCCGGCCGGGTGCGCGCGGCCGCCCGGGGTAAAACGCGCCCTCGCCCACTTCCTACAGCCCCCCCCCCCTTCCGATCCTTTCGCGCGACAGAAGGCGGCGCGCTTCCTCCCCGCTTTTCTCTCGTTCGTGCGTGTGACAGAGCCGCGATCTCGGGCTCACCCTCTCACGCTTTCACTCGCACATACGACATACGGTCGCGGCGACAATTTTATGTCCCTTGGACTTTATATGGAACCTCACGACAACGCCGACGGCAGAAATGCGCTTGGAGTGTCTACATAATTGCTCTCTCAAAAGAAACCGCTTTCGCTCTCCGCCAGAGCACTGAAAGCACGGCGCGGAAAACGACCAGCGAGGCGCACCTGGAAGACGCGTCCGAAAGCCCCCTGCCCAATGTCTCTCAGGTAGATGATGTCGTTTCGCGGGTACTCGAGCTTCTCCAGGCGCGGGTGGAGCCTGGCAGCGGTGTGGTGGTAGGAGGCATTCGAGGGCAGCTTGTCCAGGTCGATCTCCACGTCGGCCGTCGGCGTTGCGTTGTAACCGCCGCTACGGGAGCGGGCCCCGCCGTAGCGCCTCAGGCGGCGGCAGCCCAGCGCCAGCGACAGCAGCAGCACCAGCGCCGCCAAGCTCACGGCGGACACGAGGAGAACCAGCGCCGGCGCGAACGACGGCTCTCCGGGCGGCTCGAACAGGTCCAGGATGTCGCGGCCCGACACGTCTCCCAGGGTTGTGTTCTCTGCGGGGGAAAACAAAGCGAACGAACGTCCGACCGTTCATTCCGAGTTGGGGCGAACGCTCTTTCGACGAGTGTCGAACTCTGCAGCACCAGAAGCTGTCTTCTCCGCATCAACAGTTCTCGTGAGGTGAAGCAAGCTTATCGCGTGTTCGTTGCCTGCGTACGCAAACGTGCATGCGGAAAGAGAAAACGACCAGACTGACCCCTCCCCCTCCCACACATACACTCGCCTTTCGCTATTCGCTGCTTGGGCCAATGACTTTGGCCAAATAAATTGAAAGTTTAATTGCCTCCAACTTTTAACGTTATTTGCGTTTAGAGAAAACCATGACGACTGAAGTTCTTGATTTCTTTTTGTTTAGGTTGGAACCGACGGCTGCGCTGCTACACATCTTCGTGAAACGGTGCGCGCAACCGACACAGCCACGATGGTTACGGTAAGCGTCGCTTCATTTATTAAATAAATGAGTGCTCACCAACAGGGATTCATTTCAGAGCCATCTCGATTCTGAGGCTCGCTCTGCGTCGACTATACAATCAGGACATCGTCCACCTTCTTGTGCTGTGAGGACCTACAGCTTAGCGAATAAGCACCGCGCGCGAATATCTCGCCTTGGATGTTGCTGGAAGTTTTCGCATGCGGAGCATCCGGAACTTATGTGACAACGGTTCCCGGTAAAAACGGCATATAACAGCACCTGAAACAACGCGCATCGCTTCCACCTGTAACACTTTGCTAGCATGTTAAGGCAGTGAACTGAAAAAAAGTGTCATTAATAAGACATTAGTCTATTTCTGAGCCCCCAGGGCGATAATACAATCACTGTCACTGTAATCACTATAATCACTGTAACAATGACTGACCCGTCTGTCTTCTAATCTGCCCTGCGCACATGTATAAAAATGTTCAGCTGCCAGTTCTTGCCTGGCCTGTGTTATACTATACATGTATAAATTTTTTGAATGTGCATTTTTTTCACACCCACCTGCCGCCTGTGACTTGTTGAAGAGTGCCATGTATAGCAAATGTGAATTGTACCCTGTACTCTCACCCTAATTTCTTTTCGTTTTTTAAATTTTTTTACAAACTATCTTTTACCGAAATCTGTGCTTGATTGTTGTCTTCAGACGTTTATTGCGTTAACGTATCATGTGTGAATTGTGTCCCCCCCTTTGTGTCCCCCAAAGGCCTTTCGGGGCCTTTGGGGTATTCAAAATAAATAAATAAATAAATAAATAAATAAATAAATAAATAAATAAATAAATAAATAAATAAATAAATAAATCGAACTATTTTGTAGCAGGGTTCGAAGTACAACTCGACGTGCATGCTTCAGCTGGAGAATACATTTTTCGTTACAATGAAGTATATAAAGAAAGCAAGGTGGGTGCAAACAATGTTGAACTCTTGGTTGTGGCGTGGAACCACCAGTTATTATTATGATGATGATGATTCGGTTTTAATGGGGCAAGGGCCACTTCGGGCCAAAGAGCGCCAAATTGTGAGTTAGTGTTTACCGAAGCATAGGTTTGGAAAAGCCTTGAAATTGGTTTTCACTCTGTGTATATTTCTTAATCAGGGCACACATGAAACTTACTTATAATAGATCCGTATCGAAAGACCTGACTTACCGCACTGGGGTATAGAACAGTGCTCCCATCGTTTCCTGGGGTCTGTTGTATAACACCAAGGCATGGGCTCTTCACCACCGGCATTTCGGCAGTAGTTCTCAGAGTTGAGCACTTCAGGGAATACCATTGGAGGTCTGTTGTGGTGATGGGGCTCCTATGGGTAGTACATGAGCGAAACAAAAACGCGCCGAATATGTAGTTACTGCAAACGACATTATCAGCATTTCGTTGTCCGTGAAGGCACTGCGCCAGTGCTGTAGTGCTTGAGGTTACTTTACTCGCTTGCTTGTATTACCGTCAACACTAACGATTGCACATGGTACAGTTACATCCAACACATATATTATGCGAAGCATATTACGAGGGCTCAACCCAGCTCCTCAGGCGCGGCGGTGACCATGAAATCACGTGACACCGTGACGTCACGACAGAGGAGAAGTGGCTTTGGCTCAACTCTTGCAAGACGGGCTGGGTGGGAATCGAACCAGGGTCTCCGGAGTGTGGGACGGAGACGCTACCACTGAGCCACGAGTACAACGCTTCAAAGCGGTACAAAAGCGCCTCTAGTGAATGCGGTGTTGCCTTAGAAACGCGCTGTTTCTAAGGCGTGCGTCTCTTGCTCAGGCGCACATTTCGTTGCCGCGCCGAACGCTGCTTTGCTCGACGCTCACCGCGTCCAATGCGGGGCGCGTAGTCGCTGCCCTGTAGCCCATTGTCTTACACCCCTTGGCGGGTCGACGGGAACGCTGTCGCGTTCCACTCTTGAAGGCGAAGAAGTAATGCATGAGTTGTTTCTTCGTCTAGCCGAACCAAATATAGCCAAGCAACAGCAGTTCACCAGGCTAAACAGTGGTTCAACAACTAAAATAAAGGCTAGTATGCTTCGCATCCTGGGCTTAACCTTACCTAAGCCACAGCCATTTTTTTTTGTCCAGACTAACATACACGTTAGCTATCGCGGTTAAAGTATCTAAACAGGGTTCGTTGCAAGTGCACATGCTGCCAACATTGCTGTGGTAACATTACAGCCGACATGTGATGATTCACTCCTCAGCACGTCATCTATACGTCACAATGACGTCTCTCTAAGGCCCAACCAGCCAAGTGCCCGGGTGTGTTGCAAGCACACCCGGGCACTTACACACAGTACACATGCTGCAAACGTATACAGTACACAGGCTGCAAACATTTCTGCGGTAATATCACAGACAACATGTGCTGATTCACTCCCATCAGCACGTCATCTCTATCTCACATTGACATACACTCTACTATCGTGTGCGCAGCTAGCCATATGTGAAAAACAAGAGACAGTAAACGTACACCACCGTGAATAAATTCCAAACTAACTTGCCTGCACATCCCATCGCTGACACGGAATGCCAGACTTGGTCACGTTGACACTTCCTTGGTAGAAGCGACCACGGCCTTTGATGCAGTTCACTGATTTACACGGAACACGGAAAGGATAACAAGAAAATCAGCACGATTAACATCAAAAAGCCAAGGGACGAACAAACAACTTCAATCTTCAAACGAATCTTCAACAACGAATCTTCAAACAACTTGAACGTAATCAAGAAGTCTGTGCGTTAAGCACTGGAAAACCAAGGCCCAAACAACAATAAAATCGCAGTTTCGCCCGAAAGGCAAAGCATCGAGAGCTTATTAGATACTCACACAAAGCAAGGTTCTTAGTTTTATCGGCCGTACAAATGGCCGGTAGCTTGGCGAGCGTGGTGTCGCGCACGCACAGACAAACATGAACAGATCTCACTAGATGAGCTCACTCTGGCTCAGCCGCACGCGCAGCCTTACGCAGTTACGGCCGAGCTAGAGGAGGAGACGCGCGCTCTCATCTTTTAGCGCCCGCTTGGTCACGTGACCTGTAACACTGGGCGCGCGCACCACGCCACCGTTTTTCAGACACCCGTTTTTATCGGCTAATACACGTTTTCCCTCGTACACGCAGCGCACGGGGCGCGATCTTATCACACTTGGACTTTATACAAAACATCACAGCGACAGCGTCCAATACAATTGATTTCGCAATAAAAAAATGTGTCTTCTATGGATTTCAGCACGCTAGGCTGGCTGTACATTTGGGGAGGGGGGGGGGGTACTTTCAAAACTGTTTGACATTGGACAGCAGTCAAGCTGCCATATGCCGACAACTACTTTTTTTTTTTATCTAACGATATGATACGAAATTTTCACGTACCGGTGACCTCGTCTTCCTGGAAGTCCGTGAGATGTGCATGCGAGCACAGGCCGTTGTCCTTGTAACTGGGTAGCAGGTCGCAGTCGGGCAACCGGAAGTGGCCGCGCGACTTGAAGAAAATGCCGCGCTGCTTGTTGTCCTCGATCATGGCCCACTCGTTGTAGCAGAAGAGCTCGCGAACTGCGATGCAGTCCTCGCTGCGCGTGAAACGCGAAGCACACGGTCACAAACGCGGGCCACATCGAGCAAGGCTCTGCGGCCCGTTCGCGCCAGTTTGCGATAGGATGCACGGGCGATAGCAAAACTCTGCGGGCCCTACCAAAGCGCAGCATTCCACAGCACTCCGGTCGAATTCGACAGAATTTGGCTGGACCTCGAAAACCATCGGGCTGCCATCAGTGAGCTTCAGATTTACACTCCCGACAGCTATCGGATTCACCTCCATACTACACGCTCCGCGTGTTCGCACCTGCAGCCTATCGCGACATCCATATCCTCCATTTGTCGTGCCACTGCGCCGATAGTGGGCCCTGCGTAATCATCACCAACAGAATGTCTGCGTGCTCTCCACCGCGAGAATGCAGACACCTCGATCCCCAACGTGAAGGATGCGTCGTGCACTCTGCATGCCTCACCGTGAGGCAATGAAACGTTTAGCACGTTGAGGTATCAACCTATTGGCCCGACTGCGATGTCGATATAGGGCCAGTCTTTCAGCCGAGAGAAATGATGCTCGGCACTGGCCGAAGTGCCTAAATTTATATAGCACGGATATCTTTTTTTATACTGATCCTCAAAGTTGACATAGTAACTTCCTAGGTTACACAAATGTACGAACACCTCCCACATATACTGCCTGTCAGCAGTTGAACGAAGCTAGTCAGAGAAGCGGTCTTTCCCTCAGTATGCCTATGCTTGCAGAGAAACAAGCTTTTCAGGTGCCTGCGAATGTGCGAGGCACAATCGAAGCCGCGTCGAAGTTCGCATATACAGATACCTAGTATAGCCTGAAGTAGGGTGGAGTATCACGCTCCGATTTGCGCTCATGAAGCACTCCCCAATTCGCTAATTAATACCTTAGCAGGGAGCACGATTGTAGCGCTTTCTTTCCCACAACTACACTCTAGCTCCAGGCCTTACGTTCCCAAACTGCGTATCGCGGTCACACAAAGAAGTCTCTGTACTTGCATCCACGTTGCATGTAAAGGGTTACTGTAAACGGTAATAAGGTCACGTTTTGCTCTGCACTCATCTAGTGGTGCCATGCGTGCTAATTAATCCATTCGCAGAGATTGCGGTGGCGACCGCCTATTTCCGCCACTGGGAATTCGGTTAAGTGTATGGTATGTGGTATATGGTAGTGTATGGATGATGTATGGTGTTTACTTTATTCATGTCGCCAGCGCGAACTACAACGGGACACAAGGAACAGGGAGCCACGACAAACCCTGGACCCCGACATCACCAGCGTTTGTGGTGCATATGTATCTTCACAGCAATAGAATTTACACCCTTAAAATGCAAGGGTGTACATCGATGTTTAGCACCCTTACACCCAGAAGGCGTGAAAGGGTGCGAGTTACACAGACCGATTTACACCATTATTCACTCTTATGAATGTCAACTATTTTACAGAGTTCTTTGCGTCCCGTTTTATGTTGCGCTGATAGGATGGAATCAACAGCATCTTAACTTTGAAAATGAACATGGAATCAACAAGGCTTCCGCATGGAAGCCGAAACGTCTTGTTTTTTAACAAGTTCTACTTGGTCGGTGTGCGTCTTTCCTTGTCAACAAGCATAGCAACCAACAAGCCCGTCCAAGGGCATCACTTACGTGGCGTCTTTACGTGAAATGGTATCGGTGTTATCGCTCTCTAGCGCCTTATCCATCCACGTCGAACCGTTATGAACCGTTACCGAACGTTCTCAGGCGGCGGCTTCCTATGGCATCACCACGCGGACCGCACCTTTAAGGCGACCTGGGATGCCGGCAAAGAGTACCGACTGCTGATAGCTTCGCGCGCTGTGTTCTCGCCGCATCGTTGGCGTTGAAGCAGCATGAGGGCGAATTCACTCCCTGCTGCGGGCGCCATCTTGAAAGCGGTCGTCTTACGGGACGGACGGTTTCCTCGTTGGGTAAGCACAGAAATGCTTACGATTTACAGAAAGAAAGAAAGAAAGAAAGAAAGAAAGAAAGAAAGAAAGAAAGAAAGAAAGAAAGAAAGAAAGAAAGAAACTCACCGGCAGAGCGGCTTGGCGATGGCGAGCCGGGCCCGCCACTCGCACTGCGGGAAGGCGTAGTGGCAGATCATCACCTCGGCGGCCGAGCGGCAGGGCTCGAGCAGCGACGAGATGAGCTCGTCCCAGAGCTGCTGCGTGAGCTGCTCGTTGAGGACGACGGGCGACGCGTCCTGGCTGATGTTGTAGTAGACCAGGCCCGTGCCCAGGAAGCGCCGGCACGCCGATCCCGTGTACGGCGAGCAGAAGCCCTGCGGCACGTCCTCCGCGGCCGACGACCCGGTCGCCGAAGAGGCCTCGTCCTCCTCGTCGTCGGGCCGCGACTGCTGGGCCTGAACCATGACCGAGGAGTCGTCGCCGCTGCTCGCTTCGACGGCTGGCTCGGTGGTGCTGGACGCTGAAGAAGAAAAAAAGGACGCACCGCCGTTCAAGTATTTAATCGGAGATGCTTTTACGGAGACGTCCTGGCTCGCCCAAGAAGGCCTACGAAATGAAAAAGGAAGTTCTTCGGACGCCCTCCTCTTGAGTGCCGATACGCAACGAAGAGAGGTGGAACGGAGGCAACATCGTGTGTGAAAGATCATAAGTAGACGAAGTAATTATCGAAAACACAGGGTGCGAACACTCGAACGTTCAACCAATCAAGACAGAAGTTTACCGGACGGTGGGGGGGCTTGAAGTAATTAACAGTGGTCGAACAATGGACGCCTACTTCAGGGCGTAGACAAGTCCCCTCGTCGAAACGTTAGCTCCACTCTGACGGATCCATTGTTCGCTCACTGTAAAGTGTTCAGCTTTGTTACCAAACCAAATCGCCAAGAAGTCAGCGCACTAGAAATCTCCTAACGGCAGAACGTATGTGTGCTACGCTGCATGAATATGAAACGAGAACAACCGAGTTGAACACGTTCATCTGGTCTTAATCCATCACGGTAATTCTAACACGGAGCAAGTTTATTCCGATGGAATGTGTCGGAGCAAGGCCGCGCTCAAGTTTATGAGCAGCCGTGCTCAGAGAAAGCTGAGCTAGCAGCAGCGTTTTCCGGCACCTCCATCGCTTACGCAGGAGCGCGACCTGACACTGCTGACGTCACGCAGACGCCTGTTCCATGTATCAGGTCTACGCAGTTTTGTTGGGTCGTAAAGGCTCCAGCGGAATAGCCAGGCTTGATTGCCAGGAATTCTCGATAGGCGGGGTTAGGCTATTTGGCAGATGGGCCAAAATGAAACATAAGAGAAAAATCACAGGGAATAGAGGTATGTTTATCGTCCCTGTTTTTCTTGTGCTACCTTATAATCATATTTTAATGACATCTCCGGAAATGACGGTACAGATGAACGAAGTTTAAAGCGCCTAACCTACACCGTTCCTACGAGAGCTTCGATCGAGTAGGCTGTACAAGGTCACGTGGGCAGAATTCAAAAGCGCCGCCTAATTGGCTGAGAGAACGATTCACAAGACGCCTCGCAGATGGCGCCAGGAGTACTGCAGGCCAATAAAATGAGCGAACGCGAGTGCCTGCGCAGCAGTTTTCGCGGCTTGTTGGGCGGTAAAACGCTCTGCACAGTAATAAAGGACACCTGCTATTCGTAATTACTTTTAGGGAGTGAATTTTGCTAACAACAGCAACGACGGAGTCAGCATTAACGGGATACACGCATAATACTTTTCGCTGGCTGTGTCTTAACGCGCGCAAGTAGGTGTATCATACAAATCCAGCGCTGAGTTTTCTGGATTAACGGATGTGGATGACACAGAGCTCAAAGAGTGAGAGGTGTAGAAAGAATGACACACAGATGTGACTATGCTCTATTTCCCATAATGATCGATGGAGCGATGTTTGACAATACTGTTCGATAGCATGCACAAAAAAGGCACTAGTTCCATTGAGAGTGAGAGAGAGAGAGAGAGAGGGGGGGTTATGTGAGCCATTCGAAAGAAAAGATCTAGCGCAAAAATTAAAGGAATTTGGCAGCGAAGTCATTGGTATACGCAAAGGTAATCGATGGCTATAATACTTCTCTTGAACAAAAAGATAGAAAATAAATGTGCATTGCGTAGTGAAAAACCACGTACGGCAATGAAGGCGCAATTCAGTTCATAATTTCAAGAATCGCTGGAACGTATGCAACGCATACAGTGCGCCAGGTCTTGTTTGAATATTCACCCCTGCACTTTCCTGGCGGCCTCTCGTAGACTCAGGTATTCAACGTGTGCAGCAATTGACGTAAACCCTGCCTGCTTCGAACACTCACTTTATATACGATGGCTTTCAAAAGCAGGCAAGCAAGAATATTGGCGACACATACAATATGACCAAAGTAGAAAGCAGAAAAAAAAAAGAAAGAAGAAAACCCCGATAGGCGGCGACCGCGTTATTACGGCGAGGTAGCTTGAGATTAAGAACTGCGATGACGTGTGTTCGGTTGCCGAAAAAACACGGCGCGCCTTACTGCAGGCGGTCGGCACACTACTCTTGACACATCTGTACCGAACGCAAATTCTACACCACGAGCAGGATTCTGATTACATGAGCGTGCTTCCGCATTCACATCGCTTCGACTCGCAAGCTTTTCTTTTTCTCGTAACGAGCGAATAGCACCACGCGGTGTCCCGAAACGCACTTCAGTTGGGAACCCCAATACAATAATGCTTGAGTACGGCGCGAGCTAATATACGATATGCGCGAAACCGTCGGTCTCCCAAAAACCGCCGAATTTGGGCTTTCCGAGGGCACACAACTATAGATTGAAATAACCGTGGACGCGGTCAGTACGGATGATGCGATTGCTAGATAAACCAGAAAAAAGAATAATACGTAATGTCATATGCACATATAAACATCGCGTAACGGAACATCGCGTCGATTAACCGAACGGCACGTCGCTTGATTTCTCAGCACCAGCAGATGGAGTCCTACGCAGGGCGCTCTCCACAGAAGCTATCCACGCGAACTTTCCACGCGAGGCCACTTCCGCATTTACGTCACAGCATTAATAATGCACCGTTTTGAGAACCCGCAGGGTTTGGAAATAAATGCACGTGAAACCGAAGCCCCAACTTAAAAGGGCGCGGCGGGAACGTGAACGATGCACGAAACCGCCGCGCTCAGGAACCCCGAAACCAAACGTTTCCTCGACGCAAAGCACCAGTGAATTCTAGCGCGCGGTCGGTACACCAGCACTGCGTAGGCATAGAGAAGAGTATACGCAAACAAAACAGAGCGAGCCCAGCATGTACGCGGCGCTCGGCTTACCTGGCTGCTGCGATCCTTCGACCTGGACGACGAACTCGCGGGCCTCGCTCACTTCAGTGTGGTTCTCCCCGACGACGTTGGTCGCGCGGCACACGTACGATGCGCTGCCGGTCGCATTGACGCTCAGCTGGGACTCCGACGTTCCCGACGACTCGGCCGTGGACACCTGGAGAGGGGGGCGAAAGCAGAGGACGCGCGATCGCGTCTTTTTCAGTTCACGGACCCCGAGCGCACACCCACGACTCTGACGCCATGCACGCGAGCGATCGCAACGCCCGCGTGTGTCGGCGTTCGTCGTTAGCGCCGAGGGCCTGGCTAACGTTTTTTCCCCTTTGGGGGAAGCGACCCTCACCTTCTCTTTCCCCCCCATTCTCTCCCGCACTTCCCGTGTTTCCCCACCGTTCTCGCACCGGAAGTTCGCTCTTGATTCCGGAAGTCGTCATCAGATGGCGCCAGGAGCATCACTGAAGTGTGCTGCCCACTGGCGGTGAGTCTACGAACTAGACGCTTTCGGCGGTTTGAGGAAGCGGGAACTTTGGACGGCGCACGAAGACGGGCGAAACGGCGTGATGAGAGGTTACGTGAAAAACCGAGGTAAACATGTCCAAGTCCCGTATTGACGAAGAAAAGTTATTACGCCTGATCAGTTATAAAGCGGAGAACCATGCCAAAAGTGACAATGAACATATTATCAAGACAGGCGGCGAACCAATGAGAAACATTTGTGAATTTGGTGTCCGATTTGCAAGATACCAATGAAGTGACTACAGCTCTATTTGCAGAGATTCAGAGAGAGATAGAGAGAGAGAATAGAGAGACATATTAGTTGGTGACGCTTCGTCTGCGGCTGCGTGAACCGTAGGTTACATATAGTAAGCTGACTGTAGGCAGCACGATAAAGTATGAAGACGGCGATACCACGGCGTGCCTTGAAAATCAGCGGATAACACTGAGGAAGGAAAACGGACGTACAAATTGCTTAAGCGAAAGAAATTGTGGTTACGTCCTCGTTACGACAGTGCGATCGTATTTAGCAGATCATAGACTGACGCTTTGAGTCTTTCATCGAAATATTTTAGTGCCCCTGTTCTAAACGTAGAGGTTTGTTTCCACGGAGAAAGACGAGAACCACGAGAAGCGGTTGAGGCGGCAATCGAAAAGTAAGAGGGACTCCATCAGCGCCGTGCTCAAGCTGTTCTTTTTAATATAGGTTTTCACATGTGTGTCCTTCGCCTTTCAAGGTTTGATAACTAGAAAAAAAAGGGAGACCCTACCTAAATACACAACAGAGAAATGATTTTGCTTGGCCTTCTGTACACATATTTTGAAGAGGTTTGCAGCAGATAAAGTAAAATTAACTGTTTGTCGCCCATTCTTCATTTAGGCCTTCAGCTGTCTGACAACATTGTCATAAATCGGCACATCGTGAACAAAAAAATAAAGCGTTCGATTTGCAACTTTTTAACTTCACTATAGACATCGCGATACTGCAAATTATTAAGAGAGCCAAAGCGGAATTGTTAAATTATACAGCGCACTGAAATACGCAATCGATTTGCGAATATGACTTTTCGCAGAATTCACGTAGACAATGTAAACACTTCATGTAAGTCGTATAATAATGTCTAATACTTGTCCGCTTTAGAAAGTTCGGCAGATGCAGGTTACAGCACTGTGATATCGGTTGCTGGAAAGTAATTTTAAAGTTGGAGCTGAAACTTTTGAAAACCTGCCAATTTTCGGCAATTATTGTCAAAACTTGATGCCTCAATCAAAATTACGCTTCCAACAGCCGATAGGGCCCCTTCACTCTCTCTTAAATGAATCAAACTTCTTGTAAATATGTTCAGCTCTAAAATTCTGGGGTTTTGCTAGCCGAAACCAAGATCCGATTATGAGGCACACCGTAGTGGGGGACTTCGGAAATTTCGATCACCTGGGGTTCCTTAACGTGCACCTAAATCTAAGTACACTGGTGTTTTCACATTTCGCCCCCATCGAAATGCGGCCGCCGTGGCCGGGATTCGGTCCCGCGACCTCGTGCTCAGCAGCCCAACACCATAGCCACTGAAAGACCACGGCAGGTATATTCAGCTCTTTTCCAAAGGAAGTATTGTAGACACCACTGTGTGCACGCGCATATGTGCGTATGTTCTGCTTTATCATAAGCTGGCTGCAACCTGCAACAGAACAGCGACCTGCGACCAGAACAGCATCCGGTTTGCTACACTACACTGGGGGTGAGGGAAAGGGGAATAGAAAGAGGAAGAAAGGGAGAGAGTAAGCACTGAGTACGTGTGGGAGGGACACCATACACAAGGACACTATAAACGGTCTCTTAAGCCCGTGCACTTCAAGTACTGCACTAGTGCACGAATCGCTTTTCGAGCCAGTGACGGGTGTGGCCACGGTCCGAGTATCTTCGACTCGGACCTGCAAGAAGTTACGCAGGAGCTCAGCGTTCTTATGTCTTTGTTGCGCTCGTCTTAATTCTGCTCTGTTACGTTAGAGAAGCAGCGAAAATCGTCAGACTTATAGTCACATGGTCAGACTATTCCAAAAAAATAAGCAGTCAAAGTATGTGTCAAAAGTTCAGAGGGCATCGCTTTCGTACTTGCCGTATGCTAACCACATTATGCTGGACTTAAAGTTGGCTGACTTCTCTACTGTTTCACGATTCTTGTGGAGCTATAGGATGCATCGATTATGTTTGGCGACTCTTGTGAAACTGCATCACACCGGACACGCACTTTCGAGGCCTTGTACATTGCAGAGTGTGCATTAAAGTGTCGTTGGGACCTTAATCGGTACGTGAAGAATTACATTTATTCACGGCAATAATAAAGTATAAAGCCTTTCAGCTGCCGGGTCCCGACAACGAACGCTCGCTGATACTCCGGCGAAGATGCCGGTGGCCTTTATAATTTTGCAACAAACTGTAAGTATACCCTCTGCACTGAAACGCGGCGTGAGAGCGCGAAGTTCTAGGAAGGAAATATGATGGGCGAGACAAAAGAGTTACATAACACAGGCACTAACTAGGAACCAGAGCGTAATTGGACAGAGCACGACACAAACTGACAGGACATGGGCGTTATCGAACATTGACAAGGAACACGTGGCAACAGTCCGCACATGTAACTGCTTTGTGTAACCTTCAAACTTTTGTTCCTTGCGCTTCGTGCCTCAACGTTGCGCTTTAACCAAGGACATCGAACGAAGAACCAAGAGCCCAATTCATCCAAGTCGCTGTTCGGGATCCATGTCTATACCTTAAACGATGGCCTACGACGAGAAAAAATAAAAATAAAAAGGCAAGGAAGGCCATTGCAGGCACGTAGGGTACGTTGGCACGTGCGAATATTTCTGAGGATCTACATCTATATCTATACGTTGGGAGCTAATGTCGGGTCGTCTGTTCAGCCTCCTGTTTCATCTGCATGGCTCGAATGCTCCGGGGGAAAGGAGCGCAAGGGTCGAGCTTGTATTTCATGGCACTTTATAGCGTCATTTGCGCGGGTGCTACGAAGTGCAGCGCTGAGCTGCACTTCGTAGCACCCGTAGCACTTCGTAGCACTTCGAAACCATGGGTTCCGCGGTATAACCCATTCTTAAAAACGGAACATCAAACTTGCAATACAGCAAACGTAATCGCAAAATTCACTGAACTTTGCCAAAAAAAAAAGGAACGTGTCATACATGACCCATCAGTCAGGCTTCTAACCACTAAAACATATCTTGCAGGCCTTTACGATCAGCTTTACTTGATGACGGAATAATGATCATCTGACTGAGCAGGGCACCCCGATGGTGCTAAACGATACGCCACAGTGAAAGTCTCCAGAATAATTACGACCACCCAACGTTGGTCGACACGCTTACAAAGCTTGGCACACGAGCGTTTTTGAACACCACCACTTGTCGAATCACGGCCGCGCCGCTGTACCGGCATTCGCACCCGCTACCTCGTGCTCTGTCACGGAACGCCAGAACGAGTGAGCCGAAGCGACGAGTCATGACAGATTGCTTACAAAGTTGTTCGCTTCGCGAGCAGCCCGTAATTCGCATACAGGCGAGATAATTCGCGGTTACGTTATAACCAACTCGACGTGTCACTCGTTATCGTTTTGGCCGAAAGACACGCGACGACATGGCGCGGTGCCTGTGGCGTTTCGCTGCCGAGAACGAGGTGCCGGGTTCGATTCCCGACCAAGCGGCCTCACTTCGAAGGAAGCGGCGTAGAAGAAAAAGAAAGAAAGAAAACGCTCATGTGCCAAGCTTTGGGTGCGTGTTAAAGAACTTCGGGTGGTCAAAATTCACCCGAAGCTTTTCCCCCCGCTGCGTTGTATCTCACATCGCCACCGCGTTGCCATGGAAATTTAAGCACCACGAATCAACCTTCCGGCCCAAAGAGAGTCCATCAAGTTGACAGCTTCGCAGCCAAAAAAAAAAAAAAAAACGTCCAGTATGTCCTGCGTCTCTTTCCGTCGCCGTTCCCGCGCAACTGCATATGTGGCGTTGCCCCGCCGCTCCTCAAGAAAGACAGTCAAGCGACGCGTTCGGGAAGCGCACGTCGACAGCGTCCCGGCGAGATATTCCGGTCACGTCCTTCCAATAGCGGCGGCGAGCGGACCGCGCCGCCGCTTCCTCGCAAATTAAAGTAGCAGCTGCGCTCTCGGAGGAAACAGCGAAGGAACATCGCCTCCCCCTCCCAATCCTCCCCAATCCCACCACCTCTTCAACCGGTCCTCCCGTTGCGTCCGCGGGCCTCGGATCAACCCTGGCCCGGGAGGGATAATTGATTTAAGTGTTCTCGAGAACGGTCCCGCGAAAAGACGCAGGCTATAACTACACAGCGACGACGCCGGCGCGCTGTCTGTTTTATGTACAAGCCTGCGTGTGTGTGTGCGTGTGTGTGTGTGTGTGTGTATGTGTGTGTGTGTGTGTTCGTGCGTCTTTCAAAGGCTTTGGGACGCGGGAGTATAGGGTCTGCAGGCAAAAAGAAATGGCCGTTACGGCATCTGAATGATTCATGGGCTGCGTCGGGGTTCTTTCTGGGGGCCCAGGGTGAAGACAGGGTATCGGGGGGAGGGGGGGGGGGGGGGCAAGAACCGCTGGCCTTCTTTTCCTTCCGGAACCGAGGCGCAAGCCAGCGTACAGATCCGAAGCGCTGACGGAGTCTTTGAGAACGACAGCGACGTAGCTGTGGGATTTCGGTGAACTGGTAAGCCTCTTCGTCAAGAGCTCGGGAGAGAGGGATCGACGGAGAATGAGGGGGCGATTGAAATGATGCGAATCAAAACCTCGTTTTCCAATCAACGTGACCCTATATCGGCAGCTGCTGCGGTATCAGCTAAAGCTGATCCCTATACACCAAAAGGACAGCCGCCATGTTGTATTCAAACCCAGCGCGAGCGCCAGGTTTAAGCACACCATCACTGTTACGAAAACAGAAAAATGAAAAGCAAATCAAATATTATTTCGCAGAGCAACGTATTAGCGCAAATAACCGTCAGTTGTGCTTGACGCAGTATTATCACCAAGCGAATGATGTTTTACGTTCGTATTTTTGCTATTCGTATTTCTCTTGGTTTCTGTTCGCGAACTGCATGTTTCTGTCTCTCTTTCCTCCCGTCTTTCTTTTAAATTCAAACAGCTCGCCCTGCGGCATATGTGGCAAATAAATGAAATCCTGAAGATCCTCCTCATGAAAGAATTGATAAAGCTTAGTGTCTACCAGCAAGCTACTAGTTTTAATTAGCAAATAAAGCATTCATTCTCGATAAGAATCACGCCTATGCCATCCCAAGAGCAAGATCTACCAACGGGCGCTAAATATTCTTCTTCTTGAGTCCTTCCACACAGATGAAACGTCCGTTCCTCTTTTGCGCTGTTCACTAGGATAACACAAGCGGGTAATCCACAAGGATAACCCATTTACTCAATTCTTCTATCTGGTTCACGCCTTGACTGCTTTCGAAATATTTTTGATTCCACTTCATTTCGTTCCACGCACTTTCTCCTTTGCCTGCGACACCGTAGTGAGGTTGGTCTAGTCGAGGCACAGTCGTTTTGTTCTTAGCCCCGCTCATACCACCTCCGTTACCAAACATGTCACTTTTCTGTCTAGCAAGTCGCCGCAGCATTCTCCAGAGCTAAGGCTTTATCTCGAGCCGAACTACGAATTCCCCTTTCAAGAAACGTGAAACGTAAAGAATACTGTAATTAGGCAAGCTCTAAATGATTTAGTTAAAATTTCTTGCACTTGATCTCGGAGGGGAAGAAGTTCGAGTTATTATAAAATCAATATTTAATAGCTTGTATTGTTGTTAATTACATCTGCAATGCTTTATTGTGAATATGACCTATGTGTAGCTCACCTAATCGATGTGAAGAAACAAAGGCAAGAGGGAGGGTGGGGTGGGGTAGGGGAACAGCTTAAACTGTAAAGACATTTGCTCTGTACGCTTTTAGCTCCCTCTAAGTAGCGTCTCAGAGGGATGCGACGTCTGTTTTCTCTGCAGAGTTACAAAATTGTAAGCGTACCATTTCATTTTTTCTTTTCTAAATTAGGGATTTCTTTCCCCAATATCTATAAAATTTGAGAACGCCTAAACAATTATCTGCGACTATCAGTCCCTATAATTCGGCTTCGTCTTTGAGACGCAACAAATGCCCCTCATAGCGGCCCCGCGGGCGACTGCCTTTCTGCGTTTCAGATAACATTTGAATACGTCATTCATCTATACAGCTCCTGGGTAAAAGAGTAAATGCCGAGCACGGGACAGACGATGCCCGAATCACCAAAGCTAGGCGTCGACCCGCCGTCCGAGGAACCCCGAGCCCACGGGACGCTGAAGGACTCGGAGACGTCCGAATACATATAAGCATGAGCCCGAACGCAATGTCTCCCACTCTTAGGCCGTATCTCCGACGGCCACTTCCCTCTGGTTGTCGCGAAACAGACGATTACGAGACACATCCTCACAATGAGACGCAGTCGAAGCCTCAAGCGAAGTCAGTGCGAGACGCCGCCGCTCTCTCCGGCCTCCCGTTTTATTCAGAACGGGGTCCGGCCAGTCTTTGTGCCGGAGTCGTTATGCGGGTGAACATTAGGAATCGCGGAGGAAAGGCTTGGCTGCGCCCAGTTTTCTTTCTTTCTTTCTTCTTTTTTTTGTTTTTGGACAAGGGAGGAAGACGAGGGTGGCGGGTGAGATGGGGTGTTAGCGGTTGCTGCTCTGATTACGGAAACAGAAGCGTTTGCGAAAGCAAAGTGCGATGACAAATAAAGCGACGGGAAGCAGCGACGAAGTTGAAGAAAAAAAAATAAAGGAGAAATGAAAGGAGGCCGGCGGGCATAATATAAGACGGTGAAGCGATAAAGGAGAGAGACAGAGAGAGAGAGAGAGAGAGAGGGAGGGAAATCAACGCAAAGAGATTGCGAGGATTCTCCGATGCAGCACGCATTTGGTCCCGGAAAGAACCGGGCGCTGACCGAGGTGGCGATGCGGAGGAGGCAAAGAGAACAAGAGAACTTCTCGCCGCATGCAAGCGCGAACACCAGAGACCAGAGCGGGGAAAGTGCAAGGTCACTACACGCCACGGTGAAACAGTGCACCGAATGAAAATGGGGAACAAAAAAGAGGAACTACATCGACTATGAAGGAAACAGAGGGGAAGGGGAGATGAAAACCAAGGGGAGAGGAAGAACGTGCGCATAAAAGATCGAGCAGAGCAGAGTGCCTAGGAGGGCAGGCCGAGACACGCGAGAAGCCGCGGGAAAGCACACCACGTCGGCGAGGAACCATGCAAGGAACGCCGTAATAAATACAAATAAAAATAGGCTATTCGAAAGAGCAAGAGAATGGACGAAAGATGAGGAAGAGGAAGGAAGGAGAGACGAAAGCGAGCGCAGCGGGGGAGAAGCACAGAGACGAGTAATGCCGAGGACCCGAACCGAGAGAGAGAGAGAGAGAGAGAGAGAGAGAGAGAGAGAGAGAGAGAGAGAGAGAGAGAGAAAGGACAGCGCGCCCGCTAAAAGATATCGACCTCGCCGAGACATCGGAGCTCGTTCGTCTCACCGGAATCGGGGACCCGGAAGTAGAAGAAGAAGATTATGAGGAAGCAGAAAAGGGAGCAAAGAAAAGGAACGCGAGGAGTGTGGGGAGGACGGGTTTGGAGAGGAAGACGTGAAACACGGTCGGGACAAAGGGCGCGGACATAAATAAACCGCGACGGGTTGAGGCGAGACGGGAGGACGGCGGCGTCGTCGACTACGACGACCCCGTGCGCGGCGCGCGCCGGGTGGTATTATGTTCTCGGCGTTCCGGCTCTCTTGGCCCTGCGTAGGGGCGGTATCGGCATTTCCAGCGGGTGGGGGAAAGATGATGAAAGCCACAATGCAGCTACCATAGCTGATTACACGATAAAGGGTACCGCCAAAGCTCTCTACGAGTTCGTGCGCGACGCAGGGTTCGCAGCGTTTACATTAAACGTTATGGCACGCGAAAGAAAGAAAAAGAAAACTTCATCGCATCAGGAAAGGAATAGGAAAGGAGAAAAAAAAACAAGAGCAAACCGGGGGATGCAAACGAGCCCGTGTCCTGGGCTTCTTCCTGCAGTGAAGCCAACCGAAGCATCTATCTCGTCATTTCTTTACACTGAAAAACCAGCGCGAACACGAAGAAGACAACGTAAGCGCAACACGTCACTCTGAATGGAAATTTTAGCACCGATTAGAGCGCGGTTTGGTTAACTTTCTCTGCGATGTATGGCTGTTATCTTCATAATAAGTACGCGCGACTGTTTTACTTTACGCATGCGCGTACTTCGAGTAAACTCAGCTGTTAGTCCAGCGAGTGAGTTACCTCTTCCTCGCGTCCACTCCGTGTTGACTTCCCTGGCTTAAAAAAGAGTCACCGCACCAGAGAGAGAGAGAGAGAGAGAGAGAGAGAGAGAGAGAGAGATAAACGGGGTGGGAAAGGCACGGAGACTAACCCGAAAAGATTCTGGTTTGCTACCCTGCACAGGGGTAAGGGTAAGGGGAAATGAAAGACGGAATGAATAAAGGAGAGAAAAGGCGAATGAACGAGAAAAATCAATAAATTTAAGTCCGTGTTGACTTCCCTGGCTTAAAAAAAGTCACCGCACCAGAGAGAGAGAGAGAGAGAGAGAGAGAGAGAGAGAGAGAGAGAGATAAACGGGGTGGGAAAGGCAGGGAGACTAACCCGAAAAGATTCTAGTTTGCTACCCTGCACAGGAGTAAGGGCAAGGGGAAATGAAAGACGGAAAGAATAAAGGAGAGAAAAGGCGAATGAACGAGAAAAAAAAAATAGACGAGGTTGGGGACGTCACCGCACCAACTAGGTCACATTGCCGCTTGGCTGCTTTTAACTGGGCAGTTTTCGAGCACAAGGATTCTCAAACCCTGGCGTCGTGCGTCGAAGGTTCGGAAAAGGCACGCAGGCATTGCTGCAATTTCTGAGATTGACTAGCATCAGAGACCGTTTGCAGGCGCGATGCACAGTCCTGCTTGAGAGCGCAGTTACTGGTCCCTCTCTCCCTCTCTGGTTTATACCTCTCTCTTTATAGACACCTGTGTAGGGTAGCAAACCGGGCGAGCACCTGGTTGACCTCGAAATTTTGTTTTCTCTCTGCATGATATATATCCATTGTTTTCAACTTGAGTCCGTATACAGCGCACGCAGCGGGAATATGAAACGCTACCTAATCGCTTCCTCAAAGGTATCCTTGCTTGCTATATATACACAAAAATCCAAAAGAGAAAGTGCTAAGGACCTTCTTCGTAGTAACGAAGTGGGACTCAAAGGTAGACTACCCACCGCTGTATCGCTTAGTATCTATGGCATTCTGCAGCTGAGCAGGATGCTGCAGGTTCGATTCAAGGCAGCGCTGCCCGCATTTCCATGGGGGTTAAATTCAAGAACGCTGTTGTGCTTAGGTACACGTTAGAGAAAGCAAGGCTGTCATAATTTGCCAGGGCTCTTCACAACGGTGTCTCTCATAGGCACACTGTAGCTTTGAGATCAATCAATCAATCAATCAATCAATCAATCAATCAATCAATCAATCAATCAATCAATCAATCAATCAATCAATCAATCAATCAATCGAAGGAGGAGCAATTCATCACTTTCGGTTGTCCCAGCAGAGGCGGAAAGTGATAGTCCGTGTTGATATTCCAAAGGCCATACATGGACTGTGAGAGTCTCGTCGCACAGATCGCCGAAACCACAAGTGCTGTGAGAGTCTTTGAAGTATCTAGAGCTCCGCAGTATTTCCTGACCGCCCGGGTTTCTCATACCTGCTACCAACGCTCGACACACGAATATTTTCGCCTTCCTGCTTCAAAGGAATGAGGGAGCCGCTGCCGGGACTTCGTGCCGATATAAAAACACCATACCCACTGAACCACCGCGACGGGTGCCGCCGCCTATCGTAACGAGGAAGTTGCAAATAGAAGTCGCGATTGTGCGCGAAAGGCGAAGCATTGATTGCGCTAACGAACTATTAGACAGCTACGTAGTCAGGTTAGTAGCTTTATCAGCTGTATGAAATGCTGTAAACGTAAGCTTGTGCTAAATCAGCAAGCACAGTTGCACGCGCACACAGGTAAACACGAACTCACCTTGCTCAACGAGCGCGGACAATCGCTGTCAGATAGGCGGCGTGACGAAGAAGGGCAGCAACGGCGAGCGAATTTAACCTTCGTTCTGCCTCTCGATTTGACGGGAAAGAGGCGCGCGAGCAGACAGAGCACCAGAAGCCATCGGCCATGTCGGGTCGGCTAGTCCTCGAACCCACCGCTGATTACCTCCGAGATAGGATTCTCTCGGCCACGCTCAGCCGTGCCATGAGCAAGCGCAGGCCCGAGTAGAAGCGGCGACACGGCCATCCTGCACATATACCCCCCACCCCCCTCCCTATTGTGCGAGGGAAAAGGCGGCACGCATCCTCCCAGCCTCTCTACCTTGCGCACGCGAGAAGACGCCACCGCACCAAACCACCATACTACGCGGCTCACCATCATACGCTTTCCCTCGTACCTACAGCGTACGTCGCGCGGCCGCGATCTTACAGCGCTTGGACTTCATACTGAACATCACGCCGACGGCGACGGCGGAAATTCGTCTGGAGTGTCCATATAATTGTTATCGCAATTAAATGAAAGGTACAACACCCCCCCCCCCCCCCCACACACACACACACACGGACAGAACAAAAAGTAAAAAGAAATAATCTTGGGAGGGTCCTATTTTCGACCTCCGCTGCGACCCCAGCCCGCGTCATACGAGATAATGGGCGGCTAAAGACGGGAAGTAGAAGTAAATTTACGGAGTCTCATAACCTGTACCGCCCGCACTCCCGATATGTTCAAGCGCGTGAATTTCCCGAAACTAGCAACAGTGTAATGAGAGAAGCGGCTTTCTCCACATAATGTCACTTGTGGTGGGAAAGCCAGCTTTAGGTAAAAATTTCGCTGTAGGGCTACTAACGCGAAAGGGGCAAATCTTCATAAAGGAGCGCCGCAACACATTCTCTTAAAAACTGCGAATACAGTCGACTCCCGTTAATGAAACCTCGTGTAATTAGACTTTTCGCTTAATCTAAACGCGCTGTAATGTCGCGGGGAGTGACCGTACATTGCTACGGAGTGAAAATGAATCCAACGCGAAAGCATGCCGCTCCGGTTTATTTGAGCCCAGCTGGCGAACCCTCATTGCAAAGCGGTCAATAAAAGCTTTAAAACAAGAAGTTAAGCAGATGGTATTGCTGCTTCACTAGGCGACGACCGTGACGGCAGTAACCCGTCCTGTAATGATATTTTGCGCTGCGCCCTTCACTGTACTGAAGTAATCCGTCGACGACTACAGACTACATCAAGCAAGCAAGCAAGCAAGCAAGCAAACATTTCGTTTTGCCGCTGCATGGTGATTCGACTTTTAGGATCATTTCACCATATATTCCGTGTCCGCCAGCGCCGAATTAACGGGAGTTGAGTGCAGTACACAGGAGTGGCGGGTCCGATGCCTTTCAATGAATATATTCCGGCACAAAATTAAAAATATGGACCTAACAATAACAAAGATACAAACAGCGCAACGTTCAATTTCCATATTCCGCCTCAACACGCGTTTCCTCTGAGCTGAATCTAGGCCAACGGCAATGCCATGCCTACTGCTGCTTTCTTTTTCTTCGTTACGCGGTGTGCTTACGGTGACCTATATGGAGGTCGGCTTGTGACAAATATACCCGAGCATGACGTAGGAGCGCTGATAGGACAGGCAGGCCGCGTTAACAACCGCCACACCACCGCTTCATAGAAGGCCGAAAAGGTGCGCGGTGCATGCTTTCGCGTGGACTAAGCGACCAACTCTTCACCATAAACAATCGCCCAATACCTGGTGCCCGCGAACTGTCACGCGTCTCCATGACGTCATAGGCGGGGGTGAGAACGGCCTTTGAAAGCCGCATTAGAGAGAGAGAGAGAGAGAGAGAGAGAGAGAGAGGGAGAGAGAGAGAGATTTAAAGCAAGGTTATGGGCTCCGTGAGGTACGTCGCATGATATTTGCCAGAGTTGACTGTGGATCGCGAACCATACCTAAAGAGTGGTGAAGATCCGCAGCACATGCCACCTACAGGCTGCAGCCTGTGAAACCTGTCTGCGCAAATCGTCGGTGTCCGGCAAAACGAGCAGTGTAAGCAAGAAGGGCGATAGCCACGGGCGTCGCCGGCAGAAGCAAGCAGGTGAGCAGAGAGCAGTTGTGAATGCGACTGGTTCAAAGCGGTCTGCGTTAGTTACGAGAAAAGCCACTCAGCTTAGCCTGTGCAAACAGATAAATAAATGATTGAAATGAAGCAGAAAACTAAATCCGTGCGTTGTGCGCCCTGTTTCTGACCCCCCTAACGTTCCTTTTTTTCACGTTGCAGTGATAGTACAGCGCCGGTATGCAGACAAGGAAGCTCATCGAGCACAGCTATCGCTTAACTTACGCCGGGGAAAAAAATAGTGAAATATAGAAGTAGGACGCCTCTTCCTCGACTCGCGCATGCACAAATATACAACTCATTTCGGAGCTGCAGACGCGCATGCAGACGCGCATCGACACCCGCGATGACAGAGTGGCGCGGAGGCGTGCGTCAGACATCAGCGCGGAGTGCGGCTACAAGCTCGGGGGAAAACCCGAGAGAGACAGATGTCGCCTCGGGATCGAGCCGCGGACGGACAGACACATCGGCGA
Organism: Dermacentor albipictus; assembly: GCF_038994185.2. Classification (NCBI taxonomy): domain Eukaryota; kingdom Metazoa; phylum Arthropoda; class Arachnida; order Ixodida; family Ixodidae; genus Dermacentor; species Dermacentor albipictus. The sequence goes on from NC_091829.1 coordinate 33,698,688, forward strand.
CAGAGGCTCCGGCGTTGCAGAGACCATAACAAACCCACTTATTCGGGCACACGAGGGGACTCTCTCTCTCTCTCTATCTCTCTCTCTCTCGCGCGCGCGCGCGCGCTGTAACACGGGATCGCTGTAACACGGGCGAAGTTCCAGACGGCTCCGAGACGTCGTCCCTATAGCTGGTCCTCGCAAGGCGCTCCAAGTTCTACCACGTCGATCGGAAAGAAGCGTCATGCCCCCCTCCTTTTCCAGACTGTCCCTCGAGCAAACGGTTCCCTTCGGCAATTCGTCTTCATTTGGGAGAGGGGGAAGCGAGAAAGAAGGCGGGCGGTCTTCGCCGTTTCATCTATCCACACGGAGAGAGGAGGTTGCAGTCGCGAGCCGAATTCGTCCCGAACGGGGGAAAAACCGGAGCTGACACCGAAGCGAAAAGAAGGATCGGAGGAATATAGAACGGAACGGTGCCCATTCAGAAGGCGAAACCGTTCACGGGCGCCATTTGCAATTCAGCGTGCGTAAAAAAGCGGCGGCGAAGTGGTGAGGAACGAGAATCGGCAGCGTGGAAAAGGCGCTCTGGTTGCAGCGTAAGTACGTACGTTGCACACGGAGACGTGCGTTATAGCAGCGGCGCCCTCGGAAGAAGGCCGTTTTGCTTTTGCTTTTTTTTGTATGCGAGAATGAATTTGCCAGGTCGCCGCCGATACGCCCGCGAATCATTGCCGCGGCGGCAGCGGTGTCGGCTCGTCAACAAACGAGAACGCAGACGATTTTTTTTTCTACCTTTTTCTTCAGAGGGGAGCGAAAATCACGTCACGGGTGACTGGATGGTGATCGGCAGGGCGTGCAGCCCTCGAAAAACACGAACTTAGACATTGCGTATAAGAACGCCATATAGCCTGTTCTCCTGACGACCGCCAGTGGTTCAGAAATGCCATGCAAAAAGACTGATAAAAGAAAAAAAAAGGCTACCCTTACTGCCAGCTCGTAAGTCGTCTGCTGTTCGGAATTGCTAAGCAGACGGAAAAGGAAAAAAAAAAGAAAGACAGAACAGCAGCAGTAGCAGACGACGACGAGGCTAGGCCTTCTGCATGAATGGCCTGCCGGACCGGGCGAATCTGTGTACATGCATATGCGCCGATATTTCCGAGGAAACGATAAATACGCGCCGTCTAGAAGCGAGCGCTTCGAGAAAAGAACGACGAAGCGAAGAAGCGAGACAAAGAAAGCAAGAAAAAACAGTGGGAGACAAAAGAAAACCGGCGCAGCAGCGGTCCGGAAGAGAATAAAGAAGGCCCGGGCATCGTCTATCTATCCGTCTATGCCTTAGTTCCCCCCCTTCCCGACCCACCGCCAAGCACCCGCTGGTGCGACGGTTGATTTATAACCGTGGATTGTGGGTTACGGTGGTTCCTAGCTGAAGCTGGGGCCTCTTGTATGGCAATGGCACGGAGGGCGATCCTTTTACAGTTTCCTTCTTACTGTACGCTTATTCCTGTATTCTTTTCATACCCCCCTCGCCCCCCCCGTTATTCCCCCCCCCCCCCCTCCGAGTTTTCCTATGTGGCGCCCGCTGAGGATGGTTGCATCGCTTTGTTCCTACGTGCTTCAACACGATATACGGGTCAAGGGAGCCTTTCGATAAGAACCGACTCTGGTAGCGTAGAAGAGAGAGAGAGAGAGATAGAGAGAGAGAGAGGGTGGTGAAGAAAAAAAGAACAAAGAGCTTTCCCTTTTGGTAGAAAACGATAAAATTATAAAAATCATAGTTTCTAGATATATGCCTACGTTACAACCAAGCCACAATTTGTAACTCGAGAAGAATACGGTTCAATCTACAGATGTGCAACAGGGCGCTGCATTTTTCACGCTGCATTTCATGCTGCTGGGGATAATGCCGAGTTTGCGTTCGTCCCGCCAGCGTCACCTAAACCGTTTATTACGCAGTATACGCAATTTACACGAACGCACGAAATTTTGGCAGATCAGTTCTGCGCAAGCTCGCAAGGTGGAGGAAAAGTAAATGAAGGGGGGAAAATGGGGGGGGGGGCATTCACCCGAAAAATAAAATTAAAGTTATGGGGTTTTACGTGCCAAAACCGCGATCTGATTAAGAAGCGCGTCGTAGTGGGGGACTGCGGAAATTTAGTTCACCTGAGGTTCTTTAACGCGCAGCTAAATCCAAGTACACGGGTGTTTTCGCATTTCGCTCCCATCGAAATGCGGCCAATCCCGCGACCTCGTGCTTCGGAGCCCTTCACCATAGCCACTGAGCAACCACGGCGGGTTGCTTACACCCCAATTTTAATACGAAGCTACGAAGGAAACCCATATGGGTTTCTCAAAAAGAAAGCCTACGGCTTTCTTTCGGACCAGGCTGAATTTTTCTTCAACTGCCAAGCTTTCTTTCTCAGAAACCCGTATCGGCTTCCTTTGTAACTTCGTGCTGCAATTCGGGTGGGTGCCGATTTTTGCCTTTCATACACGAAATTCTCCTAAGCCTCCGTGAGCTGCACGCCTCCTGCATCGGCAAGATGGCGTTGGAACTCTTCCATTTATCACACCAGTGTCGCAAACGCCAACCGCTAGGGTGGCGATGAAAAAGAAACATTTTTAACACAAACCCGACGGACTTCGACATTTTCACTCGCTTCACGGCTGTACACCAAGCTTTCTCGAACTTGAAGGTTTCTCTGGCCACCCGTGGGGTTGTTCGTACGTTCGTTCTGCGGTGTTCAAGCGCGACCTCGCGTTCTCGTCCCAGCACGGTTAGCGTTGTATAAAGTTTGGGCGTCCCGGACACTCTTACTCAGTGATGAGCGATCGAAAGTGTCAACCCAAATCTGAATCTCGTACCTCCAATTTTTCGCTTTTTCCGATCGCTAGGCTGTGGGTCGCGGCGATGCGGTCAATCGTGGAAGGCTTCAGCGCAGGTTGACCATAGTGTCCGCGTACCTCTCAACTCGAAGCCCACGATATACGAAAAATTGCTTGCTAACGCCTTCGCCATCAAAAACACGAACGTTCAGGTTTAGGGGAAACCAGCGCTGAAGCTGCTGAAACTTCGCATGCCGACAGCAGCGCCGTAGCACTCAGCCCAGCAAGAGAGAGAGAGAGAGAGAGAGAGCAAGGACAGGAAAGGCAGGGAGGTCAACCAGACGAGCACCCGGTTTGCTACCCTACACTGGGGGGTGGGGAAAAGGGGAATAGAAAGAGGATGATGATGATATGTAGTGTTTATTGGCGCAAGGGCCAAGTGTGGCCAAAGAGCGCCAAGGCAGTGTTGATAAGTTCGCAGTGTAGTTATGAGTTCTATGGGGTTAATGTAAAGTGGCTGTATAGGGGCCTTAAAAATAGTCGCTCTAGAGTGCGTAAAATCTATCTGTAATAAGATTATGTCGATGACAAATGACGTGTTCTATGTGTAATAAAATCCATCGTGAAAGAGTGATGCAATACAGAAACTATATTAGATGGTAAAATTACCTGGAGCACCACTGCATCGCCAGAGGCCTTGAAACACAAGGGCCTAGAGGCATGTGCTATATGAAACAGCTATCACAGCGGCATCCTCTAAACAGAGGAGACGCTACGAGTGTGTGGGGCTAATAACATGTAATACAAGATCTTTAAGGAAGCCCAGGACTGCGCTGGAGTCAAACAGCGGTTCTGGGCCGAGTAACATTACTGGATGAAGGGGGATGTGCTGGCGGTATGCTAAGGGAAAATGTTTCTTTCTTTCAGATTCGGCTTTCCGACACTCCAGAAGGCCGTGGAGGACGGTCAGCCTCTCCCCGCATCTACCACAGGTTGGAGGCTCGTTTCCGGTGAGTAAAAAGTTATGTGTGCCAAATGTGTGTCCTATTCTTAGACGACAGAATAGGACATCTGTCTGGCGTGATTTTGTTACGGAAGGCCAAAATCCTAACTGTGGCTTTATCACGTGGAGCTTATTATTTATTTCCGCGACCCATAGCCGTTGCCACTGGTTCCGTAGTTTCCTCCGTAAGAAGGGCTTCAGGTCTTCAGGGAGAGAGCGAGCACTGAATGCGTGTGGGAGGATGCACTGGGACACTATAAACGGTCTCTTAAGCCCAGCAAGCGGCGGCGAAAAACGTTGGCGGAGACAGTTCTCACTCATTAGCACATGCTGATATTTCGCGTCAGCAAATTCCCTGCTCATATTGAGGTACACGTTTCCAGTTCCTGATATGACATTCCAGAAGGTAGGAACACGTGCGCTCCTCGCAACACGCACGCCCATGGGCGCTAGCTTGGCTGGACGTATCGGGCTAAACCAGACATTGGCACAGGCACGCGAACGTTATCGTCCAAAACATAGAGAGGTTTTCGTGGCCACCCTGTCTGACGGCGTTGACATATACTTTAGTTGTACACTCACACTGCCTCCTGCACCTCAAGCGCCTCCTGGCCACCGCTGGTTCCCGATACATGTCAGCTGCGGCCACAGCACCAGAACTGACTCGTTTTATTTCCTAATCATGGCTTCGCCATAGTCGGGTTTTTCACCCGTGGGGCTCGTTACACTGAGCGAGAAGGTAAACGTTGACATAACTGCGAGTCATTCTCGTTTGATTTCGGTGCTGCTTCCAGCGCCATGAGAACTCTAGCGTTATATTTCCCTCTGGTAATCGTATTATGCCTCCGAGATCGAACAGCGTGCTGTATGTTTTCTGAGGCCATGCATTAATCAACGTTGCAGCCACAAAGGTTTCGCCTCAGCTGGACAACAGCCTTCCCAATCGCGCGGTCACAGTTTGAGCGTCGCAATAACACGGTGCACGGAGCCTATCGCCGCGTATGCGGTGCGTTACTCAGTTGCAGAACGATGTCAGCCACGGAGGAAAGACACACTACGACGCAGTTTTACGTTAGGGACCCAATCTCAACAATGGAGGCGACCGCCATTCACGCCGCCCCTCCTCTACTTCGCAGACCTACTCGCGCTTTGAATCTCGGGATATATAGGCCCTAAAAGACTGCCGGGCCTTTCGAAGCAATCTTTGGTTCTTGGTAGTGTAGGAGTTGAGGACGGACTTCGAGATGAAAAACTTGGACGAAGGCTCTTTTTCGCTGTTCCGGGTTCCTCAGGATCTCTCTCGACGAAGGTTGATCCGTAGCGCTGCCACCAGATGATGCACTTGAGGGCGATCTCACCGCTGCCAACCAGTTGTAGGAGTTGAGGACGGACTTCGAGATGAAAAACTTGGACGAAGGCTCTTTTTTCTTCGCTCTTCCCGGTTCCTTCAGATCTCTCTCGACGAAGGTTGATCCGTGTTTCTGCATTCCTTACTTTGCAGTGGTGCGATTCGATGTGGTCTGGGGAACTCGAAGTAGCCTCAAGAAACGGCCCCATATCTAACAGTAGCTCTTAACTCGTCCATATCATCCCTCGCAACACGTTCTGCACTCCACTCTCCTCCCATTACCTCCGCGCGCCCGGCGGCTGGAAGTTACCCCTTGCGCATCACGTGGTGAAGGATAGGCTATTTCCCGTGGACCTCTTCTTTGTACATATACGTGTATATTTTTTATGTCTAGGCTTCGAAACTGTCACGCGAGTAGTGACGCTTCCTTTTCCTTCTCCCTCCCCCCCTTCTCCACAATGCCAGCCGCAAACGTATACCGAAGTATACGAGCGGACCACGTGACAGAAGAGCCGGCATGCCCCGCTTTGTCTTCAGAACAACCTCGCGACCGACGGAACACGATATCTCTCTGAGACGAGACGGGATGTGCACCCGACGCGAACGTCCGTCTCGCGTTTGGTACAGGAGCACGGATCCGACGGATGGTTTTGCTATTCCTATAGCCACGCAGAAAAGCAGGGAAGCCGCGCGACCGAGAAAGACACGATCGAGTTTCTCGATTCTTGCCTCTGTCGGCAACACCGCACTGGGACAAAGGAAGGCATTCGAGGCTTTTACTTTTATCGACGAGCCGGCCTACACGTGCGCGAACCAGATACCTAAGTTGGTTGTGTACTGTCGAGATTTGCCGTGAAAGTGCATGATGATATAGGGGTGCGTACAGCGCGTTTTCCTATACCGGAGGACGCCATCTTGTGCCGTCTTGCGACACTCTGTTCCTTCAAAGCAGAGAAAGCGTTCGTAGGACGGCGAAAACGTGACTGCAGCGACGTCCTTATCATGGTGAACAAATCATTTTGTATTTCCCTTTTGTAGTCTTTTTCCATCAAAAAAGCCCTTCACCGCAAGAACCATTCTTGCGCATCATACTTTACAAGTCATAGAATGTCATTACCATGGATGCTATTTCCCGGGTTGTCCTGTGTTCCGATGGACGGGTAAGCTGCAATCCTAGAACTCTACGTTAACAACCCTCTATTCCTAACATTCTGCTGATTTTCTGTTTGTTGTGTGTCCAGTTCTTTCGCTTTCGCAATATCCTTAGGGTGATCGCGTTTTCATCTCGGAATATGTTTAAACGACATAAATTAGCAATGCGCTGTGAATAGCGATTGGCAAAGAAACTCGGCAAGATATCTCTCGCGCAGCGCAATAAACGAACTACGAAAGCCGGGACTGTTAGCGACTAGTCGGCTACGGATTCGAACTGCTTCTCTCTCGAAACAAAATGCGAACGTGAGATACATACACTCTGTCGTTCGGTCGCCCGTTCGGCCGCTGGCACTCTCTCTCTCTCTCTCTGTTAGCGCACGCCTTGACGACGCCCCTCTTTTCCGTTCGGGGAGGCTGTGACCCTCACTCGCACCCTCGACCACCTCCACCATATCCAGCAGCAGCGGCTGCGGGGGTCCATCGGGCCAATCGCAACCCGAGGCTTCCTACTTCAACGGGACAATCATCGATCCGCAAGTGCTTCCGCCTCGTTCTCTCTGCGTCACTCTTTTTCTCTGTGGGCCCGGGGCTTGCTGTTCCTTTTAGCGTACACTTGTATCTTCGCCTGTCGGTCTTCCTTCGCCTTTCTCTACGCTTAGCTACTTAGAGCTTGCGCACTTATGCGTGCGTTCTGTTAGCGAGCCTACTGCGACTAAGTTGAAGGAAAGAAAGTAAAATGGGAGAGAGAAGAAAACATAAAGAGAGAGAAAATGTGTGTGTGTGAGTGTGTGTGAGAGAGAGAGAGAGAGAGAGAGAGAGAGAGAGAGAGAGAGAGAGAGAGAGAGAGAGAGAGAGATTTTATTAACAGCAAGGCCGACGGATCGCCTGCTGCTTCGCCCAGAAAGTGAGGGGGGGGGGGGAGGAAGGGATAGAGAAAAGACACTGGGCCCTCTCTCGCGGGTTCCCGAACTTGCGGGCTTTCAACGGAACGAACTGAGTGCCCGGGCCCTGAGCTTACAACTCGCACTGTGTCTCTGGGTGGCTTATATATGTGCCACCCTGCTTTCGCGGTGGGAAACCGCGCGCTTATAAGTCCCTGAGACAAGAAAAAAATTGAATTCACTTTCGTGATTAGTCTCCCTGAACTCCCCTCCACATCTGTAGCTCTGTCTTTCTTTTTTACCTCCGTTTAAGTCGCAGCACACGTTCAATTTCGTCCTGGAGATAGCTGTGAGCATCGCGATTACGTTAACTCCTGCAGCTGTCTGCGTTCAATGCTGCGCACGCCGACGCTGATCACTTCCAAGCGGTTTTAAATGTCACGTGATCCCGCGCCGCTTTTACCAGACGACTCTTGAAATAGAGCTCCTAAATATTTCGCGTGTAATAAAGAAGCATACAAACACTGCCGTAATGCCTAATGTCTGGCCCCACGACATTCGGTCGCCAGACGACGGCACTTGGCAATTTGTTTGTGAAAAGATGGCTCCCTTGTACAAGCTGATTGAGCGCTACCGAACATGACAACACATTTGCCAAGCCACGACAGAGCGTATCTTGGGAAAATACGAGTATAACCTATCCGATCGATTCTTCCTCAGCGTAGCCTTGAAGGCGTAAAAAAAAAAGGAAGAAAAAGAGAAACCATTGACAGAAGCACTACTCACTACTCGTCTTGTCCGCCCCATTGTGAACAAGGAACCCGTACCGGTTCCGAAACGTCCTTCTTTTCGTTTGACTTGGTCAGTGGCTGCAAACCTTTTTTCCACTTTAATGCCTGACCAGACGAATTTTCGTCGAAACCTTGACTATAAGCACCAGGGATTCACCATGCTGTCCTGTCACCCGGCAAGCATGGAAAGCGTGGTGCCACTATCATCATCATCATCACGATAGTTTTATTTTCACCACTCGATACAAGGTGAAAAAGGGAGAGCCGGAAAAAAAGCCGAAAATTCTTCGGCTTGACAAAGCTCCGGTCTCCCAGATAGGCACGGTAGCGGCTGGTGTAGCAATACAATCACTCATAAAGTGTGGATGTAAGAGTATTTTTACACAGAAATACATAGACATTTTCGTGTTATTATATAGAAACTAGTTATAATACAGTTGTGTCAAATAACTCCCAGCATACAATTACAATCTGTTATCTTGCATATTATTATTTAACACAGACTCCGTCGCATATATCATAAGAATGCAAAAGCAATATATATATATATATATTATAATACCGAGACCGATCAAGTTGCCCAGCGCTGTTTATTCCAAAAAGGCAGCGCCCGCAGCTCACGCGCGAAGAAGTCGAAGAAGAGGGAAGATGATGATGGCTATGTACAAATGAAAACGACGAAGTACGTTAATAGTGCTTACACTAACTTCCCCCCGTCATGGAAGCGGCCAGCCTGGCCGCAGATTAGAGATTATCTAAACGGGGAGTGAAGGGCTTCATCCGCGACACGTGAACGATTTCGGCATTCCGGCGGCGCCGGTCAGTGACGGAGTGTACTGGGCGGACGAGATAGTTCACTGCAGATGTTTGCTGCACAACGGTGTATGGACCAATGTAGCGTGGAAGGAACTTCTCACAGAGGCCTGGGGTGCGGACTGGAGTCCAAAGCAGGACTTGGTCTCCTGGGTGAAAACGTAGGTCACGGCGTTTGTTGTCGCAGTAACGCTTGCGCTCAGCTTGGGTAGCTTCTGTGCTTTGCTGGGCGATTTGACGGCAATGTGCAACTCGGGCAGCAAAATCTTCTGGAAGCGACGCGTTAGGCGAAGAAGGTGCGAAAAATAGTTCTCTGTCGAATATGGTGGAAGGAGATCGTCCATACACAAGGAAGAAAGGGCTGTAGCCGGTAGTCCGTTGTATAGCAGTATTATATGCGAATGTCACAAAAGGAAGAATTTTATCCCAGTCAGTGTGGTCAGGACGGATGTACATGGCAATCATGTCAGACAGCGTACGGTGGAAGCGCTCAGTAAGGCCATTTGTTTGCGGATGATAAGTAGAAGTAGATTTGTGGACGGTATTAGTGGCTCGAAGAACTTCCTCGAGAACTTGTGAAATGAACGCCTTGCCACGGTCACTGAGAAGAACGCGAGGAGCCCCGTGGCGCAAGACGATGGCGCGCAAGAAAAAGTCGGCGACCTCAGAAGCGGTGCCGGATCGCAGAGGGGCAGTCTCGGCATATCTTGTTAAATGGTCGACTGAAGTGACAATCCAACGGTGACCGGAGGGTGTCAACGGCAAGGGACCATATAAATCAATGCCAACAAATTCAAAAGGTGCGTCCGGGCAAGGGAGAGGTTGTAGTAAACCGGCAGGAGGGGATGTCGAGCGTTTGCGGTGCTGACATGACGCACAAGAGGCAATGTATTTGGCCACCGTTGTTGATAGGCCAGGCCAGAAGCAGCGGGTCTTTATGCGGTCGTAAGTCTTGTGGAAGCCTAAGTGGCCAGCCGATACATCGTCGTGAAGTGCCTCTAATACCCGCAAGCGAAGGCAGCGAGGTAGAACTGGGACCCACCGGTGACCTGTTGGGTGGTAAACGTAGCGGTGTAGCACGCCACCTTGAAGGCGGAATTGTCGAAGTTGGCGTCGCAAGCGGCTGTTGGGTGGTTCGGTGAACCCACTAAGGCGATCCATGAGAGCTCGACAGTAGGAGTCGGCCCGCTGAAGCGAGACGAAATCAGAGCGTGATGAAAGCGTAACTTGGTCCAGGGGCGTTATCGAGAGTTGGTGGGAGGCAAGCGTATCATCGGAACGACGTGGTTGGGAAGACGACGGCGCGTTACCGGGAGAGAGTGAGAGTGGGCAGCGAGACAATGCGTCTGCATCATGATGGCGTTTTCCAGACTTGTATGTTATAGTGAAGTCATATTCCTGCAAGCGCAGTATCCAGCGTCCTAAGCGTCCTGACATGTTTTTCATTGATGACAGCCAACACAGAGCATGATGGTCAGTGACGATGGTGAAGTGGCGGCCGTAAAGGTATGGGCGAAATTTCTGAATCGACCAAACGATAGCCAGGCACTCTTGCTCTGTAATGGTGTAGTTCCGCTCAGCTGGAGAAAGTGTTCGGCTGGCATATGCTATGACTTGCTCTTTAGATTCTGTATTACGTTGCAGAAGTACTGCGCCAATACCTTGTGCGCTTGCGTCAGTATGGAGTATGGTGGGGGCACGATTATCGAAGTGGCGAAGCACTGGTCCGGAAGTAAGATGCCGCTTGAGAGCTTGAAAAGCCGACTCGCAGTCGCTAGTCCACGTGAAAGAGGCACCGGTAACCAGTAGCTTGTGTAGAGGAGCTGCTATTGCTGCGAAGTTGCGTATAAATCTACGAAAATATGACGCCAAGCCGAGGAAACTACGTAGATCTTTCTGTTGCTGGGGGCGAGGAAACTGAAGAACGGCACTAATCTTTTCGGGGTCAGGCTGGATGCCAGCTTTTGAGACGACGTGACCCAATACTTTTATTGTTTTGCTTGCAAATTTGCATTTTTTTGTATTGATTTGGAGACCAGCATTCGCAAGGCACTTGAGAACTTCGTCTAATCGATGAAGATGTTGGCTGAAGTCAGACGAAAAGATGACAATATCGTCCAGATAACAGAGGCATGTCTTCCATTTTAGACCACGAAGGACGTTGTCTATCATGCGTTCAAATGTGGCAGGAGCATTACAAAGGCCAAAAGGCATCACGTTAAATTCATAAAGGCCATCCGGTGTAGCGAATGCGGTCTTTTCTTTGTCAGTCTCGTTCATCGGAATTTGCCAATATCCTGACCGAAGATCAAGGCTGGAGAAATACTCCGCCCCTTGTAGTGTGTCCAAAGCGTCGTCAATTCGAGGGATTGGATATACGTCCTTGCGTGTAATCTTATTGAGCGCTCGATAATCCACGCAAAAGCGAACTGAGCCATCTTTTTTCTTTACCAGGACCACGGGAGACGCCCATGGGCTAGATGATGGTCGTATTATCTTCCGCGCAAGCATGTCAGCAACCTGTTGTTCAATGACCTTTCGTTCCGACGGCGATACACGATAGGGGCGTCGTCGTATAATAGCGGAACCATCGGTTTCGATGTGGTGTGTAGCCGCAGGAGTTTGGCTCAACACAGGGGAACAGCTGTCGAAACAGGCTTTGTGTTTTGCCAAGACCACCATTAGGGCTTCGGACTGCGCGGCTGTTAGGTCAGAACCAAGAACAGCTGGAGGAGGGAAAGAATCATCCAAACCTGAGGTTGGGGCTGGCGATGAAGAAGAGCAAAGCGTGACTAGAGAGATAGGTTGAGTGTCGGCGAGGGTTGCCACAGTCATCCCTTTGGGCAACATCACAGGATCTGGGGTCGTGTTGCAAGCAGACAGAAGGGCGCAGCCGCGTGAAAACCGGACGAGACAGGTGGCAATGAGAATTCCGCGAGAAGTACAGCGGGAAGAAGGGGCGACTAGGGCGTCTCCGTCGGCGATTTGACTGGAAGTTACGGCTACAACGTCTTCGTGACCAGGACGCAGGACGTAGTCGGCAGCGATGGTCAAGTTCACGCATGAAAGTGAAGAGTCCGCAACAGGTTCAAGCTCTGTATCCGTGATGTGGACAACTTCCTCTCTACATGAAATGACGGCTGAAGCAGAATGTAGGAAGTCCCAACCCAGTATAATTTCATGGATACACGTTGGAAGGATGAGAAACTCGATGTGGTGGCGTATGCCGTCGATGAGAACACGAGCAGTACACTGTCCGTCAGGGTGAATGAATGCATTATTAGCACCACGCAAAATAGGTCCAAGATAAGGCGTTTTTACTTTACGGAGCCGCGAACACAGATCACTCCGCAGAACAGAAACGGCGGCACCGGTATCGATGAGAGCTGACGCGGGAACACCTTCGACAGTCACAGAAAGCATGTTGGCCGGGCGAACAGGAGGAATTTTTGAAGACCGATAAGAAGCAGTTTCCCCTCCAAAAACTGCAACAGTTAGTTTTCCGAGTGCTGGTCGACAAAATGGGAAGTGGGGCGAAGCGGTGATGTAGAGCGCCGGTAAGGGGATGGAGAACGACGTCTGGCCGAACGGGAACTATGAGGCAGATTGGGAGCAGCTGGTGGAGACGGAGAACGCTGTGGCGGGGACGAGTACGGTCCGGGATAGTAGTCGGCTGATCGGCGAGTGCGGTCTCTTTCATGCTCAGCATAGCCTCGCCTTTCATCCTGCTGGCGCCGGCGGCAGAAGCGGGATATATGGCCGCGTATACCGCAGTAAAAACAAACCGGACGAGGTGGACGCCACTGAGGGTACGATGGCGCAGCAAGTGCTCTGGGTCCCATCGAAGCCAAATGGTCATAGGAAACGCCAGTAGGCACGGAAGGCACGGAAGGCACGGTAGGGGTGGGTAGCGAAACAACATCCGCGTAGGTAGGTGTGGAGCGCGCTACCGGAGCAAGATGCGTCGTGGGTGTGGTCATCGCTGTCAACTCCTGCTTTACGACCTCGCGCAAGTCGAAGGTGGGGGATGGGGCGCAGGCAGCAGGTGGACGGCTGAGGTCTTGTAGGTGAAGCTCTTCGCGGATGATGGTGCGGATAAGAGCACGTAGATCTGGAGAATGGGGAACCTGAGGATCGCTGCTGTCATGTGGAAGACGAATAGACTGCAGCTCGTCGAGGCGTTGACACGTTGAAGTGATGTCTTGGACAGAAGCCGGATTTTGCACGATTAAGGCGTTGAATGCGACAGGCCCAATGCCTTTTAAGATGTGGCGAACGCGTTCGGCTTCCGTCATGCTAGGATTCGCACGGCGGCACAGAGCCAAGACATCCTCTATGTATGAGGTGTAAGACTCTTGGGCAAGTTGGCGCCGCGTTCCCAGCTTCTGTTTGGCGACTTCTGCACGGCCAGACGAGGAAGCGAAGATTTGCCGCAGCTTCGAGGTAAACGTGGACCAATCCGCGATGTCGGATTCGTGGTTGAAATACCACGTCTTTGCAACACCGGTCAAGTAGAAGGCGACGTAGCTCAATTTCTGGGTGTCATTCCACTTGTTGCAAGAACTCACGCGGTCGTAGTGGTCGATCCAATCGTCTACGTCATCACCGCGGAGTCCTGCGAAGACAGGGGGATCGCGCTGAGGGCTCGTCACAGTCCAAGAGGGCGCCGCAGGCGGGGTCGTCTCTGTGGTAGGGTTAGAGGCGCCGGAAGGGCCGGGGTTGGAAGTGTCCATTGTTGTAGGGGTAGCTGGGTGCAGGCGGCGACCGGAACGGAGCTCCAGGGAGGACGGGAACGCGAGAGGACGTCGGGATCTTGACGTACCTCCACCACTTTATAATACCGAGACCGATCAAGTTGCCCAGCGCTGTTTATTCCAAAAAGGCAGCGCCCGCAGCTCACGCGCGAAGAAGTCGAAGAAGAGGGAAGATGATGATGGCTATGTACAAATGAAAACGACGAAGTACGTTAATAGTGCTTACACTATATATATATATATATATATATATATATATATATATATATATATATATATATATATATATATATATATATACCTAACATACATAAATAAGCATAACAAATTTCACAGAAGTGTACAACAAACAGAAGTTACCATCAGGAAATGTTCTTTCTTTTTTAGAACTTAGTTTACATACTTGCAAATACATATGTACGTCTAGGTTAAAAAACTACGCCGACAAGTCCACGGCAACTGTTAAATAAAAAGCGGCAGCGACGTCGCTCATGTCGATTATCTCTGCGAACGGAAACCGCAACTTCCTGCGCGAAATTTACGCACGCCTGTGCGCTTTTCCAATTCCAAGCCAGAGGGTTAACACCATAGCAGTAGAGCAAATACGCAGAAAACGAAACTGAATCAGTGGAATTGAGACGGCACGGAACTTAACGGACTTTCCTTTAGCATATTACGTCCAGCGTCGGCACGCGTAGCTGGTCTGTCTCGGCCATTCATAGTGTATTCATAGCTCGCGCTACAGTACCACAGCGTACGAGTTTCTTTTTAAATATTTTTGTGCGAACCAGCTCGGCACGGATGATGGAAAGAAAGAAAAAAAGAAAGAAAGAACATTATAAAGGAAAAGCAGCTCATTTGGCCACGGAGTCCATTTGTTGAGCGTCATTTTAGGATAGTTACAGAAACGCTAGAAACGTAAAAAAAAAGAAGGAAAAAAAAATGAAAGTCGGGCTCATTTCGAGGTCAGAGAGAAGGGATGCCTTTTTCTTTCGCCGATTTCCCCAGCTCTGTGGTGAGAGAGATTTCGATAAAATGATGACACGGCAGAGAGAGAGAGAGAGAGAGAGAGAGAGGAGGCTTTGAAACGTATAGCTCGAAGATAAGGCCCTAAATCAACGACCAAACAAGGGCCTCAGGAACAACAACGGCGGAAAGAAGAGACAAAAAAAGAACAGACGTCGTTTACGAAACGGCGGCAAAGCGCGGAGACGAAATGAATAAACCGAAGGGAAGGAACCAGGGCATTGATTTCCAGGCAGCGCGGACTCTTCTTTTTTTTTTTTTACGCGAGCATACACTATTGGCGGCACGCGACTGTTTTCCCCCCGCGGGGATAATAGAATGAGCCTTCGATTTTCCATAAGCATCTGCAGCCAAGTGTCCGAGACAAAACGGCCGGCCATTAGCAGTTCGCAGTAAAGAGGTAGAAGGAGAGGACCAAGTATCGACTGCGAGAGAGAGAGAGAGAGAGAGAGAGAGAGAGAGAGAGAGAGAGAGAGAGAGAGAGAGAGAGAGAGCCCAGCCCGAGGTTCCGGCACGAGCTTCACAGCCGCTAGCGAGATGCTCCGTCGAAGCGGCGAATTGATTCGGCCGTACAGAACGTTATTGTGTGGACACACAAACACACACACAAAACAGGCACGCCACAGTTTCGCACCCGCCGACGACGGTTCTACACCGGCGATCGCGGCCACGGGAAATGGTGCCGAGGAGACAAAAGGAACGGCGGTCGAGAATAACAAAGCGCTAAGCTAAAAAAGAAATCTGCTCCAGAGACCCAACGATGCCGCACGCTGCGGTCTCAAACCATTCCGTGCGGAAGAAAGGATCGTGGGTGCGAAACCCGCCACCACGCGCGTGCATAAATTCGAAATTTAAAGTCTGCTACAGCTGGACGAACCAATCCGGGTCCAGACGACAGCAGAAGTTGCCCCCGGGAGCGGCTCGTTGCCGGAAACAGACGACAGACTCGCCAGAACAGACGTATCCATTCAGTCTACGTATTTTTTAAATTTCTTTTTGCGAATGACGAATTAGACTTCATACACTGGGAGTGTGCGTTGTTGTCGATGAATGTTCACCAATGGAGGAACAGTGAACTATTTTCAGTGTGTCCATATTGTCGCCAAACGAGATGCCCCACCCAACGTTACTAGACTAGGTTCAGTTGTCAAACTCTCCGTAGGCGCCGTACATCGCGGGTGGCCCCTTGTCTTGGTTTGCCGCCAGAGGGCGGGAGCATCGCAAGTAGCTCTACCAGGGCGCAGCTCTGCGTTGGCGAAGGGGCTTGAGTCCTCAGACTTCGCAACTTACGTACTCAGCAAGTGTTGTCACCGATGCGTCTTTAAATGTTTGTATAGTCTCGCGTTTAAGAGATTGAATAAAAAACTTTACGTAGCTGTGAAAATGTTGCTACGCTGCCCCAGAGTGTGCTGTGGAGTCCTTAGTCCAGGGCCGCAGCAGCCCCGGCCGTCCACTGCGCTCTATATTAATCAGCTGTTGCTGATGAGTAGCTGTAAGTAGCTGATTAGTAGTTGTAATCAGCTGTTGCTGCTTAGTACTAATTAAGGATTAATGCGAACGCATGAGGCGATGTTAGCGCGACCACACGATGGTCCAAGAAAGTCACGGGAGCCCAAGCGAACCAATCGAGGCAGTTCACGAGGCCAGCCAAGGCACAGTGAATTAGGCGAAGTTAATTAAGGCACAGTTAATTAAAATAGACTTAAGGCCTGGACCTTTGGTGGTGGCAACGAATTACATAAATAGATGAACTAACTTATTAATTAGCGAATTAAGAAGTACACTAACAATTATTGAATAATTTTTAATTAATAATGAATTAACTACGCATTACCTAACTGGACGGATTTATAATAATTTGAACATCTCAAAGCTACGGCAAACATTACCTTGGTTGTGCCCAGCTACGCGGCATTCGCATATTTTAAATCTCTGGCTGAAGTTAGCTGGGACACACGGTATATACACACTCTCAGCACTTCATTTCGGGATAAAAAAAAAAAAACATGAAGCTAGCACTATTTCTTTCATCAGAGCACCGCATTCACAAGTGCAATGTTGAAACCTACGTGAGCTTTGCTCCCTTGCGAGCAGACTTGCACATTCAAAGTAAGTTATCGCTGCAGGAACGGAGCATATATATGCATTCGCGTCACTAAATAAAATTGGATGATACGGCCCGTAAGCTCTTCAAAACGCACGCGGCATTTAAAACGCGTAAGAGTGTCGCAAAAATGCACCGAGACTGCAGCAAAACACGCATATATACATCGCGCCAAAACACATAAACAACGGACAGTGCTTCGTCGCCCTGTCCGCGCCGTGCTCACCGAGCAAAGTGCGACAGCAGCGCCACGAGATGCGAGGATCGGTGGTGGGTCCACGCAGTCACGGGAGTTTGAAAACTGAACCTAGTCTAGTAACGTTGGCCCCACCCGCTGCTCGAAATGCGAGCTTCGTCAGGAGAGCATACGAAACCACGGCTAGAAGAGGCACATCGTAGCGCGCAGAGTAGGTACACTAGGCGGGAGCGTAAATTCAGTCTGAGCCGAGACACGAGTTTCGCTTAAAACAGAAGCGTGCATGCCATCGATACGTGACGTCAGAGATTTAGCTCCATATACACTGGTATTTGAGCACCTTTATTTCTTCTTTTTCCTCCTGCGAGGCAAATCTGTAGAAATGTTTCCCACTTGACCGCAGTTCATGTTCGCTATTAAGCGAATAAAATAGGGGAGACTCCAGCAAATGATGTCACTAGAAGCTGGCGTGCGAATTTCACGGTAGAGTCGCCAACCGTCCGTGTATTTTCGTCGCATTTTTTTTTTTCTTGTCACACCAATAGTCCGTTTCTTAGGCTGATAGACCAGTTCTCGCGCGGATAGCATTTTTCTTTTCCCGTCATTATTAGTAGTGAATGAAAACTCGAACACGAAAAAGAAAGAAGAGAGAGAGAGAGAGAGAGAGAGAGAGAGAGAGAGAGAGAGAGAGAGAGAGAGAGAGAGACTGCTCGATTCGACCAGTGGAGTTTACCATAAGCACGCGTACACAGAGCAGCTTCAAAACGCTTTGGCGAGCTGTTGAATATTCATGGCGGAAAACAGCTGGCGGGCGGATCGAACAGATCGGTTCTAAACAGAGGGAATGACGGAAGGCGACGCTCACGAGAGAAGGCCTTAACGGGTGCACACTGAGAATGAAACATCTTAGCAAACTGATGATGAGCTGCCGTTCAGTGCATGGGCGGAGAGTTTTCATTTTTCCGGGGGAGGGGGTGGGGGGTGGGGGTGCTGGGGCCTGACTAGCTTTCCGAACCGCGTGTATCTATTTCTTGCACTTGAAGAAACTTCGTGTGACCTCGAATAATTGATCGCTGAAGTGACGGCGCTATATGAGTATATACAAGACCTCATAGTAGGAGACAGTGCAATTTCAAAGCCTTCGTGTAATTGTCACATACTTGGCCATCACTAATACTGATTCGCCTTTCCGGCAGAACTGCAGTCTCTTTCTCTCTCTCTGTTCGAGGGTGCTGCTTTAGGATCAGGGTGGGAGCGCAGTCACGTGGTATTCTCCATATTTCGCGGAGTTTGTTTATCAGTCCGAAAAAAATTAGTACGTCACTGAAAATGCCTCAGTTAGATGTCCCCTGGCTGTGCCTACAAACGCCTGACACTGATAATTAGGCTAGTATGTCTCAAGATAGCTAATTAATTAAAATTACGTAATTAAATCTCAGTTACGAAAAAATTTACTGGCAGCTACTCCTCTGTACTGGAAACAATATGCGCTAGGCATTCTTCGAGTACCGCATAGCTCTTTTCCTTGAAATCTTGGTGCACAAAAGTTAATTGGGATACCCGGTATATATTCATCGCCTTTGTATGCAAGTGACGATGTTTCCATCCCTAATAAATGTTGTAAATTATTAGAAATGTTTTTTTTTCATGGGTCGTTAGCATTGCTTACTGGAAAGAGAAGCAATACTGACATATACATCATTCACGTGCATTTCACACGCCATTGATAAAAGGTTCTGCCGAAGGGTCAATGAAGTCTATAGGTATTTTTCATAGTGAAAAAAATTACCAATGCAATTGGGAGCGAGGTGAACATACAGCAACGTATTCATTCTCTAGGAATAGGCTATCCACACATCTTTTGAAATAATTGTTAATTGGCTACCTCCATCTCTTTCGAAAAAATAATAAACTTTGTCCGGTGTGTATATTTAAACATATTGTGTATGTGCAGGGTGTTTACAGTGCGATTTTAAAACAATGTTGAAGTGAGAAAATATGAATGAGGCAGCCGCCGCTAGTGCTTCTAACGCGCTTGTCCTCCTATTTTCAGAATTTGCAGAAATAAAGTGAAAGTATGAATTAAAAGCCGCGCGCGTCCTCCCCAAGAATGTTGAAGTACGCCATTAGCCACAATAAAATTTCAAGTGAAAAGGTTGAGGCTGAGTGGGGTAGTAGTAGAGTAGAGTAGTAGGTAGTAGTAGTAGGTAGTAGAGTAGTAAACGGCAGGTAATTCACTTCCACTCTACCACTCTTCCAATCAACAGAAATATGAATGTTTCTTTCATCCTTGTAAGAAAAAAAGATAACACCTTCCTGTCATTCTCGGTGCTTGTGTTATATGAAAAAAAAAACACTTTAGCAAAATGAAGAGCGACATCACATCTCTAGACTGCTGAGGAAACACGTCGTTTATTATTTATTTTGCGAGAGCATGCACTCCTTCATAAGCATGCAATATTAGCTGGCGTCGGTGCTGTTGAGAAAGAGCAGCTCTCACTGCTCAGACAGGCAGAGTCATGCGAAGTAAGCAGCGTTTACAGACGGCCAACACGACGCGCGGTTATGGCGGCTAAACCCAGCCGAGCGAAATGATTAACCACCGCCTCTCGAGTCGCCGCTATTCGTAATAACGCGCATAAGCAAGTCGACAGGCCACCTCCCCCCACCCTCAACCCTACCCCACGCACACACGCGCACCAAAGCAGACAGTGCGAATTAACCGCCAAACTCGAGTCATCAGCGAAAAACCAGAGGCCCCCACGAAGCGCAAATACTGGAAGGTCATTAGCACGTAAAAAAAAGGAAGAAAAAGAAGAAAAACAAAGGCGAAGAAGAAAAAGGCAGACAGACAAAAACGGCGCGATAGACGCTAAGTCAGCACGGTGAAGGGGTTGGGGGGGGGAGCGGGGGGGGGTTGTACACGCGGGCGACACGGACGTCATAAAGAACAAGAGAGAGGCGAGGGAAAGAGAACTAAGAGTGCAGGAATTTTCCAATTACACGAGTGAGCGACCTTCGGCGAGGCGACGGCGACGCAGAACAATCACTGCTGCCAACCAACCAACCAACCGACCAGCCAGCCAGCCAGCCAGCGACCACGCGCGTTCCCGAAAAAAAAAAAAAGGGGGGGGGGTCTCGCGAGATCTAGCGCGAGGGAGAGGAAGTGGAGAACCATCAACAGGAGAAAGCGCGCGTCGGGCAGGGCGCGAATAATTTATTATATTAAACACGCGGGGCGCGCGCGTACGGGGAAGCGGCAAATCCTTCGGCGGCGCTTCGCAATTAATCAAAGCCTCGCCCGAACTCATCCATAACGCGCCGTGGCGGCCGGGCGACAACGCGTCAGGAGCAGCCAGCGACGACCCACAGGCCCGAGCGTCCGAGAAGAGACTACACGGTGGAATGTTGTCATAATACACCACTCGGGAACGAGCGGGAACGTTTCTTGTAGCGGGAATTTCGTTTATGAACGGATGGGCGGACTTGGTTAGAGATACAGTTGCTCGTAATACTGTAGGAGATCTGACAGCACATACAGTTCTACGCGTCTTTTATGTAAGCGTAACTTTTATGTAACTTTTATGTAACTTTTATGTAACTTTTATGTAACTTTTATGTAAGCGTCTACTTCACTTTCTACATGAGGACGACTCGAGGCTTTTATTTAGAAACTAAAAAAGATTTTTTTTTTGCCTTCCACGCACAGTAAACTTATTTAGGCCCACATCTCACGTATTAAAAGTAAGCAGTGGTCTGTATTCTATGTATTGGAAACAGTCGCATAGTCTTTAGTATTTTTGTATTAGGTCCGAATGTTTAGCATGGATGTTATTAAAATTTTCAGGGGTAATAAAATGGAAGTAATGTACGAGTTGGCAAACATTCAAGGCTAAAAAAAAGAAAAAAAAAGAACACGACATCCATACACAGACAGACAGCCATAACAGACAGACAGTCGTAAGAAGTAAGGATAGCATTTTTATCGGCCGGATCAACTTGCAAATATTCGTTCGCTAATTAAATTAACAAGCATGGTGTCAGCGCGCACAGCACACGTGAACACTCGATGACCGCGGACACTCTGTGTCGAAAAGATGGCGTGAGCAAATGCGGCAGCAGCAGCGAGCGAAGTCAGCTTTGTGCTGTCTATCGCTTCAACGCAAACTGAGCGCCCAGAACGCACTAAACTACGAGCCGTCGACGCACTTAGGCTCCGCCCCCAACACATACCGCTCTCAAGATACAGCTGCGCGCAGCCGCCACATACGCAGTTGCAGCCGGAGTAGAACATAAAGTAGAAACGTAAAAGTAACGCGCATTTACCTGCGCATTGTACGGTTTGCCTGGAAGGCAGATGCCAGCCACTGCTGCGTGAGATAAAGATACTTGGCAGGAGTGGCGATACGTTAGCAAGAGAACTTTTGGAGGCATATCCCATAAGAGAGAGAGGCACGAGTTGTATTAGTGACACGTCTGTTTTTCTGTTTGAAAACGAGTTGCAACTGTTAAAAAACGTCACTGGAATCGCTCTAGACAACATTGATGTACGCATGGGCATTTGTTCATTCTCCCTGTCCTGCTGTAAGAATACAATCAGTTGAAGTTCAGCGCTCAATCTGTCGTTTCGTACTCTTCCTTCCCAAGTCTTTATTTTCCTTTTTTTGGCGCAACAATGTATTCTTTAGAACGCCACCTCCCCATCATCGCCATCATCGCTTACCTTCCCCCGATGCCTCGCAGCGTTGGGTGGATCGCGCGCGACGAAAGACGGCGCGCTTCCTCCCCGCTCTCTTTCCTTTCGCGCGGGCGAGTTGAACCGGGATCGTCGGCTGCCCTCGCACGCTTTAGCTCAAACATACAGCGTAATGCGCGCGGCGACGGTTTTATCGTCCTTGAACTTCATACGAAACATCACGGCGACGGCAGAAATGCGCCTGGAATGTCCATACAATTGCTATCGGAATAAAATAGTCTCTACATGACTATCGATGTTGTGTAACTGGCAAGCAAGTCCCGCGTCGCGTCGGCGCAAAGGGTACAAGCGAAGAGGCTCGGTATTCGACCTTATGCTGCAAGAGTTAAAAGCCTATTAATAGTATTAAGTATATCTCTGTTCAGCAAATGCACGTTGCTTCCGGCCTCCTATATCAATGATACAAACCTATGGCGGCCAACATAATGCTCTTTCCGGGATTCAAGGCGAACTCGAATACCGTAAACTGCAAACATAAGAGCAGCCCACGTTTACTGCTTTTTCTATTTGTGTCCAGGAATTTCCAACGACACAAAAGCAACAAAAAGGCAGATCCGTTAGAATTCAGTGACACAATAAGGGATCAGGGAGACATTCAAACAACAGAAGACAGCGCAAAAGAAAGGAAAACTGTACGAAATAAAAGACTCCAACCACGTATAAGGCTCACAACCCCAAGTTCGCCCTCTGAACCTTGTCGTGGTGAGCGAGCAATCTTTCCTCAGAGCTGTGCGCGCTGTGACGCCAATGTGATCGGCTTCATCTCTTTCTCTCTCTCTCCCTACCGCGCCGGTTTCGATCCCCATCGCCGGTGTTTCAAGGTCCACAGAGATGAATGGACGGGATCAACGACTCGAGCCGCGGATTGATGGAGCCACTTGTGAATTTTAATGATCCACACGCGACGGACCCGCTTCTACCTTACGTTCAACGCTGTGTGCCTTTCGCGGGGGACGGCCGTAACCATGGACCAAGACCTGCCACGTGGCGAAAGAGGGTCGAGACCCCAAGGGGAAGACGCACGCGGTCAGGGTTTTGGCGGCTCGAGATAGAAACCGATTTATCATATTTCTTCATCGTTTCTCTTTTTTTTTCGCATTTCATCTATCGCTGCTGGATACAGGCTGAGCTATTGATTCTCCATTTACTACGCTCGGTCGCTGTGCACCGGCAGAAGGCATGGAGACATATAGAGTCCGACGTGATCACGTGCCCAGCATAAAACCCTTAGATAAAAAGACAGCCGCGAATAGGTTGCCCAAAAATGGTTCGCAGTCTCGAATAGGCGAGTTCCTCTGATTTCCCTACTTGTCAAACATATTCCGGATCGCTCATTGGTCACTGTGCTGATAGACACGTTATACTGCTCATATAAGTTCAGGCCTCTATATCGGCATCCGCATTTTTTCGGTGCTCGACGGAGAGCCTTTCAACCTAAACGACGAATGAAATCCTTTGGCGTTTTGATCAACCTGCACTTACTGAAATATATCCACGTGTGTGTGTGTGTGTGTGTGTGTGTGTGTGTGTGTGTGTGTGTGTGTGTGTGTGTGTGTGTGTGTGTGTGTGTGTGTGTGTGTGTGTGTGTGTGTGTGTGTGTAGAGACGAAAGGAGAAAGGCACGGTCAATCAGTTTTGAACTCTAACTGTTGTCACATGCAGTAAAAAAAATACAGAGCACTTTAGTAGCACTTTGACGCAGAGGTAACCTTTGAAACAGTGCGTTACGAATCAAAATCAGATAACCCGTTTGATTGCTATTACGTAAAGAGCGTGAAGAACACGAGAAAGAATATCTGTGGAACTGAATAACACCTGCAAATTGCTGCGCCGAAAGACAGCTGAATTTCCTAGATGCTTGCGAAACGACGTTATGAAAGGTACAGCGACCACCAGCATAGACATAAAATATAGGAATTTTGGCATATCGAAATAAAGACCATCGTTGCGTAACTCTGACTTATTCGCTGAACATCATTTGGTCGTGCCTGTCGTATAGAAAACATTTGATATCTTTGGTTATAAAAGGCTGGATCCTTCTAAATCTTTAATAAAACATCTTGACTCAAAGGTCAGCGTCTTCAACACACATTCACAGTGATAACCTCAACTTGAGTCGCGAAAAGCGTTTACGGAAGAACCTAATTGAGCCTCCCAAAACTGTCTTTTGGCGAACATTCGTAAGAAGAGAAACAATCGTCCCGACTAAGAAAGTTACATAACTCTCAGCTGCGTAGACGTCGGCGAAATCACTGAACAGATAGCCTCAGATGCAGTACGTAACAGAAATATTGAACTCTCACGTTATGCGACAGCGCGAAGCTAATATATGAACGTTGAAAACTTGGCAACGACATTTGTTGGCGCCGTGTGCGTGCACGTGACACACCGGAAAATAGAACGTACGCCCCTTCGTCAACTGCAGTTTTCGTACTTATACGGTTTAAACCGAGAAAATCCACAGGAGCAATAGTAGTTATGTCGCTTTATAAGCCGTAGCCTGCTCACAAACACGCTTCCAACTAACTAACTAACTAACTAACTAACTAACTAACTAACTAACTAACTAACTAACTAACTAACTAACTAACTAACTAACTGACTGACTGACTGACTAACTGATCGACTAACCGACCGACTGGCTACTAGCTGCTGCTGCTGCACTCACTCACTCACTCACTCACTCACTCACTCACTCACTCACTCACTCACTCACTCACTCACTCACTCACTCACTCACTCACTCACTCACTCACTCGCTCACTCACTAACTCGCTCACTCACTCACTCACTCACTCACTCGCTCGCTCGCTCGCTCGCTCACTCACTCACTCACTCACTCACTCACTCACTCACTCACTCACTCACTCGCTCACTCACTCACTCACTCACTCACTCACTCACTCACTCACTCACTCACTCACTCACTCACTAACTCACTCACTCACTCACTCACTCACTCACTAACTCACTCACTCACTCACTCACTCACTCACTCACTCACTCACTCACTCACTCACTCACTCACTCACTCACTCACTCACTCACTCACTCACTCACTCACTCGGTAACACACAGCCGCGCACACAGTATATTTCAGCAACTCGGCCCCTCCCGCACCACATCCTGCCAAAACAGATACCTCCAACAACCGTATACCCTGCTACAACAAGGACTACACACAAGAGCATCGCACTTTCAGCGAGGAGCTGACCGTTCCCGCATATCGCCGTCCGTCGGCTCCCGCACAAGACGCGCCGTCGCGAAAAGAAATCCCCGTCGCCCGCTTGCTTCCCCGAGCAGAACAAGCCTGCCGGAGTCATCCGTCTAGCGAACGCCTCATACCGCGGCCTTCGGACCGGCTGCTCATTAGTCAGCAACGCGGGCCCCGTAAGCGCAGGCTATCCCTCGCGCGGCTAGCGGAACAAAAGCAGCAGCGAGACGAAGGACCACCCCCCTTTCCTCAGACGAACGTCGACGTATAATTAATCACGCCATCTCTTCGCCCGGCAACCTGGATGCAGACCACTCCGGTTAACGAGTTGCGTGAGCCACTGGATACGAGTGGCTGGTTGGTTGGATGGAGGAGAGGGGTGCGGAACTCGGGGGGAAAGCCGTCATTTCCGGCCCGATCCGTCGAGAAAAGCGATACACGTCATCGCTACCAACCACGCGCGAGCGACCGTTCTCTGGCGTGTTGCAGCGGTTGCACGCCAGTCTCTCCTGGTGTGTGTGCACCTCTTTCTTTTTATTCTTCCCGTTTTCGGGTGACTGCTTCATCCTCATCACTTTTCTTTCTTTCTTTCTTTCGGCTACGCTGCACTTGCCATTAGTGAGCTCGCTTGCCGACTCAAGAGCGTCAGCAGCGAGGTTCCCGAGGCGTCGACGGCGACGTTTGTCTTAAACCACCGAGGACGAAAACAAGAATAAAGTCGTTCGCAGCGAAGCGAAGGCGTAAATAACGGAGTTTAATACGGTGAGCAGTTTGGCAGCGCGAAGGAGCAATCACGCTAGATGCGACGTCGAAGTCGAAACGGTATTAACTTCACACGCGGGAGTGCTCGCACAAGCTGTAGGTGACAAATGGTGCCACAACGTTTGACAGGAGCTGCGTCGGAAATGAGCTGAGTTATGATGGCTCGGAAAGACGTAAGCGCATGGATGGATGGATGGATGCGAAACTTTAATAAGGTCCTGAGGTACGCGACTCAGCGCGCTGCGGGCCGCTCCCACGTTGGGACAGTCAGGCCTTGCCCGACGTAAGCGCAGACTCTTGGCTTTTTGTGGTTTGCGGAGGTGGGCGTAGGTTATCCGTTGCGGCAGCACAGCGGCTGTGGCGTTCGCTGCGGAGCAGTAAGTTCCCGGGTTCGACTCCCAGCCAAGTTACGATAGAGGCGGAATGCGAAAAGAATCATGTCTTTCGAATTAAGCGGATGTTGAAGATACACCCTCCCCCCCTTCTTCCCCGCCTAATCCGAGGTGCGGGAGGTCGAAGTTAATCCGGAGATCTACACCTATGACCTCACTAGACAGAGCTCCGAGAAGTAAACGCGCTATCAATCTTCTCCACGGTGTTAAGAATGGCGAGCTGCGAAACAAGATTGCCACACAGTTACGACAGGGCGACACGACGCGCACCTCTCCCTCTCCGTCGCTGCAGCTGGGAGGCGTTCGAAGAAGCGGCCTTTGCGCTGGAATCCGCCGCCTTCCTCCAGCCCCTTCGACATTGTGACGGAACTAGTTCGGTGCGTGAACAATGATTCCGGAGTTCCCCAACGCGGAGCTGATTTGACACGCATGGACAAGCTGCCGCGGGAACTACGTATTCTTGTGCTTCTCACGCTTCGGAGTGGCGCAGAACAACGAGCGACCCTCGATCGGCTCCGATAGTTCCCGGAACGGCACCCCGCGCGGTTGCCTCTGTGTACAGAGCGCGGTTGCCTTTATGTACGTAAACTGATCTGCAGTGCAGCGGCGAGTTGGTGATGAGTAAACGAACAGTCGCCGCGTCGTATGACCGGCGGATCGAGTGTATAAAAACTGTGGTTGTGCGAATGCTGAGGACACTTCTCTTGAGCAGTCATGTTAGACTGAGTCACTTCTCTCATGCAGTCCTGTTGGACTAATACTCTTTTTCTCAAGCAGTCATGTTAGACTGATTTAGTTTCTGTAAATAAACCCTTTTCCTCGTTCTCGATGAGAAATAGTTCTTCACTTCATCAACGATCTCAGCGTAAATAAGTTGGACGACGGCATGGGCCAGCTACCTTCGAATTCATGCCGTACTCCAATCTTGGCAAAGGACCACGGACGATGGGATTGAGCCCCCAATCCTGACAACTGGCTGACAGCGGTGAGATGGACTTTGCGACATGGTGCTGTATCTGCGGTGAGCGCTTGGTTTTTGCTTTGACTCTCTAGGCTTCATTTTGTGGTTGTTCTGTTTAGAACAGTAGGGAAGCTAGATTGTTGTGTGTTAGCTAGGTTGTGTTTTCCTAGCTAGATTTAGAGAGCAGAATCAAGGCAGTAAAGCAGCAGTCATGGAGTTAAGGACACTGCTGAGAGACGAGTTGTTGATTGTTGGTGAGGAACTGGGCCTAGATGTACGCAAGGAAATGCTCAAATCGGAATTATTGGAGCTAATTTCCAATCAGGCCAGTGAGGAAGATATTGAAATGGGATTGGAACTTCTCAAAAAGAGAGAGAAACGGGAAAGAGAAAAAGAACAACGGGACAGAGAAGAACGGGAAAGAGAAAGAGAGGAACGCGATAAAGATCGCGAGTTAAGAAAAATGCAACTTGAACTTGAAAGCAGACGTTTGGAGTTGTCTCAGGGAAGTGAAGGCGCTCTGGGTCGATCAAGTGAGGCAGAATCATACCGCATGGACAGGCTATTAAAGCCATTTGAGGTCGGGACCGACATAGGCTTGTTCTTAAGCAATTTTGAAAGGACTTGCGAAAAGATGAACTTCGGCCCGAGTACATGGCCACAGCGGTTGCTGTCTATGTTGCCGTGTGAAGCGGCGGAAGTAATCGCCAGACTGAGTGTGCAGGATGCATATGATTATGCAAAAGTTAAGGCTAGTCTCCTGAAGAAATACCGCCTTTCAGCCGAAGCTTTTCGGCAAAGCTTTAGGAGCACAGGCAAGAAAGATAGCGAGGGCTATCCGGAGTTTGCATATAGCTTAAAGGCCAGCCTAGTCGAGTGGCTTAAAAGCGCGGAAGCGTACGACAGCAGAGACATGATCATTGAATGCATGTGTCTAGAGCAGTTTTACAAAACCATCCCCCAAGCTGTGAAACTGTGGGTGCAAGACAGAGGTAATGTAAACACTGTGGAAAGGGCGGCTGAATTAGCCGAAGAGTACGCAACCCGTAGAAAGTTGAACGCCGAGGAGGGAAACTGGGACGGTCGAAATGGACCGCGGAAACCATTTCCGTTCAAAAAGGGTGCGCAAACTAGACGATCCGAGCCTGTAGACCTGGCGGAAAAGCCCGCAGAAAAGAGCGAGGAGAAACTTAACGGAGAAACCGCACAAAAAGAACAGAAAAGAAAATTCGAATCTGTTAGACCAATTCGCTGTTACAAATGCCACAAACTAGGACATATAGCTGTAAACTAAGAGAGGTCTAGCGTAGTTTTTTTCCTACGTGGAGGAAAAAGATGAGAATATGGAACTTTTAAGTCCATATCTCCATGACCTGCAAGTTAATGGAAAACCATGCCGAGTGCTAAGAGACAGTGCCGCCACGCTGGACATTGTCCATCCGTCTTACGTGATGGTAGATGACTTCACCGGAGAAGTAGCATGGATAAAACAGGTTGTAGAAGAACATTCGGGGAGCTAGAGACTGAGGCAGCAGTTTCCAAATTTTTGTCACTGCAGTATCCCTACATCTTTTCGAATCGTTCGAATCAGTTACTGCGTGACAGAGGGCTCAAACTGGGAGAGGGCATAGTACAGGCATTGACCCGAGGCCAAGCTCGTAAGATCGCGGCGCTTTCGGCTGAAAATGCTCAAGCTCCTCCAGCGGAAGCAGAAAAGGGAATAACTTCAATACCCGAATCCGAGCTAGGCCCGAGGGACAAAAGAACAGTTGAGGAGAGCCTGCCAGCTGACCAGCTCAATGAGAGCGTAGCACTAGAGTGTCAGAGTTCTAGCCTGCAGGAAGAGAAAGCAGACGCGCTCACAAGCGAGACAGGGTCGTTATTATCACCGGCCTCAAAGAACTTTGATCAACTCTTACGCGTGGATAGAGAGTCACTGGCAGCTGAGCAAAAGAATGATGAGAGCTTAGCAAAATTACATGACACAGCTAAAGAAGGCATTGCTAGGCGCAACGTAACGATACATGAGAGAGGAGGATTGTTGTATCGGCATTACAGAGATCGAAAGGGTAGGATTTTAGATCAGTTAGTCATACCTACTAAGTATAGGGAGGACCTTTTGAGTCTTTGTCATGGAAATGGGTGGTCCGGCCACCTAGGGATAAACAAATCAAAGGAAAGATTGCTTATGGAATACTACTGGCCTGGCTGTTTCAAAGATGTAGAAAACTTTGTAAGATCATGCGACGCCTGCCAGCGTTCTGGTAAACCAGGAGAGACTTGGAAAGCTCCACTGAAGGTAGTGCCCTTAATAACAGAGCCTTTCAGACGGCTTGTAATAGACACGGTAGGGCCTCTTCCAAAAACAAAATCAGGCTACAGGTACTTGTTTACCATGCTGTGTCCGGCTACCAAGTTTCCAGAAGCAATCCCTTTGAAAGAGCTCAGCTCCACCGAAGTAGTAGACGCGCTTTTGACAGTGTTTGCACGAGTTGGGTTTCCAGCCGAAATTCAGGCAGATCAAGGGTCAGTATTCACGAGCGCACTGACTTCCACATTCTTGCAAAAGTGCGGGGTAAAGTTAATACACAGTTCTGTCTATCACCCTCAGTCAAACAGTGTAGGGAGGTGGCATTCGGTGCTTAAGCGGGTTTTGCGTGCGCTCTGTTACGAGCACAAGGAGGACTGGGAGAACTGTCTGCCGGCAACTTTGTTTGCTTTGCGAACGGTTCCACATGAGGCGACAGGGTTCTCGCCAGCAGAACTAGTGTATGGGAGGACACTCCGGTCTCCACTGAGAATGTTAAGAGAGATGTGGGAGGAAAGAGGGGAGAGTCCAACCGTGGTGGAATACGTGCTAAATTTACTGGAGCGGCTAAGCGCAACCCAAGAACTAGTCGGAAAGAACATGGCACTAGCTCAAAAGAACGCCAAATTCTATTACGACAAGAATGCGAGGCTTCGTACGTTTAACGCCGGAGACCAGGTATTGATCCTCAAACCTTCAAGAAAGAACAAGCTTGAAGTTCACTGGGACGGGCCCGTTAAAGTGTTGCACAAACTTTCAGATACCAACTATGCTTTGAGAATGCCCGGTCGCAGGAAGGAAGTGAGGATATATCACTGTAATTTGATGAAGCCGTATGTAGAGCGGAGCGGAGTCGTTAACTATACCGTCAAAGAGCCGGATGGCACTAGTACCAAGTTTGACGAATATAGGGCGACCTCCAACTCTGAAATCGGCCTAGAAGAAGTAGTAGAACACTCGGTAAGCTCGCATGCTCTAAGACCCGAGCAGCTAGATGAGCTAAAAGGGGTGTTAGGGGAATATCTCGACAGATTCAGCGATCGGCCGGGTAGAACCGAACTGATAACGCATGAAATTGAGCTGACCTCTACCGAACCAGTAAGATCAAAACCTTACAGGGTGTCTCCAAGACAGAGAGAGATTATGGAGGCAGAAATACAGCGCATGCTAGAGTTGGGAGTTATTGAGCCCGCTGAGAGTGACTACACGTCACCGCTAATACTCGTAGAAACCCCTAACAAGGACCCTCGTCCGTGTGTTGACTATAGGAAGTTAAATGCGATCACTAGGGATCAGCTGTACCCGATACCCAACATTGAGGAACGAATTGAAAGAGTTAGCGCTGCTAAATACATTTCAACTATAGATCTCGTGCGGGGGTACTGGCAAGTTCCCCTTTCAGAAAGTGCCAGCCGCTATGCCGCATTCATCTCGCCTGTAGGCACTTTTCGCCCTCTCGCACTCAGCTTCGGGCTGAAGAACGCGCCGTTTAGCTTCTCTAAGTTAATGGATATTGTCCTAAAAGACTTGCAGGAGTTCGCCTTGCCTTATCTTGATGATGTGGCCATTTTTTCGGACAGCTGGGAACAACACGTATCGCACCTCAAACAGGTGTTCTCACGGTTGAGGGAAGCCGGCTTAACGATGAAAGCGGAAAAGTGTAGGTTTGGTTGTTCGCAGGTTACTTATCTGGGCCATGTTGTCGGTCAGGGCATGAGACGGCCGGCTGAGCTGAAAATAGCGACGATTGGAGATTTTTCTCAGCCGCGCACGAAAACGGACCTCCGTTCATTTTTGGGACTTGTGGGGTACTATCAACGGTACATTCCGAATTACTCACAGTTGGCAAGTCCATTAACAGACGTCCTCCGAAAGGGAGCACCGAGTAACGTACACTGGGATAAGGACAAAGAGAACGCTTTCCAAAGTTTGAAAACGCTACTGGTTTCTCGCCCTGTGCTTCGCGCGCCAGACTACACAAAGGAATTCATAGTTCAATGCGACGCAAGCGACAGAGGTATGGGCGTGGTACTTAGTCAGGTCGGCGACGATAACGAAGAGCATCCTATCCTCTATGCCAGCCGTAAACTAAATGTAAGGGAGGAAGCCTACAGCGCTTCAGAGAAGGAATGCGCTTGTTTGGTTTGGGCCGCCCAGAAGTTGTCGTGTTACTTGTACGGAGCGAAGTTCATCTTCGAGACCGACCACTGTCCTCTGACGTGGCTCAATCAAATGTCACACAAAAACGGCCGCTTGCTCCGATGGAGCCTCACTCTCCAAGAGTACAACTTCTCCGTTAGATATAAGAAGGGAAAGTTGCATAGCAATGCGGATGGTTTGAGCAGGCTAATTTGAATTCTGCGTTTGAGGGTCCCGCCTAAATTTTAGGGTTACTAGTGTTAACTTTTATTAAGCGAAGAAGATCCCCTCTCATTTAGCAGGATTCCCTCCATGATTGCTGGATGTGTCAGCAGGAATTTGCTTCAGAAATTGGCATAGCGAAATGTAGAATTTTTTTGTTTCTGCACTTATGTTATTGCTGTTTTTTTGAAGCCTAGCGAGTCTAAAGTGAGAGCCAATGCGCGTCATCTCGGCGCAGAGCCGTGTTGTGGGGTTCATTTTGCAGTTGCCTGTCCTTGTTGGATGTTTTGGGGCGGTGACATCAATGCACAAGTGGTCGCTGCGAGCCAAGACATCAATCCCCCCCTGACCAGCAGCCGTTCTCTTCCTGCCTAGCGGTTGTCAGCGCTAGACAGTCGAGACTTTCCGGGCCATGGAGGCGCTGTTAAGAATGGCGAGCTGCGAAACAAGATTGCCACACAGTTACGACAGGGCGACACGACGCGCACCTCTCCCTCTCCGTCGCTGCAGCTGGGAGGCGTTCGAAGAAGCGGCCTTTGCGCTGGAATCCGCCGCCTTCCTCCAGCCCCTTCGACATTGTGACGGAACTAGTTCGGTGCGTGAACAATGATTCCGGAGTTCCCCAACGCGGAGCTGATTTGACACGCATGGACAAGCTGCCGCGGGAACTACGTATTCTTGTGCTTCTCACGCTTCGGAGTGGCGCAGAACAACGAGCGACCATCGATCGGCTCCGATAGTTCCCGGAACGGCACCCCGCGCGGTTGCCTCTGTGTACAGAGCGCGGTTGCCTTTGTGTACGTAAACTGATCTGCAGTGCAGCGGCGAGTTGGTGATGAGTAAACGAACAGTCGCCGCGTCGTATGACCGGCGGATCGAGTGTATAAAAACTGTGGTTGTGCGAATGCTGAGGACACTTCTCTTGAGCAGTCATGTTAGACTGAGTCACTTCTCTCATGCAGTCCTGTTGGACTAATACTCTTTTTCTCAAGCAGTCATGTTAGACTGATTTAGTTTCTGTAAATAAACCCTTTTCCTCGTTCTCGATGAGAAATAGTTCTTCACTTCATCAACGATCTCAGCGTAAATAAGTTGGACGACGGCATGGGCCAGCTACCTTCGAATTCATGCCGTACTCCAATCTTGGCAAAGGACCACGGACGATGGGATTGAGCCCCCAATCCTGACAACGGTGGCTGCTGCGTAAACTAGGACAGAGCTGCTGTTGATCTACTTCCGTATTGAGCAGCACGGCCTCGTGCGGCCGGGAGAGCTGGCAATCTCGTCCAATATGTGGCGTGGACGTGCATAGGATACACAATTCCAATTCCTCACGCTTAACTTTCACGCAGAACCTTGACTGACTGAAGCTTGACTAACTTTCACGCAAAACCCACTGACTTGACGCCTGTGGCGTCAAGTCACTGGCCTAAATAACTCTTCCCTCTGCTCGCACAGCTCAGAATTCTCCGCATTAACATCGCGTCTACCACGCAGTTCCGCAACGCTCGAAGTGAATCCGAAACAAAGCAAAAGTCCGCTTTCCGAGCCTTCCCGAAACATTGCAACGAGATATCGAAAATGACACGTTTCCCAGAAGTGCGCGCTTCCGATTTGCTTCGAGCGAGGTTAGTGTGACGCGCAGCAATAGCTCTCGCACTTCCGCGCGTATTGATTGGACCACCGCGCTACACATTCGCGCACCCCGCGTCCGCGGCGTTCGCGTGCAAAGCGCACTTCCAACACGCGGCGCTCGGTCGATCCACACGCGCAACACCTCCGCCAAAGCGCAAAGCCATTCCGCTCACTATAGGCGAGATGGGTCGAAACGATGAATCACTCGCTGTTTTATAACACGCCACTGCATAAGCGCGAACCGCTCCAGCCAATCTCTCGCTATGCTGTACGCGCGCGAAATACGCTACGCCCTGCTGCACAGGCCACTTCCGCGCCTCATGTTTGCGGAAATTTACCGCTTCTGTCGAGCTGGCTAAGCACGTTGCGGCACGTTGTTAGAGATAGCTTTTGCTATTCGCTTTCTTGTTCTTCTTCTTCATTCTTTTTGGTTTGCTGGATTATTTTGTCTCTCTAATAACGCGACCTCAACGGGAGTACCTTCGGGATTCGCTCAAACGCGAAGGGGCAAAGATTCCACGGCAAAGCTATCAATAAATTGACTATCAACAGTATTTTTCTTTCTTAAACTACAAGTTGCATAAAAGAGATTGTCGGCAGTAGTATTACTCCATAGTACTACGATTATTTGCGATTGAGAATGCTATGTACAGTATGGCGATTCTTGGTTATAGTCATATTTGTAAAAATGTTGCGATATCGGAACTTTGATAACGCCTATTTGATGCAAGTGGCAACGGAGAAACGTCGCCAAGTTTATGTTGCAGTGTTTACGTGCCGTGCGTCATGACATTTTACGTTATCGATAGTGCACTAACGCTAGTGCTATCGACACCTGTCTCGATAGTTGTGCAGATATCAACAGTGCACTATCGAGAGTAATAGTGCTGGTATTTTCGATACAATATCCATACTACTGTTGCTAGTTCTCGCGATATAGTATTGATAGCACTATTGATAGTATCGATGATATCAAAAGTTTGACAACGTGTAAACTATCGATAGCGTCCATAGTATTATCCATAGCATTGCACGACTACTAGCCACACAAGACTGCCAAGAAAGGATTAAAATGGGCTATATTTCGGGCGGGGAACGATCTAAAAAAATTGTCACGTACTTGCTATGCGACTTTCAGGAATGACCATCATGCATCGCGTAGGAAACGTGTGTGGTTAATGTGCAGTTCGCTTGTTTCTGATGTTCCTTATTGTCACGTTCTATTCTTTGTCGTTATCCTACTTTAGCCTTTCTGATCTGTCGTCTTGTTCTTTCTTTCCGCTCTCGCGGCTTTCCTCATACACTCCATTTGTGTTCTCATCCCCTCCTTCCTGAAGTGAAGGCAGGTACTGTGCCTTCCCGGGTGGCGGCTGTCAACCTATTCCTTCTTTGATGCAAATAACAACAAGAGACAGCACAAGAAAGCAAGAAGAACGTTGCGCCAAGTTTGTCTGGGTAACAGTAAATGGCCGTGAAAATGCGGGAGCACCGACGTGGTGGTACGAGAATCATGAAACGAGTAACAGCCAGACATAAAAGGAAACAAGCTTTTTGATATTACCTTCCGTGCGCTCCAGTTCTCGCGAACGCCAAAAGTATGCTTGCTGAGTTTATCCAGACGAGGCTTGACAAACTGTTCGGGTTTCTTTACGTTTGTTTTTATTATTCACGCATGCGCAACACGGGAAGTTATTTCGCTGAGATAGCCGAACAAATATGTAGTACCGTCATGGGTACGTGATAGTACTTTCAAACAACCAACGAGCCCGCACCAATTATTAATCTGATTAGGACGACAACGTTCCTAAACACGATCGATATGTCTACGTGTGCTAGGTCGGTTATTCCCTAACTAACGAAACACCGCCTCCAGGGAGCGCAGCGGTTCAGAGGCGGCAAGTGACGCGCATATAACACGAAACACGCAAAAACTAAATAAACCAATATAGCTTTGATCAGAAGTGGACGAGAGCTCAGGGTAGAAAAAGTACAGAATTTCGCGAATAGTCCTAGAGGGGCACAACGAAGTATTAGCGCCGCGTTACCTCGACAGCCTTACGCAAACGTCAAGTTATAGTGCCGCCTAACGAAATGGGCAGAAGGTCCCAATAATCGCACGGTTTGCAGAAAAACAGCACAGCAAGCTCATCAGGTTGTAACGGGCGGGGCTAGTCCTTCCTGTTATCTATTCATAAACGTGACCCTATGGAACGTGGAAAAAAATTGCATGCGAGAATGTTGTTTTGTTTACAAACGGGTGGGAGAAGAAAAAAAATATGTGCAAAACGTCTGGGAGCTGCATAGGAGGGAACTGACACGCACGCACGAAGAAGACTTCGAAAAAAAAAAGAAAAACAAAGACTGCCGTTATGCAGTTAAGAACTTCAGCGCCTGCGGGGCCGCGAAACCCCTTCTCAACGATTCGGTATGTTTCTGCATCCATCGATGTCTCGTTAATTATCGTGGCTACGCCGCAAACCACAGAACACCTAGGGCTCACGTGACGGTGCTAAAAACGTTTCATTTTTTATCGCGTGACTCCGAAGCGGCCGACACGACTGCTGTGTCGGCGGTGACACCCCGCCAATATCTCCGGTGGTGGTTGTCGTCCACAATATTGTTCTGCCTGTGTTAATAGTCTCACCGGCTGAAGTTGAGAGAAAGTAAAAAAAGTAAAAGAAGGTGTGGGTACAAGGGGGGTGGAGAGAGAGAGAGAGAGAGAAATATAGCGAAGTGATAAGAAACAAGCAGGCAGGTCAACTAGGATGGCGCCGGTTGGCTATTCTGCACTGGGGAAGGGAGAAAGGAGATTGAAGGACGCCAGGATAAACTGAACGACGATGGTTCATTGCGTGTGCGTCGGCGAATTCTGGGAAGCGTTCGTAGCAACTACACTAGGAACCATACGGCTACAGTCTGTTAATACAGTAATGTAGAGGTCACTCTCTCGTCCCTGGGACAATGCTTCTGAGTTACGCTCACTTTTGTGTTCATATAAATTGTGTTGTATTACGTATTTGGTCGCTTCCCTCCGTAACAACTTGTAGCCTTGGATTTATCTAAATGAAACGTACGAAAAAAATAAAATAGATAACGCACAAATCATACCCGATACATGCGGAAGCCTGTAAATCTATCTACACCCCACAACGACTCAAAACGTGGGAAAGTATACCTATAAAGCGCAGTAACGACAAGTAGAACGGGTCGGTGAGGTGTGCACGTGCACGTAGTAAAACAAAAGAATGAACTGAGTCGTGCATCCTAAGCGGCGAAGGAATGACATTAGATTAAAGAAGGAAAAGAAAGGAAGGAAGGCGGTAAGGCGAAAATGTGAGGACATGGCGCGAGTCGGGGTCACTCAGGGGTGAAGTTACGCGGGGCAAAGCTGAGCCAACGAGAAACCGAGAGGCAGCAAAAGCCGAGTATTGCACTTATGTTGGGCTACAGGGTTTCGTGAGGCAATTTCGCTGCAGCGATAGTCAACCAATAAGTAAATCAAGCAAACCCAAGGGAAAGGCGCGACCAACCGAACACAACCCGTTAAGCTGCCTCTTCGCCGAGACACATTTGAAGGCGAGACGTATTAGCAAGACGAGCGAGGTTTCTTTCCAGCCGGTTGTCCTATGACTGTTGGGACGGGAAGGGCTTTAAGGCTACGCAACAGACATAATGGAAGCAAGATAGACAATAACGTGTCACCTAGATTGCCAGATGACTTGTTATATGCTTAACGTTCCAGAAAAAAAAATTCTAAGAAACCGACAACTCACCCTCTTTCCGTCTTTCCACCAAGTTATCACAGGAGGTGGGTCGCCCTCGGCGTCGCATCGTAAAACCAGTGTAGTGCCCGCTGATACGTTGAGCGTAGTCCGAGGGGGTCCTTCGAGTTTGGCCGGCACTGAAAAAAAAAAAAGAGCAGGAGAGCTCAGTCAGGATTTAATCAAACACCGTCAATTGCATCAGTGCGTAGCAGTGAGGCCGAAAGATTGACCTCTTCCCGCCGTCGCTAAGGTCAAGCGGAAGCCCTCATTGTCATATTTGTTTAAAAACTGTAATACAATAGCTTTGATGTCGCATTCAGTGTGGTTCTACTGTGAGTATGACATACACATATAAAGAAACAACACCGAGGGAAGAGATGTACTGCATTTTGACTTAACCTTATAGTGCACCTTAAGAGCATCATTCGCAAGCATTCTCGCCTTTGTCTTTTTCATAAAATATACTACCTCAATCCTTTCCTGAAAGAAAATCTCTTCACCAGACCCAGTTACATCTCATCTCGCATCGATCATCAACACAAAGTTGAAGTGCCAACTTGCCGCACTAATTTATACCATTCTTCATTCCTACCAAGAACCGCCACTGCATGGAACCGCCTTCCCGCCTCCTTAGTCACCATTTGTGACAGCACCAATTTCAAGCTTGCTGTTCAAAGTGCCTTATAGTTCCTTCA
Source organism: Dermacentor albipictus (assembly GCF_038994185.2). Taxonomy (NCBI): domain Eukaryota; kingdom Metazoa; phylum Arthropoda; class Arachnida; order Ixodida; family Ixodidae; genus Dermacentor; species Dermacentor albipictus. The sequence continues at coordinate 33,736,411 of NC_091829.1, forward strand.
TTATTTTTTTTATTTTTTCTCTCGTTCTGCAAATAATGTACTCTACCACTCCTTTCTGTTGTGCCTGCCGGCCTTGAAAGTATGTACAATAAATAAATAAATAAATAAATAAATAAATAAATAAATAAATAAATAAATAAATAAATAAATAAAAGAGCGAATCTCCATTTCTTAGCAACCTAGCAACCCAGTCACTAAGGCCCGCACGGTGTACCGTAGTTCGGCAGCCTAGTCTCACAGGTGACTTTGCTATTGTGTGAGAAATAAATTGTATACAGCGAAGAAGAAGATGCCCTTCTGTGTTTGTGGCTGTTGGCGACATCAGTCGGTTGCAGCTAAGAACGAGCTGTGGTTTTAGTTTCTTGCTTTTTTTTTGTTGGTGCTCTATCGCTTAACCAAATCATCTTGCACAATGACTGCATTATCATTGCAGTCCTATTTCGTCTTGCTTCTTCGTTAACTTAAGCTGACGTCCCGTTTTCGACAATGCATATGTATATACTGATGGCCCTAACGCTATCGCCAGATGCGACAGCCGCGACAGTTTGAAGTAAGCTGGAAACAAACCTAAAACTAAGCTGGATAAAAAAAAAAGGGGCCGCTCCCGAATTCCGCTCCCTTGGGGACACAAAGGCGTCCCCGTCCCTTTTTTTTACAGTGCGGCGATGTCGCAAACCACTTTCGCCGGGCGATTACAACATAGCGCACGTCGGATACAACCTCCACGCCCCGCATTCGGGAAGCCCCGCCGACCTAAGCAGCAATCTCCGTTCCGCGCACAAATGGCCGCTTCGTACCATTTTCGCCGACGCCAGGCATTCACGCAAGTTAACCGCGCAGTTTCTTCACACCGATCTGTCTGCGATTTTTTTTTTTCCAGACATTCGTCCCGTTTTTCTGGGTGTTTTACTTTAAGTTTGGGCCTTTCCTGATTCACGCGGAGGATATAAATACAAGTAACAAAAAAAAAACAGCTAGATGGAGGGGGCACTCCACGACGCCGCCCTGACGAGCCCGCTTACAGGACCGAGGAGATTTGTTGTCGCTTCATTACTGTCGCCCTGTCGAATCCCTAATGCGCCGCCGACGAAAAAGAGGAGAGAGAGAGAGAGAGAGAGAGCGGAGGTGTGGCGGAGGGTTACAGGGTTTACACCTTTGAGCGAAGCCCTTCTCGGCAACCGTGCAAGCGCGATCGAAGGAAGGGGCGGCCGCGTGAGCCGCAGACACCCTCGCAAATGGGACGACTTGTCCCCGTCATTCACACTTCGTTACACGACGCCTCTCCGTCGGCGCCCGAGGCTACGCGTTTATTGGCGACTCCCAATTGTTTGGCCGCGCTATTAACAAGCATGTTGAGGAATGTATGGGTGGAGCGGAGACGATAAAGGCCCGAATGGTGGAGGTGGAACAAAAAAGAACATGTGAATCGTTCGCGTAAAACGAAACGGGCGCGCGAGATTATTCGTAGACATCCAGGAGTCGTATTTGTCAAACGATCAACTTGGTCTGCGTCCCTCTCTTCGTCCCGTTGTTTAGCGCTGCTTACTGTTCGTAATCATGAACCAGCCAGCCTAAGTGCGTGCTCATCAACTTCACTTTCCATCACTTCCGCACTTTTGTCATTGGATGCCCTTATAAATAAGCTCTGTCACGCGGCGTGACGAACAGTAAGAAGAGCAGAAATGAAAAATGAAAAGCAGCGTCACAGAATACGGGGCCCTGACAAAGCGCGATGAGTCGACAAGCTGTAGGTGTCGCTGCCGTCGTTGGGTGGTATTTTCATTGGCTGATGGAGATTCCTACGGATGCACAGTCCTAATAGAATAACGGCTAAGAGAAACATGATGACACAAACAGCACAGCTTTCTGCGCGACATCGCATCTATGATCAAGAAACCACCAACCCTAATGTTCAGTGGCTCAGTGATTGGGTCTAACGAACAAAAGTGTCAGTTGGGGGAATGGGGCACGTGGTAGCGGAGGACGCAGGATTAAGTTTAAAACCAACCGGGAATGTCTGAGCACACGATCGTTTCTGCAGCCGTAGCGGTCGGTAATCGAACCGGCGACCTGTAGTTCGGCAGCATAACGCCATAGCCGTTGGACCACCGTGGCGTACGAATGGATTTGAGAACATATGAGAACATAGACGTTGCGCAAGGTACACTTCAGATAATGAGTATGAGGCGCATACTATTACTAGGCGCTTTTCCAGTGTCTATCCACTTCATCCGATTAAACCAGTTTCAGTGCTTGATAAATGGCCACTTCGCGACAGGCTGAGCTACGAATGGGCAGGACCCAAATTAACACGTAAAAAAGGAAAAAAAGAGATAAGGTGAGACTACGGCAAGGAACGAGACATTTAGTGCGAATACTTAAATACCTGCACTTATGAAATATTATTACCACATACGTCCGGATGAGGGCAGAGTAACTTTAATTCTGCGAATCGTCGGCCATCAGTGATCAAGCGCCCAGGTGGTGCCCTCGACTCTTCGGCGAATGGACTCCACTTGTGCAAGAAAGCCTCACTTAAACCTCAATCCAGCGCTTTCAAAACGCGAAAGCAAATTCGCATTACGACGTACCCACAAAAGAAGAAGAAAAAAGAAAAAAGAAAGGAAACGCGGAGAAAAGAGAGGTCGGGCCAATACAAGCGGATAAACGCGGAGGTGGCGTTTGGTTCCAGCGAATTTCGAAACGCAGGGCGTATTACGCAAAGCTCTCAGCGGGCAAGATTTCTTGCGTAGGCACGGAGCTCCCTTCAAATTTTCAAACAAGGAGAGAGAGAGAGAGAGAGAGAGAGAGAGAGAGAGAGAGAGAGAGAGAGAGAAAGAAAAGAAAACTATGAGACAAAGAAAACGTCGAAGCATAAGCTTACGCAGAGCGAGCAAGTGAACAAAAGGACATTTGTGCTCTTGAGCCAACAGAACGAATGTTTCGAAACCTAAACTGTGTTATACAAAGCACTCACTTAGAATCCACTATGGACAAAGAGGCGGCCGCGCATACTTTCGGCCTAAGGGAATCGCAGAAATAAAATTTTAAAAAGAAGAAAGAAGGAGAGCGCGGGGGGGGGGGGACCTCGAGACGCAGTGAAAAGACAATGCGAAGGCTGTTATTCTAATTTGAATCAGAAACAGCTCATTTCCTCGCAGTTTGCAAAACGAAACAAGCGCAAGACAATGGGCACGCGAAACAGAGGGCGGGAAAAAAAATGTTAGGCTGGATGACAATGCCCGTAAAGAAAGAAGGAAAGAAAGAAAGAAAGTAAGAAAAAGAAGAAACGAAAGAAAGGAAAAGAAGAAAAGAAACTGACAAAGGACGTTGAAAGTTTCTCGGTCGGGCGTTTACAAAAGCCCTCGTCCCGTACCCCCCCTCGCACGCACGAGAATTGCAGCCAATGTTTCTCAAACAGCCAAAACAAGACGAAATGAAGAGCACGATGGGGGGCGTCATTGTTTTAATTTCGGTCATAGGTTCGGCAGTAAGGACAAGAGGAATTCCAGACCAGAACAAGATGAGGTAAGCGAAAAATAAAAACAAGAAAGGATGTAGCAGACCAATCGTCAACGGGATTACGCGTATGCGGAGCCTTAAGCAGCCCCGAGTCGACCGAGAAATAACTCGCGCTGAGAAAACACAGTGTGACGAAAAAGAGCGCCGGGCCATCGCAGCAGAGATCAGAACGAGAAGAAAAGAACGGCGAAAACCGAACAGAATGGCCCGTAGCACTAGCCATAGCCCGGAGACAAAAAATGAAGCCAGAGTTTCCATTTTTGTATCCCTGTTTCTCATATTGAACTGCTTCTCGTTTTCCCCTTGAGTGTGTGTTTTTTTTCTTTATCTCTCCTTTTTCTTTTTTTCTTTTTCAATCAAGCCTGCTTTCTTCGCTCGTTCATTCCGCTCATTCGGAACTCTCGCAATTACAGAAATTTATTTCTGGAATGTCGTTTCTCATACAATGGGCTATATCCTTTCTTTCTTTCTCTGTCGCCCGCTCTGCTTGCAATAATGAAGCCCGCGTAAGCCTAAGAAATAATAATACACCTTGAAACCTCCCCGCTGGCCTCGGTATTAATTTTCCGCGCACGTTGCCTGCAATGAAGATATTGCATTCCGGTTCGGGTGTCGGCTTAGAGTTTCATTCCTTTTGTATCGAGTACACGACTAAATCTCCCTCGCCCTAGTTTATTGCGTCGTTTTTTTTTGCTTATTTTGCGCGCGCATTTAAGTCCAACGACCAAAGCGGATTATTATGGAAATGAAATAGACGGAGACGACGCTGTCTATGTAGTTAGAGCGAACAGAACACCGCACTTATTGAACATAAGCAGATATATAAATTAAAACGATCACATGGAGATGTTAGTTTTGCGGCTGATCCGTCTACCGAACGCTTTACAGAAACGACGACGACCATAAGCGAATGTTCCGGCATTCCAGAAAAAAATTTCTGGCATTCCAGAACTTAGGAAATGCTTCTAAGAAGCGACATTGTTCCAGAGAGAGACGCAGATATTTCTTCTAGCCTGTGCCACGAAGCCACCAGACGAACAGCCGGCCACTTCGACCGAGACCGGCTAGCTCACGCGCCAGCCTTCCAACGTCGTGAATGCATGTCCGGTGCAGCCACTGCGGCCATCACCACCAGTTACTAGTACTGGATCGGCCTGGCTGGAGACTCCGCCCTCTGCAAGGCTGTGCCTTAGCCGCTGGTGGCCTTCGCCAATAAAACTGGACTAATATATCCCATTCGACTACCCTTGCCCCTCCTTACCCAATTAGGCCGAAGTCACATCCATAATAAAGCGTTAACTCTCTCTCCTTCTCTCTCTAGCACCGTGTCTACAAATTCCTACATGCGCACATACGTCTTACATATAGCATCTACATGCATACATACACCTACATGCTACATACATCCTTCACGGTGAAGGGTATGAGGAATCGAAAGGCCCTGTAGGAGACAGTCAGTTTCTCGTTTGCTCGCGCTCGGCTCTCTTTCTATCTCCCCCTTCCACTCTCTCTCTTTCTATCCTCCTCAACCCTTCTTCCGTGCAGGGTAGCCAACCAGAACTACCTCTGGTTGGCCTCCCTGCCTTTCTATTCATCCTTTTGTCTTTCCCTCTTTCTCTTTTCGCTGATGAAAGTCGAGCGCAAAGGTTAGTGCGCAATCACGGCGCCTTCGAAAGCGACCGTTTATGAAAGAAACACGCCGGCTCTTTTCTGCGCGCGTTCACTTGACAAAATAGTGTCAGCCATAAAGGCTGGCACTTCAGCGTCAGTAGGTGTACCAGCAAGGCATGAGCGTTAGTAAGGTTTGCATAACAGTGTCGAAGCGCCAAGAGCGACGAGCACTGATCCAAGGTGCAAACCTCCCGCGACAGCAACGCATTGGTGTACGAGTGTGTAATTTGGGTGGCCGTGGCCCCAGAGCGTGACCTGCTCGTCGTCCCAGATTGGAAGGCCGGCCACTTGACTCCACCCGTGGGAATTGGGCCGCCGCGGGACGGATCTTTCCAACGACGACCGCTCCCACGGGCACGCAATCCCGACAAAGGAAGAAGTAAAAAGAAGCAACAAATGAATAAAGGAAGAATGGAAAAGAAAGAAAGAGCTAGCACCTCTCATGAGGCTAGGATCGGTCACGGAGCCGTGTCATTGATGACAGTGCCTTCGTTAGCCGACAAGGTATACAGTCTTTATCAAAGCATACGGGCTGCGTTGCCTGGGACCGCCGTGCTGGCTAAAGGGTCTTTAGACAAGTTCCTGCGGTATGGCGATATTTCCAAAGCCCTGGGGAACAGAACATCCGTACTCGCTGTCCAGAGGACTGAAATGTCAGGAGTACCACGGAAAGTGCGCGAAATGCCCGAACGATATAACGGCGCAGGTGCGGAGTATCCCGAATGCTTTTAACAACGGTTTCACACGCGCGAAGTGACAGGGGCAAAGAAAAAAGAAAAAGAAAAGAGGGCCTACGAGACAAAAGTCGTAAAAACCAGCCCAATCAACGCAATGTGCCGCGGTGGCCAACTGGACATGACGTCCTGCCACCGAGCGCGGGCTCACAGACACGAGTTTCGGCCTCGACGGACTCGTTACGATACTGACGTAATGCGAAAGCAGTCGTGTACTTCAATTTGGGCACACGTTAAAGAACACCTGGTGGCAAAACTTTATACGAAGCCTCTTACAGTGACGTGTCTCGTGGGCCGTGTGTTGAACGCCGTGATCTGAACAATTCAATACAAGAACAAGTGGAAAAAAAGTAAAAAAAAAGAAAGAAAGAAAGTTTCTCGATCCACGAGAGCAGACTACCTCGTCTGCTTTCAGGAACAGAAAGAGCTCCCGTATGAAAAGGTGAGGCGTGCAGACAGGACACAAAAGAAGAGAAGTGGACAACACGAACGGCGTTCTTGTTGTCCACTTCTCTGCTCTTGTGTCCTGTCTGCACGCCTCACCTTTTCTTGCATAATGAATCCTTACCAACTAGCTCAGCTTTCTGTCGTTCTAAGCGCCCGTAGGTTCGCAAGGACATTCGTATACGGAGTAACGCCTCGTAATAGGCGACAACACAAAAGAACTTTGCAACGGCCCCCTATGGAGATTGCTTGAGACCGCTGCTTTGTGACGCGGGCGCGGAGGGTCACTCACGGGAGACCTTTTAATTTCTCGCGGGCTTTCTTTACCAGCCGGGGGAAAAAAAGTAATAATAATAAACGGGCAAAAAAGTAGCTCGCTGATAACATGCCAGCTTTAAGGTTCTTTCAATTTTATACAGATTCTTCATTGACAGCACGGCAATGAGAGCAGTAATTAAAGAAATTAGCTAATTGCAATGAATTATTAAACTGAATGGCACCACTAACAAATTTACTGGCGGCTACTCTACTCGACTGTGAACAATGTCTACTTGGTAATCTTCGCGTATAATGGCCTATCTTTTCTTTCTTTCGTTCCTTCTTCCTTTCTTCTTCTTTTTTTTTTTTAAACGCGATGCACGAACGCGGGGACATCCTGTATAAGCCCGTTTGCTAGTACTTGTATTCACAGCACATATAAGCTCCGTATATGTATCCTCAAATAATAATAATAATAAATGCTTATGCACGCACCCATTTTCATTGTCTGTCGTTCAAACTTATTGTTTGCGTGTTATATGGACCTACTGTCGTATGTTCATTTCTATTTGTTGCTATCCGAGGAACTTTGCAGTTCCCACGTTTCTTGTCACGTCATACCTGAGGAGCGAACTGAATGCGTCATTTCGATATATTAGGCTACCAGTCTATTAAAGTTTCTCATTGATCCACGAATATATCCGGCGAGGCGCACGTACCAAACCGCAGGTGAAGAGGCAAAGAAAGCTTCACATTACATAAATAAACTTGGCTCCAATCCAATCCAATCCAATCCAATCCAATCCAATTCACTTTACAACAATTTCATTCTATCGGGAGTGCCTCGGCGCACTTCCCAGTTTTTTTTTTTTCAAGCCATGCACGGTTCCCACGAAAAAAAAAGGTAATGAATAAAATAAACGTGCGCGAGATAAGCGTCTTCGCAGGGCACAAGGGGGTCCAAACCGTTAATTTTCTTCGGGCCGTGACCCAAATCCAGCGCCAACGTTAGTGCGGCAATGTTCCGGAACACATCGGTGCTGCACTAATGATTCCCCTCCGGCCGGTGTAGTTCTGCGCGGCTCTGTAAGGCGTGATCGATCTTCTCGTTTTTTTTTTCCCCTCCGTATACGTTCTCTCCGATCCTGCGATCTGGCACTTATCGGCAGCAGATCGCAGCGGTCGAGGCGTTGGAAATCATCTCGGAGCGCGACCGTGCGCGATGTTCAAATTTTAAGACACGCTTCACTGGATACGTTTTTTGTAAGGAAATATAAACAAACGGAAAAACACCGCGAGAAGAAGAAGAAAAAATGAAAGTACGATATCAGGCGCTGGAATTTTCAGTTGAAAATTTTATTTGCAGTGCGGGAGTCAATTTACTAGGAACCTTCTTTCTTTGAATTTTTTTGCTTTCTTTGTCGTCCTTTCTTTTGTGCGTGTACGCGCCGTGGTGGCTAAGTGGTCGTGGCGTTGTACTGACGAGCACGCGGGTTCGAGTCCCAGCCGTGGCAGTCGCCTTTCGATGAAGGTGATAAAAAGAAAAAAAAAAGAAGAGAGAGAGAGAGAGAGAGAGAGAGAGAGAGAGACTTTACAGATGTGTGTCGATCTGACACCTGATAATTCAGAGAATGCGAAGCTATGCATTGTAGGGGTCGAGGACGGACTTCGGGATGAAAACAAACTTGGGAGGGTTTATTTTACATTATATACAGAGAGGTGAGAGTCAAGTAACAGTCGTACAGTCATTACGGGCCGGCAGCAACTCGGACGCTGCGGCCCGCGGCAAGAAGTTCGAGAGAGGTCAATCAGGGAATGCTCTGGTCTTTCTGGAATGCTTCTTTTAAACCCTTCGAGGACTGGAAGTCGCGTCATGTTCCGCCAATGGGAGAGTCCGCTCAGATGACGCCATTTTCGGCCAATGGTAGGCGCCCGTGCGATGGTGTCATACCCGGTGAAGAGAGTCGCCGCTTGGTCCCCCTTGCTTGATCGCTTGATCCCCCTTGCCTTGCTGACTAGCAACTCGCCGTCACAAAAGCCAGGGGCGACGCTGCCAGGCCTTCCCGGTACATCGCAGCCGTCTTGTTTCGGGACCCACTTTCCTTGCAACAATGCCGGGCTATCCCTTCGTTTTCTGGAAAACTCAAGCATTGAATAGCTCCACCGGCGGCACACGACCTGGGGGCCGCCAATTTGTTTGCACGTGTCTTGCCTCAGGAATGTGGCATCCCTGCTTCTGCATTCCTCAATTAGCTGTGCTGCGATTCGATGTGGTCTGGGGAACTCGAAGTAGCCTCAGGAAACGGCGCCATATCTAACAGCATGCGATTTCTCACGCCGTTGGGAAGTACTTTGTAAAAAAGAGGTCTGCTTGCTAACTGCGTCGCTGTTGCGTTCGAGCCCAGTCGTACACGACCGGCTGTTCTAGTAGCGAGGGCTACCGCGCACGCTGCCCGCGTTGTGGCACCACGGCGTGAGCTTAACACTGCGCAGCCTGCCGCCAGAGACGTCGCCGAATAAAACAGCCGGCCACGGCGACACTACACGTGCAACCTGATTCGAGGGTCTCGATCAACATAGTCCTGTGTCCTCACGTCACGGTAACGTCGATGAACAGCAAGTCCAGCGTTTCGAGGCCAACTTTAGCATCAGACTAAAATGTTGTGCAAACATTTTTCCGACGTTCGCACACGCTAGGCGTCATCCTTTCATGCGCGAGATGCGGGCGGCAAGTTTTCTACAATTTCTAAAACAAAGTTCAGCGCACTCCTATAACTTGGTTACCTGTACTAACGGCTGTCTGCACACTGTTCTGGACTAAGCAGAGCCTTCAGTATATACATATTTTTTCTGAAGTTCGCAGCAAGACCCGCGACAAAGCTTCGCAAGGTTCTGCCGCTCCCGGCGAGCCCGGGGCGACAGATTTGAGCGCCCCGGACGCGCACACACACACAAGTGCACAAAGGCCAGGGCGAAGGCTTTGTTCCCTGCGCGCGCCATCAGGGCCACGACTGAGGACGGACCGAATGCCGGCTTCCCTTTCATCGCGGAGACGCAAGGCACGCCGGACCACCGCCGCTGTGTTTCAGGGAGGGGGTTGGGGTGGGGGTTGAAGGGGGGAGGCTTCACTGCCAAGCTCGGACCATTGTTCCTCGCAAGATGGGTTCCGAGAGAGGATCTCGACGCGCAGTGGATGTGGCAACCACAGGCGTGCGCGCCTGTGCGTCGGTGGGAGACGGTTCTTTCTTTCGTTTTCTCACTTCTCCAAGTTGCAGCGAGTTGCAGCGATTTGTCGTGAGAGGTAGAAAAGCAAAGCGATCACGCTGCCCGTGCGCGTGGAATTGCTACACGTATAGGGGGGGGGGGGGGGGGAGAACGAAAGAAAGTGAGATTCGGAGGCACGCACGATAACGCTGCAAGGCGAGGTCGTGTACAGATATATAGAGAGACGTTCCGCGTGGAACACGAGATGCAGACGAAAACGCGTTCGTATACACACACGCGTAGGCGCAGTGTCAGGCAGACAGGCTTTGAGCGACGCTTGCGTGCTCGCTTGCTTCGTTTCTGATGCTTGTTCTTTCTTTTTTTTTTTTTTGGCGCGTTCCCGCGTACAAGAGAAGGCTTGCGGGAGGACAGCTGCAGATGACAGCTGCCTAGACGTTGAGTGAGACAGGTCTCATCCGCGGCTCGCAGGTGAGACGCTGGATGAGACGCTCAGCTTCCCTGAACAGCGGCTATAGGTGAACAGGCGGTGCGCGGAGAGATGAAGAGACGGTGACACCGGACGGAGGGGACGTTCGCCGAAGAAACGAAGTGGCTGGTGCACGTGCGAGTGGCGTACCAGTGGTTGAGGCAGTCTCAGACTTCGCACCCGAGACTGTCGAGGAAAGAAGGGATTTCCAGCGCGCCATCAGGTCGCGCTGATAGTGTATAATAACATTAAAAAAAAAGACCACGGAGATTTACAGGTACAGCAAGAAAGAAATCAGGAGGAAATATCTGCACGGTAACAGAAAGGGCAGGGCCTTTCTATTTGGGGCCCGAGATGGCTGCCTGAGGAAAAAAAAGAAAAAAAAAACGTACCGGAGCAAATATTCGCGACAGAATGAGTCATGTGACTGCTGCAGCCAAAGTCCGGAAGCGACTCGACGAATCGTTATGGAAAGAAAAGATATTCAACCAGCAAGACCCTTAGGAAACGTCCATCTTCTAGAATCACAGGGATTCAACGCGCCTGTAAACCTCAACTGGTCAGCAGTCAAGATAATAAGCGGCGTTTGGAATGTTGATGAAAAAAAGAAAGAAAAAGAAAAGGAAGCAAAACAGGCAAAATATTGACACAATCGGAGTGTGTTCCCAGGCATGGGTAAGTGTGAAATGTGGAGATAGAAGTTTTAATGGAGAGATAAAGAAGATCAAGGAGAGATAGGCAAAATGCTAAACTGCTGCGCACGTATTCAGTACACTTGTTCAGGTCAAGCAGGCTAGGTGACTACCTGTCGTCGCTGAGTTACGAATCGCAATCGCCAATCATCATGCTCATCATCATCATCACAATCATCATCATCATCATCCCCACCAACACCGCCTTCACGCTGAACATGTACACACTTCATCTACTACTCCAGGCTACAGCTTCTATGTATACAATCTTACCGCAAAGATCTTAATAAATTCTGCGAGTTCCAGCAACGCTCGGGGGAGCGACCGGCGACGTCTCTCTCAATCTCTGGCCTGGAATTGAGCAACCGAAGAGAGGTCCAACAGCTAGAGCACGTGCTGTAGGCTAGGCAGACCCGTAGGCGATTGATCAGACCAGCAACCAGAGGCCGCCACTCATTTATTCGCGAAAGCCCGCGCATCGAGGAGCCTCGAGCATGGCGCAGTAGGGCGTCTAAATTCGAACTGGAGCAAGACGACGGCGCCGCTAGAAATCTGCAAAATTTCAGGAATTCTTCCGTCTCGGAGCCTCCTCTCTCGGGCAATGTCACAGGAATGATTGCTCAACCGTCGGAGAGCAAATATCGTTTAAAAGCTATTTCATAAATAAATTTCTAATTATTTGCGCTATCTTCTACTCCTTCGATTCTTACTCAATTATTTCGAGCGAGCGAGCGAGCAAGCAAGCAAGCAAGCAAGCAAGCAAGCAAGCAAGCTTCTGAACTACCAGTGCGTGACCGGACAAGAAGTCCCTCGACGTGCGCCACATATTATTATTATTATTATTATTATTATTATTATTATTATTATTATTATTATTATTATACAAAAAATTCCGACACGCCTCGAAAGTCGTCCACGCGCGTGTACGTTGACGCCGAAAAAGCGTTGTAAAGTTGGCTCTTTCACAGTAAGGGTGTTTATGGGGAGAAGCGCGCTTCTGCATTCGGCTTCGCTACACGGGCGAGCGGAACGCAAGCACGTCGGGTACCTGCCTTCGGTAAGAGGACGGAACCAATACTTTTGCGACGCACTCTAGGTTGAACGAACCCAAATCTGAGCGCCGCAGATGATAGGCGCGTGCACTATTGCGGCAGCGGCGTGAGAAATGGATCCAACCGATTACGCAGCAAGTCGATCGAACGCACGTAACGTCCTGCGGAGGACAGCATCAAGGATGTCGGGGAAAAAAAAAAAACCATGATGTTCAGGCACATCGAAAGCTTCTCTTGAGGTAGTCAGAGACCATTCAGATTCGCTAGGAAGGGATTAAACTATCGAGAGCACGCAAAAATGAACCGATGTGAGCTTTCAACGACTCTCATTTACCAAAAAAGGCCGTTAAAAGACGTGGCCTTAGCGTTTTGCTTTAGTGCGCGAGCGGAGGCCTATAGAGCGGATCGTTCATGTAACCACCACATTCTGCGTTACTAACGGCCGTCGCAGCCTATAACTACCACGATCCGGGTCACACACAAAGGCAACCACGCACGCTGTACACTTCAGCCTCCTGAGATTACGCAACATATATAGATAAATGCGCGTTATCGCCATTGGCTACCGTGAATGTTCCCACTGATTCTGTCCAGTCGGTTTTGTCGTCACAGGCGACGGAAAGCACCCGTGAAGTGCATTTTGAAAACCGCGAGTTGAGACGCGAGATTCTGGACGTAGCGTTAACATGCCAACCTGGTAGAAGAATAAAAGCTTCTTTTACGGCGAGGATCACAAAGAGATCGTCACTTTTTCCACTTGCATGGAGACGCTGCATTCAGCATCTAACCTGGCAAAACAACAATAACTACGGTTTACACTTTCATGTACATACCACTAAGTAACAAGGAACTACTTGAAAACACTACGTCCGCCCCTCTGGGGAGTTCGGTTCTGAGCGTACAGGATAGAGCCGAGTGCTACATCGCGCGCTACGCCCAGGTTACGCTGGGTTCCCTCTAGTCACGAGTTCTGGCAAAAAGCTCACCGGAAGCACACAAAAGAAGAGCAAAGCGCTTCTCAACAACAAAGCGCGATCTCCTAAAAAACGGCTGTTCATACGGAAGGGGCGAAAAAAAGCCTAAAACGAATCGCGCAGCGAGAGATGAGAGAGAGAACGCCGCGCGGCTCTACATGTCGGCGAGCCGAAACCACTTAGGCCTCGGAAAAGAGCAAAGGATGGGACATCGATGAAGACATGGGAGGCCCGGGGAGTGGCGTAGCGCCTATATCGCTTAAAAGCACGCCCGAAAGAGAAGAGCAGGATCAAAACAAAGCCGCGATAAAAGCATCTTACGCAGCCTCCGGCGACGGCTGAAGAGCTAGAGAGACAAGAGGACGTGACGCACTCCATATACGAGCTTAAGGATGCTTTCTACGGACGCCGCCCCCCCTCTGTAGACGTTGGCGAGCATGCAAAGCCCTTCTATTCCGGCTTTTAAGTAGAAGAGAACGGGAGAAGGAAGGCGAGAGAAAGAGAGAGAGGTTGAAAATGGTTCGAGCCGTCGAAAACTCGCTTATTTCGTGCGCGCGGAGTCGCCGGAGGATTAAAGAGCTGGGGAACGAGATTCGATATAAAACCCGACGCGGCGTCGGGGAAAGAGAGAGACCCCAGCGACGGAAGGTAGATGGACGCGTTAAGGAAACTGGTAGAGAGCTGTACACGGGACGCGCGCGCGCCCAGACCCCCTGAAAGCGAACCGGTGGGCTCTTTTCGCAGCGTTCCCGGTCTCTCCGAGGACCCGTAAAAAACTTCTCGCAGCGACGGCGGCAAGCTCCGAATGTCCGCGTCGGTGCGGCCATCGGCGAGATGGAGAACAAAGCCTTCCGCCGCCCGCTCGCGCTGCAGAGAGTGGTGCACTTCGCCCTACTATACGTTCGATGGAAGGGGGCGTGGTAGTGTCCTCCTCTCGGAGACGATTTCGGCACCAGCGTTTCCGTTCGCGCGCGTTCTGTCGCTTTGAGAGCGCCGCCCCAAACACTACATATCTCTCTATTCGAGGATGTGTCCGTGTGTTCTTCGGGACGAAAAAGGGCTCTGTCGATCTAGAAAGAGCCCGTACGCGGAAGAAAGCGTGAGAGCCTGAAATAGAGGCACTGAACGGCTTTCGGGGGATTCTGAGCGGAAAGTGATGCGGATTTTAGGAAAACAAACCCGCGAGGTGTACGCGTAGGAACACCCGAGTGCGATAGGCGTTGATAAACACACTGCGGTGTTCTAAGGAGATAAACACTATTGAAAAAGAATGCCCTGCTGCTTCCTAAAACATCAGTCGAGCTATTACAAGGGTACATGTTATAAAGAGTGTACCTTAACCCTCATGTTCGATTTATATGCTTTACAAACGTTATGCAGGGCGCGTGGATCTTCAGCTGGGTTCCCGAGGTTGACGTTTCTTCTGCACGTGTATGAGTGGAGAGAAAGAAAATGAACAGGCAAGGAGGCTAACCGAAGAAAGGGAAGAGAAGATAACCACAAAGGGAAGAGAATGCGAGTGGAAAGGGACGTGTAGAGGAACGTAAGCCGTGTGCAGATATCAGGGGCGGCAGGCATTACGGTCGCAGCTGATGTCGCAGTTCGGTTAGCCGCAGGAAACGAAGTAGTGCAGTAGTAGCCTTATTATTATTATTTTGTTTTTTGGAATGACGTTTGCCGTTTTCACCATCACTTTGTTCTTTTCGATAGTGTTCGCAGCGATAGCAGGCTTAAGGAATTAAGGAACAGGAATAGATTGAAAAAGTGGTGAAGCTGGACTTTGAGAAGTATCGTTTCGACAAAATTAGGCCATCACGAGCTTCGCCAGCCAGTCTTTTTCTTGGGGTGTCTTAATTAGCTGGGATTCAGCCACGCGAAATATACGCCTTGGTAACGTTCTAAAATTACCAATCGTTTCTTGCTGAATAATTTTATCTCACAATTATTTACAGCCTTCTTTTTCCTTTCTAAATTTACTTTTCTTTAACCCACGCTTTGACATGCGAAGCTTTATTTTGGTTACAATCTGGATAAAGTAGACGCCTAAGACAGCCTGCTTGTTGGCCAATCTACCATAGTGGGTACGAGCCACTGGCTGGGCACGGGAAAAGCAAGAGTCGTTTTCATTTTTGGCAACTACCACAGGGATGTCTGCTCAGCCGTGGAAGAATTCATAGTTGTTTCAAGACGTTTTCCTTAAGTTCTTAAAACATTATTTTTATCCATATGACGCTCTAACCAGTTCTTCTACCACGAAAATCTTCCTAATACCATCCAAATCTTGGCCAATCCCCCGCAGTGGGTATGCGCTATCGAAGAAGGAAATCCAATCCAATCCAATCTAATTTGCGCGCTCCATGATGGCGGAAAGTTAAAGATGATGCACGATTTTTTTTCTTTCTCCTCGTACCTCTGGTTGCTTGACACCGCACCGATTATTCACAGGCCTCAAGTTTATGATGGCAACTAAGGCAACGACCAATCGTTTCAGCGAGCCCTACAGACGCCAGTTATAGTGCTGCAGTATTATTTGCTGCGGCATCAGCGCTTTCTGCGCGGTTGTGCTTGTGTTTGCCAGATTTTAAACGTTTCTTCGAAATATTTACCATAGTGTGCGTTCCAGTGCGTATGTATGTGTAAAGGTAATGTAAATAACTGTCATGCTACGCTGCTGACATTACTTTTGATGAAAAAAAAAAGTCCACTGGCTGCGAAGAAGAATCTTCTATTCGAAATCTGCGAGTCCGGAGTTTGAATCTAGGTAGAATTCACTAATTTTTCTTATTTATAAAATTCTGAGAGTGGGTATTCTGGGATTGCAGTGAAAGGACACCGGCGGACGTCAAAAGCATTAAGGGGGAGAGCCCATGACAGCAATCGCTGCGAAAAAAAAAAGATAGATAGATAGATAGATAGATAGATAGATAGATAGATAGATAGATAGATAGATAGATAGATAGATAGATAGATAGATAGATAGATAGATAGATAGATAGATAGATAGATAGATAGATAGATAGATAAGCTACAAATGGTCGGTTTCTTTACGCTTCAAGCACAGTCGTGGTCGGGGATGCGAGCGAGTTCCATCGACTCAAACAGAGCGTGTTGGTCAGGTCACGTGGTGAAGCCCGCGGGGCGCGCTCTCCCCCTTCATTGGCTCCTGACCGCCGCTAACGTCCGAGCAAACGAACGAGCCGGGCCCGCGCAGCATCGCGCGCTGGCATTTCCGGCCACAGCGGCAGCGAAGTGGGGAACAAACAGCGCGGTCAGCGCGGCGCCATATTTGCGATGCGCTTACTGCAGAACACCAAGCCTGCCTCATTCCACGTCACCCGCTCCCGCCTCACACGTCATGTCGTCCCCAACTTTTTCTCTCGCCTTTTCTGTCACTCTCTGCATCCACACTTCAGCTAATACTGCCTCTCTCTCTCTATCTCTCTCTCTCTCTCTCCAACGAACGTTGATTCCACTTCTCAAACCATGAAGGCTGGCGTGCAGTGTTCTTACTTCCTAACACAGCTACTGAGACCACCAACTTCGTCCCCCCTCCTCTTCCCTTCTCCTCATTACACCGCAAACGGGCAGGTTTCGGGTTTCCAAGGGCAAGGGAAGCGCGAGCTCACTCCACGACTGAGTTCGCCAACGCCTCGAGCTAATCAATTCGGGGTCGCCCCCGCAGTTTGAGCGTCCGCGCCCGCTTCGGTCGGGAGAAAAAAGAAACGACAAACTGAAAACGAACTACCTTACAAAAAAAAAAGAAACGCCAGGAAAGACAGAAACCCAGAAAGAGTGCATACGGCGCAGCGGCGGTAAACGGCCGAGCGGGCGTCCGCGTCTCGACCCCGCCGAAATCGAAGGAAGAAAAAAAAAAAAGCCCGATCGCGGTACCCGCACACAGAACGACCGCGCGGACGGCAAAGACAAACGAATGGGACCCGGCGACACGGAAAAGCCTCGGTGTACAGGCATGCGTGCGTGCGTGTGTGTGGTGTGTGCGTGTGTGTGCGCCCGCGTGGGACTCTCCCGATAAGGCGCCACGCTCTACAACGCTGATAGACGACGTCTGCTCCGCCGTCGCTGCCGGTATTTTCGTTGCACCGCACACACGTACTTACACAGTAGGTAGTGAACCAGCCCGCAGTGCGCGTCGCGCCGTATCTGGCCGCTAGTTCCGTCTCCCTGTTTTTTTTTTTTTTTGCTGAATTCTTCAGAGATAAGAACAGGAGAACGTAGGGAGCGCAGTTCTTGTTTTGTTTCTCGTTGACCTGACCGGAATCGGGATACCAGAGAGCCGCACTGGCGAATCCCGTTGTAGAAGAAAAGAAAGTCTACCACCGGTGTTTCGTCGGCTTACGGGAGATTCTTTGACACCGACAGACCACAGACGTGCAAGACAGCCGTGCTGCCGTGACGTAGAGAAAACGAGAAGACCGAAGTGTTTGTAAGGGACTTTTTTTTTTTTAAGTCTCCTCCACAACTTTGTTCTTTGCGAATGAGGGAAGGGAGGGATGGTCGGGAGGCTGGGGAGGGAGGCTCCTGAACTGCTCGATACTCGTTCCTCGTTGCTCGCAGTGAGACGAGAAGCTGCAGGCTTGACGTTGCTTTTCTTTTCAGCTTCACTGTCTGTCTTTCGTTTTTGCCGTTGATCTGTAGTCATTGTGCCCGGGAAGTTGGATGCGTTCGTTAGGTACACCCAGCAAACGCACGAAGCCCGCCAGCTTGCTCCGTTGAGACTCGCGTTTAAACAAGAGCTGCGCCAGGCGCCCCCTCGCTGAAAACTTTTGAGCGCAAAGTTTGTTTCCTGTCGTGAAGCCAGGGGTAAGACAAAGTTCTGCGTACAGTACACGATAACGGTCTCAGTCGAAGCGAATCAACCTAACTGTGCGTCGTGGGAGAAGGATTAATGGATTAAGAGTCGGAAAAAAAAATAATATTACCACCAAGAGCACCGATCGACAGTATGGGCCCTAGGTCTCGCCTTAACGATTGCAACAGTACGTCTGCCCAACTAGCTCAAGTAAATGTGCCGTTGCTGCGTCCCCAACGAGTAAGGGTCTCTAACTAATGCTTACTACTGACAAGTTAGTTAATGGTGCTTACAACCAGGCGTGGTTTCAGGTTGTTTTCGAAGGTAGGTCTGACTTTGAGACGGTGATTGGTGATGATGATGAGTTCACGGATGCTTTAGATCATTAATAATAATAATAATAATAATAATAATAATAATAATAATAATAATAATAATAATAATAATAATAATAATAATAATAATTTTTCATGTCTCGCTGAACTTTCTATAAAAACGCAGTTGCGTTCTCGTTCTACAGGTCTTAAAGAGACACCCACCATAACGTCCCGCAAAGGTGCTAGCATTTAACGTACCTAAGGCCAGAAACGCTATTAAAAAACTGTCTAATGCTAACAGAACCTTGCGTTAGGACTGACAGCGATGCCGGGCCTCCCAAAGTGCTCACGGGCGCCATTTGGCCTGAGAGAAGCGCTGACACGCGGATAAACGTAGATTTATTACAAAGATAAAAGCATCGAGGATCAATTAAAACTTCAAAAATTGAAATGCGAAATGCCGTATAACAAACCCAAAGACACAAACATGTTGTGGCCGAAGATAAACAAGAGGAGATGGAATAAGGGAATGAGTCTAACATCAACGATAGCAACGCGCCGGCATGATTGCATACGTTCAAAATGTCAAAGGGCGCGCACCGATGTCATCCGGCTCGGTAGCTTCCTGTGATATTTCATTTGTAGCGTTACCGCTGTCCTTCTGCGAACACACCAAAGAGGTGGCTTCGCGACAAGGTTTTATGAATGGACCTGTTGAAATAACCAGCTCGCTAATCCTGAAGTTGCCACCAATGTCGGCACAGCGTCACCAGACTCGCGAGTCCGAAAGCGTCAATCAAGTTCAAAGGTTAGAAATATGAGAAAATGAAAAGAGCCGTAGGGTATCATGCGCTATTCAACGAAAATATCTGGTTCTTTGATGTTTTAATGATGTATATAAGCCTATAACGCAAAGAATGATCCTTGCGACGGCGAGCGTTTTTGAGCGAATTGGCTACTTGACGCCTCGGTAACCACCGTCTGCTATAATAGGCCCTGACGTCGACAAACACAAGGTGGCCGGTAAAACAATCACGCACTTCGCGTGCACGAGCCCGGATCATGTATGACAATATCTAAGGCTCGTTTTTAAGCGGCACAAACTGCCTTTTGAGTCATTCCGAGTGACACAGACGATCACGGTGAGCGCCGAAGAGAGCACGCAGTAGAAGTTTTCTTGAGATCCGTCGATCTAAAAAAAAAAAATGCCGGAGTTGTTTTTTAATAACCGATATTGCCCGCCCCGAAGAGCTCCAAGACCACTATTCTACCCTCGCAAGCGAGGACAGTCGCGACCTCGGTATCACAGTTCTTTGATTTCGGTGAGCACAACAAGAAAGAATACTTTAATTACAGAAAGGCACAGATGTCGGCCTCAGCACGTAAAATAACCGAGAGAAACTCGCTTCTTTCTCGGCCCTTACTACCCCCCCCCCCCCCCGAGCTTTCTAATACGCAGTAACAAAAGAGGGAGGGGAAAGAAGAGAGAAAGAACCCAAGAGACACAGCAGCGGAGTCACTCGAACCACTGGCATCCAATCTAGCCAAGAACAGACACGCCGACTCCGGTCCAAGAGGAGTCATGTAGTGCGGCGTGGAGGCTGGAGCGTTGGATGCAAGTCGCGGTCGCCGGCGAACTCGGAAGAGTCTTGCGGTTCCCGCGGGTTCTCGGGGATATATAGCATACGGCGTTTCTCTCCATCACCGTCGACTTCTATTCATTCTGTTTCGTTTCTCATTTTGTTCCATCTATAAGGCGCGCTCATCCGAGACGCCCAATAGAAATGGGGAAGGGGGTGGGGGGGGGGAGGTTGTAGCAGAATCAGAGCTATAAAGCAAGGAATTTCTGTCCCTCCCATGGTTTGGCGCGAGTAGTCGTATAGCAGCCGAGACGGGATGATTGGAAGTGGAGATACCGAAAGCCTCCCGCGCGCCTGATACACACAACACCCAAGTCGCCGGCGCCGGCGCTACGACCCACGGGGTTATAGCCCCATTGCAAAAACAGTCCGGCCGGCCCGCAATCTGGAGAGGGCCTGATCTCATATATAAGTATATATACCGCGCTGCGCTGTGTACGCGATGGCTGCCCTCCCATACACTGGCCGACGTTATATGTCTGGACCCTACACAATCTTCGCTGGGAGGATGTGTATTGAATGCACGTCACTGGAGCGGACGGCGCCGGTTTGCACATACGCAGAATAACTCTTTTCTTTTTTTGGAGCGACCCGCCGCGGTTCCTCCCTCGTAAGGGGGTTTCGGAGTCGCTCCTCAGGACCTCGATAGAGTTCACTGCCTGCCTGCGTGAGGATAGCAAAGCTTGAATATACGTAAACGCGGTTGGTGATTGGCTATAGCTTTTATGCGGGGAGGTTCAGACAAATTCATCATTGAGCACTACACGACTCGACAAGTGGTGAAAGTATTGCGCGTATCACGTGTATTAGGTATTGCGCTTGCTCGTACTTCCCCTTCTTATTGTACGCACACGTTAAAAATATCGGAAGCAGTTGTCCTTTATTCACGGTCTGCCACGGTTTTAGCCACGTTGGAATGCATTCGCGTCAGTGAAAGGATCACCCTAGCCCGTTGGCTAGGGTGATGGGATGAAGATTGTTTCTGAGCAGCGCATAATTATTAGACTCTCAATGCTCCGTAGCATGCCGTGGTAGCGTAGAGATGTAAAACTTTGCGAAATTTTGAGGGGTGTAAAAAAAACCCTGATTTCTTTCATGTTTCTTTTCCGAAAAGTAAGAAAAATTATAAGAAAGACGATTGCGCACAGAGCTAAGAAGAACCCGACACATTTATTTCTCCAACACTGAAAAAAATAATATAATTGTTACATTATTGCATCACAAGATTCGGAGCAGGGCTTCCGCGTTCGAAATCCAGGCACGATTTCACGTCAAGGCACTGACTTCAGGTCAAAGCGTCGACACCGACATTTGTATCAATCTGCGTCAGATTCATTTCCGCTTGACGCGTCAACACATCGCTGTGCAGCCGAAGAAGCCTTTCGGAAATCGAGGTTCCAGTGCACGTACACAAGTTTTTTGCACTCGATCCCCTGCGAGCCTGTTGCGTAGCTTGTGTTATATTAAAATGCCTCCATCACAAGCCATCGCAGCAGAGGGCGACGAGGGTACTGTTGCGGTTTTTGAGGGCGACAGAATTGGACAAGCGGCTGTAGCCTGAACAGATGTTGATAGTGCTGCAAGTGCTACTGTGCTGTGCGGTGACAGTGTGCGGCGACAGTGACCAACTGTGATTGTGTCTGCGCTCCTTTCTTTCTTTATCACTACTTTCTTAACACTTCCCCCTCCCCTCTTTCCCCAGCGTAGGGTAGCAAACCGGATCTTCCCCTCTGGTTAACCTCCCTGCCTTTCCCTTTCCCGATTCCTCTCCCTCCCTCCATTTCTCTCTCTCTCTCTCTCTCTCTCTCTCTCTCGGTGTGCACGTTTCCAAACTCGGACCTGTCTCTCTCACGTGCCGCAGAAGAAGGGGGAATCTGCAGCATGCCCGACAGTCGAGGTGGGGTCAAGGGTTGGTTGAAGTAAAGACCTCACCACGAGGTGCTTCGCAGACACCCAAACTGCGTCTTTGGACCAAACTTTTTACACACGTCGAAAGGGAAGTCGCATGGCAACATAACAATTCTGCGGGGAAGCTCTGTGTCTTTCTTTTTTTTTCAATTTCATGCTGGTTGAAAATAACGAAAGAAAAAGAAAGCCCCCGTTTTTCTTTCTGAAATTTGTTGTTTTTTTAACCGCTTACACTTCTAGGGTAGCGTAAGGTAGAGCAGATCATTTCGGAACCATGACACATACCCACTTTAGGGGTCTCTAGAATAGAAGAAATGTACGAAATTCGAGTGTTGTGAGAAATAACAGCAACAAACACAAATTGAATATAGACAGACAAATGTCGAAAGGAAGAAAAGCACCAAATAAAAATAAAGGAATAAAACAAACAAATAAGCAAGCAAATAAAATGCAGCGAACTTGGCAATCAAATCGCATGGAACCTAAACGGAAGTTCTGCGTGGCTGAGCAAACATTACAGTTACTGCGCCCAAGGAACCTTTTTATAGCTTTCGCCCAGTCTATTTCTTCCTTGTTTTTTTCACCACCTCGTGCAGTTCCTTGCCTTCTGAGTATCTTGCTCTTTATCAGCAAAACAAAAACAAAAAAGGCTCAGCACTGCTGGGTCCCATCGACTAGCTTTAAATATAGGCAACAAAGTTCGACTATGTTTGATTCGCTATTATCCTAAAGCAACAAGGTGGATGCGAACAGTCAGTTTCGCAATTTTCCCCCTTCTTTTTTTTCTTTAGCTATGCATGTGTTCGAGTCCTTGAAATCTGAAAGCGCAAGTTGGAACCAGCTAGCGCAATACAAGGGTGATTTGGAGGTTGCTGGAAGAGGCTTTCGACTTGGCAGTGGACATAAAAATAGGCTGATGATGATGACATTCGAATTCACTCGTTGTGTCCTGCTAATGCTGATCAGACTGGCAAGATATGGCAGCACCTCTCTCCTTTCCACCAACGTTTAGAGAGTCGTGTCACTTTTGTGTTCGCGATATGAAACCCTTGATCACTCCCCAGTTACAACCCTTATTTTGTTGACCAAGGAGCGTCTTTGCGTGCTACCCTAGAGGAACACGAGTACTAGAGGTACACAGAGGAACAAGTCATTGGAACCTTGTACTCGACCACTATAAGGTCAGACAGTTCGTAGAGAAAACACGACTGGGCTGTAGGACCCCCTTTAATTGCGCTGCAGCTCCGTGCGCCAGCGTAAACTCTTATGACTTACCCGATGTCGCCCTCCCGGTGTAGTTGCTTGAGTAACAACTTAAATACAACACACAGCACAAAATAACACGCTACACGGACAAGCGTTGAATGCAAACTACTGTGTCTTATTGCGTACGGTAGCACATTTACAGTCTGCAAGAAACCAAAGAAGAAAAAAGTGTGAGCGAAGTAAAAAAAAAAGAAAGAAAATTTCACCATCACCCGCATGCATGCGCGAAATCACTCCCCCCCCCCCCCCCCTCGAGAAGTTAAACATCAATTCCTTGTCCGCAATAGCGATCGATTATTTGCAATACACCACACCAGTCGACGCTTATCCTCATTGCGTGTTAGTTTGTCCTGTGTCCTGCATTTGCGCTGTTGCGCATGCACGACACAAAAGTAAACTAATTAACCTAATCGGTCAGCCAAGACCAGCGCTTCGCAGTGTAGACTAGCAAATAACGTTCAACTGCATGGTTAACATCTCTGCCTTTTCCTACTATGTGTCTCGCGTTTTCAAAGGTTTAATTGCCCGCAGCATTACGTTCGTACATTTGTGCGCGCCGACGACACCCGACGTGGCAAATTTGTATTACCGCAGAGCGCTTACAGGAGCGTGAGGAAGACATCCGCTCCGAGAGCACTGCCTGCAGAGTCGGCACTTCCATTTTCCGTAGAAAATGAAATAAAAAAATATATAAACGAGAAAAGTCGTCAGAAAGGCCGTAACCAAGGCTGGAGATGAGGCGAGAAACACATAAAAAAGTGGCGTCGCCTTTCGTAGAAAGGCGACACTACCGTAGAGGGGAAACCCGCAGGGACGGACCGGTTCATCAATGAGCATCGCGCGCCGTACCTCTACACGACAAACTAATACACGCAGGGCGCGCACACAAACACGCGACGAAAAAACAAACGTGGAGCTGAAAAAAAATACGCACGCAGAAGCTGTACAGCAAAGCAGCGTGGAGGCCTCCGAACAGAAACAGCGTCATCGGCTTGTTCGAAGAAAGAAAAAAGAAGTAAACGAAGATCAAGACGTGGAAGAAGAGTCTAGCGACGAGGCGTAGGAATCAATAGCCATCTCAATCCCGCAGCCACGCGGGGGGGTGGGGCGTTCGTCCATCGCTGGCCTCTCGACACCCTTTCTTCCTTTCCCCCTCGGCGGCCTGCGTGAAGACTCGGCGCCCCAAACGACATCCAGAGTCTCCCGGAGCTCCTCGATGAAAAATCTCGCCCCCCCCCCCCCCCCGCCTCCCTTTCTCAGTGCCGACCCACCCAATCTTTGCTGGCTGTCGTCCCGTTCGCATGGATGCTGCGGCCGCGCGCCTCTTTCGGCAAGGTCTGTATATACGAGTTGCCTCCTACACGGATTGTTATTTCGTTGGACAGCGACGCTCCGATGAGTCGACGACGTGGGCGCGGACGGGCAGCAGCCCTTCCTGGAGACGCAGTTCCGAGAAGTCGCGTCTCGCGGGACGAGCGACATCGAGACGCTAGGAGGACTTGAGCTTCGCGGAAAGCATATGTGACTCGGCACTCAACAGTAGTTTATGTTTTTGTAAATGGAGCGAGCGTCGCAACTGGTCACATATTTTTTAAAGGGGTAGGCGAACATTTGAAGTTACGAATACGAATCCAATACTACGCACTCAACAATTCGTATTCGTGTTCGCTAAGAAACTATTTTCAGTATTTTCGAATATTCAAATATTACTAACAACCTAACCAAGTATTTCGTAACAAACGACTGTTAGAAGTATGGTTACCGTTCTGCCGTGTGTTACGCAAAGAACCCGAGAACTACCAGAGGTGAAACAGTTACAGAAGATTTCTAAGAAACGCCGAAACAAAATGGGTAAATGCAAGCTTTGTTCTCGGTTTTGCGATGGCAGGACACAGAAAATTTGTGATTTTTGCCACTAGTCTGTCGTTAAGTGTTTTTGGCAGCTTATATAATTATGTAGTAGTCAACAACCTGTAATTTTTCCCTCCTAACGGACTCTTTTACATTTGTACGGATATGTGTACGGCACCACATATCCTTCACATTCTTTTTCCACACCTTCTGATCGTTTGCCAACACGGGGCTGAAAGAGCGTGCTCAGAGTCACGAAGGCCCCATAGGAGAGGAGGTGCACTTGAAAGCATGCTCAAACGCTGAACGAAGTTACGACGACGCTTAAACATTTTACAGACGACGCACTCTCGCTGCCTGAACTCGTTGTCCTCAAGCGTCATTACGCGTACAGCGTGACGTTGCGTAGAGGCCGCGCGTGCACCGGTGTTCGAACTCTCTCTCGTAACTTTGTCCCGGTGAGCGACGTGGCTTTCCTATAATTCCCGAACGAGAGGCTACAAAACGCCGAACCGATGCATCTTTCCCTTCGCTCTCTCCCGTTTACGAGCGACCCGAATTCACCTTTCTGTCGTTCTAGACTCTCTCACCCAGCCTATTTTCCTCCCACATTTCAAACAAGGCGGCTCGATGCTCAGAAAACACAAGAACGAAAGAGACACACACAGGGACGCCGAAGCGGGAGAGCTCACCGATCACAAATGACTTTCGCCGGGATCGGCCCGCCCCGTCTTCAAATCCTTTCTGTTCTGCCATTACGGGATCAATACCAAGACCGAGGCATAGTAACACGGTGATTTAGCCATGGCACGATCCTCTCCAGCCACCCGCATCGCGGAGTTAGAACCCCCCCATCTCTCCGACCTTCCTGGCCTTTCGTATACCCAACTATCGCCCTCTTCCTTTTCGCTGCACCACCAGATATGAAGGCGCCCCATCGTAGCGCCGTCAGCGGACGCGGCATAAATCGCTTCCGTCCGGCCCTCCCTGAAACAAAATGGCAGGGCGGGGTGCGGCCGCAGGAAGCGGTCTTAAAAGCTAAGCACGCAAGGGCTTCACGTCCTCGAACTAATCAAGAGCGGTGAAATACGTTGTCTATAGTCAGAGACAAGCAAACGTATATTATGTTTCGACGAGTTCAGTGAGACTGTTCTGCAAATAGCGTGCGAAGCGAGGTGCCGCTCTGTCCCCGTTTCGGTATCGAAACCGAAACCTCGAGGTCAGTTGTACGGAAAAGAAAAAAAAGAAAAAGAGCGAATGATCTGAGAGCTTCTATAGATAAAACATACTCGTGGCTGCGGCAGGGTAGAGTTGGTGAATCAGATGCGACGCAAGATCACAAGCTCTGCGCGAGGTAAAAGCGAGACCATTAGGCGAGGCCTCGGAAATGAACGGCGCTCCACCGGAAAACGAGCGAGAGCTAAGAAAGAGCAAGCGCTCGAAGAAAAAGCAAGTCGTTTCACCGAGGCAGCCTATTTGGCCTAACAAGCTCCGAACTCGAAAGGGCGTTGAACGACCGTTAAGAGGCGACTCAAAAAAGAAAAAAAGGAAAGCAAGCATAATCGTAAGCCGCTAAACGTGTAGAACATTAAAGAAGCAGGATTGGATGAAAGGGGAGCTGCTAAGAGCGTTCGTTACTAAGCAAATATTAAGAAATAAAGGACACAATAGCAAACTGTTAACCAGGAACGCTGTGACGAAGCGCCGGACATCGACACGGTGTGAAAAAAAAAAACCAGCGAAAGCTAAGGAAGTGCATCGGGAAAGGAAAGCTAAGGAAGGGGAAGGAAGTGCTCGGAAAATAAAATGAAATGAATGGTCCCCGGCGCCTGCGGGACGGCGGCCAACTTTCGCGCTGATGAAGACCGACCGGAAACGGTTCCCTCCCTCCTCTCCCCTCGCTCCCCTAAACCTCCCGAACTGCGGCACCCTTTCGGCTCCCTTCCCCACTTTTCCCCAGAAACCACTTTCCCCATTTCCTCTCATCTCGATGTGCCGTCGTTCGCTCCCCATTGCTTTCGCGTCTCCCCATTCGTTCCCCATTTCGTTCAGTCTCTCTCCCCTTTCTGCCATTTCCTTTCGGGGTTCCGAGCCGGGCGACTAGCGCGATGCCGAACGAGCTCGCGTAAAGAGCAGTCAGCGCACACGCCGTCGTAGCGGCGTCGGCGACCCTTCTCCCCACTGCTCGACCACCGACAAAAAAAAGGAGCAGATAATGCCGGCCCCTATGTCTTGCTCTAACCACCGACGCCACCATCTCACCGTCGTCCGTGCGGCACCGCTAGAGACAGCATTTGCGGCTTTCCAATGGAAAAAAAGAAAGAAAACATAGTGGAAAGCAGTAAGACGGAATTGAGAGCGGAGGAAAAAAATATGCAGTCGCCGAGTTCCCTCTCGAGGTGTTCCCCTCTCCCCAACTCCCTCGGCGCGTTTCCCTAAAGAAAGTAAAAGGGAAGTTACTCCCCACATCCTTGAAAAAAAAGTAAAGGAGAGCTCCGAATGCGTGCCGAAGGCCGAGCGGGGCTTATCAGAAGGAGCGTGGCCTTTTTTCTCTTCCCTGCGTGAAGCCGCCACGCCGGCATCGCTCCTGCTCGAAATGGTCGCTGTCGGAGTTGTTCAACTACACTTTTTTCCCTATCTGCCAGCTTTCCTCCACTTCTTTGCTGAGGACCCCTCCCAGCGATTTCCTTTCACTTCTTCCCTCTTTTCGTTTTCGACTCAACAAACCACGATCGTGGTTTTCCGCAAGCGTCCCGGCGCGTGAAGTTTAGTTGTTTCATATGTCGAAGCTCCACGTTGTTCTCAGTCTCTTGGTCGCGTTAGGGGCGACCTCCGGCTGTTGACCGTACATCCCTGATATTTCGCCTCCCTTAACCACAACCCACCGCGGTGGCTTTAGGGGCTATCGCGTACTGTTCCTGGGCAGGAGGTAGCAGGTTCGACTCCCGGCTACATTCCAATAAAGGCGGAATGGAAAAAAAGAAACGTTCGTTTACTGCGCTTTCGGTAAGAACCCCATGTACCAAAATTAAGACGAAGCCTTGCACTATGCACGTTAAACGTATTCACTGAAACAATTAGTTGAAATCTTTAATCAAAAAATTGTTTTTACATAATTGCAGTAAATAGTTTTGTGCACCCCTATTCCCGGTCTTTCTCGCGCCAAAGAATGTGGGAGAGAAGCAGTTAGTTTTCAGTTTTGTCGCTGATCAACATTTTTTAAGCCTCTTTCTGTTCCCATCATTCGAGCTTCACCTGGGGCGTCACTTCGATCCAAGGCTTTGCTGCCCGCAGATGCATAGTGCGAGCCACATTGCTGCCTTCGTGGTTATTTCCTTATTCCCTTATCTACGTAATCGTCGCTGTAATTATCTACGTAATTGTCGTTGTAGTCATTGTCGCAGGCACGGCTGTCATGTATTCAATCATATACATACGAAGGTTGCTTTCTTATATTAAATATATTTAGCGCTCTTTCTTTATTAACCCTTAGTGCCTATATGCTAACGGTTTCTAAACATGAAGAAGCGGTGTTCTTTATTTTCCTCAGCGCCAGTCTACGAAGTAGATATTTTCCAGTCACTATCTTAAATGTGATTGAAATCAACTTATTTCATGCGGCAGAGATCTGTTCGCCAGTACTGTCCACTACTTCGACCCAAGAAGCATGTAACCATTACGCCAGAGACCGGGCGCTATTCAGCGACGTTCGCCCCATCGGTCAGCGCCTTTTCCGATTCCATCGAGACATAATCGCTCTCATACGTTGCGAGTGCGCCCAGCGTCAAGGAAAAAGTTACTTTCCCATCTCGCTGTTTCCGTCCGTTCAGTTCCGCACTCGTCTTGAGCTTCACGGCGCGGAGCGCGATCTCTTCGCTCCGAAAGAGAGCTTCCGCACATAACAACAACACCCCGAGGAGAAGCCATTCTCTCGAAGACCAACGGGCCCCTGAGGGACATCCAGTCGTTCCGCGTTTAGCAGCCGATCCGCATCGTCCCGAGTAGAGAGAAAGAAAAAAAAATAAAGAAACACGCTCGGATCAATCACCTCCAACTCTCTCCCCTCTCTCCTTCTCGCCTTAACGTGCTTTGCCCACGGTCAGGTCTTTTTCTCACGCCAACGGCCCTTTATTATACAAAGTCGAGAGACCCGAAAGAAAGAAAGAACGAAAGGAAGAAGAGGACGCAGAAAGGGAAAGACACCGCCGTAGCCAGGGGCGAAACAAGGAGGCGTGTTCATGTTCGTTCCTATCGGCCAGTCGATTAGTTTGTTCAGTGGTGCGCTAAATTCCGGCGACGTTTTCTTATGCCATTAGAGAAATGAACGATCCTCCCCGCACGCATTACTAAGGCTTCCTCGGCGTTGCGAGGCCGCGGGTGTAACAACATTTCGACGAGCGACGTCCAATCGCGTCTATGTACGTTATTATACGAGAAGCGAAAGGCGACGGAGCGTCTTGAGAACAAATACGCGTGTCCTGCTACGAACGCTCGACCTATTTTCGCGCTCGTGGCTCGCGAGGGAGAATCGAAAGTGATGTTCAATCGCGAAGATGGCCGGTCCGAGGTGTAATGGAGCTGTCTGGCGCCTTTCAAGTTGCGCGTATACAAGAAACAAATAACGCACGAATAAATAGAGCGAAAACGAAACTATACCCACGGGAGTTATGCCGGCGAAGTCGTACCAGCAAATGTTTGTTTTTTCCCCTTTAGGTGAAGGAACTGACTCGGCGCAACGCTTCTACGAAACATCAAGCTCTCATTTCGTCAGAAAGCTCTTTATCGAAGTCGCCAGGGAACATATCGTTACGCTACGAATGGCAGTCAAGAAACAAAAAAGTTGTACGGAAGCCACCAACGATTATTATCAATGTAGGCGGATAGCCGAACGTTTCTTAAGAACTACAGTGTGCTCTAAGACATATCTTTGTTCCACTGAGAATGCCTCGGCAGCGTTTGTTGTTTCACTGCGTGATCCCGCAGATAGAAGAGCCGTTAAGCCGCACATTTATCGCGTTAGTGTGGGTGACTATACATGTAAGCCGATCAGTAATGCGAGTGTTGTCCCAAGAGGCGCGAACGCCGGCGTGTGAAGCGACTGCCATTCTCACCTTGCGCCGCCGGAACCCTCTCCCACAGACGGCACCGGGGAGAGGGCGGTCAGAGCAGAGGTGGGCTGTCGTTACCGAGCTAGGAATTAAGATACGCCAAGAACGCACAAGGGAACGTTGCCTTTTATACCAGTAAAGTCAAGGTACAAAAAAAGCATTCATCGACGATTGGGATACTACGCAATGCTAAATTTGAGCGTAGATCTATACGTGTTTTCATTTCGCTATGTATTGGCTGCCGCACACAATGTGTCTCGTGCGGCACGTTGAAAACGGAGCCTTGTGCGGCGCGAGTGCGGTGCTAATCGGGAGATCTCGAACGGGTGACGCGGGTGACGCGTGGGCACGATTCACAGCAGCCGCGGCAGACAGACCTCCGCTCACGCAGCGCTTTGTTTCCATATATGGCATCAGTGGACGCGCTCGCCGCATGCCTTATCGATGACGTCATCGTCGAACCGACGACGACGCGCTACTCTGGCGCCATCTGCAGTCGTCGCCGCGGAGCCCGTCTTGCGCTGCACTACGCTTTCTTTCTCACGCTTTTGCCATACCCTCCTCCTCGCGCTCTCTTTGCTGTCGCCGTCTTTCATCCCCCGCTGCGCTTCGGTTTCGCCCTTTCATCCTTCGCTGTGCTCGTTCGCTCAGGTACGCCGAGGGACGCCGACGCTCGATGCAGGAACGGGCGCCTAAGAGCCGAGCTCTAAAATATTCAACGATTCGGTTATTCTTAACCAAAATATTTATGGCTTATGACAAGGAGTAGCAAGATGTTGAAAAGAAGGAAGAGCGTCGTAGCGTCAGCCACTACCAAAAAATTTAAACAGAGACAGTCGTACCTTGTCTACGTTATAATTAAAAAGCCAGTCTAAACATACATGTGAGACGAGGTCAGCACGCGCTTATTGTTCCCGTTTGCGGTAAGACACTTCTGCGTAGATAACTAACAGCCATTTGTCAAGTGTACGGAGGCACGCAGATAAGGGAGCCGGTTACCACGCCACTGGTTAGTTATGCCTCGTTTACGTGTTCCTTCAAGAGCTCCGCTATCGTAGGCATTCAAGCGGGCTCTAACATCTTGTCAACGACAGCGCGTGTGTTTTAACTGGGGCGGCTCTTTCAAGAAACGCCGGCCGCGCGTCTGCATCGTTCCGGCCATTCGCAGTTTAGGCGTAGCACACGCGTAAGAGGCAACTACATCATGCGAGCTGATAAGCCGTAAAGCAGACCGGTACGTCGAAGCGGATAATCTCTTTGGGGATACCATAGACGCCACAAAGCTGGACCGTTTTTCATCACAACATTCTCCTCGATAACACACTTCCATCGTCATGCCGAGCACGGGCGTTCCGCTAACAAGCACTTCGCCGTCATAGTTAAACAGGGCTGCACGGGTTTCACCGTGACACTCGCACAAGCGTGAGAGGCATGCAAAAGAGCGGCGAACGAGAGAAAGTGAGACGGCAACGAAGTGTTCTCTTCACTGCATGGCTCCAGAGCTCGGCGGGCGAGCCCAACCCCGTTTGCTCAGGGGGCGCACCCTATATACATTCGAGGAAAAGGAGAAGCGGAGAAGCGAAGCGCGCGCGCGCGGGATTTGCCTCGTTAACCCGACGCTGCGGTGCGTGGAGAGCCGACTCAGACAGCGTAGCGCTCGCCGTCAGTGCGCGTAGCGAGGGCTCAGAATACGGGGATGCTCGATGAAGACAGTGAGAGTGCGGACGACGCAGTGAAAAGGAGGAGGAGGGGTTTTCTGTTCATTGTAGCGGGCCACGAAGGAAAACGTCGAGACATGGAATACACGTACTCGCGTCCTTCGAGCGTGCGCTCTTCATCTTCCCTTCGCGTTGTTTTACGTGATTCAATTTTTGGAGAAACCCACGAAGCGTAGATAATAAGGCTCCCCAACAATGATACGCTGCCTGGCCCCCCCGCGCGCACGGTCGCGTACATCTTTCCCGGGAGCGCCAGGCGCTTCCGAGAATATAAAAGAGTGTGCGCTCGCCGAGAAGAAAGCGGATGAGAAACGGACTCATTGCCCGTAAAGAAAAGAGGGGGGCCGGTTATGGTGCGGAGGCTTTGCTTCAAACTTTCTCTGCGGTCGTTATTCGGAACAATTACGCATCTCCCTCCTCCCTGTCAAGACGCTTCCGTGATCCGTCGTCCCAAGTGAGGCGCACGAGAGTTGTGCTGCGGGAAAAAATTAAACGCTACGAGAGGCTCTCTACAGAAAGCTCGTGGTAGCAAAATAAAGAACGATCTGAATCGCCGTGTGTGCGGCGCAAGAAAAAAAAAATTCAAAGGCACTCACGGGCTAGCTCGCGTAAACTTGAACATGTGGAAGCATTCCGTCAGAAACAAGCGATCTAAGGTTAGCAGTAGCTGAAGATTATGTATGTCGTTTACTGACAAAATAAATAACCAACCAACCAACTGTAAGTTAACTAAAGAGGTAAGTAATGGCAATGTAAGCGTCCTTCAAAGGCGAAGCTTCAGTGCATATTTGGGCTCGGAAAAAGAAATAACCGGACCTTACATTTGCAAACAAGCCGTTCACTATGCGAAACAAATTTAACGGCAAAGCTATTCCACTACTCATACATAAATATGAACGCAGCTCAACGATTACAGAAGTGTTCAACAAGAATATTCCGTTCGCCAATACATGTAGCAGACATGGTGTACATCCATTTACAGCAGATTCCGTAGTTCGTGATAAGCGGTAACAGTTCAGCAACGGCACGCTGAAGTACGCACTACCACACGACTGCACGAAACAGGTTCTCCGAGGTCAACGAACTCTGCGAATGTCAATGACCACAGCCAGCGCGTTAGCCCAGCAGTGAATGAGCTTCTGCTGCAAGTACCTCGTCAACTACGCAGATCCCGAAACTGCCAGATGCGTGTATCTATACAACAACAACAACAACAACAACAACAACAACAACAACAACAACAACAACAACAACAACAAAAAGAGACGAGCTTTTGCTCGATGCATTTAGAACGCGAGATGCGATCGTTTTTTCGCGTGCCAGCGAGCGTGTCCCGTGTCCTGCAGTATACGAGATAAGGACAGGATTGAAAATGAGAGCAGCGCCGACGACGAAAACAAGAACCCGAAACGCGAGTCTCGCGAATTAATGGCTACTGTCAGGTCCTCGCAAGCAGACGTCGTCTTCTGATTCGTTCGAGAATAGCGTGCAGCATGACAGTGTTAGCGGAACCCGAGCTCAGCCACTCGGGAGCGTTACGCACGCAGCGTCTCGCTTACCGCCTACTTCGTTATTAGGACGCAAGAACACTGGTTCTTGGATATTACAAGTAAAGCAACATACTGACGAGTTAAGCCTTTACATTAATTGGAAACTGATCGTCAGCATGAAAACGCATTAAATTGTAACGGGGTTATCTTCTAACGCTTAACGCTTCTAACGCTTACAAAACTTATCCTGCACTGCCAAAGTATTATACGCAAGGCACCAAACGTATTTCTTACGTTTAGGTGAACGCTTGTGAGACTGTGTGCCTTTACGAAACCTTACACTGTAATAAAGATCACGCTAACTTCCAAGTAAAAGGTAAGTCTGCGTACGTCTACTGCATGTTACTTTCATACTGGCCGTGTCATATAACTTCTCATTACAAGCGCAGAAAAACGTCAAAATGTGCGCATTTAGTACACGTTACCGCGCTATGGGCGTAAAGGAGCCTTTGCAAGAACTGCATTGCAGCTTTCCTACAATGCCCGGTCTTCAAGATATGGCACTCACAGTGCCGTTCATCTGGCGCATGTGCGGGCTGCCACTGCAACATTCTTCGCGCTATGAAATGAGTGAATGAGAAATAAAGATTGAATGCATATTTGTAGTGGACGGAATTATTTGGCGCCAAGTAGGCGACGCGTGTTTGACATGTGATAGTCTTATTATTCTTCAAACGCTTCGCAATAACGAATGCCACATTTCAACAGTGAGCGCTACGCAACGATACCAAGTTTACAGTTTCGACAAGAGTCTGTTGGGGTTGACTGTGAGGCATCTCCGGCTGAGCTTCAACGCATTTTAAGGAGCAACAGAGAACGGCTCCCTCCACATGCGCGAGCCAAAACAGATCAGCTATAAAGTCAGCTAAAGGGAAGTAATTTCACGGGTCCTAGGTTTCGCAGACCAGCTAAGTGTAGCAGCGAGCTGCAACAGAATGTAATCCACGGTGTGTCTGGTGAAGCAGGCGCCTTGAATGACGAAAAAAATTCGTACCGGCTCAGGAATCGAACCCTCTCGCCTAGCGTTACAAAGGGACAGCCGCTCTAAGCAACTGAGTTAACCACCGTGAGCCGAATCATTTGACAACTTGAACTCTGCGATGAGCGAAAGAATGTGCTAGCGAAATCAGTGCTACTCTGCAAACTATAGTAGAGGAGGTTCATAAAGGAAAACTGTAGAGGAATGACCTACGAAGGAAAGTAACACAGTTTCTAAAAAAAAAAGTAACGTGTGTGAGACTCAAAAATTTGTAGAAAGGCCCGCGCAGAGCTGTCGATTGTGGGCTATCAGCTACTGACTGCGTCATAGAATACCGGGTATCGACTGTCTAGTGTAGGCTTAGGGCTTCTGACTATGGAGTGCCGCAACTCGACTATCGACAATCGGCTGATGGAAGACTACTGAATCCCTGCTATCAAGTGTCGACTATCGGTCATCGACCGCAGGAATTTACTACCGGCTATCTGTTACCGCCGCCCATCGACTGTCCCCCGTCGAATGACAGATATCGAATACCGATCGAGTACGCAGGTGCGCCTCCACCACGGAGTCGAGACGCCTCTAAACCAGCCACGGGGTCAGCGCGTGCCATCCTCTAGATGTCGTAGAGCGTCAACAAGCTTTCTGGAATTCGTTCCCGCGAATGTGACGCTGACCACCGCTTCTACACCGCTGCACGCTTCTCGTGAAGCAAGAACGACGCGTGCCGTTTCATCGATTAGGTAACGTATTTTCATCTCCGCCGGGATATACGTTCGCCACCGGTCGAACCCCACGGTACCGACGCGAGGCATCCCGTGGTTCGGTGGAGACAAACCGCCGACACGGTAGCATAGCAGCGGGCTCTATCGCCGAATCCGAACGCGGAAGCCGGAATGGACGAAACGATGAAAAAGATAACACGGCAGAGAGAGAGAGAGAGAGAGATTGAGAGGGAAATAGAAAAGGGAAAACGAATCGGCGGAAGTAAACAAGAGAAGGTCGATAATCGATAGTCTATCTCCCAGGCTGCCGTTCCCGTCGTCGCAACCACGTACCCAGCGATCGTACCTTGTTCCCAGTTTGTGCTCTGGCACAAACAGCGCCACATAGCGCACGCCAACACGTACTCTCGTCATAACGGCGGTGTATCGTGAGACGTGAGGTCAATCACCCCAGACATGACAGGGTTGCTTGAGACGGTGTCTTGTCTTTACGGTAGAAGCAGAATAATTGTAAAGAAAGTAAAGGGTTAAAGAACGCAAAAAAAATCGACGATTACGGTACTCTCTAAAGCGAAATTTGAGCGCGCGCAGCTGTATACGTGTTTTCATTTCGCGATATACTCTTTGCGCGGACAATTTTTCTCGTGCGGCACGATGTGCGGCGTCACTGCCTCGCTAATCGAGAGATCGCGAGAGGCGGCGCGTGGGTTACGCGTGGCCACAATTTAGAGCAGCCTCCGGAGACAGACCTCCGCTCACGCAGCGCTTTGTTTCCGTGCAGACGGCGCGCGCTACTGTGGCGCCATCTCGTAGCCATCGTCGCCGCAATGCCGCCTGGGAGGCATTACTGGAGACTCTAACATTACACTTTCCTTCTCGCGCTTTTGCCGTACCCTCCTCCTCCGCTTTCCGCCTCATGGTACTGCTGCATCCCCCTCCCCCGCTTTCCTCCTCGCACTCTCTTCGCTATCGCCGTCTTTCATCTGTCGATGCGCTCCGCGTTCGCTTTCATCCTTCGCTGTGCTCGTTCGCTCGGTGACGAAAGACAACGCCGACGCTCGCCGCAGGAACGGGCACTTAACGAGCTGCGCTCTAGAAAAGGGAGACCAAATGCATTTGGAAACGCCCTTCGTTAAACCGCATAATTTGACACTACTGTATCTACTTTTCAAGCAGCAATAGCGGCATCATATCATATCATATCCTTGGTTATAGCACCGGTCTTGTGTTGATTCCGAGCTCGATAAGTGGCGCATATAACTTTCTTTGCCTTGTTTTGGCTGGTTGCCCTACAATCTTCGACAAAAGCGATTTGGGGATGAGAGTCCACCAGATTGGTGGAATACCGCGGACGGAAAGGGATTAGCGATACAGTGAGAGAATTTGTATCGAGACCCGGTAAACGCCGTATGAAATAGCTGCGTGGCCGATGAAAAGTCGGGGACACGATATCAGAAACAGCGTACTGCTCTCATGTCACAAGTTCCAGTGATGGGTGGCTGGCAATTACTTCGACATCTAACCGTGCCGGTTTGAAAACAGCGATGGGGCTAATGCTACCTAAAACAGAACAAAAAAATATCAAACGCGGCGCTTCACGGCAAGTTTTTATAAGTGGGCGTCACAAGGAGCTATGTGGCCAGCATCATGGTTGCCAATGTTCAGCTGTAACAATTCTGACAGGTGAGCCCTGAGACGCCCGCACGCTCTTTCTGAGTCCGAAAGTGACACTTCTTTATCTCTAATTGACTGCAGTGAACAAGGAACATCCACTTTCGGGCGTTTGCGTTCCGACTTGACAGAGAGAGAGACAGTAAACTTCATTTTTCAGAAACTTTGCCCCAAGTTGCATCATCTAGGTAACGGCTTGTGCGTAGTCGGGACAGGGGTCCACCAGCCATTTTTCAAAGACGTGGCCGGCCTACGGGTGGGCGCGAGTTGGCACAGGCTCGCCTGGATGCCCGAGAAAGAAGTGCGTTTTCTCGTGTGTTCAATAAACGGGCTTCTCTCAAGACTGAAAATGAGATAGGCGCCTGTGCGCTTATACTCTACGCTACTTGGGTTACAAATAAGCATTCAGAACAAAGGTTTTAATCGCGGTATAAGTGCCTTTGTCAAAATCATGGCAAACTTAGGCTTCACGTACGCGTGAAATATAGCGTTGAAGCTTCACTCTCAGCAGTAAAAATGCCTCATTTCTAGAGTCTAATCATTCAGTATATAGGTCCAAATATCTCAATTATGATCATCTTGTAATCACGGTTACAATGATTGATTGATTGATTGATTGATTGATTGATTGCGCTACCTCAACGGATTTCCGGCTGCGATGACCGCAGTTCGACGAAGACGAAATGCAATAACACGCGCGTCTACGTACCACACTTAGACGAATGGTCAAAGGTCTGACCGAACACATTCGCGGAACTTTATCGAACATGATTTCGATGTATATATGCCCCGACCGCACTATTACAGATATCCTCACCCCGTTTTTCACGTTTGCCTACAACTGTGCAGCTCAATGCATAACTCGATACAGCGCACTTTTCTCTCGTCCATGGGAGGAGTCCTACTTCAGCGTTCGACACTGCCTTCTTCTCCGCTGCCTCGATGATCGAAATTAACGTCGATCCCCAGAATCAATTTTTTTAATATCCCTACTTTCCCTTTTGCCTCCTGCACTAAATGGACATGGTCTCATGGCGACCAAAGAGCTGAGCGTACACCATCATCATCATCAGCAGCAGCAGCAGCGGCAGCATGGTTACGTCCACTGCAGGGCAAAGGCCTCTCCCCTACTTCACCAACTACCCAGGTCATGTACTAATTGTGGCCATGTTGTCCGTGCAAACTTCTTAATCACATCCGCCCACCTAACTTTCTGCCGCCCTCTGCTACGCTTCCCTTCCCTTGGAATCCATTCCGTAACTCTTGATGACCATCGGTTATCTTTCCTCCTCATTACGTGTCCTGCCGATGCCCATTTCTTTTTCTTAATTTCAACTAAGATGTCATTAACTCGCGTTTGTTCCCTCGCCCAATCTGCTCTTTTCTTACCCCTTAACGTTACACCTATCATTCTTCTTTCCATAGCTCGTTGCTTCGTCCTCAATTTAAGTAGAACCCTTTTCGTAAGCCTCCAGGTTTCTGCCCCGTATGTGAGTACTGGTAAGACACAGCTGTTATAAACTTTTCTCTTGACGGATAAGCGTACAGTCAAAGCCAAATGTTCAAGGGACGCACAATCTGAGACAAGCATTATTATGTCCTGAGCCTGGGGGCACGCAGTTTGGATTTCCGATTTGCTACACTGACTGGCGCACGCGGCCAACATAGTCTTGCTCTATTTTGCTGGCTGCATGCTAAAATTGAACTGCGATTCCGCTTTCTCGCGGCAATCGCATCCCGCAAGCTATTACCGCCAACTGAACTTGCAGGCGGCGCAGAAACAGTCTTCTAAACGCCTATACAAGGAAGTCAAAAATGAAAACCCAAGTCACAAGGCGTTCGCAATCCGCTGTCGTCTCGGCGAAGCAGAAACAAATTGAAGTCCTTATCCTTTTTATCCAATCTAACGACTTACTTCGATCGTTACTGCCACTACTACTTCTCGTCGCACCTCCTTACGGCATTTTCAGTTAGCGACTGGCGCGCCTCGTCTGTGACCAAAAGAGAAACACCGGCTGATCCACGGAAAGCCTCCGCGACCAATCCATCTCCTCGAACATTTTGTTTCGACTCGAAAAGCTGGGACCAAAAAATAAAAATAAAAATAAAGAACAGAGAGAGAAGGCAAGACGTCTTCAGGGACGCCTTCGAGACGTCTGCCTTCCGATCGCAAGCGTTGAGCTCCACCTTACCAGTTGCGTGCAGTACAACGAAAGCTACGGGCCGCGTCATCCAATCAGAAACGAGAACCAGAAGGAGGGCTTCTCCACTGTCCGCCTCTCGTCTCCAACCGCGTAGTTGTAGACTGAACAGAACTTTCACGGAAAGAGCAGTGGCGCGCAGCGAGCGGGTCCATCCTGGCGCCTTCTCGAAACCTGAAACCGGCTCTCGTTACCCGATTGACTGACGCTATCCTTACACGCTACAATGCACGTTGCTGTTGAAACGGAGTGTAGCCACAGTTACAGTCGCGCGTAATAAGGTGGTCACCCCAAGATACCGGTCGCGAACGAAAGAAACGCTAACCCTTTACCTCGAAAAGGGCCGGCCCCGTCGGGGGAGCTTGTTGCGTTTCACGCGCGACCGAGGCTTCGGCTGCAACTTGCCGTAGCTCGGGAACGGGCATTAACGGTGCTCGGGCGAACTCTGCGCAAAGCGGATTGACAGGAAGGGTTGAGAGAGGCCCCGGTCTAATCTCCGAATAATTGGGCGGATCCCGAAAGTGGGTCAAAGGTGAAGCCGGGAAGGATGCGCCAAAATTCCACGCTGTTCGCAACACGCATAAGGACTTGTCTGGTTGGATTCGCGGATTCCACTCCTTCGTTTCGCTTTTTCGTTTTTTGACCTCATCTTCTCGTTTCTAGAGTGACTTACGCTTGACTTAACTGAAACAAGTTGAGAGAAACGTCGTGCTAACGACGTCATTCTAGACATATCAAGGAGTACAGGAAATCTTGGAGGTTAGGGGAGTGATAAAAAATAATAAAAAAAACGTAACTTTGCCGAATTTTAAAATACAGTTAATATAACATAAGCGGGACACACCGTGCATGTCTACGTGACCATCGTCACGTACGCTCAAATCTTACAAGTTCCCGGAAGACGGTTAATTAATTTTCCCTATGTTAATTATTTCGAGTATGCAGTTATTGCCGGCGGGGTTCTTTTTATCCCTGTGTCGCTTACTTCCTCAACGCTTTCCTTCGCTTCATTGCCTATTACCTTCATTCAAGGTTTGTGTGCGACACAGCCCATTCTATTAAGAGTGTGCTTTCGTAAGCAATGTTGATGCGTGAAATGGAGGCAACAAAAAGGTTCCCCTCGGCCGGTGTGCTGCTTTGACGCATCCAGCTAAATCATTATTGAGCATATTAGAAAGTCTTAATCAAATTTTGCTCAAAGCACTGTAGGTATACCGACCACCGGGACAGAAAAATGGCAGCAACACGACTGCAACTGTAAGCCAGTGCTAACGGTTTGTGTGGGACGAGTTTGTGTGTCGATCACCTACAACCATCTGGGCATCATCTTCTAAGCCACGCATAATCATACGCATGTCGCACACGTTTTCAGACTCTCTAAACATTCCAGTCTGACGTACCAAGCGAAGCTGAAATTATCTGGCACATTTTTTTTTTTTTAAATCTCAGGCACTTTCACAGTGCGCTAGCGCTAGGACACAACTCACTGCTAAACCTCGGCGCGCGTGCGGTTGGCGTCAGTTGAATATGAAAACGAACGCGGAAACACTAATGCCGGCATCGTGCTTTACTAAAGCTTGCTTTAACTAAGCATACAACGGTCTCTATAAAGACGGTTTTAAAGCATACGCCGGCGAGTATGCACTGTTTCAGCTAGTATCAATGCAAACAACCAACGTCGCCGCGCCCAAGAGACGCTTCGACCGCAGCTCGCTAACGACCTGCATTCAGCCCAATCGCTGAACCATGAAAGGAGAGCCAAGCTTCTCCGCGCATTCACCTACAACTTGGCTCGCAAAGAATACCAAACTACACGCACTGAAAAGTCGCACAGAAATTGAAGCAGAAAAAAGAGCGAGAAAAAAAAAATGGCTGTGGCTTAGGTAAGGTTAAGCCCAGGATGCGAAGCATACTAGCCTTTATTTTAGTTGTTGAACCACTGTTTAGCCTGGTGAACTGCTGTTGCTTGGCTATATTTGGTTCGGCTAGACGAAGAAACAACTCATGCATTACTTCTTCACCTTCAAGAGTGGAACGCGACAGCGTTCCCGTCGACCCGCCAAGGGGTGTAAGACAATGGGCTACAGGGCAGCGACTACGCGCCCCGCATTGGACGCGGTGAGCGTCGAGCAAAGCAGCGTTAGGCGCGGCAACGAAATGTGCGCCTGAGCAAGAGACGCACGCCTTAGAAACAGCGCGTTTCTAAGGCAACACCGCATTCACTAGAGGCGCTTTTGTACCGCTTTGAAGCGTTGTACTCGTGGCTCAGTGGTAGCGTCTCCGTCCCACACTCCGGAGACCCTGGTTCGATTCCCACCCAGCCCGTCTTCCAAGAGTTGAGCCAAAGCCACTTCTCCTCTGTCGTGACGTCACGGTGTCACGTGATTTCATGGTCACCGCCGCGCCTGAGGAGCTGGGTTGAGCCCTCGTAATATGCTTCGCATAAAAAAAAAACACGAGTGGTGCGCGCGTAGTATTTTCGACCTGAACTGAGGCGTTTCGTATTTTCACTTTTCCAGTCTTTGTGAAGAAGCGCCTGATGGGGCTTTTTCAAGCTCACCGTAACAACCGCACGCGCAGAGGTGCTTCTAGCTCACCTCAACAGTTGAAGCAGCTGAGGAGATGAAGGAACGGCTGCGACAGAGAAAAGCCTTTCGCTCTCAGCCTTGGCAAACATCTTTTGACACGTGCTCCGGCCCGAAGCAACGAGGCGAGCCGCGCAGGAACGCACTTTCAAAGCAGCGCGAGTGTACAAAATATAAAGATCAGAAAAAAAAAGGAAGCGAAAAAAATTAAGTAAGAGATTTGGAAATCTTCTCTTTCATCGCCACTAGTATACATGGAGCTTAGGCATAATTATCCTGCGGAGCAAGTGCGCCGACCAAATTGCGAGCCTACGCGGTGAATACACTTGTAGTAACAGCGCGCGCGAAAGAAAGGGCCGCTTCGTGAACTTTTGAAGGGTGCAAAAAGAGAACGAGAGAGAATCAACTTTTGTACTGAGCCCTTAGTGACGGTTGGTGTCTCCCATCGCTCGGTGGGGTTGGGGCTGGGGAGGGTGGGGGGTAGGGATGGTAGAGAAGAAACAAGGAAAACCAACAGCGCGAAAACGACACATACGCCGGAGAATGAAGTGAAGGGTATACGCTGTGCAGAACCCGTGGTCTTAGTCGTGCGCATACTCAGACGGGCACAGTCGGAACAGGAACGTGCGCGCAAAGCGCGTTATTGTACCTATATAGCTCCCCACCGCCACCACCGGGCTGCAACCACTCGAGCACGTTTGCGCGCTTCGGAGAGCGCGAGCGCGCGCGTTCTCTTATCTTTTGCGAAGACAGATGGCGACGGTAGAACGAATCCTTAGTGAGCAATCGAAAGCACCCAAGGCCTCGGAAGAGTGGTGAGAATTTACGTTCGGGTGGAAGAGGTCACCACCTCACCCCGGGCCACGTAGGTGTGTAGATATGAAGAACGCGCGAGTGGAAGAAATAAACGAAGAGAGGGAGTGCTAATAGGCGTAGAGAAATAAATTTGGGATGTGGAAGGACATAAAGAGAACTCGTAACGAGAGAGAGAGAGATAGAGAGATTGCGTGAAAGTGGGAGAAAGAAAAAAAGTTAGAATTGTGCACGGGGCCATCGGCGCAGATGTCTCGAGTTGTTTGAAACAGCAACGCGAGTAGCAGTAGTTTTGTTGTTGCTTCGTTGTTGTTGTTGCCCTGTTGGCGACCTGTTGTCGTGCTGAGTTTTCGTGGCGAGTACCCACAGTGGAAAATTGCCTGTGAATCGTACGTTTAAGACAAACAGACAGGGTACAAGGGAGTTAGCAATTTGTAGATTGCAACTTAGATGAAAAATTCAGGTAGCCGGAAAATGTAGAAATGAGAAATGAACACCGCTGGAACACCACATCACCGAAAAAGAAAAGAAGAATCAGTCTGACGAGGTAATCAACTGGATGCAGTGAGATAAGTTTTGATGGCGAAGCAAAAATTTCTGTTGCTGAGCCAAAAAACAGAGGCTCGAAAATACAGATTTACAGGCACGGATTAAATCTAGACAAAGACTGCGGAGAGGAGATTGTAATCATCGTTTTCTCATTGCAGAGGGTACGTCTACCGGATAAAGAGAAATTATATATTGTCTCTGCCCTGTCACAGAATGAAAATATTGGCGAGGGGACCAGCCCAAAAACCTGCGTGGATTGAAATCCACATCTTCATGATCACTGACATTCCTTTCCTTTGTCATTCATTCTTCTCTCTCGCTACTTTTTTCCCTGTTAAACTGCGTAACAGCGGTGGAAACGGGCAAGAAGGATACTGAATTAATACTTTTACCATCTATAGTTTTATCATAATTATAGTTTTATCAGCTGCATGAACTGCGCTGCAAACATTCGCTTACGAAGTGAATTAACAAGCACGTTGACACCGCACGCACATGCAAACACGAACACATATCTCACCTAATGACCGCGGCCATTAGCCGTCAGAATTCCGCTTAGTGCTGTCTCTCGCTTCAGCGGGAACTAGGCGCACGAGAACTCCGTGCGCACACGGAGCCATCAGCTATCCGAGGTCGGATAGCCTTCGAACCCAGCGTACATTTCCTCCAAGGTAGGACGCGCGCTGCCGTGGTCAGCCACCGCAGCTGGAGAGATGCGCCAATCAGCTGATTCCCCCTCCCCCTCTTCCTCCTTGCGCGCGCACGTGTTCCCGCTACGCCCCATGCGCCGGTGAAGAAAGAGAGAGAGAGAAAGGCAAAGGAAAGACAGGGAGGTTAACCAGAGATTATCTCCGGTTGGCTACCCTGTACTGGGGGAGGGGA
The DNA here is from genome assembly GCF_038994185.2 of Dermacentor albipictus. Lineage (NCBI taxonomy): Eukaryota > Metazoa > Arthropoda > Arachnida > Ixodida > Ixodidae > Dermacentor > Dermacentor albipictus. The sequence continues at coordinate 33,780,022 of NC_091829.1, forward strand.
AAGGGGATGCGATAGGTGAGAGGGAGAAGGATTAAAAAAAAAGAAACTACACACACACGCACGTACACACAAACTGTTTCTGTGGGCACTGTCACGCAGCCCGCAAAGGCGGTCCTAGTGTAATGCAGTGCACCGTACAATCCTGCGTCACACAATGAAGTCACAATCTGTCAGAAAGTCTAGTGTCTTTTAAATACCGCAGCAGCGCCTTCATAGCCCATCGCGCTGATGTTCGCGTAGGCCAGTATCCAAGGATCTTGTTTTCTGTTAGTGGGCGCTTGTCCAGTTTGTCTAGGGTGGCTGAGAGGACTGCACTTTGCGGGTTGAAACGAGAGCACTCACAAAGAAGGTGCGCGATTGTTTCATTGCACCCGGCGCCGGTGAAAATACTTAGAACGACAGAAAGCTGAGCAAGGTTGGTAAGGATTCGTAATGCAAACGTGGGGTAAGGCGTGCAGACACAGACACAAGACTTCTCTTGTGTCCGTGTCTGCAAGCCTTACCCCGTCTTTGCGTGGTGAAAAGGCAGCGCGCGCGCTTCCTGCCTTCCTCCCTTGCGAGAGCGAGGAGGCACCGCCGCATCAAGACACCACGCTACTCGGCTCACCCTCGCAAGCTTTCGCTCGCACCTACAGCATATTTCGTGCGGCCGCGACGTTGTCACACATGAACTTTAGAGCGAGCATCACAGCGACGCCGACGTTGACGGCGAAAATTCCCCTGGAGTGTCCAGGTGATTGCTATCGCAATAACGAATCGTAATTATTGAATGTATGCAGAACATGCGCGCTTCATGAGAGAAAGAGAGCAAGTACAGGAAAAGCAAGGAGGGCAACCAGGCGAACACCCGGTTTGCTACCTTACACTGGGGTTGGGGGAAAAAATAGAAAGAGGAAAAGGAGAGAGTGAGCACTGAGTGCAACTTAAAAATATGGTTGGCACGTAAGTCCTTCCTGCCATGATTTCGTGGTAAATTTAACGGGGCCTCACTGTGTCATTGATTAACTCGGTGGGTGTAGCGGCCTTCACACACACCGAATAGCGTATCCATCGTGTACAGCACCGTCTATCTAGATGCATGCACCCAATATCAAAGAGATCGTCTCTGCAGTACTCCGCTCATCTGTTAGCTCCACTGCGTGAAAGTGCAGTTGAACAATGTTACAACACTAGCATTGCTGATGTCCCATAAAAGCCAGCGTCTAATGCTCCCGCTAGCTGTGGCCTTCACCGTGTACCATAATGAAATGACTAAAGGTTTACTAGCGGCATCAAGATTAAGGGCACGCGACTAACCAGAAACGGAAACTCACAATCACCCGCCACTAAGATTAACTAGTACGCGCGTGCTAGCGGTCTGAGGAAGACCGTAGTATTTGAAAGAGCGCAAATTAAAGGCCGCCGGCGGCGCTAATTTACGCCACAAACATCCCGCAGTTGCGTTCCCAGGCAAAACCAATACGGTTTAATCATGGCAACTTCTCCAACCAGAAATTAGAAGAAGTTAAAAAAGAAACAGAACAGAGCGGAGTTCGCTAACTTCTTGCTCCGAACGCGTGCGACTGCAGTTTGACTTACTGCGACTAATACGAAGGCAATTACCCCCCAGCGCGAACCGCCTCAACCGCGGAGGCGATCGCTCGTTTCGACAATTTCTTTAAAGTGCCCCGCGGCGATCCTCGGAATGTCGTCTGTGCCCCATAGTGGAACCACTCAAATAGAACCCCTCTTCTACTCCTTCATTGTGCCACGAGTGAAATATACGACAGACACCGGCCGCCGCCAAAGAGCGGGAGGGGGGGACCGGATGGCTACGTACGCGAGCAGCTCCTCGAAGCAATCCTTTTTACGAATTCAATTACAAGCTCTCGAGGGGTAACGCGTAAGTGTACAGCGCGGGACGTGCTACGACTTGCTCCTCAACGAAAGAGAGCAAAGAACATGAAAACGACTTTCCTATATAGAGGCAGCGTCGCGCGCATTTCTATACGCGGTTCCTTCTAGACCATGTCACAGAAAACTTATATTTAACTTTGGGGTCAATATTTCTACGGGACCCCGCGCGCAGAACTTGGCTTTCGAGGAGCATGAAGAAGCTTTGCACTTTGAGAAAGAATGGGTGGGTAGCAATTACTGCGCCGCGATGCTGCACGCGCGGTAGTTGAGCGGTGCAGGATAGGCACGCATATAAACTACCGCCGCCACATTGGCATGGGAGCACGCGCGCCCAACACACACGCACACGCACACGCACACGCACACACACACACACACACACACACACACACACACACACGCACGCGCACACAAACATACACAAACACGTTTGCCGGCTCGCAGACTTGCGGGTAACGAGTTTGCGTGACATATATACGCTGACGAGCGTACGTCAGGTTACGTCATCCACAACGCGCCACTACTTAATCAGATACCACGGGGAGAGTGTAAACCTTGTATACATATAATGCAATTCCCAAGACCGCCACACAGAACCTGAGAAATGAAACGAATTAGGTTTTAATTCAAGCAAACGGTAAAGAGCAATTTAAATGCTCTTGTCACTCACAATGCTAAAGTGCATGCGTTGACTTTGTCTCGAAAAAGAAAGGAATGAGAATACGTAGCATAAAAGCGACACCCTACCTCGACGCTGCCCCTGCGAGTCGTCTATATGGTATTCGTGTTTCCTCGCACTACACGCTAAGTTTCTCCCGGCTTTTCTGCCGAGTTGCATGCTCGCGCCTTGCTGGCTCTCTTGTATACAGCTTATTCTCCGGGGGCCTCCTAGGCTGCCTACAGTAGCGGCGTCTCCCGACAAGCCAGTGTGCCGGGCACTTGTATGAGGAAAGCGAGAGAAAGAGGGAGCGAAAGATCCCGCTGTTCTTTTCCTGACCCCACGACAGGAGTCAATAGGGAAAACGTGCCCGGCTTCTTTCGGCCAAGCTGTTCCCCCCCGCTAGTGGTCCCGTCACTCTTGGCGCCGCTTTGTTCTTTTCGTCGTCTCGTGTCTGTACTTCCGCCTCATATGCGTCTGCATTTCGTTCTGTTCCTTTCTCCTCGTTTTCTTCGTTTGCGCCGTTCTCCCGCGACAAGGTGAAGCCAGACGCCGCGGGGAAGGACCATCGCGACCCGAGAGGGCGGAGTCGATGACACGGTCACGACACTAGCGCGGCGCCAGTGCTTCAGCGCCCGTATGGCCGGATGAGAAGCCCTGACAGGGATTTCTTGTGTGCAACTACTTTGCTGCCTCCCTATACTTTCTACTGATGTATTCCTTCAATCTTTTCTTTTCGCATTTCTTGCTCCGGCGGAAATACACGTTATACGCGCCAGCAGGCTACGCCACAATGGAGCATTTCAAGGCAACAGGGCGAAGATGGGAACGATGCGCTGTCGACTCCAGATTAATGCGTCGAGGCACTCCGTTGCTGCTGAGAAGGTTTGATGTGAAATTGAAAAAAGATCAGAATACGTCCAAGTGAAGCCTAAGAAAACTTTCGATCAGCGTGACTTAGGCGCAGCTGGATATCCTGTTCTCCAAAGACATCCCCAGGGAACAGTCTAGTACAAACAGCTGACGTATCCTCCCGTAGACGGCTGCATGTATCTTTTGCACATTTACAAAATGTACAAGTGCCCCAAAATGAGCCACCTCGCTACGAGGCTTCCAAATGAACGCTTATTCCCAGGGAGTTTTAGCTTGTCCTTAAACCTCCCAAAGCTTACGGATTACCGGCATTCTAGAACCGCAAACGGCAGTAACAAGAGAGAGAGAGAAAGCAAGGACAGGAAAGGCAGGGAGGTCAACCAGAAGAGTATCCGGTTTGCTACCCTACACTGGGGGTGGGGGAAAGGGGAATAGAAACAAAGCTTGCAGTAACAAAGCTGGTGGAGAATCGAAGCGATACCTTGTCCAACTACAATGACTTTTAAACACTTTTGGGTCACGCGACTGCTCTCGCCAAAACGTCAAATCATAACAGTACTGCACGATAACTATTATGTTACTGCCAACGCTTTACGCAACCAGTGGTTGCGTAATATATCATAGCTCACTGTCGTGTTAGCTTTGTCTGCTCTCTGGTCAAACTCTGCGTCACAAGATGTCGCTACCATCGCTGTTGCTACACCGCTTCACCTCTTCATGGGAACAGCTTCAGCAGCGGTGTGCGTGACGAGGAAGCAAATCCCTCCCCCCCCTCCCCCATGCCACTCGCCATATCCTTTCCCAACCTCTTTTACCCTCCCTACTTCATAATGAGCTGAAAGGACAAAAGGAAGCAGGACGAAAAGTTCGCTGCAACAACCCAAGAGCACGCTGTGCGAATAGGCGAGGAGGGGCACGAATAGGGGGAAGGGAGGAGGGTGCGCTGCTAGATCAGGCAAATACGCCCTAAGCACACACAGGTACGGGACCACGCGTGTTCTAATGAGACGAAGGACGGGATAGGAAAGCATCGTGTTAGCAGAGCTCGGTGTTAGTAACCCACGGCGCGCACGCAGCGCCGGTTGTGTTGCAGGGATCACGTGAACGACCCCGGCTTCCTGTCGAAAGGCCTAGACGGGGACAGGGAAAAGACCGGCGATTGGTGCTGGTGGTGGGTGCGGGTAAGAAACGAACGACAGACGAGGAAGCCAAACTTCACCGCATAGCTTCGGTGCAGCGCGGCAAAAGCAGCAACTGCTTCGTGTCGGGCAGGAGAATCGGCGTCTGTGGGAAGCCCAAGTTTCCTACGGTAGAAGTTACCGGCTTCAACAACTGATCAACAGTGTTCGAAGAAGAGACGTTTCGGGTTGGAGACGGCTGTGGCAACGGGACTTGCCTTCTCAAGGGATCCGAGGAAGGCAAGTGCGTTTGTCGACCAGTTGACTCCAGCGTGCGAGATTCCTTGCTCGACCATTGTTCATCGGTTCAAGTCTCCATACCCATGCGAACCCGTCTCTTGTTTAGCTCCAGCAAGGATACCACATCTGCGTGTTCTTGCAAGTCGTCATTTCTGTCAATGGCTTTACTGTTTGGACGAGCACCGGCGGTGTGTACTATTTTGTCCTTGTCTCCTCGTGTCGTTTAACGTGACTGTTAGGCCCAGCTTTGAAGACTCTACCGCAGATGAGGCCTCACGGAAGAGCTAAGCGGGCGAGAAGATGTCGCATTTTGATTATATGTCGTGATGAAACATCTAGCCTAGCTCCACTACTCCCCAAACCGATGTATGTCGCTCGAAAACAACCCATCCTGACGGCGAAGGGATGTATCCCTGCAGCTATAAATCTGTCTCTTCTTACCCGCGATGCTTTCTTTGTTCGCACGTAACAAATGTCCCGCTTGAAATGCCTGTTACCAAGTCCGCTTCTACTCGCCTAGCCTACGATACAGGTTGAAACTAATTGGCACTAGATGCTGAATTCCTAAATCTTCATGTTGTGCAGAACGGTTTATTATCGGGCTGGCAACTTATGTGAATATGCGTGTTATTGCAATTCGCCGGCACTTGTTCTTGCGAACTACATCAGCGCACGGAGTCCTTTCCGAACACGGGCGTAAAGTCCACGTAGACAACACGGGCATAGCGCATAGACGCAAATCGTCTGCAGTCTCGAAGAAACGTTAATAAAGCCCTCGACGACCGGACACAACAGTTTCTCGACAGCTTCTACTTGCGTCTGTTTTCGTTCGGCTCCCGTCTGAGTGGTCATATTAAAACACAACCCCATGGCGGTATTCAGTTGTTGAAAACGAGGTTCCCGAGTCTATTCTCAGCAGGGGCGGGGTGGTCGCGTTTCAAGGAGAGGTTGATTACAATGCCTTTTGCGGCCGTTGAGTCACTGTGAATGAGGCAGACTTACGTGAAGGCGCGCACTTAATCAATCCTCCTAACTTCACATTGTCGTTTCGCTTTCGTTGCGCCCGACGTGGGCTCATTTTTGTCCACTCCAACACACGTTGTTTGCGAACAAGGTATCAAGAAGGCACGGTCTAGCGGCAACTCGCCCAACTTGAAGCTCTCGCCGCAGCCTTGGAAACAAACTTTTCTCTCCACTCACCTACCACGCGAGGCTGGCGTTCGCTCGTACAACGCGCGTAGTTAGTGCTGCACTTAACTTCCCACGGAAAACACGAGGGGACAAAGGAAGGTGAGGGCCGGCGGCTCTGTGGGGTTCCTTTAGCGTATTGCGTCGCCAGTCCTGGCGTGCTCGCCGGTCCTTTCCCTCGTCGTGTACTCCGGTGCCACGGGGGTTCCGCGCGACCGTGCTGAGAGAGCGAGGCCCCGGCTGCTCGTATAGGCTTCGAAGGGCGGGCTCGCGTGCACGCCAGCCTGTTACGCGCGCTCGGCTGCGTCCCCACCGTCGCCGCGACACTAGCACGCTACCCGAGCGGAAGTCGCCGCGAGAGCGAGCGAGCGAGGCGAGGCGTTGGTGCAGCGAACAAGAGGAGACCCGACGCGAGGAAGCGCACGATGTAACGAGAGGGGCGGCGGACCGTCGAAGCTCGTTGTACAGCAGCCACCGCGTGCAATGTCTAAAGCAGGCTGCGCAGGTATACAGACTCCCCCGGACGTGAAGGTGACGCCGCGGAAGCGCTCTGGCGTGCGGCGCTCTCGCGACACTTTAGGGCGGAGAGAAAATTGGCTCCCGCGCGAAGGAAGGCAGGAAGCGCGTGAACTGGCGCGCACGAGAGCACCTCGCGGAGACAAGCGCGAGCTGCTTTGGGAGTTTTGCAGAGCGCGCCGTGGCGGCAACGTGGCCTACGTATTTCTACATGTAGGAACGTTAAGGGCCGATTTACGCCCGAGTCGCCCATCGCCGCAAGCCGCACCGCTCGCGTGCGGTCGCGCGAAAGATTGCACGTATCAAACACCTGTGCACAAATTTCGGTTTACAATGTGTAAGGTATACACTGTGCACACAGTGTAAACGGTAGTTTGTGCGCAAGTGCTGGATACGTGCAATTTTTCGCGCGACCGCAAGCGTGCGGTGCGGCTTGCGGCGATGGGCGGCTCGAGCGTAAATTGGCCCTAAGAATACCTTCGCCGGACAGTAATGAAGTTTGGGTGGTGAATACGGACAAGACTGTACTTTAATACACGCGTATAAAGCGCAAGGCACTCCCAGGGAACTGACGTCGCGTTGGAATACTCAGCACATCTGTACCAGAACTGGACTACTGATGTTTAAGACGGCAGAGCGGAAATGCCTGGCACATTGTTCTTTATTTACGGTGCAGTATGTTAGGGGCTGCATGAACGACAGCGAGGACACTATGCAGAACACTGCACAACGCCCCGTTTTAAACGTGTTGCATCAATCTATAGCCTTACAAGCAATTGAATTCCCCTGCTTGCACGTCGATCTAGGCTGCACCTGGGGGAGCGCCAAGCTAAGGTTCTGAAGAATACAATACAGAACGCAATTTTCATAGCAGAGTCGTGTTCATGATGCACGTCTGTTGGCATGTAGGCACGCTTTTTTTAATCATTATTATTACGGGGCAGCACAAAGCCTACGTATCACAAAATCAGTCGCGCACACATATTTATGATGGATAGAATGAACACTTCGCTGCGAAAGAGCGCTTTGTAGGCCTCGCTGACGATTGCGAAAGGGCATCTTAAACACCGCGAAATGACGTTCGCAAACAGAAAAACGTGAGTTATAGTCCAAGGAAGCTTTATTTTTTTTTTTCTGAAAGTACTGCGTTCGCTATCACGGATGTCCTTCAACGCCCTGTCGAGCACATCATTTTGGAAAGTTCAATCCCGAGGGAACGCTGTAGTAATCAATTTTAATGCGCCACTTCCTCAAACAATGCGAGCAACGTCCCAGCTACCACCTTCCCGTCTTCGTTCCCGTCGATGCGACGTTCTTAAGGTATCAGTCGCGCAACTTGGCGCAAGCATCAGGTAAGCGCAACTCTATCAAACGACCGGTAAGAAACAGCTAAGTCAGAGCTAAGTTTCTGCTCATAGATGTTTCGCTAGGTGTCTCGCAAGAAAGACTCGAGTATTGCACAAAGGATAGCCAGGCTGGCCTTCACGCTTTCATTTACGTACCCTCATATTCCCCAGGGCAAGGTGTCTTGAATTAAAAGCAGAAAAGGTTCGGGGAGCGCGACACCCAACAGCTGTCAGCAGAATTAAGGACCCGCCTCCCCATAAAAGCACCGAAGTGCGCACCAAGGGTCTCTTAGTACAACAAAGACGCTCGACAGCGCCACACTTGCAAAGAGCACACGGGCTCAATTATTCAGCGCCGCAAACGCACACGAGCGGCAGGAGAAAGAATTTCGAATGCGCTTCTTTTCTCGCGCGAGAAAAAAAAAAGAAAACACAAGCGCGCAAAGAGAGACGCCGGTCGCGCGCGCCCCGCAGACGCCATTTCACGTGCATGCAGGACAAGAATTGCCAGAAGGTTGGTCCTTCCCAGGTGTACACTCACCGTGCGCGCAAACTCGCTTCACGCACACGCAAAACACACAGGCGCGAACACACAACTAAGAGAGGGTATCGCTGCCCCTGAACCCCGAAATTAACGAGAATTTACCGCCCGCCCCCGCACATTGCGCATGCGAGACAAAGACGTTTTCCGAAGCCGCCGAGGTTGCGCGAGGGGGCGGGACAGGTGAACGAAAAAGGAGAGTGGCTTCCGATGTTCTCGCGATGTCGCAAGTTGAAAGAACAAATAGAGAGAGAGAGAGAGAGAGAGGATGAATGCGAAGTGTCAGTCTCCCATCTCAGAAATACGGTGCATCGCTGCTGAAAGTACACCTAGCGTGGGACAGTCAGGGGACGATCTCGGTTAGCTGTACGTAGCTGGCCATGTGTATACCTTGGGCTTCATGGCCGGGATGGATGATGTAACGATTCAATTTCGCAATAAACTGCATTTGTCGTTTCTTTTGTTTGCGCGTTATTAAGACAACGATGTCGAAGTTCCTACAGTAATGGAACGGCCATTTCATTTATCGTGTCAGGTCCTGGCGCAGGCAAGAAAGCCGATTTGGCGCAGCAGCAAGCACTTTAGGCGCAGGGCCCAACGTAGGTATGCCTACCATATATCGCGCAAATTTTAACTGATATGGTCGATATGTTGTGGAGACGGATTACCCTGCAAACGCGGTAATCAGGAAAGGGCGAGAAGCTCCTGCACACCGGACGCAGAAAGGGCGCTACGGCCAGGTTAATCGACACGGCGCAGAGAAGGTGCCATAGTGAGATCGTCAAAGAACGCGTGTTTATCAAAGCCCAGGATGCAACAGTACGAAAGTCACGGCTTGTGGCCAAAGGCTCACCGCACGACCGATCGAGTACGAGCGCCTGGTGGTGGTGGTGGTGATAAACTTTATTGAAGGGGGAAGGGTAAAGAGTGACGTGGCTGAGGGTTTGGGCTCAAGTAAGGCCCTGGGCCTGCTTGGCCTTTTCCGCCCAGTCCACCAGTTCAAGTTGTCGGTCGACGTCTCCGGATCTGAGCCAGGCTGTCCAGTCAGTCTCGCTGCTCACGGGGGGATGAGGGAACGGGAGCGAGGTATGAACATGACATCATGCAAGATACCCATGTCATGTCGTGAACATTAGGGAGTTTTCGAATAGGGACCGGAAAGCCTTTGCGGCAGCAAGGAAAACCATCAACGCTACTGCGCATGCGCGAGACGGAAATAGGGTTTCGCGTTTGCGTCGGCGGCGCCATTTCACCGATACCGCGCAGCGACCCAAACTCCACGCAAAAGTTTTGCGTCGAAGAACGTGGTGGAACCCATCGAAGTGGCGGCTCTCGCCTTGTACCACATTCGCTAATACCATTACCTATGCACCATGCGTACAATTCTGATCGTAGGGGCTCCTTTGCAAAGTGCCGCTACCACCCATAAACATCGAAAAAAGCTTACCTTTAATCCTAAAATGTCACGTCCTCTTTCATAAAACTCCGCGGTACCAAGAAGGTCCGATGAACAGCGAAGCGACAGAAAGACGGCATACAGCGGCACTACATTGTGCTACATCCTTCGGAGAAACATGCGCGAATGACGAAATAGCTAACCCCATTTCTCACTATATAGTGAGAAACTACGGACATGCCTCTGCTTCCTTGTGTAATAATGATGATAGCGTGCTATTGGTTTTGATTTCAGTTGTGCTAGCTGTGAAGCATCGACGGAAGGAGGGTTTCGCTCTTATGCACACTTTGGCGCAGGCTCGGCGAAATTTTCCGCTTAAATGCCGTTTTCGCGCAGTTTGTCACAATTGGCGCAGCTGTTCCACCACTGGGTTCATACCCAGAGACTATAATAATGGATCTAAGCAATTATTATTATTATTATTATTATTATTATTATTATTAGTTGCCTTAAATCACACACACACAACACACACACACACACACACACACACACACACACACACACACACACACACACACACACATATATATATATATATATATATATATATATATATATATATATATATATATATATATATATATATATATATATATATATATATATATATATAAGCAATAATGAAGCTAAGAAAGAGGCACTGAGAAATTTTCATTTCTATTCGTTTTTGGCGCTCGGTGAACGGCATCATGTGAACCCTGATCAGGTGGTAGTGAGCGGTGGATGACGGAGAAATGAAAAATAGCGAAGGAAACGCTTACAATAAACCGGCCTGTATCCCTTGTTACGAGTACCAGTTATTTTTTCTTCAACGGAAACGTTCGTGCTGCTAACCACGGCATGAACACTGCACCATCAGTGCACCATTGCGCGACGCACCCTTTATAGAAAAGCAGTCCGCTCCATATTGATGTAGAAGAAAAAAAGAAAGCGACAAATACCTGCGAATAGCAAATCGCACTCATCGTAAGAACCATGATATCACCGAAGTTCGAATGACTATTGAAGTCACCTTCCCGGCGTGACTGTCGACCATATTAGTCCGGTTTGCTCTTCATTGGTTCCATTCGCCAGTAGAGTTAGGCAGATATTTTTTTTATTAAAAAGAAAAAGAAAGCGCTTAATCACTTTAAGAGGGTGGCGACTGCTTCTTTCTCTGTAGCAGTGACGAAAAGAAAAGAAATCTTGGACGTTAGGGGTTTAGAAAATCAAGCACAAATAGAGCCAAGAAGAGCAAATTTAACAAGGTCCCGATGTGGTCCGAGGGAGAAATGGTTGGCGAAAGCCTGTTATAACCTCCTCTTATGATTCGCAGTATTATATTAATGACACGACTAGGAGCTCTTTCTAGAGGAATAATGAAAAGGATAATCGCGACGATTCGCAGTGTTCCGATACGCAGGCGGAAATAACAAATATCTTCGTTTCGTAAGAACTCAATAAGCGACAAAGAACGGGAGCATAATAATAAATAATAAAAAAGAATCATTCAAAAATACGGAGCAAGTTCAATAAACAGGTAAACCCATAATTGTTTGCCTCACAAGACCACCAAGATTTGCTAGCGCAATGACTTCGGCGAGTCGGGGCCGGTTCTTGCTTTGTACCTGTTTTAATTACTAATTAATTAATGTGCATACCACAGTCTATCGAAAGACATAGTAGGTGGGTTTGAAAAATAAAGGAAGTACACAGAATTCAAGTTTTGCGCCGTTGTACAAACAGCAACGAAAAGGAAACAAATTTTAAGTTTATAGCAAGACCAAAAATAAAAAAAAGAAGAAACATGGTAACATCACTGCAAAAGACATTCCAAAGCATATCCAAACTACTTGTATAATCATCATTAAGTACGTTTGCAGGAAGGCATTGCATTCTGTAGTTGTACAAGGGAGCAAGAAAATAAAAAAAATAATAAAGAAAATAAAAGCGTACTTTCGAGGAACTTTGTGCGCCTAAAGTAGGCGGGTACAGAATAACCACTGAACTCTGTCCCGTGATCGACCCGCTCTGGTTCTAGCTTCGGCAGTGCTGCACGGTATTAGACATACACGGCGTGTAAAACGGTTCGGGCGAATGCGCGTCGATTGCATCAGGCGAGAAGTGCACGTGTTAGGCGAAAAAAAAAAAAACAGAGAAGTGGAAGCTCGAGACACGGAATGTAGCCTTATTGCAGCTACGATGTCGCAGCGCGTATTGCTGAGAAGGAGGCAAACTCGTAAACATGCGCGCGAGAATTTTTCGCCAGGCTCATTAAATATTCAGTCGACTTTTAAGAGGCGCGCTGTCTCCTTCCTACGATGCCAGTGTGTCGCGCGCCAGTGCAGGTGCTCCTACCCCGGCAGTACTCTCTCCGCTTGGAGGTAACGTGCATTTGGGTTTCGCGTCTTTCCTTCCGGGGGTTGAACAACGGCATCCGGCTACTAGCACCACGACATTGTCGAAAACGACGACTACAGGCGAGCCCTAATACAACGAACCTGCATAAGCGAATTGCTCTCTATAACGAAGACGCGAAACTTGCTCGCCGACGCTGATGCGAAATAACTCCGTTATAGCGAACTGGACTTCGCATATATCGAAATCGACGCGCCCGTTGACATGAAGTTGTCCGTCGCCACACCCAAAGCCACCTGCATGCCGCCTACGCAACGCCCAGGGGATTTATTAGAATATATATATATATATATATATATATATATATATATATATATATATATATATATATATATATATATATATATATATACGGCATGCTCAGGTATGGGCAAACATTACCGCCTGCTAGCATAATTCTGTTTTCAAAGAAATGCGTGGACTCCCTTCCTGTCTCATTTTCTTGCACTACAAATAACAATAATAATAATAATAATATTTGGGGTTTTACGTGCCAAAACCACTGTCTGATTATGAGGCACGCCGTAGTGGAGGACTCCGGAAATTTTGACCACCTGGGGTTCTTTAACGTGCACCTAAATCTAAGCACACGGGTGTTTTCGCATTTCGCCCCCATCGAAATGCGGCCGCCATGGCCGGGATTCGATCCCGCGACCTCGTGCTCAGCAGCCCAACACCATAGCCACTGAGCAACCACGGCGGGTTACAAATAACAAATACGTATACAAGGAACAAAATGTTAAATACCTATTTAACGAACGAAAGCTTTATTTATAGTTATGGCTACATCCCGATTCCACGATACATCAAATTATTTCCAGCACGCGAGCCTGTACGATAGTTCAACAGACTGATATAGCGACTGAAAAGAGCTGCAGTGATAAGCCGAGGTCTCCCATCGCTCACGGTGTCGATAAAGGATGCGCACTTGCTCAATACTCCCCATTTCCGTTTTGTTTTTTCCCTATATTCCTTAGTCACTGGAGTCAATTTTTTGACGATTCAGATAGCCGGCCCTTCAGTGGCTACTCTCCCACTTTGTCGTCGCTTAATAAACAACGATAACAGGTACACGTTGACAAACTGGCGCTGCCACGAAGCTGGTGCGCGCCTAGGCGATAGCCTGTGTGTTCGATGCAGAGCTGTACTGTGGCGCCCTCTACCGCGAAATGGGCGAGTAAAGATTTTTTGTCTTCTGAGATTTCGCCTTATCTTTGCGTGCTTTGACATGCGACGCGAAAGGAGCTTCAGAGGAGAGGCTGTACACTTGCAATATCGTAAGTAAAACGCTAGCCGAGGAGAAACAGAGTGACGAATTCGAGTTTTCCGCGAGTCTGAAAACTCGAAGAATGATAAAGTGGCTCCCAGTGCAGGCACGTCAACGTCTGAGCTACTAACAACGCGAACGCTGCCCCAAAACACCGAGAGGCATTTCAAATGCACTAAGTTAACGTTGATCACGGGTGCCCATACGAAACCGGGCCCCGACAAGCGTTTAACTTTCTCAAAAGAAGACGAAATGAGCGGCTCTCAACGTAAAACAAAGGACAAGACGAACGAAAGATTCCTATCAACGAAATGCCTTCAAGAAAAAAAAAATTGAAAGGAAAGGGGGGGGGGGGTTATTTGTCAAAACGGTTTTCCAGTCAAGCTCGCTCAACTTAAAAGGATGCACTCTTTGCATTGTGTTTCAGTACACGCTGTAAGAAGTATAGACACCAATCTAAGAAAAAAAAACGAAAAAATTGTTCGCTGTGATTAACTAAAACGCCACGTTACACTACGTTACGCTATACGTCCTAGTTTATTTCCACATTGTTTATTCATTTTGTCCGGTACGCTTCCTTTTATTGTACTCACCGTTAATCCTACGTAGAAGGTCCCTCGTGCAGTTTCAACTCTGAGGCCTCCTCCTGTACATTACTGCGACTATTTTAAATATTTGACGATAAAAACGAATTGAGATTGGTAAGTGAAATTGAAACGTCGGTAATCCCCACTTCTATATTATTCATAGCTGCTGTGGCGACGCTGGCTACCAGATTGAAGCTTGATTCGGCGAGGTCTATAATAATGAGCCATCGGAATAACGGCGCAAGCGGTGCTGAGAGAAAACAACGTATATAATGAAAAAAAAAGACGGTACCAGTCAGATGGAGAGATCAGGGCACCGTTAAAAAAAGAAAGAAGCGTGCAGCACGCATATGCCACGAAAGAAGCGCCGCTCGCATGGAATAACCGGAAGCAAAACAGCGCATTGCGCTCAAGGAAAGGCAGACAGCGGGCGAAAAGAATGTCGGGAAGCACCTTTTGGAGTTAAAAGCAAGAAATCTGAGCTAGAACAAAAATATGTCTATGCAGAAGAAAACGAAGAAGAGGGGCAGAGAGTCACATGAAGCCGAAGAACTTTGGGGAGACAAGCTACTTGCGGTTTCGCATTTGTCATAAGGTATTCAGAGAGAGAGAGAGAAATGAAGCAAACGAAGGTGTGTCGTCGGAACGCGGGGAAATCCTCTCAACAGGCTGCGCGCGGGCAGTGATTCTGCGCATGCGTGATGGCACTCCGCGCGCGCGGCGGTGGGTCACGTGATGGCGCGGGCAGACGCAGAGATCGCGCTGTATATTCAGAGCATTTGAATTCGCAATGACTGACATTCACTGGAGCTCCCGACAGTTCGCCGACTAAAAAGAAGAAGAAGAAGAAGAGAGAGAGAGAGAAGGAAGCGCACTCTTGCGCGCGTCGTCAACGAATACGAAACGAAGTAAAAAATGCATCGAATACCAAAAGCGAATAATTTATCAGCAGCGGAACAACGCCAAAATAAAGAGGAAATAGACAAGTGAATCTCGGCACGGCAGGCATGCGCTCGGAGTGCTGCCCTATACGTATAGCGTATGCAAATTCGACTCGTGCTGGAAACAGCAGGAGCGGCAAGGGCGACTGAGAAGAGCGGTTCGGGGGTGAGCGTCCGGAGATGGCAACATCGCGACGGGAGGGCGCACCTGCATGGCTTATGACTAGACGATCGCAGTCGCACGGGCTCGCTCACGTGTTCGGGCCATGACTTCGCGAAGTACACGTGCTGAATAACTTTCTAGAAGTCTTTCTCTTCTCCCGCCTCGAATTCCGCTCTGTCGGCATAAAAAATTCATAGTAAGGGCACCCGAGCACACATATCAGACCGAGACACCGCTTATTACTGCCGGATTAGGCGTGGCAAAGCGTGAGTCTTCAAGACGGCGACTGCTATGCGAACAGAGTCGAGTAACACACTGATTGAGACCCGCAAGTTCGAAGGCGCAAGGCGCCCACGCGCGTAATGCGAACGGCTTCTTTGCGATACGCGGCCTGGAGGACCCAATCAAAACTGCATGCTGCCTCTACATACGCAAATGCAAAACCACTCGCATACGAGAGTAGGATTGGGCGACCCTCCTGACGAGACTCGGCGATCAAAACGAACGACAGGGAAAACAGCGAAATAAAGGTAGAGCAAAGGCGAGGCAAGAAGCACCATAAATTGGGAAGCTAATGAAGATGTACGCGCGGTGGGTAGTCGCTCAAATCTCACCCCCATGTAACTGTCCTCAGTAAAGGCACACGCAGAAAAGAGATACTGCGTGAAAAACAAGACAGAAAATTCAACCATCAGCCCCGCCTAACGAAAGCAAGAACAAAATGAGAATTTCGACGTTAAACTTGGGGACTAACATCGCAAAAGCGAAAAGAAAAAGAAATGCAAGATATATTGAGAGAGAAAATTGAAGATCTAGCAATTATAATAAAACACCTCGTAAATACTGGACTGGAAAACGGTAGAGAGAAAAATAAAATGAAAGCCCACGCGAGCTTTACAAGGTCGGTTCGGTCGTAGGAGGGATGTAGTTCAAGACGGGTCAAAGGGTTGCCCGCTGGGCTGTAGCACGCGAACTGCGTACGAGCATTGGGACGGGGGACCGCCCTCCCCCGTGTCAAGGCAGCCGTCATCACCATCAGTCATCTCCCAGCTCATCAGCCACACGATCCTGCCCTGATCTCTCCCCTCCCTCCCCCCAGAGCTTCCTGTCTATCCCGGCCTCACATTCTCGTCTACATCGCTCCAAGCCTGCGTGTGCAGCCAAAGCTAAAAAGAAAGACGCATCTGTCTCCCTTTAACATACCGTCCGTCCCACACCGCTCTCATTTGCGCCAGTGGAGCAAGGGTTGTCCTGTTGGCGAGCTTGCCTGCACAGTGCAATGACGACATACTCCCCATGCCTATCAATTCTCAACCCTTCTTTATTTTATTCACGATCCCCCGAACAAAATACTCCCCCCCCCCTCCCTCCCACTTCCAACATCCCGCCACAGAGCACACGCACGTACACCTACGCGCCGTTCCTTCTTTACACAGACCCCGAACCCTTATAGACACACACAACCCCGTCCACGCGCCCTATGCGCGTTGTAACTGCAGAGAGAACCTCATTCGTAACTCCTTGACGAACGTCAACGGCGCAACCCTGCGTAGGCTGCAACGGACTCCTTTCAGATTTCGTTTTCCACTGCGCGTTTTTTTTTCGCGCCCGCTGATGAGTTCTGTCAAGAACGACCGCGCGCGAGCGCCCGTGTGTGCGAACCCGTAGCCCGAAAGCCCAACAGGTCACCCCCCCCCCCCCCCCTCGCTCTCCGCCCTTGACGTCACGAGCAAGCGCTGCTCGAAATCAAATCACCGCGTTCGAAGCACCCACCCTGGCCGCGTTCGACAACTCGCCCGCGCGCGTCGTCACCGGTGTGTCACCGCGAAAATTCTATCAAGCGCGCAAGAGAGAGAGAGAGAGAGAGAGAGAGAGAGAGAGAGAGAGAGCAACGTTTGCGATGCGCCCCTGGCTCCTCGCTTCTCGGGAACGTTTATTTTTTTATTTTTTTGTAAGCGAGCGGGACAAAGGGTCAAGGATATTGCACTATGCACGAAGGAAATAACTAGGTAGATCTCACGCACACGTAGGAATCTGTGTGAAGCGAACCTTTCGCGGAGTGGCCATCCCGTAAAACTGTTTACAATCTGCGACGCGCTTTTTGCAACGTGTACTGCGTCTCGCAACTGGTTTCCAACATTGCGGGGGCTGCAGAACTCCTCAGCCAACAGGAAGGTCGAACGTCCGTCGATATGTGTGCATCCGCACCGCGTCTCCGTTCTTGATTAAATTCATCGGGATTCATTTTTTTATATATACAGGGTGTTTCAATATCAAAATCTTTCAAAAATCTTTAGAAGTTGCCTGTGACAGGTATCGCAATTCTATTTCATGAACTGGTCTACACGAAGCGGCGCACAATACTTGCACAAAACAAAGAAGAGATCCATAAATCGACTAAATAATAAAAATTCACTAATGAAGTTTTTAACCAATTACATTATGGCCCATATTGCAATTTACAAATTATAGCCGCGGTGTTTCCAAGACAGATCCACTTGGAACGAATTTTCAAGATGACACCAGTTTCGAGATTAAGATTCCCAAATTTTGCGGAGAAATGCACTGGCGTTCCAGGTAATTTGTTAACAAAACGTCGTTTGATGCTCTAAAGCACACAAGGTACTGTGCCCACGGAAGAGGCCGCGTTTCTACTAAAAAGCTTTCTACTAGAATTTTTTTTATGTGGCTCGTGTTGAGAGACAAAGATGGATCGGGAATTTTTCATGATGGCGTACAGTGTTCCGATTGACAATCCTGCTATGATTATAGTATTCGAGAAGTTATTTAATTAATAACTAATTGCGTAATGGCAAAAAAATGGTCTGACCTGTTTGAAGCGGCGGCAAAGGACATTGCCTTGGTTCTGTCCAGCTACATGGCACTGGCGTATTATCTTTTTCTTTAAATTTCGCGCAAGTTACGTAGGGCACAATCTATGTAGATTGGCGAGGCGACAAGCAATATTGATGGTGACACCAGCCTTTTTTCTTCTTTCTTCAAGCTGCGATGCATACATGTCGATGACCCCCCCTTATTTGCCGTCATACTACGCGCCGGCTTTAGCTATTTTCTCTTGCTTTATTTTTTTTCCCTTAAGAACGGCTCTTCCTTCTCTGCACTTTTTCACGTTTTCGATTTCTTCTCTCCAACTGTCCAAGCCACATGTCCAGCGGTCATGTCACGTTTATCCTTAGCATACAAAGAAAAGATTGCTTTCGTGTTACGCAAGATGGCGACCAGTTTACCCGGAACGAACGCACGTATACTCAGAAGAAAGAAAGAAAGAAAGAAAGAAAGAAGGAAAGAAAGAAAGAAAGAAAGAAAGAAAGAAAGAAAGAAAGAAAGAAAGAAGAAAAGTGAACGACGCAGACGGCGTCAATATTCGTCGGTCGTACGGTTTGCTCGAGGTCCATTTGCCGAGACGGCTGCGATGCAATGCGGGGAAGCCCTCGTACATGTCGACCAGGCGAATAGAAATGAAGATATCTCGAGAACGGAAGACGACGCGAAAGGAGAAAGAAAAAAAAAAACAAATCCAATAAAAGCTCTCGGCAAAGACCCATTTGCTCCAGAGACGTCGCATGAATTCATTCACCCCGTCCCGGCAGCGAGAAACCGCCGTCTGGAGGGTCTTTATTTCCAAGTTCCAAGAGGCTTTCACCGGCCGCACGCAACGCAAGAAGCAGAGCCAAAGAAGAAAGAAATGAACAGACGACAAGCCAAGCCAAGCCCAGGCGAGACCGGAACCCGGCGCCACGGCCACATTCACTTTCCGGATCATCAACTCCCGGGTGTTGCTGCATGCTTGCCGTCGCGGCGTTTTGCCGACGCGCGCCCACGCTCTGAGGCAAAGAATACGCGTAACTTGGAGCATAGCGTCAGCCGTCCAGACGGCGCGGAGCCAAGACAAGCCCAAGGACGATAGTCGCAGACGCCGCCGCATTGTTCTCGTCTGTCTAGCGAGCTTATGGCTAAGGCCTCCGCCCGCGAGCCAACTTCTTTTACTCCCTGCCACCACAAAGAATTTGCTTTGTCCTGCCAGTTGCATCTTTCCTTCCCATAATCAAGCGAAATAAAAACGAAAACAACCGCGCTTCGGCTCGCTCAGTTTCCGCAAGTCTGGTTCCCCTTTGGACAAAGAATTTTTACTTTCTGGGTGCGCATTACGTTTTCGTACCGCCGTGCCTCAAGCCGTCTGTCCCAAGCACAGCAGAAGTCCTCTGCTATAGTTACCTCCTCTTTTGGCTGGCCTACACGGCTATGTTACTCTTCCAGAACGAAAAAAATTACCGACAATTACGTTACTTCCTAATGCGAAATTTGAGCGCAGCAAATAAGCTGTTTCACCTTTTCGATAGATTGAGGCAAAGAAATCGAGCAACACATGTATGCGCTATCACAGAATTTTTTGTTTATTTTTCACACGTATTCCTTTAACAAAGACTCCACTAACAGTTCTTGACAGTCATGAAGGAAGCTTTGTGGTCGGAGAAATAGACTGATATATGTTTGACTTGGTACACCAATGCTTGATTCTCAAAGACGAGATCTATACAAGTGCCTCGCGAGGTTGTCACAGCCGTGGGACGCGTTACGAGCGAGAGGAACGGGATGTTCTCCCGCATAAGTGTTAGGAAATTGCTGTTTGTCTTTATGTCAACATTAAAGTCCCCCACTACTAACATCGGTTTGGATCGATGGACGGTTATAGCGAGTTGCAGGAAGTGCACGACGTCTTTCATGAGTGCGGTAGCGGACTCATGAAAGCGGTATCAGTCGGTCGCTGCTAGCGCTGGGGGGATGAAAGGGGGGCGGAGCTGGTTACGAGGCCGACGACGACGCGAAACCCAGGAACGGACGCCAAAGAGCCATTTGTGTAGCCAGCCCTCCTCCACAGTCTCTCCTCCTCCCTTCCATCATCCTCCCTCGCCCGGAGAGCCGACAGCGCGCATGCGCGGCGGCGGAGCAGGCTACGAGGCCGACGACAACGCCGACGACGACGCGAAACCCAGGAACGGACGCCAAAGAGCCATTTGTGTAGCCAGCCCTCCTCCACAGTCTCTCCTCCTCCCTTCCATCATCCTCCCTCGCCCGGAGAGCCGACAGCGCGCATGCGCGGCGGCGGAGCAGGTTACGAGGCCGACGACAACGCCGACGACGACGCGAAACCCAGGAACGGACGCCAAAGAGCCATTTGTGTAGCCAGCCCTCCTCCACAGTCTCTCCTCCTCCCTTCCATCATCCTCCCTCGCCCGGAGAGCCGACAGCGCGCATGCACGGCGGCGGAGCAGGCTACGAGGCCGACGACAACGCCGACGACGACGCGAAACCCAGGAACGGACGCCAAAGAGCCATTTGTGTAGCCAGCCCTCCTCCACAGTCTCTCCTCCTCCCTTCCATCATCCTCCCTCGCCCGGAGAGCCGACAGCGCGCATGCGCGGCGGCGGAGCAGGTTACGAGGCCGACGACAACGCCGACAACGCCGACGACGATGCGAAACCCAGGAACGGACGCCAAAGAGCCATTTGTGTAGCCAGCCCTCCTCCACAGTCTCTCCTCCTCCCTTCCATCATCCTCCCTCGCCCGGAGAGCCGACAGCGCGCATGCGCGGCGGCGGAGCAGGCTACGAGGCCGACGACAACGCCGACGACGACGCGAAACCCAGGAACGGACGCCAAAGAGCCATTTGTGTAGCCAGCCCTCCTCCACAGTCTCTCCTCCTCCCTTCCATCATCCTCCCTCGCCCGGAGAGCCGACAGCGCGCATGCGCGGCGGCGGAGCAGGCTACGAGGCCGACGACAACGCCGACGACGACGCGAAACCCAGGAACGGACGCCAAAGAGCCATTTGTGTAGCCAGCCCTCCTCCACAGTCTCTCCTCCTCCCTTCCATCATCCTCCCTCGCCCGGAGAGCCGACAGCGCGCATGCGCGGCGGCGGAGCAGGTTACGAGGCCGACGACAACGCCGACAACGCCGACGACGACGCGAAACCCAGGAACGGACGCCAAAGAGCTGCGCTCTAAAAGAAATGAAATAGAAACTTTCACATTCTGCATTTCCGAGATTGTTTCTTCGAATGCTCGCAATCGAAGTCTCGCTCGGTTTCCCTTACCCAAGACGGGCGCACCGAACTGCTCAAGCGAACAGGAAAGATGCAACCTCGGTAAAAAAACCGCAGCCGGCGGATTTATTCGACCACGCCGCGAGTAGTCGCTTCTCCCTACACATACCCGCTTGTTTTCATTTGCTGTAGCTTTCTCGTTTCTTTTCCCCAATAGCTTTCCGTTGTTTGTCCTGGAACTACTTTCTTTGTCTGTCTTGGAACTACTTGCTTTGTCTGGGCTACGCGCACTCAGCGAAATCGGAGATCGAGCCAGGATCCCACGCCTGTCGGAGGGGGCCCACTGAGCGAAACGCTCAGGGGCGCTCGACAATAGCGGGAGCGAATGAATGATGATGAGTTCTGGGACTTTACGCGCCAAAGGCACGATTTGATTATGAGGCACGCCGTAGTGGGTGAATCAGGATTAATTTTGACCACCAGGAGATCTTTGACGCGCCCCCTATGCAGGGGACTCGCGCGTTTTTTTTTTTTCCTTTTCCTCTTTTCTTCCATTTTGCTCCCGTCGAAATGCGCCCGCCGCAGCCAGCATTTGATCCCGCGACCTCGTGCTTAGCAGCTCAACACCATAGCCGCTAAGCCACCACGGCGGGTGGAATGACAATAACGCAAGAGCAAGGCTCTTCTTGAGACTAAGTGGCACATCAATCTGAATAACAAGGGCGTGCACTACACGAGTACAGCGCACAATTAAAGAAGAAGCGTGCTGGAAAATTGTTATGCTTTGATAACGGAAAAGTGCAGCACTGCTAGGCGCACACAGACAAGTCGTACGTTTGCAAACATAGAAAGCGTATAGAAGCATAAAATCTAGGTAAATAGAAGAAAGAAAACGAGAACGCCGACGACAAAGTCATCACTACGTTTCGTCCTCGTTACTAGAACCCAACGAACAACAATTTTCGGCAGCTGACTTCTAGGACTTTGCTCATCAGCGCTGTTTTCGTCTTTTGTAGCAAGACTGACATCGGTAATGTTTCTCGCGACGCTTATTCGCAACGTCATGTTCTGACTATGGTTGCCATTAGGTTTCTTTGTATATCTCCAGTTGTTCTAGCGCGAAATAAACAAACAAAACTGCAAGGACAGACTGGAAACTAAAAGCCCGAGGGCTACATTCTAGCAATTGGTCTAGTGTAAACGAAGACAACACAGAACGCTCTATTTCTGAGGCGTTCCCCTCGTTGGCGACGTCCAGCTCGTTGAGAAAGATTTCGCTACCTTTCTCCCGCAAGAATATCCAACCGTCGCAGCCAATTTCTAAACCTTTTGCGCACACGGATACCCGACACAGAGAAGGACGGCAATGCGAGCATTTCACGGCGCGCAATAAACAAGCACCACGGGAAAATACACTCTCCCGAGCACTCGATGCAAAACCCAGACATCATCTTCGTTTCGCAAAGCTGGAAGACAGGGGAATAACAAAAGATAACGAGTAGCGGTACTTCCATTCTGTGCCACGCTCTCTCTATATACCACCGTGAGCCGAGAGTACAGCCCAGTGGCAGTTTCGCGGGGGATGACTTACGCCGCAATGAGCCAAAGTCATGCGGGAAAGAACACACTCCCTCCGTTCGCTCGCGCGCGCACCCGAGCAATCAGAAGGAGTACCGCGGGCTCGGGAGATGAAAGGGAAGCATAGGCGAACACGGTCAACGACCCGCCATCGTCCTCGCCATCATCATCTTCTTCTTCTTCCACCCTGTTCACGGAAGAGTTGCTCACATAACACTTACGCATCCGTTCCGAAGAACGGACCCGTCGCGCGTTAGACGGAGGAAACGGTCGCAATATCGCGGGGAAGAAGTGTGTGCGGCAGGGGTTGCGGATAAGCGATGGCACGCTGGTACCACTGGAGCCTGGGCTCTTGGCGCTGGTACTGTACTGCCACCAGGCGGCAGCACCGTCGAGAGCCGGGGTATAACTGTTAGATGTTAGAAGGCTGTGCGAAAAGGAAAAAAAAGTTGTCCAGCCCATTGCGAAGCGGAATCACGGTTATGCGTCATTTCCGCGTAAGAAAGCGGAAAAGGAAAAGAGAAAAGTTTGGCGGGGAAAAACTAGAAGACGCGTCACTGCCCCACACGCACTCACATGGACCGGTATTATATACTGCCTCGGATCCAAGGTGGTGAGAGCGCGACGCTAGGCGCCCGCAGCTGGCTGCTGACGTCCGGCGAGACGACGGCCAGCTAGTGTAAGGAAAGAAGAAAATAAAGATGGCCGGGAAGGGGGGGGGGGCGGAGGTGGAGGGCGTAAAAAAGAGAAACGACCGATCTCGGGAAGGAGGGTGGGCATCATTTTCGCGTTTTCGGTTCGTTGGGTCAAGCGCGGTGGCGGGGTGGGGAAGTCGCGGAGAATAATGAGCTGCTTGCCGGGACCAGAGGCCGTCCGGGAAGAAAGTGCTGAGCGACGAAGAAAATAAAAAGGTTGAGAGGGAGGAGGGATGGCGGGCGAGAAAAGGGGCAAGGAAGGGGGGGGGGGATACGGGCAGAGGATACACTGGCCGACAGTGTATACGGTTGCTATAGTGTTTCTGCATTCGGGGTGTGGGCACGGGGTGCAAGAACCGGGCAGCGCCGTTACACCTCGCGGGCGCGTCAGCGTAACTCTTGCGCGGGCAGTGTTCGCGTCGTTTCCCCACACACCCTCTTTTATATTTTTTCTTTCCCGCGGTAAGTATCCTAGGTTTCCTTCAAAAAAAAATACATAAATAACGCGCGCGGGGCGAGGGGTCGAAGACCTCCAAATACATGCGTGCTAATCAAGAGCTTGCAGACTATCAAGACCGGCTTCTAGAACAAAGAACAAGCAGAAGCACGGCGACGTTCCTTACCAACACCACAGCCGCTTAGCCACGTTGTCCTGGCCGCACCCATGCGTTTCTTGCTGATATGGGTGCATTGCACCCTGTATAACATCCTGAGAACCGAAACCAGGTGAAGTTCACGATCGCTTTTCGAGTCGGTTCCTAATACCGACTGGCACGAGAAGGCGACAGGATAGCGAGTGCAAAGAGAAAGCGCCGTAAAAAGAAGCGCGGTAAAGACCGAAAGTCGGTAATTAATGTAGCGCCGCCAAAGATGGCAAGAACCCCAAATGGGCAGGGCGCGAGGAGAAGAAAGGTGCGGTCGTCACTGACGATGTTGACGCATCCTAAACGTTCAAACCACCGGTCCAAGGGGGACCGCGAAGCATGTTCTGCTCGGACGCGGACAAAGGGCACGAAGCTGTTAAACTCCTCGTCGTTCCGTAGTTCTTTTCATAGCTCAGCGTGCAGTTCGAAGAAACGCAAGGTGGCAGGACGAGGCCAGGTGGGGAGTAGCGACGCGGTCAATCGAGTTCGTGTTGAAAGCGGGGCGCGGGGACGCAAATTGGCAGTAGACCGTAACGTCTTGGTGGAGCTGATAGTTAATCATCCCTTTTGTTGTCCCTCGGCAGCCAGAGTAGTTTTCAAGCCGCGACAAGCTCGGGGACGGCTCAGAGTATGAGGCAGACATAAGCGTTTGAAAAGGGAGGCCAAGAGAGCTTCCGTAGAAGTAAAAAGTGTTATTTTGTTTTTATTTTTGAGCATCGGAAAGTTTTCGCGATTTGAGACTGGGATTTCTTTCAATGTGTAAGGTTTGAGCTTTGTTTGTGTTTTCGTCTGAGAAGCTCCGAGATTTGAAAGATGAGGTTTGTGTAAACATGTAGTCTCGCGAGATGCTCATTAATAAGTAGATAGGCTTTTTTTTTATGTGTGTGTGTGAGTAACCTGAAGGTCAAGGTTATCGTCGAAAGGCCTATGGTAAAGCGCGTGTGTTATTTAACCTTCTTTCTTTTTAAGTGTTGAATTTTCTAAGGTTAAGCGCGTAGATTTTCAGTGAGTGCATGATTTGCACTGGGAAGCGTTCTTAGTTCCATTAGCGCGTGTCCTGTGTGGACGGAAGGAAGCAGATTTATGACTGGGTTGCTAGTGTGTGTGGAGGGCAGCCGTATTCTGACTTCTATTATAAGTACGCGTGGAACGAGTTATTAAAAGACGCATTAGTTTAAGGGTTCTGCGGAGTGTGTAAGTCCCGCGAGTTTAATTGTTCGTTTACGTCACGTGTCCTGTAGGACTTTCAGGGAAGAAACGTGAGTAAGCGTGAATGAAAAGTTTGCCTACAACGCAAGTACGCGTTTTGTTTAGTGACCACAACGCTAGTGCGCTTGTGATTACGTACTTGTGAGGTTGACCAGATTGTTCAGTGGCACCAATACGTGCGATAAGTATGCCACTGCGATAGATTGGAAACATGCTGTTCGTGTAGTTAGGCCACTTAAGTTATGTTCGGCTGTTTTCATTTGTTGTTTGCATCATCAACGACCCTTTTGTTTTGCAACAACAATAGTACTCTGGTCTTGTCGGCATTCGAGGAGAAATGGATGGCTGTTTGGAAGGGTGGTTACAACTGTTTTGTCAAAATTGGGGAACTAAAAGATCAGGGTTGATTTTGACTCAGTGATAGCCTGGCGAGTCAGGGGTGAAGAGCCTGCGCTTACGCGTGGTGCAGCGCTGTGTTGTTTGGTTTGTTTGACGTATGTTCTCCAGGGCCCAGGATCCCGAGGGTTGTCAAACGAGGCTCGACCCCAGTACCCTGCAGCTTCTTTCAGCGTTCCTCATGGCCAGCGAATTGAGTTCACCGGCCATTCAGAACAACCGGGGCGAGGACGAGCTGTTAGATATGGAGCTGTTTCCTGCGATTACTTCGAGTTCCCCAGACCACATCGGATTGCAGCACAGCTAATTGAGGAATGCAGAAGCAGGAAAGCGCATTCCAGAGGAGACACGTGCAAACAAGTTCGTGCGCCGCCGGGATTAGCAGGTGGGCCTCGGACAATGGAGCATGAGCAGCCCTCACCTTCTCCTCGTTAGAAGTGCATTGCCAGTCTGCGAGGCAAGACCGCAGAGAGCCGCCAGGTGTGACACCGCGACACGGGCGCCTACCATTGGCTGAAAGTGGCGTCATCGGAGCGGACTCTCCCATTGGTCAAACATGACGTGACTTAGAGTGCTCGAAGGGTTTATAAGAAGCCTTCCAGAGAGACCTGAGCATTCTGGGACGATTCCCTGATTCACCTCTCTCGAACTTCTTGCCGCGGGCCGCAGCGTCCGAGTTGCTGCCGGCCCGTAATGACTGTACGAATGTTACTGGACGCTCACCTCCCTGTACATAATGTAGAATAAACCCTCCCAAGTTTGGGTTTTCATCCCGAACTCCGTCCTTCAACCCCTACAGCGGAGAATCGATTTTAATTTCTTTTCCTTCTTTCGCTCTGTCGTCATTATCATTTCTTTACGTACATTTGTCGTTTTTCATATTCCCTTCTAGCGAAAGAAGGAATTTGTTTGTATAGGTAAGTCTTACGAGAGTTTCGCCAAGATTGATTTGTCGCTATGAATGTTGTCGTCTGACTGGTCCTGACGTAATGATAAATTGCGCTCGCGGTGACAGACTCCTCAGCGACGGCGATTACGGGTCTGTCACGATTCGAAACCATCGCATAAACAGTGTTTTCTTTTTTTTCCCTTCCTTTCATGTTTTTTTTTTCATTCCGTCTTGATCGCAATGGGGACACCGCGATCCCAAATCCAAAAAGCAGTCAGGATAACTCCACCGGTGCTGTAGAGAAAAAGGCGAGCACAAATTTTCATAGAAGTCGTATTAATAGCCAGGCAGCGCCAACTTTGCTTCCAAACGCCGCTTCCACATAATGGCACCTCACCGAGAAATAGTGTTGAGTTCTCGTTGTATAAAGCGCTTTCGATATTTTTTTTCCCTTATCTGCGTAGTACATTGACCGCCTCCAAACTTTACCGGTATCCATGCTTTACTTTATCTCTCTCTCTCTCTCTCTTATATATATATATATATATATATATATATATATATATATATGTGTGTGTGTGTGTGTGTGTGTGTGTGTGTGCGTGCGTGCGTGTGTGTGTGTGTGTGTGTGTGTGTCCAACCTACACGAATTCAAAAGGCAAGAGCAGAATACACGTGCGTTCAACGGAAAAAAAAAACATAACACTAACTAATGCGGAAGCAGGCCCTATCGATAAAGTTCGCTGAAAAAAAAAAAAACTAAAGAAATATTGCAGCTGCTCAAACATGCCGCTACGCAGTGCTTTTCGTGTTCTGCGTCCTCTTCCCCCTTTGTTTTTCTAAATAATAATTTTATTATTTCTCGTCCTCTAAGGTTTCTGACTGGCGCCACACGGGGCCGCCAAAAGCGAAACGCTCCAGTCCCCTTTTTTAATGAGCACCGAGATAACGATGTCGGGATCGTTTGGACGTTTATTAAACCTTGTCGCGCACGCTGTCCTCCGTCTTCAAATAGAAAAAATGAAGTGTTCGTGCTCTTTCTTTTTGTTCTTTCTTTGTTTTAAGGAAAGCTAAGGGAAAGATCGCGACTAAAAAATATTCACATTACACTAGGGACGTACTAGATCAAGGAGGAGCCTCCATTAACGTAACTTCACCGCGAGACGAAGCTATAACGAAAGACGCGAGTACAACTTAAACGCTGTTTCCAGAAGACGAGCAAGAAAGCAGCGAATATTGCTTCGTCGAAACGCATTGCATGTCTGGCTGTTTTATTCTCTTCGTTCTCTGTTTTTTCTTTTAACTCTCCTTCCCCTCGGACTTTCACTGCGACATTTAAACTTCGCCCCACGGCTGGCTCGAGATTACGATGCGGTCGAACTTATTTTTAAAACTCAACCCGGTTAAAACGCTGCCGCTGACCGACGATGTCAGGCGCTTAGTCATAGCTACTCGGCTCGGCATAATAACGATGGCTGAGGACTGCAATGTTCGAGTCTGCTGGGAAAAAAGAAAAAGAAAGAAAAGAGAGGAATAATAATTGCGTACAACGACATTTGAGCCCGAAAAGCGGTACCAAAACTCGCAGGTTCGGGCCCCGCGGACTCCCTTACGGAAACGAGCGCAAAAAACCTGGAAGAAGTAAAAAAAAAATAATACAGCAAAGGACGAGGTTCAATGACGCGAGTGAGTGCAAAGAAAGCCGTTGCTAACGACGCGGAAAAGAGAGTTTGAGCGGCGTCTTTTTTTTTTCTTTCTTCTTCTCTCTCTGACGGGCGCAGAGCTACGTAAGACGAACTAATCCCCTTTCGCCTTTACTTAAGCTCTCGGTCCTCAATCAGTGCGGACAAACGAGGTGACCAGCAAACGGGCCTGAATCCGAGGGAAAGGGAGAGGGAATGGAAGGGAGGAGGGATTGAAATTGTGTAGCACTTGTATTGTGCCTTGTCGAAGGCAAATACACAGCGGTCCGCATAAAAGCATCGATGCTTTCGCGGACTACAGGTCACCGTTTGTGGCACATACAAGAAATTTAATTCTGCTATTGTACTTCTTTTTTATTTCTTTTCTCTCTGCCTATTGTTTCCTCTGCTCTTCGAGCACGAGACTGCGTCATTCGGGACAGAGCACTGCCCAGTGCCGCTCAAAAGGATCACTGCTTTTGGCGGGCTGATAAAATATTTGATCGTATGTTTTATAACTTCATAAAGAAAGAAAGAAAGAAAGAAAGAAAGAAAGAAAGAAAGAAGGAAAGAAAGAAAGAAGCCACGTTGGTTCGCGATCGCAGTTAAAATGCGTCGGAGGCGAAGCACGATGGAAAAGAGTGGCGTTTCTCTTTTCGCCATTTCATTAACTCTGTCTGGCAGTTACTAGGATTACGAGGTGAGTTGTCCTCTCGAACGAGTAATCAAAAAGATAGCGTGTTTTAGGGCGAGGCGCACGCTGTCCTGGCGCTACGGAAAAAGAACGAACCGGTTTTTTTTCCCCCAAACGGAAGAACACTCCTCTTGGTGGTCCTGACACACGCACATGTTGATTGACAGATTGATGGACTATGTTTAATGCCGCGAACGAACACAGAAGCCCGCAGAATTCCCTTGGTGGCGGTGACAATGGGGAGGCGATTCGACCGCATTTTCAGCCCCATTCTGACCCGAAAGTAATCAGTTCAAAGTTAATTAGTGACATTTCCTTAATCGGCCAATACTGTATTTCCAATTCTTGCGTCAGTAATATGGGCGTCTTCGAGTAATCGAGCTCAAGGAATAAAATGTTGCTATATGCCAGAGACGATTAAAAGAAATCGTTCAGCATTTAAACAAGGACTTCGAGCCGCCATCCGAGGCCTGCACAACAAAAACTACCGGACCACTCTTTTTAGTAAAGTTTCTAGTTCTTGTGCTCTTAAGATGAAAAAAAAAATGCATGACTGCCCTATGAATGGCGACCGGTTGAACGAACTTTCCTTGAAAGTCCAGCGTTTAGTCCTGGTGAGGATCACAATTTGCGCGGAATACACTAAACGCGAAGTTCACTGTTCATTTCATCACAAGTGGTCACATACTGTGAGCTGGTCCATCTCAAGAGTAACCGCAGCGCTTACGTGCCTTCGCACGCCGCATATACGTACCAGGCACGGTTTCAGGAACTCGCGCAAAAGACCTGCCGTTGTTAAGAATGGCGAGCTGCAATGCAGGATTGCCACCCAATTACGACTGGGGAACAAGACGCGCATCCCCACTCTCCGTCGCTTCAGCTATAGGATGCGTTCGATGAAGCGGGCTTTGTGCTGAAACCGCCGCCATCCTCTAGCCCCATCGCCGTTGTGACGGAATGAGTTCGGCGGACGAACTATTGTGCCCGAACTCCCCAGCGCGGACCTGATCTGCTACGCGTGCGCGAGCTGCCGCGGGAAAGCCGTTTTTTGTTGCTTCCCACGCGCCGACCGGGACGCGGGACAACGAGCTACCCAGAATGGCTCCGAGCTACCCGGAACGGCTCCCCCTCTGACGTCGGTTCGGACATTCGCCCGTGGGTGCCTTTGTGTGTGTAAACGGCCCTGCGGGGCGGCGGCGAGCTTACAATGAGTAAACGAACGTTCGCGTCACCTTGTATCGCGGGAGGACCGATTGCTTAAAAACTGCTGTGGTGCGAATGCTCGGGACACTTTTCTCAAGCAGTCATGTTAGACTGATATAGATACTGTAAATAAACCCATATTCCTCGTTCTCGATGAGAAGCAGTTCTTCCCTTCATCAACGTCCTCAGCGTGTATAAGTTGGACGACGGCATGGGCCAGCTACCTTCGAATTCATGCCGGACTCCAATCTTGACAACGGATCACGAGCGATGGGATTGAGCCCCCAATCGTGACATCGTATACGTGCCTTAAAGCCGTCCGAAGGGTAAGCCTCTCATCATCGCACGATGCACGGGAAATCACGCAGGATGTATTTTACGGTTTCTTCTACGGCCATATTGCGTTGCGGTAACCACTGTCCACCATTCCTATAAGGATTGAGTAGGCGTTCGTAAACCAACGTACTACGCGCAGGCGACATATTGACGTTCCGTCGCGTCGATTACTCCTGGGAAAACGTTTTATTTTTCACCTTGAAGCGCCACTTCCTCCTTCCACAGAGCAAGTCAGCCAACCGGGATCAGCCTGGTTTACCTCTACGTATTTCCCTTATCCCCCACCTCTATTTCTCTTCTTCGATTCCGCTCCCGTAAGCTATTCAGCAAAAATATATATATATATATATATCTGTCCGCTGCCTGCAGCTTCCTATCGTTCCACTTCCGGCCGCTGTTTCGCTTCCTATTCTCGTTCCTCCAGAGCTTAATCTGTTATCCGCGATCAAAATTGGCGAGCACTAAAGGTCTCGCGTATTTCCATATAAGTTCTTAACGCAAAGCCACTTTTGTCGTCGAGATGGGTGACAGTCAGCTCTGCAGATCGTTCATATAGGCCCACGACGGCGTAAGCGATCCATTTGTTGCCATGGAAACAACAACGAGCAGGGCTGCGCCCGGCGGCAGTGGAAGCCGGAGAATATAGCCGAGCTTTTCAAGACGTGTCACGACAGTCGCGCGCACTCTCGCGCTCCTAATGCATTGATGCAAGCCGACAAGGCGCTCTGCAAGACACATTTGTCCAGATAGTGTATACATATATATGCATGTACATAAACTGAAACACTTAAACTCTATGGCATCGCACTATCTTTCCTTCCGAATGAATTTTAAGAAACAGAGGCGAGAGGTTTTATAGGCCTCCGCTCCTAAGAGCTCAGCTCACGTGTTCGGCCGAGTATTTACAAGAGGCGGAGAGAAAGAAACAATTTTAAGAACGGTCGATCGGCGGGACGTGGAGTGGCAGTTCAGTCCGAGAGGCTTATGGATTCGCCGCCGCGGAAGCCGCGCCACCAACAGCGCGCAGAGTAGTGCGCGGGAACGGCGTCGCTGGGCGACGCGTAAGCCGATTTTCATTCGAAAAGCTTCCGGTACCCTCTCCCCTGCTGCGGGGGGAGGGGTACTCCTCGGTACCGGAACACAACGCTGCGGCGCTTCTTCCGACGCGGGCGAAAGTACGAACGTTTACTTCTTCTCGCTCCAATAGACAAAAGAAAAACAGAAAAAAAAACGAAACACGTCTCTCGGAAATCGCTCGCGGCGGAAGGCGAAGGCTGCTCGACAACGTACTAAAGCGAAAGACAAACAGTGCTCCAACGTAAAACACGCAGCTAGCGGCGATGGGACAGCGCGCAGAGATGCTACGCGGTTGTCAAATTTGGACTTCTCCGCGGCTCAAAAGCTCGTTAGCGCGTATATGCGTTGGCCGCGCAGAGAGAGCAAGCAAGCGTGCGTCGCCGCCGACGTTTACCGCGCTACGGGCTCGCCGTGCGAGCAGCCGAGGGTAAACGGCTTTTCTGTCGCGTGGAGCGCGCGCGACTTCCGCGAAACGATTTGTGTTTACATCTATAGCGCGGCGGCTTTCCTCTGGCAATCGGTCTTGCCTGTAAAGCGCGCCCGCCACCGCGGAAGCTGCGGGCCTCGTATTGAGCCAATCGGGGTCCTCGTCTTCGGAGCTCCGGGAGCACCCACGGCTGGCGACTAAGTGCGCTCTATTTCTATAAGGATAACGAGCTACTGAAGTGAAAGCTGTAAGGCTCGCGCGGTAAGATTGGATAGGATAGCATAGGATAGGATAGTATAGGATAGGATAAGATAGATAAACTTTACTGAAAGAATAATCAGACTCGCTAACGGTCGTGGCCCCTAGTCCAGAGCTCCGCTGGCTCCTGCCGTCTTCTGAGCTCTCTGGATCAGCTCGAGCTGATCGCGGGTGACGCGATATTGCGAAACCACGTGATATATAACACCTCAGTTTCCATCACAGTCTCGAGGGCGATTTCCAACTCGAAAAAGTGAGATAACGAGGAAAGAGAGATAGAGGAAAGGCAGGGAGGTTAAGTAGATGCGAGTTTCCGGTTTGCTACCTTGCACAGTGTTGAGGGAGGTTCAAGTTCGAAAAGTGAGATAACAAGGAGAAAGAGAGAGAGAGAGTAAAGAGAGGGAGGTTAAGCAGATGCGAGTCTCCGGTTTGCCACCTTGCACAGTGTTGAGGAAGGTAAACTGAGCTAGTTGATAGTTATTCAAATACCAAACAGCCACACAAGACAAGGTACGCGAAAAAGAAGAAACGCATACACAAGCGCTCAGCTAACGACCGAACATTTCTTAAGGAAACACATTCCGTAAGAGCAAGCATGTGGTCTACAAATGTGAAACGCAACTTAACGGCCTCTTATCGCGCACAACTTTGAACCACGTTTGAAAAGCGAAATTTAGCATATTCAACAGTGTTCAGGAAAGACTCATGCATGATGCATCTATAAACATTCAGTTAGCTTAATAAAAAAAAAGCCTGCATAATCTTTTGGGATATGGCGTACCTGTGAAGATGGAAAACTAGTCCCAACGTAGAGCGCCGAAGTACGCGTTAGTGGAGCTCCTACGCAACGTGCAGCATTTTATTGCATGGAATACAGTAAGATAGGTTTAGTCAGTGAACGCCCTGAATTCAATTCGGTCGTGCGTAGCGCGCAGGTCACATTGCAAGCCGCCAAATAAGGGTGCCGACGCTGCGTCAATGGCAACGCTCAGGAATCCGCTGCGTCATGAAGTTGTTGCAGCAAAGTTAGATGACTTGAGGGCCGGATGACCCGAACTCATCATTTCTACGCGGTATTATGCCGTCTCAAGCACTGCCTTTACTGCACCGATTTACGGGGCGATACAGGCTGCAGCAGTTGATTACACCCGACCACGCTACCATCCCGATATATAGGGTAAGAAAAATGACAAACATTGCGATCGGTCTCGGTGTCAAAGGATTCATGGCCATCCAAGCAGCGCCAGACTGACGGGAACAGTAGAGCTCCTGTCTACTGTCTCTCGCCTACTGCCATATGCAATACACTGCCTGTTAGCCATGAATCCGCAGCAACTAGATCGATTGCAGTGGTTGCTAAGCTACATTTCTATAGGTAAGTTCCCCTAAGTTATCTCGCCCCTAACTCATCCTCGTTAGTAAAAAAGACATTGTGTCATCTGTTCCTCGCGTTTCCGTCTGCTTTGCGCTTTTATCTATCCACAATAAAACAATTACGAACGAAGACAGCCGCTCGGCTTCCACGTGTGACAAGAATGCGGCCACCGTCGCGCCCTCAAGGAATGTAAGTCCCTGCACCGACTGCAAATTTGTCCCCGCGCTTCCTCCAGCAAAGGGCCCGAGCCCGAAGGGAAGCTCAAACGGGAGTGAAGAAAGAATAAGGTTTTGCAGGAGCGAGGAAAAAAAAGGGAGAAGCGGAGGTTCTACAAAAAGAGACAGTCGCAGCCCCCAAAAGCATGCTCCTTGCACCGACTCCCGTATAGCCAATATACGAGAGCAGGGTTACAGATAGGGTTGCCGCTGCGACGAGGGCGCTTTCAAAAGCCCGAGCCCGCCCGCTCGGCGTCGTCCCCTATATATACCCTTTATCCGCCAAATCTGGCTCCCAATTCGATTGCGCGCGCTTCCGACTGTACGAACCTTTCGCTCTCTCTGCCTCCTTTCCTTTTTGCCTTTCTTTCTTTAAATCTGGCCAAAGCGCAGCTGGGGGCGAGATTTTTGGTCGGCAAACAAGTGACGGTTATTTCGGCCACGTCCCCATATAAGGATGCTGCGCGGCTTTCGAAGTAAAACACGTTTGTTTGTTTTGTTCGCATCTACGATGAAGAAACCGAGAAAGGGTGGGCTAGAAAGAAATGAGAGAGCTTGCAGGGCCATCGGATCTCCGCAGGGGGCGGGAGTCCACTGTGGAACGTACGCCCGCCGCGATGGCATTGCGGCTAGAGTACTGCGACCGAGTACGACTTGGATCGTTCGTCTCCGTGCACGCGGAGGCGACGTAATTTCGACGGGGCCTGGTATGCAAAAAAAACAAGGGGGGGGGGGGGGGGCTTAGCTTAGCGAGGTAAATATTTGCATTTGGGGCTGCCAGATAACCCACAACCATTCAATGCGGCGTCTTTCGTAGACTGCGCGAGCCGATTTGGGACATTAAACTCTGTCAGTCGTTCTGGATACAAATGTAAACAACGGCAGAAAGAAACGACGAAACCGACAGAGACGAATTTGGCGCAGAAACACAGTTCTCGATTGACAGTCTGCATGCTTTCGAGTGATGCTATTGCAATCAATATTAATGGACAAACAAGGTCTGGCGTCAACAAGTCCAACTTCTAAGGCGAATGTCTACAAGAGGAGAAAAAACGGGAGCTGTCCAATTCGCTGCGCTGAGCCCGTTCCGACAGACATGATGTACAAATTTACAAAGGCGCGCAGACAAATGCGAGGAGGGCTGCGAAAGCGCTAACAGGTGCATAGGAGAAAGGCACGATAGCGTGTTTGCTTAGGCGGATGGTGGTAACAAATAGTTAATCAGAGAATTGGTGAACCGTAAACTAAAGTGTTCTTGCGCTGTCTGTTTCGTCCCTGTTCTGGAAGGCCCGAATGGCCCTAATACGTCGACAGGTTGCAGCATCGGCAGCTTAGGGCTAACAAGCATCGCGGCTGCAACAACTTTACAAGCAGGCAGGCGTTCCACCGAGAAACCCTCCGATTGCGAGCAATTAGTCGTCCTGATTGGCAGCGCAGGATAACATGCTTAGTTTGTTCAACGCGCCCCGTTAATCCTTTTGCGCCCGCGGATTGCACGACCATTCTTTGAACTCAAACCGTATTCACCGTCTTCTGCTTCTTTACTGTAACACGCTCGGATTTCTTACCCGTAGTTCTGTGGAAATAGACACCCCTTTGGTTTCACGCTTGATGCACGCGGAGAAGGAAGAAGGATGGCGGAGCGAGACGGGCGCACAAGAGGGCGCGTACTGCGATGCGGATTAGAACGTAAGACCGCACGCGGCTTACGAGTCACCCTGCGCACGATGGCCGCGCCAGCCCGTCCACCTCCCCCTCCAACACAACGGCCCGAATTGAGCCTGGTGGACGTTACCAGTCCATATCACTCAGCAACTTCAGGAGGAGCAGGGGCATGCGTCGGTGCTGGATGCTCAATGGTGTCCTCGCGCAAAGATGTCGTCTGCTAGACAATACTGCGGGGCGCCTCGACGCTGAAATGCTTCAAGAAATACAAATTGCGTTCTTAGGCGAGTCTAGAACAATACCGTGCGACATTCCCGTGTACGCGTAGATATCGATGGGAGATGCGGGTGCTGCGTGCGAAATACATCTTACAATCTCGCTAAACTGAAGCGTTGCTACGTTTGTTGCTGCAACACTGGGCATGACGACGCGTCGAGAGCGCGAAGTATCGCAAATTAATATGCAGCTTAGAATAAGGGTACCAGAAAGCGTTGGACGCATGTTTACAAAGTAAAACCAAACAATAAAGCATGCAGCTTGCAATTGAGCCTACTCGGTACCTCAGTGACTACGACGGCGTCCTGCTGAGAACGAGGACGTGGGTTCGACATCTGGCAGTGGCGGCTTTCCGACAGGGATGCAATCGTAATAATAATAAAAAAAAGAAGGAAAGTTCGTGTAATTCAATTTAGGCGTCCGTTTATGAAATCACACGAGTGTCGAAAATTAATCTGCCGCGTTGTGCTACGCCACCCAACGTGGTTAAGCCACCACGACACTTGAACGTTAAAAAAAGGAAGAAACATTCTTTTTCTTCAATGCAGCGATGCGCTTCATCGGTGATAGGTGCCGACAAGTAGCTGAAGCGATGTGCACACCGTAGGCCAAATTTGCCCTCTCGAAACACGCGCGATGCAACAAAAGCTTTCCCAAGTCTAACTAATGCTAGAGCTAGCACCAGAAATTAACTCAAGCGAACGTGCTGCTGGGAAAGTGGGTTGATACTCGGGAAAGGCATTGTAGAGCAATATTTGTTAAAAAAAAAGGAATACTGCAGAGTACAGTACACTTCTTCTCGTGTTCTGTACATTGTCGTCGTCACACTTGGGCCACGACGGCTTTCCCGAATACAATTAGTTGTCTGTCTCTCTCTCTCTCTCTCTCTTGAAGCTTCAATATACCTCAGCTGTTAACTGCACACATATTAAGGAAGCACGCACCGACGTTCTCCCTTCGACGCGCCACATGAAACGAAGCGTGACACAATCACTAGTATGTCGACTGTGGCAATTCATGCCGTCGAAACGAAACCCGCTAAAAAACAAGGGGAGGGGGAAGAGGGGTGAGGGCGCCAAGCACCTAGAGAAGAAAGACAGCGAGGCACGAGATGACAGCCTGCTCGCCATCCTAATCAGCAGCCTGCTAGCATAGCACGCCCGCCACTTTCTCAAGCGTCACACCGAGCACACGGCGCGCTTTCTAACGCGCCGCGCATCGCTGCGGAAATGCAAGGCGCGAAAAGAGCAGCGAATCCCGGGAAGGGGAACGCAAAAACGCGCGCATAGCCGGAACGCGCGCAGTACACGAGCTATAGCAACGACACAAGAATGAAGACTCCTTCGCGGCTGTCGTATACGACGCTGTGGCGGGCCACTCGCGGGAGCAGCCATCCCCTTCGTTCCCCCGTTTCTCCCCGTATTCCCCGTTGTTACCTTTACTGGCTCCATCTCCTTTCTTTTTTCCCTTTTCTTCCCTGCGTGCACTCCGGCCTCCACAAGGCGCCCGCCGTAATCAGCTAAGATTAATTAGGCGCCGCACAGCGAAAGGCGGCTAGGAAGCAAGCAGCAACGGCAGACGGTATAGCGACGTAACAGAGCCGTACTATGTATAAGCGCGCGTACCCGTCCAACATTGCGCACACTTTTCCCTATCCCCCCCTTCCTACCCCAGAGCTTTCCCCTAAGATCTCCCCCCATCCCCTTCATTCTCAAAGCATAGGCTCCCGCCGCCGAGAACTCAGCACGGCGGTTCGGGTCCCCCGGGTGCCGGGGGGGCAAAAATTCGTAATTTAATTCTGTCCCATTAGAAACGAGGGTGTCACGTGACCCCGGCAACCAGAAGAAAGGACAAAACGGGGGAAACGGGGAAGCGGCACGGAAGGTTCGACTCGCTCAGCCCTGCGCGTTCCCTAAAACGTGCTTAGCTTTGCTCTTTATACCGAGACGACGGGCGAGGGAGTACTTCTGGAAGTGAATGCAATGAACTCGGGCGATGCCAGGGGAGGAAGCTCAAAGTTCCGATGGGGAAGGAATCCCGCGGGGCTCGTATCCGACCTGTTCCAGCTGCACGCCCCACTCCATCTTCTTTACTTCTTTTCTTCTTCCACTCCGCGCTTCAATATTTCCCTCGCTTGGCAGTGGTTGTCTTCTTGCGTCGATTTCGTTGGATCAACAAGTACGATAACCATTAGCCACTTCGTTAAGCGTACCGAGCTTCGTCCCTCCACCACGTCTCGTCAAGGGTTTGCGCGCTACATAGCACTGTTAGATACGGCCCGCCGAGCGCCTGATAGCTGCCTCTGCTCGGTGCTACTGCGCCTGGCGGTCCTTCTGGCCAAAGGGTGCTTCACCGGCGAGAATGCTGCTGTGGAAGCCACTCCTCAGACTTTTCAAGCCAGCGCGCGTTTTGCTGTCGTCTCGTGTTTCTTTGTTATATGTGTTTTTCTTGTTGGCCTAATCCCTGAAGAAATGCGAACTAAGCCAAGCTATTCGTTTTTTAGCCAGGCGTCAGCGCTCCTCAGCACACATCATCATCTCTGGCCGAAGAGCGTTGGAGCTGGCAGAGATGATGTTGACCTGGCAGAGGCAATTACCGGGCGTCCCGTCCTGGAGGAAACTTCAAACCTCGGAGATCCAACAGCACATAGCGCATTCTGCGAGTGTTCTGGTGCAATGGTCCGGAACAAAACCTTTTCGGCGATTCGCGCACCGCTCCGATGACTATATCTGAATCGTACAATGCAGTGAAATCAGTGCAATCCAGCTTGTCGATAATAGATCCTATCTGGTTCTTCAGTCAGGTGTTCTAATTTTGGCATACCGCACGCACCAACACTTTCCGAGTAAGATTTTTGTCCGCTTAACGAAACGATGAGCCGTCATACGTAGGCGCTCTAACTTCAAAGACACGACGGCGTTATATCATATCTGTGATTGTAGGAAGAACACTGCTGCTATCAGGCCGGCCAGCGTTATCGCGAGCGAAGTACGCTACTGGAGCGAGTCGATTCGCACAAGTCACGCAATTTAAAAGTGATGATATCGCTAGTGACGTAACTTGAAGTGATAACATCATGAACTGGCACTCGGCTCCAGCCGCGGAATTATCTCTCACTGAGGTTTAAAAATAATCGTGAAGATTTTCGACTTAGGGCTTCACATAGACCTAAAAGTTGATGTTAAAAGATCAACAAAATTCGTGATTTATGCAACTATATAAAACGTGCTTTCTGAATCCACAGTTGCCTCTCAGCGACGCTTGCGTGAGTGGACATGTTAAGTACATCAAGCTCACTCAGACGGAATCGAAGTTGCAGCTGCGAAGATAAAGGAGTTTGTCAACCTTCTCTAGTAGTAGATAGACCCTTTCATTATTAGCATTCACAACATCTGTGCTAACGAGGCGCTCGCATCGCGTTAGCATTTTGCTGCGCTAGCTCAAGGGCTCTTTCTTCCTTGAAATAAAAGCGCAAGGGCTCTTTCTTTCTTGAAATAGCAGTTCGAACACGAAAAACGTCTTACCAAAAGAGATTCTAAGTTGTCTTGCTTTATTTTTACCGGAGCAGGTGAGGGGGCGGCGCAGCGTTCAGGGTCGGGTGGTAGGTAGGCTGACGCGCTAATAATAATTCAATCCATTACCAGCCGCTCGCAAACGCGACAAATTGTGGCCGTCGCGATCGGTGCTCGCGAAACGGTGCTGTGAAGCGCGCATGCGCGGAAACCGCAGCTGCGCAAAAAAAATTGCCTGCGGGGATTTATCGCTCACGGCCAACGCCACCGACGTCGACGCCGACGACACCGGCTTTTCTGCGACACGAGCTCCTTAACGCTGTCGCGTTAACACGCAATGCCAGATCGCTGCGTACGAACAAGAGACTCGACGCTCACCGTGCACCACGAGCTGCGCAGTCTCGGAGTAGGCGACGCCGTGGGCGTTCCTGGCGCTGCAGCGGTACGACCCGGCGTCGGCCACGTCCACCCGGTGCAGGAGCAGGGCGCCGGTGTCCAGCTGCCGCCACGGGGAGCTGCCCTGGCTGGCGAGGCTACGCCCGTCCTGCAACCACAGCACGCTCGTGGCCCCCGCCGTGCCCCCGCTCGACGAAGGCGATGGCTCCACGAGACAGGGCAGCGTGACGCTGGAGCCGAGCAAGACCGTCCGGTTCCGGGGTCCCTCCACGATTACCGGCTCTGCGCAGCAAAATAGAAAAGGAATACGAGGGTTTAGGACGCGTCTAGGGAAAGCGCTCAGTCATCGTCCAGCGCCTGGAGTAGTATGCCAGGCAATCAGCCGGCATAACATCTCTTGTATCTTCTTTTTTTTTTACATGTTACCTTAGATGTTTTTATGTAATCTCACTCACCTCCACCCGAAGTAGCAAGGTTAGCCTGAGTAATAACTGACATCTTGAGATTTCCTCAACCTGTCACTCTCTTACAATGGAATATCGCAGAAGTATTAGAGGCGGCTACCCGAATAGACGCTATGCCATTTCTCATTTACCGGATTTTCACATTGGCCCTTATGCTACACTGAGCAGCTTACACACGTCGGAGAGTTGGGAAACGAGTGTGTGATTGACAGCGTTAAATGTAAAGCAGTAATCAAAGGCTATCACTCCCTAAAAGAATGGTATTTAACTTATGCGCCTAGAAGGACGCCACGTGTTGAGTACGCAAATCGTGTGTCGTTAATGAAAGACAAGCATAAACACAGTCCTCAGAATGTCCGTACGGCATGAGTGCGTATACAAGAAGAAGAGCTACTGTCATCTATATTGTGACTGCACCACCCGCCGTGGTTGCTCAGTGGCTATGGTGTTAGGCTGCTGAGCACGAGGTCGCGGGATCGAATCCCGGCCACGGCGGCCGCATTTCGATGGGGGCGAAATGCGAAAACACCCGTGTACTTAGATTTAGGTGCACGTTAAAGAACCCCAGGTGGTCAAAATTTCCGGAGTCCCCCACTACGGCGTGCCTCATAATCAGAAAGTGGTTTTGGCACGTAAAACCCCGTATATTATTGTGACTGCACCATTTTATAAGTGGTAGCCTGTAAGTCACGATTGAATGTAGCGTACTGATTTCGGTGAACAAATGCTGGTGGACACGACTGCGCAGTTACTAAATTACTAAACGTCGTTAGCGTCAAGGTTTCGACAAGGGATGTTACACGGACGAAGACAGGTAACATCCCCTGTCATTGGTTCCACTGACGTTACCTTTTCGACTGCTGTTCATCCTGCACATGTATTTTAATAAATAGCCTGTGCTTAGCAGCGCATCAATCGCCCCTGCGTGTCTGTTCAGCTCGCTAGGAAGTGTTCGTGCGTCTGGCTAACCTTCCTGCCTTTCCCGTCTTCTATTTTTCTCTCCAGAAAGTGTTACTCGAAGCTGGCTTCACCACACGCACAGTTCTCGGAAGGGTAAGCCGGCTTTACAATTCTTTTTTTTTTTTTGCATTTAACGCGTGAGTTAGCCTGCATATATGAAGAAATTATGTGCTTAAGTTACCGACAATGTTAGCATGGCTACGGCAGGAGTTGTTATAAACAAATACGCGTGATTTATTATCGAGAATGGTCTCGCCAGGTACAACTTCCAGAAGACTTAGAGAAATCGGGATCATTGAAAGGAGGCTGCTGAAGAGTCCAGTCATTTAGCAGATGTATTAATATACATGCAACAAAGAATCGGCAATCCTTTAACATTCTGGGAAACCACCCGAGCGTGGGGTAGGTGAAGTTAAACAATTACAATTACCATGAAAGCTGGAGAAGTCTCTCGTGAGGCTAACGCTGCACAGATAGCTAAAAGACTGGCGATGTTGCTACCGTTTACAAGTAACGATAAATCACGGTTGAATTCAAGCAAGTCCCATAACACGGAGACAAACTACACACTTCTAGTAACTGCTCAGTAAGAAAAAAAAAAGAGGGGAATGAAAGAACTGTACAGAAGGA
Organism: Dermacentor albipictus; assembly: GCF_038994185.2. Classification (NCBI taxonomy): domain Eukaryota; kingdom Metazoa; phylum Arthropoda; class Arachnida; order Ixodida; family Ixodidae; genus Dermacentor; species Dermacentor albipictus. Next base: position 33,821,918 of record NC_091829.1, read on the forward strand.
AACGTTGCGCCCTCGCTACAGACGACTTGCTTCAAAGATCTCAGAAGCGAGGCGACTGTCACGGAATTAAGAACGACGTCAGCGAAATACGCGCGTCTCTTCCGAGACCCGCAGCCGCAAGTGACAGCTCGCGCCGGTACCGTAATTTCTGCAGGCATGCAGCCGCGGAAAGACGGATGCAAGAGCCGCTTGCCGCGTTCGTTGCCATCGCTCGCCTCCGTGCGAGGGTTAACTCTAGGGAGCAATCTCCATCAAACACCGTCGAGCGTCTCGGAAACAACTCGTCGTCGAGTGATACATCCATTCATTCTCCCCCGCGGCCTTCTTTTCTGAGCACCAAGAGCGCGAAGAACACACGCGCCGCCGTTTTAAGCACTCCTCTGGGCGACCGCCGAACGCGCGGCGTCGTTCGACGTTAGAAAACAGACGCCGAGGCAGCCGATAACAAGCCAGGAATTTTTCGCACTAGAACACATACACATACACAAATAACGCGCGCGTCCTTCGCATCAGCCCTAAACAAGACTCGTATTCATCAGTGGCGTTCGGGAAACGAGGCAGAGCGCGCTCGCACGCGGAGGAGAGACGTCGTCAGCAGAAGCGCGCGGAGATTCAAATGCAGCGCGCGCGAAGCAATCAAAATCAGAAAAAGAAAAAGGTGGGACGAATGAAAAAGAAAGGATTTGGGGAAAGAGAGGGACAAACCCGAGAGTGCGCGCCCGGGAAGTAAATGCCCCCTTTCCCTAAACAGGTCCTCACAACCCCCCGTTGCTCCGACATCCCGCGTACGTCGGACGGGCTCCATCGTCGTCAACGTCGGAACCAGAGGCGCCTGCAAAACGCTGATTATAATTATGGGCAGAAGTACACGGGGGGGAGTAGTACCATAACGTAGTCGAGGGTGCGCAGACGACAACCGTGGCGGCGAGGAAAGGATAAAGAATAAAAAAGCAGAAACTAGCAAGGGAGAGAGAGAACTCGGGGGACTCCTCCGGCGAAACCCTTTTCATTGCCATCCGCCCTGCCGAAAGCGTTAATTACAAAGCCCATTTTGGTTGCTGTCTGCCCCTCTCGCATCCCCAATTCCCTTGCCACAGGTCTTCCCCCTCCGCCTCTTCCCGCTTTCTGCCTCCCCTTTCGCTCTCCCTCTCTTTATGCTCACTCCCTCTCCACTCTTTAGCGTTCGGCAAAAGCGACGGCTCCGCAGTCGCGCTTTGCCTCGAGAACATGCGCTGCCAGCGCCACCAAACGGCGCTAGGGAGCGTTCGCGGGTCGCACGCTGGTCCGTCCGCACGAAGTCGTTACCAGTCGCAAATTATAGGGAAGGAACTGGGATTGGGGAGACAACGTGAACGCCGCTCACCGCGGGAGCTCTCCTCGCCCGCTTACGGACGCTGTTTTTTTCCGGAGGAGTGAGCAAACGACTTGCGAGCGAGTTGGGTGCAGCCAGAGCAAATGCAGGGAAACCGAGGCGGCCTCTGCGTAACACGAGGAGCCCTCCCTCGCCGCGCAATTCACCCTTTCCGCAAAGGTCACGTGGACTCTTACGAAGACGATGCGGCTGCGTTCCCGACGCTCCGCACTTCCGAGAGTCGCCGCAAAGTAGTCGCGGGCACAAATGCGGCTCATTTACCCTAGCGCCGAAATTAGACCGCCACGAAGAGGGCGCACTGCACGTAGGTAACGTGACCAGCTTTGCGACAAGGGGGGGGGGGGGGGAGGTGATCGTTGAAGATGCCGGAGAAACGCGCCTAGTGTTTCGGACAGTCTGCTAAAATCTAAAGGCAGACGCGGTCTAAATGGTTACGCAGACGACGGTCGGTCAGATTCTGAGCGAAAGTAAAGTGAGTCAGACTGTGCATTCATTCGTTACGATGGCTCCATTATCCGCAGATGCCGAGCGAAGGGAGGGTTAAGGTTGTCCAAGAGCTGGTCAAACTTGGTCAGCGCCCCGGAAGCCGTGGGAGAAAAGTGTTAGAGAAAACTGCTAGAGAAAAGTGAACAGCTTGTCTCCGGCTCGTTGGGGAGCCTGATGGCTAGATCCACCTTTTGTAATTGGCAATGGAACAGGAGTGCCTCGACCTCCTTGCCTTGCGTGCCTGGCTTTACGCTTCTAGATGTAGCGCTGTCTTACCACAGGCTGTGCGCAAAGCCTAAACAACTCTGTGAACCCCCGTTGTTTGCGAGCGTCAGCTGCGTGCGACAGCAGGTCTCTCAGGGACTCGGCAACCGCGTTTACTAAAGCTGCCGAAAAGAAACTATCTCAGTGCGACAATGAATGAACCCTTCAAGGCAGACCTCAGCCTGTGCTGCACTGAAGGGCAGGGAGGGTTAGACGTGCGTAGCTCATTTGAGGCCTTACGGCAGTCGGCTGCTGTACGGGCTGGTGGAAACGACAGACCGGCCTCGTGTTGGGTGACAGGCTTGTGGTTTTCTCGAACTGGAGAGGGAGGGTAGATGGGAAGGGGGGGGGGCGGGATGGATACGCGGACTCTGCGAGGCTAGTGACGCCGGCTGGACAGGCAATTTGGGCGCGTAGACTAACTTTGGAGTACTGCGTGAGTTGGCACTAGGGCGAAGGGTATTCGTATAAAGGAGAAGAGGAGAGGAGGAAACCGGTAAATTAGGAAAAGTTGGCACGACTCCGCCGTACACGCAGAGGCAAAGCCAGAAGGTAGAGATTGGGGCAAGGACTGCGTAATGAGGCAGCACGTCGAAGCGCATGCACGCAGTGAGGACTTGCCTTAAGGCACAATGCTTGGAGTGTATTGTATGTGTGCTGTAGCGTTTGTATTGCGCATAAATTCAAGCAGTGTTTTGAAGTTTTTGTTGTCATGTACCCATTTTGCGCATATCTTGCCCCTAAACATTATCATCCTAGTCATGTAGTAGTTGCACTCTAATACACTGAGCTTGTTACTTTCCTGTCAACAATGATGCGTCACGCTGATAATGCGCTTGCCGTCAGTGACTTTTAAGTACCGGGCACGCAGCGTTGAAGAAAGACACGCAATATTGATGACGTCTAGTGTTTGGGGACAACATAACCCCCAAAGGGTGACTGGGTGACGTGTATTTTTTAAGGTGTGGTTCTTCGTACGAGTCCTGCCGTCTTCCTCTTTGGTTTCCCTTAAGTGGTGTTGCGGGCAATTGATCGCCCTAACGACTAGCCCAGTTTGTCATGCTAACGTGTAATTTCATCTTAAGCAATATCGAGAGAGAGAGTGTGTGTGTGTGTGAGAGAGAGAGAGAGAGATGTGAAAACGAGGAATCAAGAAACTCCGCAAAGGGTAAACAAATAAATAAACACCACCCCTGAAGCAATGAACTAAACGTTACCGCTTCAAGCCACACATAACTCGTTCGTTCCCTTCCATCGCGTTTTTTTTTTCAGCGTTCCTACGAACACGGGACGAAAGTAAGCACCGGTACCACAGGAAAGTCGTAAACCGTTTACGACACCCGCGAACCTGAAGCGTTCGACGGCAGCACTGGAAGTAGCCCGTACGAGAGAAATGAGACAGCGCGAAAAAAAAAGAAAGAAAAGAAAAGGATAATAGAAAAAAAGGTTGCGTAATCCGGAAGCCGCGCGAGTCGGTCATAATAAATATCGGGACTGGGTGTAATAGCGCAGTACAGTGTCGCCTGCCGTAAGTGGCGAGTCACGAACACTGGCGCCATAAACGAGGAAACTAAATTACGCTTGCTCATGCGAATTGCCAGGAAAAAAGAAAGAAAAAAAAAAGGATTCCCCGATGCGGTGAGTAGTGCGAGGGACTGAATGTAGCGTCTTACGTATATTGACTCGAGTTCGGTTAACGCCGTTGTCGCTTAAAGGTATTACTCGATTGGAAGGCTCGAGGCGCACTTTGGGCGCGCGAAACTGTGCTCGGACCTGGCATCAAGACTGAGCCCAGTTTCGTACGCCACAGTTTCGTGCGCTAAAGTCTCACTCGGACGCTGTGTACAGGGTCGTCCTTTTTGAAAGGGAACACGCGAGCGCGTGGCCTGTGCTCTGCGGCGGCTGCCTAGAGCGCCGGTCAGTGGCAGCAAGAGGAAGCACGTCCGCTTTTGGCGTCATCTATTGACAGTCAGAATGACTAGGCATGGCCGATTGGAAGTGCCTACTGGACTCCCTTACCCGTATTACTGATGCGCAAGGAGCGGGGCCTGCAGCGCGAGCGCGATTTGCTAGCTGCAAGCCCCGCTCCTTGCGCATCAGTAATACGGGTAAGGGAGTCCAGTAGGCGCTTCCAATCGGCCATGCCTAGTCATTCTGACTGTCAATAGATGACGCCAAAAGCGGACGTGCTTCCTCTTGCTGCCACTGACCGGCGCTCTAGGCAGCCGCCGCAGAGCACAGGCCACGCGCTCGCGTGTTCCCTTTAAAAAAAGACGACCCTGTACACAGTAAAAATGTGTGCGGGCTTAAGAGCGGCTGTATTCTTCATTTCACTGTTCACTACAGCCACATTAGCAAGATCTGCGATGAAAGAAGCCGTAGTTGAAAACTGTAACAATTATCTAGTCCATACCGATATATCTTACACGAGAGTGATACCGACGCGAGATGATACAGTGATAACTATGAAAGTTTGTCTTGTAGCCACCGTGTCTTCTGTTTATTCATGCAGATTTCGTTTCGTCATGGCCATTTGCACAAAAAGACAACACATAAAAAATAGTGATTTGTCCCTCCATCAACGATTCAATAGCAAAGCAGACGTGCGTCTGGTTAACCTCCCTGTCATTCCTTGCCCCTCTTACCCCTGTCTCTCTTTCGAATATGTAACGGTAAGGGCGTTAGCAATGCAACAAACCAGCACTCTCAAGGGTGCAAAATTTTTTACTCTGCAAAAAATACGTGAATTCGCGTGAAAGCCGTTTGCAGAATTCATGAGGGCGTACAGGAGCCGATGGACAGGCGGACAGACGCGGAGCATTTAACTGCTGTCGAAGTAATGTAACACATGTCAGCCAGACTTCGTAGCGGCACGAATCCTTGACGAAAGCAAGCAATCTGGAAACGCGGCTACGCGAAAGACACAAAATGTCGAAGCCAATCGTAGGCAGTTCGCCTGGCTTTGCAGCAGCTTCTTGAGAGATACGCGTAGCATTATATGGCGCGGGTGGAGTGGCGCGGAATGTGTTATGCGTGGTAATAACGTGTGTGCAGGTTCGCTTTTGTAACTCGGACACCATTTCTTTTTAGTTAACATTCTTTAGCAGCGTGACCTGCAGCGACCGGACCTACTCTTGTGTGACCTGTGCTGTGCGTTCTACTTTATCCTTTGAGATTTTTCATCTTGATCTTCCTTTCCCCTTTCCTCCCCTCCTTTCTGAAGAGTAGGCAGGCGTTGTGCCTCTCCCGGTGGCAGTTGCCATCCTGCTCTTCGCTTTGCCTGTCCTGTCAAATGTACATATGTTTTCAAAACAAATAATAATAATAATAATAATAATAATAATAATAATAATAATAATAATAATAATAATAATAATAATAATAATAATAATAATAATAATTGCGGGTGTAATATGCGTTATTTATTTATAGTGTGCGTGAGTAGCACGAGCAGAAAGATGCCCCATATTTGCACTTCTCAACACAGCTTTGCCTCGGCTTAGCGCATCCTCTAGTTTTGGTTCCCCTTTAGTCACCTTCCATTCTCACTGATTGGGAATTGACCTGGGCGTCCCGTACTGCTTGCTGTTCCCCATTTAGTATAGGCTTAGGAATTTCTGGCCTAGGTTGAACGCCTTGTTTCGGCGTATGGCGTACGGGGAACCGCGAAGGCTGACGGGCTCGGAGAATGTGTCTTCAGCCGGCGCGCCTGATGTTATCGCGGACAATGGGTCGCTCGTCAATGCACTCCGGCTGGCAGATATCAACCATGCTCCTCCCACGGTATCAGGAGATGGTTTTTTTTTTTCGGGGGAGGGGGGGGGGGGGCTTCACACATAATTTTTCGGCCAACTAGCCCTGTAACGCTACGCATTAGAAAATTGGATATGTCTGTCTGTCGGGACGAGAGTCACGAAGTGCACGATTAGTTTCCTGATCGTATCCGAGCTATATCGAACCTACTGACACGCGTATGTTGCGGTCCACAGGCAGGGAAGAACGCCTCCACATCGAAGCGTAGATAAATGAAATGATACGCACGTGGGTTGGTCGAAACACGTTTCGAACGCGAGCAAAAGATCGCAAGGTGCGCTACGCGAACCCGTCCATCAGGTTACAAGGTTACGATCGACCCGTCAATCGGATTACAAGACGAAGACGTCGCAGCTGACAATTTCAAGGCGAAGTTGCGGCACCTATTCCACCACGAATCGAGCCAAGATTGTCGCGATGGACGCATGTAGTTGATACCTCTTCTTCGTCACGACGAAATCCAATTTCAGCTTATCACTGTAGCCATAAAACTCAGCGCAGCTACAAAAGCTGCAAAGAAGAAGAAGAAGAAGAAGAAGAAGAAGAAGAAGAAACTGTGGTGGCGAACACCTTGAAACACGTCGTATCTCTGGTCTCCGCGCGTAAACTTGGAACCACTATACACCGGCAAACTGAAGCCACTCTGTCTCACGAGCGCACTCAGGCTAATAGCTCGCGCCGTTCAGGAAAGCAGCGGTTTTTATCGGTTTTTCGGAGCGAGCAGCAAGAAGAAGGGGGGGGGGGGGGTTTCCACCACGGCCGGCCGCAGCACCGTGTAAATCACGGATTCCGTAGCCTTGAGTTCGCGCAGAGGCGGCGGCGGCGGCTTCGGTTTGGCCGGCGATTCTCTCGCGGTGTTTTTTTACGACGTAATGGTGGGCCACTCGCGCAAGTCGTCAGTCGTTTGCCAAGCGAGATTTCAACGATGGCGAAACGGTCTTTCTTTCTCCCTCTCGCAACCCTCCCCCTTTGCCAGTAAAAAGAAATACAGTTTGTTTTAGCCATTCACTGCTGTAATGGCTTCGAGCTTTCACGGTATCGAAGCCACTATGCAATATACAAAGGAGTGTACCAATTTAGAAATGCGGTAACAAGATGACGTTCCTGATCACACAATATCAGCTTCGTTTTTTTTTTCTTTCGTTTATTTATTTTAAGTTTCGAAAACGAACAATGTCTTGCATGGAAGCGATTTATCCATGGAGGAGATTCCAGTCCTCCCAAGTCCGTGGGGTAAGCGAGCACAGGCAAGCCTTTGTGCGACGTGTGTTAATACCGACTTTATTGTTCTGATCGACGCGTGAAGAAATGTAAGAGGGTGGGAAATTTCGATGCAAGCGAAGCTGTGGCGTATATAAAAATGTACATTATGAAATAAGAAAGCTTGTAATTTACTTTCGCAATCCTTCCCTGCATTCTTGCGATCTAACTTTTTTTCGCGTGTTAAGTTTAAGAACCGGATAGCATGGGAATTAATGTAGTACCTGGAGCCAGCGCCAGGTCTGATGATCACTAAAGTCGATGTGCCTCTGGCCATGGTGAACTTTAACTATTACAAGTCTCCTAGGAAGCGCTTCAGCCATAGGCTTCTGCGATGTCATCAACGAACTGCGGACTGTTTTGTGGCCAGCTTCAGTGTTTATCCGTGTGTGTCTGTCGGTGTATATGCGACCTTTGTGTCTTTGTATGTTCACAGTCTATACTATATCCATCACCCAGTACCTGAAGTAGCATGCCAGGTTAACTAGGTTCTAACTGACAAAATAGATCTAACTAGATCAGGTAGGTTAACCTGCCCAGCTTCTAATTAAATTCAGAATCTCTCTCTATGGTGGCTAATGCTTTACTGTTGTACGTGCCACCCCTGCAATAAAGTCAAATGTCTTCCGTTTTCCTTTCTAAAACCTTTTTTTTTTCACTTTATTCTATTTCTCGTGAGATTGCACAATACAGTACAAGTACCCTTTCACAGCAAGCGAGCTACCACAGAACCGAAAAAAAGTGGACTGAATTCGTTTTGTAGCCGTACCTGAAGAAGCATTTCAATTTAATATCACGCACTGCATATAATAATTTTTAAAACAACATTTAAAGTATATTTAAGCACGAAACGTATACAGAAAGAGGTCTCAAGATTAAAGACTGTAGGAGCGAGACCTCCTAATTAATGCTTGCAAACAGCGAAAACTGGTAAATTTCACATTTATCACAGCAGCGGTGCTGGAGTTTGTTGCAATCAATGCGCCCGTTGCTACCACGCCAAATCTATCACCGTGTACCGACGGCGGAACAAAGCAGAGGCGCCAGAGAAAGAAAGACTCATTTGTCACAGCCCACGCAGGTTTCGGTCGTCTCAGACCTCCAAACACCAGCACTCATTCACGTTCCCATAACGCTAGTATAAACGAAAATCACCAAAACAGGGCGTTCCACAAAGCAGACGAAAGCACAGTTGCAGACGACAGCGAGGAATGAAAGGACGCAGAAAATCCCGAAAAATCAATGGATCGTCTAATAAATGTGGCTCCTAAAACATCCTTTTGTGCACCGCCTTAGTGAGCTCGCACTCGGCTGGTATAGGTCATTGCCCCTGCATGGTTTGGAAACTTTGTTTAATATGCTAGAACTAATACAGTACATAACATAATAGTATACTCCTGTTATGGTAAACCTTGTAAAGTAAAAAAAGGGGGGAGGGGAAGGCAGCGGGGTTTTTCCCTACGTGTACCCTCAGTACCTGCAGAGCTAGCTTTGTCATCCACAGGCACTACTGATCATGGTAATTTGACGTAATCTCCAGGGAATCAATATGCACAGGCCAGAGACGCGAGGAGAGATCGATTCTTCATGCGAAGAGGTCAGTGCAAATACAGCTGCCGCAAAAACAAGAAACAACACGAATATCCCCGAAGCAACAAGAACTTGTATTGAGTATCGCCATAAAGAAGAATCTATATATACTTTGGCAACACTATTCTTTCTGATCTTTATTTTTTCTTCGTTTATACTCTCTGGCCTAAGAGCACTCGTTGTGCTATGCAAATCTATCCGCCTTGTTTTCTTTTTTATTTCTCTCTCTTTCTCTCAACTTTCTTCAGTTTCAAACAGAGCCTATAGAAAAAATAAAGGGAGAGAGAAGAAAGGTCAACGGGGAGCGCCGTTTCACAAAGGCCGAACGTCTAGTCGAACGAATCAAATTTATTCAGCGCAGATACGGAGAATAGTTATCTACACCCATGGACGGTTGGCGAGCGCGTATAAAACAAAATGCAGCTTCGCGCCAACGGTCGCTAAGCGCCCGAGATGCACAAGATTTAAGCGGGAGTTATATGAGTGCGCTATTGAAGAATGTAAAGAATGCAAACAATGCAAGCTCTAAACATCTGCAGCGCAGACGAGTGAGAAAAGGCGCCAAAGGCACGATATCTTATTCTGCAGCGAGAGAACGTGGAACCATAAGAACTATAAAAAAAAAGCTTCGTTAATTCCGCTGCGACCGAACAACACAGACAGGCTATTGTACCTGTCTTTTGTTTTTCACCTTGAAGTAAACAAAAGGAAAGTTTCTCTTTGTCTAGCACGACCGAATGAGCGCAACGGAGACTGGTATGTAAACAATCTCGTGATTTCTTTCTTTCTTTCTTTCTTTCTTTCTTTCTTTCTTTCTTTCTTTCTTTCTTTCTTTCTTTCTTTCTTTCTTTCTTTCTTTCTTTCTTTTTCTTCTTTCTTTTTTTCTTTCTTTCTTTCTCTCTTACTTTCTTTCTTTTCAGTGTTAACAAACACGCTTGGTTAAGGAGCTTAGATTAGAGATGCGAATGCAGACACACAGTGCATCGGCACCGATTCCGGTTGGCCATCGACGACTGCCCAACGTTGTACAGGAGAGTCTCTCGAACGAAACAGACGACCGTTTTAATTTCGCCCAGCGTCCGTGCGATTCGCTGCACGCTTATTTCACTTGCAGCGCTAAGCCAACTGCCACGTGAGTGCAGCAAAAAAGTATGAGCGTCTTCGTTTTCTCTCTCTCTTTCTTTTTTTAATTCTCGCGACGCAGACAGAAGAAAGTGCGCGACGTTGGGGGAGATATTAAATTTGCCCAAGCGCAAGGTAGTTGTGCGCCACCTTCTGAGCAAACACTGCGGAACGCTCGTTCGGCCGAGAGAGAGAGAGAAAAAAAAAAACAGCAACCGAAAGAAAAAGAAAAAAAAATGAGACGAACAACTCTCGTCGCTTCCTGACAACGCCGCACTTCCACTGCGTTATGAACGAAGAGTTCTTTTTTCTTTTTCCGTCTCCGACCTTTCAGCACGACACACTTCGAGCTCGCAGTGTTCCTTTGTGTTTCGCATGCGCCGGAGCCGAAGCCCGGTGTTCGGCCTCCCGTTATCCGGGAGTTCAACGCGCAAAAGTGAACAAACAACTTGAGCGAGGAGTGAACGCACTTGAGAGATTTTGGCGCGAACGAAGACGAAACTCGGGTATGGCTCTTTCGAGCCTCGAAAAAAAAAATTATCTCGCGTCGGAAATGTTAAAATAGAAAAATATAGACAAAGAAATTACAACGTTCTTTTGACTATATAACATCCGAAGCAGTCAACGCACGATTAGCTATAAAGATCAACGCAAACCTTGGGACTTGGTTTTAGTCAGGTAACCCGCGTCGTGTGAAACACTACAAACACTGAAGTCAACAGCGGTGAAACAACGCTGCGCGATAAACAGAGGACACGTGATCAAATCGCAAGTTCGAAACTTGTTAGGCCGTCCTCCTGTTCACACAACCGACGCTTTAGATCGAAACACCGCTTAAACAAAAAGAGTCGTACGATGAATCGCCTGGTTTCATTGCACTTACAAATTTCCAGCCCCGGAAAGACAAAATAAAAGCCACCGTAGCTATCATCATTACAAAATAATTTATTTTTCATATTTTTCAACAGGCCCTACAGCTTATCCACTGAAGATGTTGAGTTTAGAGGAGTACTTTAAACGCCAATTAATTATTCAGCGTTACTTAGCAAAGCTCATAGTCAAAATTAGCTTGGTTTGCTCAAGAGGATAGCGAACGATACTAAATCGCTTGCATTAACGTGACGCACACGAGGATCTTTCTTTTTTAGTGCTTTATTGCCACGAGTTAGCCGGAAACACCCTGTGCATCTAACGGTGCGCACCAAAGGGATCTATCGCAAATTAACAGCCTGTAGAAAAACTACGCTACGTTACCTCCTGGAGTGCCGGCACGGACGCTATATACCGCGTCGCACCGCCTACTGTGTACACCAACACACACACATCCGGGACATCGATCCGCACAGAGCTCGGTTCCCGAAAGACTATATACACGATATCCCGTTCGGGAAACGCGGCCTCCATCCTCCGCTCTGCGCAGGAAACCGCCGCAGTGCCGGTCCCTCGTTCCGGCTGTTCGTAGCACGCGCACACAGCCCCTCACTGCACACTCCAGGGTGCGAAGGGAGGAGGCGGAGGGGAGGGGGGGGGGGGAGGCGGCGTCGCGACCCAATCGTGCACACGTAACGCGAGCGCCAGCAGCGTCGCTGTATGCGAGCGCGTGTTCGAGTCATTTGCATGGGGGGGGAGAACGCTGCCACGGGCCAAAACCGGCGCCGAGTTGGGCGATTAAAACCCAATCAGTTGGGTTCGGCCGGGGCGCGCCGTCTGGGTTTGACGGCCTAACTGCGCGTGCTACAGAAACAGCCATACCCCTCTGCGCGCGCAGATGTACATAATATACCGAACGGGAGCGTTTCTCCCGGTTTGGCCGGGGCGGTTACGGTGTGCCGTCTGGACCGATCTCGGAGTGGCAGCGTAGGGACGTATTGGGAATTCGCGAGCCCACGAGCGAGTCCCGGAGTATGCGTGGCCTTGGAACGTGCGATCGGGAACATTCTATACGCACCTTATTCTTTCGTATTGTCAGTGCAAGAAATGCTCCTTGTTTAAAACTAAGCCGACGAAGTGTGCAGCCGCGTCCGCGAGCTGGTGGACCTGGCCGAGTTCACCTGACCTCGCAGCCACCTCACGTCCCAAACTTCCAAATTCGTCATCGGTTCCGTCTCAAGTAGCATGTCAAGTACTTTACCAAGCAGGCCTAGCTTTCCACTTTTCATTTGCATTGCGGGCTCGCATCTTAGACTGACTAACCACTAAACGATCGTAAGTGGTGGCGGTGGCGGCAGAGGCATAGTCGACGGAATAGCAGTAGGAGAAACAGGGGTAGCCGGCGATTTGGCGGGAGGAGGTGATCTAAAGGGTAGTGATGATGATGATGATGATGATGATGATGATGATGTGGCGCTAAGGTGAAGGAGAGACGGCCAGTGCGCAGCAGTGAACACCCGCCTCAGCGAGTACAAATTCGGCCAACCCAAGGTTCTGTCGCAGCGTCGGCATGCTACCCACATTGCGTCGGCAGGAAGCCGAGTGGTTTATAGGCAACAACGGTATATTCTGGGCGAGGACTCGCCGTTGCCCTAGTCGGTGTTTGCTTAACGACATATATGCAGCGCGAAGGCACATTTACAAAGAAGAACCGCCTACCAGGTGTGTCTGTGTGTCTTCTTCATAACTGTACGTCATTACGTAACAACGGAAGCACGCGTACACACTGTGAACGACGTCGTCGGCACTACGCCCTGTGTGTACCGGGGGAAAGCACGAGACCAACGCGTTCATTTTGCTCGACGCACCGTCAGCGTCATTTAATCTGGCCTAATTGGGAACGATGGACGAAGGTACTGGGATTATGGGGGGCGGTGCTCCGTCACTCGCTCCCTTACTACTCACGTTCCCGCCTGAAAAAAGAAAGAGAAAGAAACTGTTCCGGTAGAGTTGCAACCCCACCAACTCTCATCGCGTTAAGCGAGCGTTGAGACTGGGTTTGGCGACCTGTCAACACCCACGACATCACTGAAGCAGCCACGCGAGCTGTTTCTTTCGCGACCCTCGCCACTGGCGCACCACTACCGTATTTTCTCGAATGCAACGTCACGACGTCACCTCCAAAAAACTCAAGCCGTTCGGCCATGAGCCAACGTTCGGACACCACTGTAAACTAATCTACACCCATAGAAGTGCACAAGGGTGTAAATTAGTTAACATGAAAGCCTTCATCAAAGCAGCAGCTGCTTTCCTAGGCAGCGCTTATAATAGCTCATCCGTTCACCTCGCCTTACTTTTACGGCAGTCAACCAGATGCGGTGCCAAATCTAGCACCAGAGAACTTTCTATGCAGCAAACTTCCACGCCGAACTAGCGATTCCCTTTGGTCTTGCCGACACATTTTCCTGGTAGGCTTGCGTTCGGAGCAATCGCGTCTGAAATTCAACTTGATGCTTCGGCTTTCTGCAAGATCACCGAATCTCAGCGCAGTATATACAGGCTGCATGTTTCATCACTTCCCGTTACGTTCGCGCTAGATTTCTAAAACGTCGGGTTGAAAAGAAGCCCTTCCCGACTACGCCGGAACCAGCAATGTCAAAGATTAGGCTGCGTGGTTGGTTCTACGTGATTCTTCATGTAGCAGCGCGACTTTTTGAAGAGGACATAGACCGCATAGCATGATAAGGAAGGAAGGAAGGAAGGAACAAGTGGAGAAGGAAGGCAGGGAGGTTAACCAGTTTAACCTAACCGGTTTGCTACCCTACACATGGGAGCGGGATGGGGGGATGAAAGATGAGGGGAAGAGATAGAGAGCACATAACACGGCACATACATCGTTGGTTACAGTCTGTCACTCTTGCGCGGTACGTGACATTACTGTCACAGCCGCTTGTCCAAGCCCGTGTCCTGCATAAACCGAAGTAGTCCCTTCGTCGCCTTCAGCTGCGATGTCTTCTGTCGGCGATATGTGAAAATGGTTGCAACTGACAATGGTCTATTGTCAAGGTGCGCTAGAACGGACGCCATGGACTGTCTCTGAACATTATATTCAGGACAGTCGCACAGAATGTGTAGAAGTGCAGGCTTTCAAATGGGACTACATATACTAATTACAAACAATACACGCGAGTCACAGAATGATCACAACGAGCAAATAAATGAGTAAGCCTACCGGCTGACTTTCCAGTACCGGTCTTCAATTGAGGCCGGCGTGGCTATATTTGAATAAACACGGCACATCCAACCTAGACAGCGCTTGCCGCTTTCTCTGCGCCGCGGCTCGCCAACGTACATAAAGCGCGCAAGTTGCCCCACGTTACGAGACGCTATAGGCGGCAGGGGTGCATACACGAAGGGGACGCAGAGGTCGTCTACCGCCAGCACAACGCCTGCGTCGTCACCTCGTCCTCTCGCTATCCTTCCTCGCTCGAGCCACTTCCCAGTCATCTTCGTCGTTGTTGGCGTCACCTCGCCGGCGCGCGCGGCCTGAGCACTTAATCCAGTTGTCAGAGGTGAATTAGGCGAGAGCGGGCCGACGGAGTCGAGGGTGTCGGCGTCGGCCGAGACGCTAAAGGGAGCTGTGCCCTGAACGAAGAGAGAGAGATAAACAACGCAGCGGGCGTCCGACGCTGTAGGCTGACGCTGGGACAGGCGCGGAGCGCGAGGAAATTTAATCTGGCTGCCCGCCTCGCTAGCAGCGTGGCAGGCCTGCTCAGATTCAGTTGAGGAAGTTGAGAAGAGGCGCTCGCTGATTAGGGGATTTCGCGAAGAAAGTGATAGAGCGCGGCATTACTGTGTGTTGTTAGGGCCTAATCCGAGATGCACGCAAGAGAGAAGGAGGACCACCGTAAGACGTGGGACGCTTCGAGCAGCGGCGCTCGAAAGAGAGTTCTCGACGCGATGAGGAGGAGGTCGAGACGGGCGCGCGAGTGAGCGAGCTCGGCGTAAGGAAAAAGAGACGGGCGTCGGCGGTGACGTTAAGGCGCGGCGTTGTTGTCCCATACGCGCCGCGCGCGCCGGAGGATCTTGCGCGCGGTGGTGTTGTCGTGGCGTTAGCCATTCGGCTGGAGTGAATTAAGAACGGTGCATGGTGGTGGTGGTGGCGGTGGCACAAGGAGGTCAGTCAACCTCCGCCGGTCTCGGAGGCGCTGACAGCGTCCGCTGTAATTTAATCCCGCTGCGACGTCGACGTGGCGGTGTTTACACACGCGATGAGATGGCGCGCGCCTAAATCTCGTAGCTAAACAATGACGCCCAGATTGCCTCGCGCGCTATGCAGGACGCGCCATGACGGCTGAGCAATGCGTTGCGGTTGATTAGCTGGTCGAAATATGTTGGTTGAAATACGAGAAAGTAAAGAAGAAGAGAAAAGAAACGCGCTACACGAATTGACCTACGCGTGCGCCCACGTTTGTTTTTGTGTGTATTCGTGCGTGCGAGCACATTTGCATATGGATCTATGCTTGGTGTACACGCGTGCGTGCTTGCTCACGTGAGCGTTCGTGTGCAGCTGTGTATTAGGCTAGCCAGGTCGCGTGTGTTGACGAAACCCCAGCCAAGCGCAGCAATACATAAAAAAAAGAAACTGCGCGCCATGCGTCGCAGTTAGACCGCCGCTACATGAGAGCAAAATTTAATTTAGACCACGACAGTGCACGCACAACTGCGAAGCAAACGTCTACGGCACTAGCAAGAGAGCGTCGCGGTTTAAACCTGCTTTTTTTTTTCTCGTGGCGCACAATTTCCGCGAATCCTCTCTCTTCGTTTCAACAACGCCCCTCATCGGCGCCTCTCCCACTTGTAAGCCCGAAAGCGTTTCTAAAGCCCCGCACTCGGCCAACGCAATTTCATCTCTCGCGCGGTCAAACAAACCGCCGCCTCTGGAGGCGTTTTAATTCCCGCAATTTCAATAGCCGATTCAATCAGCAGGCCGCGAGCAGTTAGGCCGTACAACCGCAAACACTATACCGCGCGGCGATTGCAAACACGTATTGCCATATTTGCCGAGCTCGTTACAATCGACTCTTCCCGCCGGCCGTTCGGGTCCGAGCGCTAGCCTCTCCTCTAACCTCGAACTCTTCCCCACCTCCCACCTCCTCGCCTATTTTTATGCGGCCGAGTGAATCTCAATACACCGAAAGCCCACGCCGCAATCGAGGGAACCCGCGCGCGCCGAGATGATATAGCGCGACTGTATATAAACATACCTCCATCCATATCGGAGCCCCGCCGGAATTCTCAGCGCGCTCAGGAGGAAACGGGGAAACGGCATTAATCGAAAAAAATGGAAACGGGGGGGGGGGGGGGGAACAGTCGGAGGACGGACGGCGAGCAAAGAGTCTGAGCGCGCGCTCGCATCTATGCATAGAGGGCGTTGTTGTCGCAATGCATGTCCGCGGGTCATCTCGCGTCTCATCCTATCGGATTGGGGAGAGATAGAGAGAGGAATAGAGGAGAGAGAAAGCGCGCGCCAGAGAGAAAGAGAGAAAGGCTGCCGCATAAACCACTTAGGACTTACGATAGACGGCGGAGCGCGCATCAGACCCTCGCCCTCTCCTCTCCCACCACGCAAGTCCATCTACTCTCGCCATTTCTCCCCCGAAGCCCGCGGGCGATACGTTCCGCTTAATTGGCAATTTCCCGGAATGGTTCTAATTAGTGGCGGCAAGGGTGAGGGTGGAGTCGAGGAAATGCGACCGAAGAAAAGGTTCGAAGGCCTGCCTTCGGAAGGAGGAGGGAGGGAGAGAAGAAAGAAAGACGGGGAGGGGAAGACACAAGAGAGGGGCGGTGAGGCGCGACTGTTTATCGCACCTGCACCGCGCTGTTACACGCGATGATCGAGATTCCGCGAGATGCGGATGGCGTCGCTCGAGAGACGGACACGAGAGGCTCCACGTCGAGAAGGAAGAGAACAACACCACGAGTAGCTCTTGATGCTGCCGCTGGGAGGACGTGTCCGCGTGCGGCGACTCCGGAAGGGGTCCGTCGCAGGCGCAGGTGTTAAGTGTATACACACGGTGATGGGGAAGACGTGCGTACCTTAAATGTGACGACGGTAATCCCGCGGTTTATTGCCGAAATAAAAGACAACCAAAAGCGAAAATGCATGCTTTGGCATTATTCTGTATGATATTCAATCAATCTAAAGATTAGATTTCTAACAATATATTTGGGGCGAAAAGCGGCAAGATTCCTGAAGGTTCCTGGGGGCCCTGATGTTCCTGATGAAGGTTCCTGGGGGCCCGTACACAACTTGACATTTTACAGCGGAAGAAAGTATAACACTCAAGCAGACCAAGTAGGATCGAAGCAAATAATCAAAACCGTAACTATAGGAACCGCAAATGGTGCACACTAACGCCCCCTCTGGGCCGGCTCCCTGACTGACACATGACCACCGCTACCAAACGACAAACTCTGTCGCTTCTCGTTGCAAGCAACCGGAAGCACTGGGAAAAAGAAGCTCTACGACATTTTGAATGAGAAGGGAGAGGTGCGCATAGAGGAAGTGGGATAGGCGATCGCGATTGTGCTTTCGCCTCCTCCCCCCTCCCCCTCCCCCATCTCTCGTTTCCTTAAGCTCATTAGGCTACTGCACCGCACAACTGCCGTTCGCTTCGCTCAGAATTACTTACGAAGATGTCCCTTCTTTGAAGATGCACAAGGATCAAGATTAAAGGCTACGCCTTTTCTTTGTCGTAATGTTAAAGCATCATAACTTCGTTTCGGAGAGGAGAGAAAAAAAGAGAATAGGAAATGAATAATCCCCGAGAAAATGAAAGATAACGCCGGAGAAAAGACGTAGGGCGAAGAAAGTTGAACGCCGCCGTTATGCAAATTGGGCGAGTTCTAATGAGCGGCGGGCATTTGTTCTTGGCGTTAGAAGACGCCCTTCCTTTCCCTATACCTTTCCCCAACACCAGAGAAGAAAATTAGGAGTCTGCTGAGAAAATAGGAGACACGAATTTTACCAGAGGAAGAAGAAAGGAAGGATGACATATGCTGCTGGTTACTAGAAATTACCATTGTTCTATGCGCTTTCTCTCTCTCTCTCTCTCTCTTTCGTTCGCGTTGCTAGATTTAGGTCTCACGTGTTACCACCTCCTATAGAATTACGGCGCAAGAAAAGAAAGACAAAGTGAGAACCGCCAAATGAGATAACCACCGCACTTATACGCGAAGAAGGGAGCATGGAAAAAAGCCTACATTAAAATAGCGTAGGTACAGAACGATCTTTGAGCAAAGTTTTACCTTTCAAATACGAGCGACTGCGTCAGGAAAGGCTCGCCAAAGTAGCCCTTTTCAATACCAAATCTGAAGGGGAAAAATACGGTGGAAACGCTGCCATTGCCGCTCGCCGGCAATGACGCATCGCTCACATCACGCGAGTCCTCGGCATAGCCTCCGAGATCGGGCACCGGCTTCGGCTGCTCGCGTCGCGCTGAAGAGTCTCGGGTAAGAACCTCCGGGTGTGACGTCATAGCCGTTATAACCACTAGGTGCACAGGCCGTCTGCTTATGGAATAAAAAAAATATAATAAGAAAGCTGCTAATAAGAAAACTAGACAATTGCCAGAAGAGAAGAGAAGAAAAAGCAGGGGGAGGGAAGGCAGGGAGGTCAACCAGAACAGCATCCGGTTTGCTACCCTACACCGGGGGTGGGGGAAAGGGGAATAGAAAGGGAGAGAGTCAGCACTGAGTACATGTGGGAGGGACACCTTACACAATGACACTATAAGCGGTCTCTTAAGCCCGTGCACTTCAAGTACCGCACTAGTGCACGAATCGCTTTTCGAGCCAGTGACGGTTGTGGCCACGGTCCGACCTTGCAGATTTGCCATTACTGCTTTAGTAACATATAGCTGACATTTAAAACGCCACAGTGGTGTTTGCCGAAAGTATTAATGTCTTACCAACGCGAATACGAGCCCTGGACCAGTAGTCTATAGAAATGTCCATGCAAATCTGCATATGTGGTGGCAACATTGATTATAACGTTCGAGTACGCGTTCTCGTGTGGGCAGAGAAGACTGCGGACGAAACGAGCCTTCATATACGGTCCGATAGGTGACACGGATGGCACGGATTTCGTGCATCACAAATCGGGCACGTAGTCGCCGAGTCATCGACAACGAATGGGGGCAAAAATCAGCGGCGTACTCAATCGAAACTAGCGATGCTACGGTTGTACTTTCCGTCGGCGTTCCGAATGCTCCGGGAACTCGTAAAAGCACATTGGCTAGTACACGTTTATAGTGAAATAGATAAAAAAAAGAAAGGAGAGAAGACGTACGACAGGAAGCTGCGCGTCGCCGGACAGACGCGCTCCATAACTCTATCTTACAGCCGAAATGAGCGCATGTATGCGGGGCAAAAGCGAGGCAGAAAGGTGAAAGGCGAAGAGCAAGCCAAGCGCAGCGCCTGGCTGATTGGCCATTACACCAGAGGAAGAAAAATTCGGCGACTCCGCGACAACGATCGACTCCAGGAGGCGCAGAGAACCCAAACCGCGCCTGCAAGACTATCTCGGAAGGCGCACTGAGGCATACATACACATGCCTCGGCTCGTCTCGTCGAAGTAACGCTGATTAAAAAAACTGATTAAAAGTAACGCTGATGGAGCACAAAGCGAGCGTAAGGCTCCTGTTCAATAGGGAAGCCGCGCAGAAAAGAGTTTAGGTGGCGGAAATAAGGCTGCAAGTAAGTTAGGTTAGATTAGACATAGATAAATAGATAGATAGATTAGACAGATAAATACATAGATATATAGATTAGACATAAATAAATAAATAAATAAATAAATAAATAAATAAATAGATTAGACACAGACAGACAGACAGACAGACAGACAGACAGACAGACAGACAGACAGACAGACAGACAGACAGACAGACAGACAGACAGACAGACAGACAGACAGACAGACAGACAGACAGACAGACAGACAGACAGACAGACAGACAGACAGACAGACAGACAGACAGACAGACAGACAG
The DNA here is from genome assembly GCF_038994185.2 of Dermacentor albipictus. Taxonomy (NCBI): domain Eukaryota; kingdom Metazoa; phylum Arthropoda; class Arachnida; order Ixodida; family Ixodidae; genus Dermacentor; species Dermacentor albipictus. The sequence continues at coordinate 33,841,751 of NC_091829.1, forward strand.
ACAGACAGACAGACAGACAGACAGACAGACAGACAGACAGACAGACAGACAGACAGACAGACAGACAGACAGACAGACAGACAGACAGACAGACAGACAGACAGACAGACAGACAGACAGACAGACAGACAGACAGACAGACAGACAGACAGACAGACAGACAGACAGACAGACAGACAGACAGACAGACAGACAGACAGACAGACAGACAGACAGACAGACAGACAGACAGACAGACAGACAGACAGACAGACAGACAGACAGACAGACAGACAGACAGACAGACAGACAGACAGACAGACAGACAGACAGACAGACAGACAGACAGACAGACAGACAGACAGACAGACAGACAGACAGACAGACAGACAGACAGACAGACAGACAGACAGACAGACAGACAGACAGACAGACAGACAGACAGACAGACAGACAGACAGACAGACAGACAGACAGACAGACAGACAGACAGACAGACAGACAGACAGACAGACAGACAGACAGACAGACAGACAGACAGACAGACAGACAGACAGACAGACAGACAGACAGACAGACAGACAGACAGACAGACAGACAGACAGACAGACAGACAGACAGACAGACAGACAGACAGACAGACAGACAGACAGACAGACAGACAGACAGACAGACAGACAGACAGACAGACAGACAGACAGACAGACAGACAGACAGACAGACAGACAGACAGACAGACAGACAGACAGACAGACAGACAGACAGACAGACAGACAGACAGACAGACAGACAGACAGACAGACAGACAGACAGACAGACAGACAGACAGACAGACAGACAGACAGACAGACAGACAGACAGACAGACAGACAGACAGACAGACAGACAGACAGACAGACAGACAGACAGACAGACAGACAGACAGACAGACAGACAGAGGGACGGACGGACGGACGGACGGACGGACGGACGGACGGACGGACGGACGGATAAAAACGCCATAGCGATTGAGCCACCGCTATATATGCATTTCGTTCGCTCCATCAGTTCACACTTTTGAACAGCTTTCGCCAGGCATATTTAGGCGCGCTCCCACTGACATCGAACCGCCGAGCCGATGTCGTACGTTAACGCGGCGAACGTGAACAAGCTGGGACGAGCGTAGCGTCGAAGGCGCCCGCATATATATATATGCAGCTTTCATGCGAATTGCTCGTCCGGTGATCTTCGTTGCGATATTCATGCTACCATCATCCTGCCGCCTAACAGTGACTCTCTTCGATATCGCCTCTTCTCGAAGTTCCGCACCTCACGGCCTACTTACGCCGGCCAGGGAAGTGGCTCTCATCCGCTACCTTCGCCGTCTCGCTGTCATATACTTAATGCGCCGCTACGCGCGGCTCTCCGTAGCGGCAGAGGTGCGCACGGGGAATTGCCATACGGTGCACTCCTTCCATTCACTCCATTAAAAATTCTTTACTTCCTAAGTGGACTATCCTTTTTTTTTTCGCGTTGCTTCTTTAATGCGCGGGAGTAAAATGTAACGGCCTCCGAGGCATACGGAGGAAATTGAATCAGCGCTCGTGCCACGGCAAAAATTTGTCGGAGCCTCCTCGCAAAGGAATCTCGCTTCGCGGGTTCGCGTAATTCCCATCCAATAGACTCGGGCCTCGCAGCGACGGTACCAGAGCGAACGAGCATTCATTTGCATCGCAAAGCCCCCCTCCTGCACTCCAGGTGTAGTAGGTTACGCTCCCAACTTCAGCGCCGCGCTGGCTTTTTTACGGCCGTTTAAAAGTACACGACCAAAGGGGGAGCCCACCTCGAGCTGCATGCGAGAGAGGCTCCGATTGCACGTTCGTCGTTTCCGTCCATACCCGTCTCGCCGTCCCTATACTCGGCCTCGAAAAAACTCCATGCAGCGTGGCGAACACTACGGCTCGTGTCAGCCAATCAGAAGCGAGAGACGGCTGCGTGTTCCCGTAAAGGAAACAGTGCTCGCCCACTGTGCATTACTACTCCTTCCGTTCAGCCTCTATTCAGTTGGAGTCGCGCTGAGGGCGATACGAGGTGCACGGTGGGAGGGACCGTACGTCTAACTCTGTATTCTGGTTGGCAGGCGAGACGCACAGATTTAGCAGCGCTGCACGGAACTGCTGAGACGGAGCATACGTTTCTAAACTCGCGAGAGAGACAATTCGAGACGCGAAACGGATACGTGCCGAATACACCTACACGTAGCTCGGAGCTGCCGGGTCTCTTTTAAAAAGTCCGCCCGCGGCTCTAGGCTACAGCACTTGTGTAGCGTTATAGCGTTTTGCGCTTTGAGATTAATGGAAAAGGAGGGCTCTTTCACGAGTGACGAATCTAATAGCGCCCAGTACTGGGGATTAAATAAATCTGAGCCGCATCGTGACCGAGCCTCTTCGTGTGATTGCTTCGCACAGAGAGGTGCGCAGAACGGCGGAAAGGATGAGCGCGTTGAGTAGATTTTCGCTGCGGTTTTTTCGGAGTGTAGTCAGGTAGGCACGTGACTCAAGTACAGGGACGGTCTCATTACAAGTTCGCGCTGCACGCGATATTTGATTGTGAACCGCCGAACACATTTACGCTTCGTCCACCGCCCCTCTCTCTCTCTCTCTCTCTCTCTCTCTCTCTCTCTCTCTCTCTCTCTCTCTTGTTTTTGTTCAGTCTGTCGTGTTCGGCGCTCTTGTAAAGCCCAAATATGCGGCACTATTGTCGGCCCGGAAATCTAGTTGAAAGGAGGCGCCGCACGCAAGAAAATTCTCGCGCTCAGAATACCCCGTGCCGCGCGATCTTGAAACGAAGACACGACAAGCAAGGATGTTTTAACTCTTCACTGCGCCTGCGCGGAAGGAATGCTTGCGCAAGGTAGTCTCCTATACAGGCGAGGCAGGTGCTATAGCGACGATTGCAATACTGTCCCTTCAATTTTCTCATCTTGCCGGCCGCAGCGACCAGGATGCGGAAGCAAGTAGGTGTCGCGGCGGCTGTTACAATTCGTCGAAGACAAGAGCTCATCACCACCGCGAACTGACAGGCTGTGACGTAAACATCGCGCGAGAGGTGCTTGACGAGCTCCGCCGTCAGTAAGCAGCGAAGCTAACACCGCCTATCATAGGAGTACAGATTTTTTAGGATAGTTGGTTCGTTGCAGTAATTGAGGTCACAGCGCTGAATTGACACGGACAAGAAGGACGACAGAAATTACGTCTATCACAGCTCAATTACCCGCTAGTCGCTCACTCACGAGAAAACACACGAGGATGTACGACGCACAATAATGACATCACCGAGACGACCAGCTAGAATACACTGTTCCTAATCGCAACGCACACAGGAGTACTACACCTCCTCCCTCCCACCTTGCCTCCAGCCCCCGCGCCACCTGGGAATCGACCGAATCCTGTCCGGAACAACGCAGCATCTTGCGCATCACCCCCCGCTGTTTCTTTCCCCTGGCCTTCTCTGAAATTCAAAACGAGGAAATAACAGGAAGTACACTAAAGCATCCACGTTGTCTGAAGCGATTATACCTTCCTACTGAAAACAAAACAAAACAAAAAAGCTGAGCTGAGAGCAAGATTTAACGTCGCACACATACATTACAACCACGGACGCCGCCGGGGTCCTATTTCGAAGGCAAGAGCACTGCGTCTAGAAGCTACACCGGGGCCACCGCTTCAATCCGCTCCGGTCAGCCGCTGATGGACGACCGCGGGCGGCCCTCGCCTTTTAAAGCCTCCCCGCGGAATCTGAATCGCCCCCCCCCCTCCACCGTAGCAACGCAGTACAACTAGACACCCTGGCGAGTCACCTGCCAATCCTAGCCCCCCCCCCCTCCACCCCACCCCTCATGGTGCGCGTGAAAAACCGTTAGGCCTAAACCCCTCCCTACCTTTTTCCTCTCCTCCGTCGACAAGAATGCCTTTCGTTCGCGCGTCTGGCTCAAAACAGAGTGAGGAGCGAAGAGAGAGAGAGAGAGAGAGAAAGAGAGAGAGAGAGGGAAACGGCGTTCACGCTCCGCTTTTATCAGCGCTGGGCCACGCGGTCCGGCCGCGCTGCTTTATGGGAGAGAACGCGAGCACGACGGGGCTGAGTGCTTCCCCTCTCACAGTATTTAGCGGCAGGAAAATGGAACAGAAAGAGAAGATACGGCCGGCTGGCCGTCCACGTTGCATTCGCTATTGTAGGGCGTAAATTTGCAGGTGAAACCGTGTCTACAGCTTCACGCTGCCTGCGTTTTTCGTTTGCGAGCGCATTTCCAGCTAGCGCCCTTGGGAGCCGGAAGCAGGAACAGCGCCCTGATGAAACTTTACACACGCAGTCCATTGTTTCGGCACTCCTACTTTTTGAATTTTTCGCAGGAAAAGTTACACAGGCTTTAAGCGGAATCAATATCACCTTCATAAAAACTGTATATGTGCCGCATGAGAAATGCATGGAAGTATGGGATTGCGTTCCGAAACGTTTCAGCAGGGCATTGGCAGCCTTGTAACCTAAACAAGCGACATAAATCCACCACATCAAAAGACTGTGACGCAGTTCCTTATAGTACTACTCTTTACATTTATAACGCCTGATGCAAACGTACAGTCGTCGCTCAGCTTCTATGGCGCACTTATGGCGCATAAAGGCCAGCGCAGCACAACTTCGGTACTGGCAAAGAAACTGCCACGTGACTGAACTTAGCCGGAAGCCCCTGACTGCGGCCTCTGTCAGAGTGTGAGAGGAGGTCTAGCGTGAAACCTCAAGAATCAGTCACTTGTACGTGCATCTGCTGGATCCTCGCTGAATTTAAAGAAAATTGCTAGTGACAAAACATTCCTTGACGTTTACAATACTCCCTAATGGGAAATCTTGGCGCCGCTGTATACGTGTTTTCATTTCGCAATATATTGGCTGGCGCGGACAATCTGTCTTGTGCGGCACGTTATAAGCGGAGCGAAGTGCGGCGCGACTGCCTCGCTGATCGAGAGATCGCGAGAAGCAGCGCGTGGGTGACGCGACGGCGCTATTCACAGCAGCCGCCGCAAACAGACCTCCGCTCGTGCAGAGCTTTGTTTCCATATATGGTGTCAGTGGGGTCATTGGTGAACAGACGACGCGCGCTACTCTGGCGCCATCCCGTAGCCATCGACGCCGCAAAGCCACGTCTTGCGCGGCAGTACGCTTTTCTTCTCACGCTTTCGCCATACCCTCCTCCTCCGCTTTCCTCCTCGCGCTTGCCGCCGTCAGAAGACATCGCAGGTGAAGGCGACAAAGGGCGACAAAGGGACTACTTCGGTTTTTGAAAGACACGGGATTGGACAAGCGGATGTGAGAGTGATGTTGCGTACCATGCCAGATTGATGGACTCCAACGGACGATGTGTGTGTGCTGTGCTACGTGCTCTCTCTCTCTCCCCCTTCCCCATCTTTAATCTCCCCATCCCTCTCCCATGTGTAGGGTAGCAAACCGGTTAAGCTAAACTGGTTAACCTCCCTACCTTTCCTTCTCCACTTTTTCCTTCCTTCCTTCCTTCCTCCTCGCGCTCTCTTCGCTATCGCCGTACGTTGGTCCGCGGTGCGTGTTCGCTTTTTCATCCTTCGTTGAGCTCGTTGTCTCGGTTACGAGGTGGCCGACGGACGACGCCGGCGCTCGCCGCAGAAACAGGCGCCTAGGAGCTGCGCTCTAATAACCAAAAGCGTTGTAGCGATGCCCACAGCGCCACGCTATCGACGACAATATCACATCCGTCAGTAACTGTTGTTACCTCACACACGTCTTCACAGTGCTGGTGGCTCAAGAACTAAATGCATTCAAATATAGCCAAACGACTAGAAAATGTGTAAACGCTGACATCAGCTAATGCAAGCAGCCTGACGTGAAGCATGTGAAACTTCCGAAGCCTTTCCCTTAAGCAAGGCTGCAGATACGTATATCCCTTCGCGTATAGCCGCTGCTGAATCGAAGTTTAGGCGTCACCATAACTCTCGCCGAGCCCTCAATTTCGCAGCGAAAACGGGCTCTCAATTTCACCGCTTGCCTTCGGACAAAGTCGAACGCAGCGACATCAAACTAATTCACCGACGGTCCGCTTCAATTAAACGATTTGCCCGAGGGTCAGAAGCGGCAAAGTATGCTCAGTTTGCGCGCACAGATTAGCACCGTGAGAAAGGAACAAACACGGAATCACGGGAAAAAAGAAAGAACGAAAGAAAACGACAAACGAATCAAAAGAGTTGAAGAGACGCCTGCGCGTCTCACGTGTTTTCCGCCGTCTGCAGGCCCCTTTCCGCATTGTTTGCATAACTCAATCTCGGGAGCAGGGCCCACACACAGCCACGAGCGCGTGCTTTCGCCGGCCTCCAGCTCGCTTCACTTAGAGGCTCGGGCGAGTCTCGCTTCGCTGCCGGGCGCGTCCGTCACTCCAGCTCGGCACCCTTTCCGTCCGCGCCGAAAACACTTATCTCGCGCCGTCAGCCTCTTTTAGCATATAGCCCAGCCCTCGCGAGACTCATATCCATCTCCCTACCAGGTGCCTTCCAAATGTTGGTGAGAGAAAAAAGTAGTTTTCCTCGGCTGCATGGGGCTTTACCAACAGGTTCGCCGTTCACTTGCATCTCCTTTTCTCTTCCACTCCAACTTCCGGGCAAGTTTCCAGAGCGCTTAGATTAATTAGATAGAGCTCGAAATGGGATCCCAGAGCTACGCGTAGATAAGACGTGCGCGAGCTCGTGGCATGCTAAAAACACCGCGCATACAGTAATGCCAAACGATATGAGATGTGCACGCCGGACATAGCCTTAGGGTCTGCGTTTATATTGTACGAGGGAAAGAATATGACCAGCTTTCATTCTGAGTGACTGGGGCCTGTCTGTTAGAAAAGACGCCCACCATGTCACACATGATCAACCTAAGTACTGACTGGTCAGTCTAAGCAACAAGATGTCCATGCGTTGAAATAAAAATCTGACAAATTTCTTTTCGCAACGAATGCTGGATGGTGTATAGATATCTTCGAGTGAAATCGCCCAGCACATAAGCTCACGCATGCTTCCTTTATAAAGAGCACACTGTGGTGATTTAGAAGCACAGCACTCAAGAGCGGCCGAAAAATAAACGTAGGAATCAGATCGCTTGCGTTGACGTACATTCAAATCCGTCACATAGAAGATAACAGCAAATATCTCCTCTTACAAATAACAGAAAGCTAGTTATTTGATTTTAGTAATTGCGAAAGCGCATTCACAATTCGGCAAATGAACAACCGGTTGAACAGAAACTCTGATTTCTTACGGTAGACTGAACGTACGTTTTTTTTCTCAAACGTACACAGGCTACACGGCGCCTTCACGAAATACGTCTTTCGACTGTGTGGTGCAGTTCCCGTGGCAGTTTCAACACTCTGGAGCTGAGCTCATGCTAGTGAGTTCCCAAGGCACTGCATCTTGGCATAACGAAGAAATTGCCCTACGCAGTCAGCCTGGCCATCGCAGACAACATGGCCAGTCTACTTTTGAGAAAGAGTCCAGGCAGCACCCCAGGCCAACTCACCAGGCTCCCGCTCGGTGGCACACTGGTCAAGCAGTTGCCGATAAGTTTCGGCCTGTCGCCAAGAGAAACTAAAGTTCAGCGCAACCATGTCCAAGAGCTTCGATCGTAAAGAACAAGAGGTTGCAGAAGTACGAACCAGACGCTCGCACGAAATTGAATTCATAACGATAGCGAAAAGAAATCAATTTTGGAAGCGCGGTGCTGAACACCACAAGAACTAGAGTTTAACAACAACTTGGAATTCCGGGAAGTGCGGTGGAAGACCGGCTCGCGGTGGGCCACATATGATATCGCTTGTTTTATTTTTCTTTCGTGCTTTCATTTTTTTTTTTGCCACGTCAACTTCCGTTTATATTTTTTACAACTGCGTCTGACGCGGCGAAACAGGCCACCCATATAAAAAAGAAATATATCATGAAGCAGAGCTTTTCATTTCAGCGCCTCCGTTCGCTCTCACCACCCGACGCAGCAACGATAACAATACGAGGTTCAATAACCTTGCCATATCGTCATATATCTTCGGCCAACCTGCTGGCCCCGTCATAACCTGGAAGAGAAAGGAGACAAACTACCAAGCAACGAACCAAGAAAAACTGCCAAGAAAGAAATATGTGCAAAACTAAGGGAAGAGGACTACCTCACGAAAACATCGCGAACAACAGCTACATTTCCAGCTATTCGCCGAGCCTCTGCTATCTTTCTACGCGGAAACGAAGAATAAAAGGAGCGGGTGGGCCGCGAAATGTTTCTCCTTATTTCCTGCTGTCCCCTCTTCCAGCACATCCTGCCCTCCCTCTTTGTAGGGCGCCTGTTCTTCGCAATTTTATCCTTTATTATTCCGCAAGCTCCGGCATGTCATCCCAGCTGCGACTCCCGCACACAGCCACCCCTTCCCTCCCACTCCTCCCAGACCCAAGTCCCGTGCTCTTTCTTACCTCGGGAGGTAAAATATGGCCTCCCTTCCTGAAAGCCTCCTCTCCAGACTCGAGCGCACTTGGCTCTCGCGGTGGACACAGCAGGGAAGCTATGCGTACGCACCTATACGACTGGCTTCTTCATTACGGTGCACTGTTGTAAAAGTCGACGACTACGCACTGCTCGATAGTAACTTTAATAGAGAGAGTAATAGTAGTAGTAGTAGTAGTAGTAGTAGTAGTAGTAGTAGTAGTAGTAGTAGTAGTAGTAGTAGTATCAGTAGTAGTAGTAGTAGTAGTAGTAGTAGTAGTAGTAGTAGTAGTAGTAGTAGTAGTAGTAGTGCCGGAGAAGGCATGATAAACCAACGTGACTTTGCAACCACTGCTTTTCGTTCGAGTTTTGTCACCAAAGTCTGCATAGCTGAAATTCATGAAGAAGGTACCTGTAAGGACTGATATTCATCTTTATGAATCCATACCTTTATTTGCTCGAATCAACTCCGTCAACAATGAAACTGCGTCGCCCTTCGGCCCATAGTTTATATATGTTGTCATTTAATAAACAACCACAGATGTAATAGGGTTGAAAAGCCGCTTTTTTATTGTATTTAATAGACAAAACAAAGTGAGAAGAAGAATATGGGCAAATAATGAATGCTAACGAACGATTACGAGCAACTAGTGCTGCTAGAAAATGTGGAACAATGTAGGCCTTCAATACTAGTTTAAGGTCATATAACAACAACAACAACAACAACAACAACAACAACAACAACAACAACAGCAACAACAACAACAACAAAACAGGAGCAGCAGCAACAACAACAAAGCGCTTTCATAAACTGCACATAACGCGTCAAATTTTATATGGCGCCCACTCCCTAATGCGAACGATTGTTTCATCCTTTGTAGAAGCAGACATATTTTCACATGTGTTACTATCACACACCTTTGCACGGAATTAACCAGATTGCACACTGAGTCTCGAGTGCCGGCAAAGGCGCGCTTGCTACCTTCTCCGAACACTCTCGCACTCCTTCACAACGTTGCTGCAACGGAAGCAAGTCAGGGGGGGGGGGGGGAGGCACACTATCGCTTAGTGCCACAAATATCCTCAGGGTGCGCCGACAAGCAGCGCACCTGCATACTTTCCCTCACTCAGGGTCTCTTGTTTGGTCACGTTGCTTCCGTCATGCCACAAATTCCGCACAGTTGCGCTAACTGCGTTTCCACACCGTTGCACAGATTTAGACTGCACGTAACGTCAAAAGAAACCGCAAGGTTGCGCGTAACGCCGCGCTCCACAATTATCCTTGCATTTGCGTGCCTATGCACTTGCTTCCTGCTACCTGTCCACGTTCCCGCAAACAACGTGCCAGGACAGACATCGGGGAGACAAGGAATGTAGGGCCGCACTTCCACTTACTGCCCTGAATGTCCGCAAGGCGCGCTGAGGAGCAGCCCAACTCCATCGTCTCTCTCTCTGTCTCTATCTCTCCTCTCTATATATATGCTACCACGTTGGTTTTGCCATACCCTACCGAACAATGGCAAGCACAGCGGAATCCCCCGCATCCTCTCAGCGAGCGTCCCAAGGATGCGGCGCCCGCCGCGTCACCGCGGCAGCCGCAGGCGCGCAAATGTTTATCATCACCTCGGGGGCCGCGGCTCACAATGAGAGGAGCCCGCCGGTATGGCACAAGCGGGGATGAGGGGGGGAGCCAGGGAACCTGTCCGCCGACAGCTAAGAAACGAGAAGCGAGAGCGGACAAAGTGGTAGGCAGATAAAAGGAACCGCTGCAGAGAGCGAGATAAAGAAAAAAGAGAAGGAAAGAGGAAGGTACGTGGCGGCGGAGAGTAATCTCGGGAACGGACGCGGAGACGACAGCGAGAAAGATAGGCAAAGAAGAATGGAGGAGAATGAGAGAGAGAAAAAGAGAAAACGAATCTGACGTACGTCCGAGCCTTTCATGCGGGGGATGCTCGAGGATAGTGGTGATAAGGCACGGAAGCCCGCGGCTGCCACAGCGGCAAAGAGAAACGCCGCGGACACAAGTCGAGACAAATATGGCCCGGCGGCAGATAGAGCGGAGAGGGTGCAGAAAAAATCAAACGAGAGAAGCTCGGCATTGTGAGCGGCCGCCGAAAGGTTCCCGAAGGGGTTTTTTTCAGGTACTCTGCTTCTCCGTAGCGGCTCTTGCGAGTGTCTGCGTTCGTGTGTGCGTTGGCATTGGTATACGCATTTCGCTTCATCCGTTCGGCCAGTGAATTGAGGTTGGTCGATGGAGAAAAACAAATCAAATCAGCGGGCGCGTAAGAAACTGGTGCCATTCGTCAGACCTTCGAGCAGAAAGATCGTTCGTACCTGTGTAACGGAGGACAATAAGGAAATATGGAACAGTGGATGATAAATAGGCAACCAGAAAAGAGATCGTCTCAGCGCAAGACGTTAAAGAGAAATCTCCGAATGCATGGTTTCTGCTGTGTTTTGGTACTTTTTGCTTCTTCTGCCTTTTACACCGGTCGAAATGAAATTACGGAGTTTTAGGGCCTGAGGCGACAACCTCTCTATGAAAAACGACGTAGTAAGGCGTTGCGGGTTAATGTAGGCCACCTCATATGCTTTAAGTGCACCAAAGCTCTCAACATGAGCATTCTTGCATTCCGTCCTCAGCTCAACGCAGACGCTGCCACTATGAAAAATCGGTTTTCAACCATCGCGGAGAAACCAAAGAATTCTTTCTCTTTAAACTGACAAACATAAATGTAGCCTATCACGATTTAATAGCTGCCCTAAACGCAAAAAGCAGTTGGACTATATATTTCGTACTTCATAATTTGACGCAAGCGGCACTTGGCAACACCTCTAAAAAAATCAGTGAAGTACTTTACTGTAAAGCGTGCTCTACCACAATATGAGTCGGTACACGGAGAAGCCGACTCAACGCGCTGGCTGATTTATTCAGCGTTGTATGGCGAAAAACAAAACCTACTAAAGCAACGGTGTACAGCAATCCTACAAAATGTTTGCTACCTTCACCAACGCCCATTTCGGCAAATGTAATATTTTGAGGTAACTGCATTAGCGAAGCAACTGAATTCAAAACGGGGGGTAGGGGGGAACAAGACTTCGCTTAGCGACATGGAAATGACATTGCTGAATGTGCGAAATTGGTTTCGCCTGTGCCATTCCACTCGTGTGTTGGAAATTCTTCACGTTGAAACGTGGCTGAGCACTCGTTTATGCATTATCGTAGAGATGCTGCCTGTTCTGCACATTAAAAGCAAGAGAACTTCAACACTGGACATTACAAATCAAAATGATTCACCCCGGTAAAGCAGCCGCTCGTCGACCTGTGCGGGGGCTGCAATGCACTTCTTCACAAAAACAGACTTTTTTGAAGCTTCAAAACAGTCTGCCCACGGCAATTCCCCTGCTCTGTGTCCTTTACGTTGTGTTATTTGGGCCTTTTATCTGTCCCTGTGTAGCTCAATCGTGCTCCGAAACTGCCTCGTCGTTGTCTAGCTACACTGGAAACGGCTCAAACGTCAAACCAAGGGAGAACACGAAAATACTAGGGGGGGGGGAGGGGGGGGCAGAGATAAAATTTTATGACCCGCTCGCTTTTTCGCCTCTGCTACAATTTTCTCGTTACTCCTAAACTGCTCCCAAATATGTGGCCACGTATGCCGCCTCAACTGCTTTTGTCTATCTTATACTCGTCTTTTCCATTTTTCCACGTCTTCGCATTCTCTGCTGTTATCACGTTTTTGTTTTTCTTTTTCTTTGTTCTTTCCTACTCGTTTCGGACATTCTGTTGTACTTTCTAACGCGCCGCTTTTAACACCACAGTCGTCGCTCCACCGCAACTCAAAGGAGGCGCGCGGGAAGCGTGCCAACTACAAAACTGCCCCTTTTGTCAAAGACCATAAAGGGGCTACACCTCCCCCACCCCCGACAGAGCGAAAAGCGTTGCTCTAACTTTGAGACACCGCAAAACAGAAAAGATGGCAAAAAAAGTAGAAAGTGAACACGGGATCCAAGCGAAGAACGCTGCCCGGAGCTTCACACGTTTAATGTCGCGTATGAAGTCGACTCCGGCGATCGTAAAAAGGCTTCGGCTCCGCCCCGGGGCCCCGGGAACGAAGCGACAAACCCCTTGTACAACCGGGAGCTCCGGCGGCCCCGGCGTTTCTCTACGTCCTAACGGCGCACTTCTTCACAACTTTGCTGTTTGCTCGTTCCTAGCCCTTACAGTCGCATCTGCGAACTCGGTTCTCTCCTAAGCAAACGGTCCCTGGGAGACCTGGAGCCGTTATAAACACGGCCTGTCTTACATGTACGGGCGGCCCGCGAAACCATTCACCACGTGGAACTACCGAGCAAGGACGCAGTTTGCCCGTCCACGTTTAAGTCGAGATTACGTCGAGACGTCGCGTAACGATGTCGGAATTAAGGGCGGCGCGAGCGGTGCCGGAGGAAACGAGCTGCAGCTTCCCTTGACGAAACAAGCCGAGGTCGCGTTGGCGCGCGAACCAGAGTTTATGCAGCGATGCTTGGAAGGCCCGGGTCGCATTGGCGCGCGAACTAGGATGTCGAGTTTATGCCCCGATGCTTGGACGCCTAGACTTAGCGTGGCTCGAGTAAACATTGAGGTTGTTAACGAGATCCGCGTTGGGTGTAGAGCTCGCGAGAGTACGAATCTACTCGGTCATTGTCTGAAGGCAGCGACGATGCCTCGTATTCTACGAGCGACGACGACGCGTGACTTCGTTAAAAGATTTCCACATTCATTGGCCTCGCTGAAAGGGTGCAGGCGGGAGACAGAGCCACTACATCACGCTGGCGGATGCAGTGCAGACTTTGCTGACAATTGTGCGGAACCTCGCGACGTCTCCGCGCTTTCAAAACAGCGCTTGCCTTCGAGCATGCGCTAGGGTCCTCGAGTCCCGCGAATGCATTGCCATGACAGGTCTATAAAGGCGCAAATTATGGTACCTGAGTGCTAATATAAAGAAGCTCTGTTGTAAACAGCCTAAAAGTTAACTTGAAAATGTTGTTCTCCTGAATGGCTTCACTCATCATTCCTATATCACTTTTTCTGAGTACTGACACCACCGTTACTTGCGCCGCATTAAAGAAAGAAAAAGAAATACCATAGAGCTCACATAAAAACGAAGAGTTGCAGTGTGTGTATGTGTGCGTGTGTGCGCGCGCGTGTGTGTGTATGCGTGTGTGCGTGCGTGCGTGCGTGCGTGCGCGCGCGCGCGCGCGTCCACACAATTGGGACGTACATTCTGCACGAAAAGCGACGCCGATAAAACAGCGCAAGCAGAGTGCATCCCATTCCATCTTCAGCGCAGGAACTGCGTTTAACGCCACGAGCTCGCCGATCCTTCCAAATGGCTGCTCTCAGCTGCCGCTGCCACGGATGCGTCCATTGAAAGCTTCGCGCCGATCGAAACCCATACTCGCCGCCCATGTCAAACTGGGACGCGGCGAGCCCCGCGCCGAGCGACGTTGCGTGAGTGAGGACGGTTCCCCGGAGTTCGTGTCGGTGGCTTTATTCGTCCTCGATACACGACTGCCCTGATTTTATAGCTTATTTTTTTTCGTCTTACGCATTTTTCTTGCCGGTCAATTACCTCCAGGCGGTAGCAAGGAGTAAATGGCGTGTCGCAAGGCTGGAAACCCAGATTTTGCGCGCTAGGCGATTGCTTCGTGGGCCGAAAAAAAAAAGTACTAAGAACAATCTAGGCACGCGTGCGACGTGTACTTTCCTTAGGGCGAGCCCTCTTTTGGGTCAGGGCGAAAAGAGAATTGTTGCGCACCGAAAAGGAAGCCGTCACAGAAAGAAGGAATTATGCTCGTTATTCCGTTCGCTAGACTGAACACAATGGCTGCGGACAAAGCAACATATATAGTCAGGGTTGACACAGCACGCATTATAGTGCCAATATTACGCGGCAAGTTCTGGAATCGCCGTCGAACTTTATTCTTTACATGAAACGGTGATGCCATTTTTTATGTATGTGCACGCAGGAATGATGAATCGTTGGGCCATTTGGTCTTGCATTACTGTTGAGGAAAATTCGCGCAACAAAAGGGCTACGCACACAGGAAAGGAAGACAAAGAGAAGCACTTGTCTTTGTTTTCCATTTCTGCGTGCGTCGTCTTTTTGTTGGCCTAATTTTCCTCACCTCTTCATACCGCTACCGAAATTGCATTTTCCGAATCGTTCGTAAAAGGAACTAAAGTTATAACTTGGTGCTATCGTCCCATAAAGCGGACGACCTTATATATTTTTCAGTGAACGGTGGTAAACATTCATTCATTCATTCATTCATTCATTCAAAGTCGTTGTCCTTGACGAATCCCCTCCGCGAAGTCTTACAGTTAGTCCGTCGTGGGATCCCTGATTTTAACTATCTTCGTGCTCTGTCTTGCCCTCACTCTTTATGCCAACTGCGTTTAATGGTTGCGCTGAAAATATTAGCGAAATTCAAAGTGGGCAAGGGGAGTCGCGAAGCCAGCAAGCAAGCGCACAAACGGAACAAACAAGAAAAGGCTAAAGAAGAGCACCGCACTGCAACATTCAGAATCTTCTTGGCGACAGAGAGTCGCAAGCATTCACTCTTTCGTTCCAATATAATATCGAGACGCCAATGCAAGCCTTTCGCCAAAACGAGTGAAACAAACAAGAAATACCACGGGCAAAGAAAACGACGATCGCGCCATAAACGCAACATCCGGCTATGCGCACGACTAGTAAGAAGAGCAACACAACGCGAAGCAGGGACGGCATAGATGATACGGAGGACCCCGGGAACGGGGGCCAAAACGCAATAGTCGAGGATGCGTGCGAGGGGGGCACCCGTCCCGAAAACGTACACACACAAGCACGCGAAGCCAGCCAGCACGAAGAGTCGAGCAGTCTCCCGCGCTACGACGAAGCGAGCCGCCATAACCGAGTACACAGGAAGCAGAATTCATTACCGTCCTATCATTCATAAAGGAAAAGAGGGAAGGGGCAAAGCTCATCGCGTCGCATTCCCCCCCTCCCCCTTTCTGTATACAGTCCTGTAGCGTAGGGGGCGGACACACTCATCCCCTACTACCCTTCCTTGTTTGCTTCTTTTGCTGCACCATCGCATCCCCATCTTCTCCGGCCGACGAAGAAAGCGCATCTATAGCGGACGACGAAGTCCGATACGGAACGCGATGGCAAAGCGAGAGAGAGAGAGAGAGAGAGAGAGAGACCACTTCCTAGGCGTCAAAACGAAGCAAAGGCCCCCGACATGGCACGGCGAACGACAAACGCGAGAGACGTGCCACGTTTTAACACACGATATGTAAATTGGGTCTGAATTTTCAGGGACGTCATCGTCATCGATTAAGGAGTGCCATAGAACAGCGGACGCAGGAGTCGCTGTGGACGAAAGGGCCCACCGATGGCTCCCCAGAAACGTGTTAGTATCGCACAGGTGCGAAGGCGCAGTAAAGAGCGCACTAGCGTGGCACAGCACTGGCGTGGTTAGAACTATCGTGAGCTTTTCGCCAGGCCGGCGGATAAAGAACGCGCAGCAGCAAGATCCCCAGCAGTATTTCAACCTCGACCATGCGCAACTGATTCGGAGAGTCGCGCGCAGATTGCACGAAGAAATGCGCAGGCTGTCGCAGCACTTGGTGCACACGAGAAAAACGCAGACAATATTGATAAAGCTGTCCGTAGAATAAACCTGTCGCGAGCAGAGTTCGGCAAAGGAAGTCGGAGTCCTTGGACGCTTCCCTCACGAGAATGCGGCTGAAACGACAGCGAAGAGAACCCGAGACAGGAACGAAGCGTCATAGCCCTTAAGCCACGATACCACGTCGAGGATATCGAAAAGACGATACGTTAGATGGCGTGATATAGTTTGCTGCGAATAAAAGGAAAGGAGTATATACTAGGATATTTAGTGAACGCGTTTTCAAACATGTAAAAATATTACAATGAAGAGGTAAATATGTCATAGAAGGATGATGGTGGAATAGTAGGTGGAATATAGAATCGTTAAGAAGATAACTTTAACAAATGATGCGGTACAAGTGCATGGTTCTCTCTCCATCCATTCATTCCATCCTATTCAACTGCTATCAACGATCCTCCATTACTGTTTAAAATATGCATATAGAAAGAAAAGAAAATTATGACGCAAAGCCAAGTAGACATTCATGTTTCGTCATTTATTCTTTCTTTTTCTTTTTTACCACTAAGTTCGCAATACGACGCAGTATCTCGCGCGTTATGTTCAAGGCATTTGTCGCACAAGAAGAGATGACTTTCAAAAGTGCTACAGCCCAGTGCTCCACAGCTCCAGTAACTCAACACAAGTGCGCCAGCTCTACAGGCTCATACTAGTCGTACTTCATTGTACACTTTGAAACCCCCAGCGGTGCTCATGCGATCGAGGTAAAAATGCTTCCGGAATATTTTTTGCGCTCTGTGATTATATAAAGAGTTCACGCTGCGCGGATAACATCCGAGCTATTTTTGTCCTTTCCAGCCTCGACGGTGCCATATACGCATTCCTCGAGCCCAAGGCCCAAGGCCCAGAAATGTTGCTGAAATTTTCGAAACTGCAGTTTTTAAAGTCGGACGGCACCCTTAAACGGACTCAAAAATAACACAGATCGAATCGAGAGACTCGGAACGCCACCATGATGTTTCGCTGACACCCAGGTCCACCTCTCTCTCTCTCTCTCTCTCTCTCTCTCTCTCTCTCTCTCTCTCTCTCTCTCTCAGCGTCACAGCGCAACGCTCTGAAATACATCCGAGCTATTTCTGTCCTTTCCATCCTCGACGGTGCCATATACGCATTCCTCGAACCGCTGCTGCTCGTGGGGCCCACGGTTCGTACCATTATGCTGTGCTCGCAGTCGGCGCTGCGCCAGCGGCCTCGCCGAACGAACAACGAACGGCACAAGCAACGACGGCACGCTATGCAGCACTACGGCGTCGGCGGCGTCCGTCGGTCCACCCAATTCCACGGACCATTTCCGCTCGCCGGCCGCACCTCTCCCTCGCCGACCCCCCGAGCCGCTCCGCCAAACAGCACTTCGCAACCCCTTTTGTCATGCACAGGCGTCCACGTCTCCCCGACAATCCGGCTGCCAACCAGGTTATACGAGAGCGCCTGGAGCGGATGAAACTGCCCGAAGGTGCAGCCTACTAAGGCACAAACGTACCAAAGCCATTAGGGGGGGGCTGGAACCGCATAGCCACAGCTGTCGAAAAAACAAAGACCACCGACCAACCTAATAAACCCTGGATGCTCAAGCAAGGAATAAAAGATCGTTTCCGCTCTGGCACGACAGCCTTCTTGACAGCCAAGCGCATTTTTCAGGGTGTGTCCAGCGCACGCTGTCACCTGACAGAAAACGCGTCTCCTTTGAATCATGCGGTGAGCAGGCTTTCATAATGGCCGACACGCGTAGCACTTGGCATCCGCTTTATTCACAAAACCAGAACTAACCTATTTCGGCTGTGATACCGCGCAGTAAAGATCCGGCGTGAGATGTACAGTGCCGTCACCGGAATGAGCCCTAAATACTCTCTACGTGAAATCAACACTTAGTGAAACGCAGGCTGCCTAAACGCTCCTTGTAATCACGATACGCAAATCTGGCTAAGCAAACCTTACGTATGGCGGGCTTTCGGGTTGTTGTTGTTCTTTTGCCGGACGACCATGCAGCAGATGTTTCCACTGATGGCAGCGGTACAGCTGCCTGTGCTTTGACGGTTGTTATTAATTTCATAACTCCCCGAACGCAAATGCACTCCTTGCACGCCAGGGCACACGAGGTATGTGTGGCCTTTGTTACCGCTTATCATTCTTGGCGGCGTCCATATTGCTAGAGTGTAATCGACAAGCATGGAGGTTGTCGAGTGGCAACAAAGACAGTGGCCTGCGTCCACACCTGAGGTCCTTTCCGCTAACGGTATAACGGGCTATCATACCGTTAAGGTGTAAAGAAGGCTTCACCTGTGCACGTGTACGTTTTCCGCGACAGCCACTCCAGGATCTATTTACAGCCCTCCTTCCGGCCGCCCGTCCCATCTCGCAGGCCGAGCGGTCCTGCGCTCTCGACAACGCAGACTCCCCGCGTCCTTCCCATATTATTTCATTTTCTGCCTTTTTTTTTTAATGTCCGGTCGTCATACACGTTGCCAAGTCGGACGCTTTCGGCGGTGACACAATTTCACGAACGTGGCTTCAATCGCGAGAAACGTTACAGACCAGACACGAGCGACGGGAGACGGCGGCGGTAATGAGATGTATGTACATATACGAAGAGAGACCGCACGAATTCTATTTCGCGCGGGAGAACGACCGTGAACGCGAACCGCTAATGACAATTCGCGCAAACACGCGAGCTAGCGCAAAGGTGTTCCTTTCTCTTTTCTTTTCTTTTCTTTTCTTCACAGCTTTCTTTGTTTCTTTTACGTAACGCAGAACAGCGGTCGAGAGCTGTCTCGTAAAAGCCACACAAGGTGGTGCGCATGACGTGTGTTCCGCCGAATAAAATTATGCACCATCAACGTAAATTGAAATTTGAACATGTCGAGCGCGAACATAACTGCGTCGCCGTTGTTTCCAGCCTCACATTGCGTTTGTGCAGCTTGTTCAATCCGGGCTCCAAAACGCACGTTTGAGTCTATAACCACGTTTACGGGCTTGCTACTGGTGATTGCACGTAACGCGCTTAATGCGTGTTCCCGTGACAAGTGTTCCGATTCTTGTAATCGCGCGTAACAGGTGTACCGGTTAGACATTTATGTTTGTCTTTTCTTTTTTCCCTGTCCGCCTTTCAATTTCTGCCGATGGTGCGCCTTTTCGTCTCCGAGCAGGATGTATAATTCACCCACACATTCTAGAATGTTTCTCCGCTCAGCCTTCCTCCTCGACTCGAGGAAGTTGATGGTAGCGTCGCCTCGAGAAAGAAGTTGTCATCGCTCTTCATTGACGCTCCACGACAATTCTTGAGGAGCGTTGCGTCTTTTTCTCAGCCGAGATGGCGCCCTGTGCTCAGCACGGCTGAGCGAAGAAAGAGGTTGGAGCGGAGGATCGTTTTAGAGAATGGGGGGGGGGGGGGGGGGGGGTCCGGCGCATAGCCACGAAAATTGCAACGGCAGTCGAGAAATGCCCAGATACTGAAAACACGGAGACACGAATATACGACAGCTAACTCATCACGCATGCGTCACTTATGTTACAAAAAAAAACGACAACAGCGTAACGAGCGTGTATGTCGCCGACGCGAGATGCCGATATGATCGCATAAACGTCAGCGCATCAACTTAACAGCCTACTCGAGGCACCATCCATCAAGGCCAACAATATACTACGCTCGAGGATGACTGAGGGAGATTGAAGCAACATGGCGGTTCGAACGTTTGAGTGCTCTTTTTTTATACGTGTATTACGGGAACGGGAAAGCGAAAAACGTGGCACTGACGTCCTTGCCGAAAGTAAAGTGAGCTTTAAAAAATGAATGGACGCGCAAAGCTGCATCTTTCAGAGTGCCTCGAACAAACAAACGTGATACACGAATTTACATATTACGTGGGAATGTTACAGTGTTTACGAGTCTTTTCAAAAAGTTCCTACTCAAGATTAATAGTACACCAGGGAATTTTCTTTCAGCTGCATCAAATATTTAAAAATTGCCTAGCCAAAACAATTCCTACCATTGAGCAGAAAAGCTCAGTGAGGCGGCCATTACTTCTACGAGAAATCAAAGCGATAAATTGAATAATTAACACCCTTACACTAAGAGGCTTTCTTTAATTGTTCAACTTACGGCACATACTTCAATATACGAATTGCAGCCGGTGAGTTCCCGAGGCTTATCCACTTGCAACAAATTCTCAGGGCTACGTCAGTTTCGCGATATTAATTTTCAATGATTTCGACGAAATGCATTTGCATTCCAGTTATTTTTATGTTTTATAAAAATTCATCGAGCGACGTTTCGTTAAAAAAGTAAGTGGAACGAGAGTGCATCTTCAGCCGCACGTTTGACTACACCGATCTCGAAACCGGTGCCATATCCCGAGAACTCGTTCCAAGTGGATATGCTATGCGCACCCATCGTCTACAGTTCGTAGATTGAAGTGTGCGCCCTAACGCAATCAATTTAACTGGCGTAAATATGCTAATTATTAGATTCCGAATTTTGATCTCTCGTAGATGCAACGGCTGCTTTATCTCACGGGTTCTAATCGTGCTAGCTGTCACAGGCAATTTTTAAAAATTTGGTGCAGCTAAGAAACAAAAATACGCCATATGAACACTGCGGCCCAGCTAAACTTAGCCGTTCAAGGGGAAAGGGGGGAGGGAACAATTAAAAACACGGTTCGAGATACATTCATAAGAACTACGCCGTTCGGTTGTGATAGGTGTGGCGACACAACACCGTAGGTTTTAAAATCCCATCTTTCACCATGTTCTATTTAAATGTTTATTTTTTTTTTCATTGGCCAACTTGTCTAACCTTACCTGGGACCACATATACACGTCGGTACGGTGCATAATACGTAAATTTTGTCCGCTTTGGATGTATTATTACGTGCCGCTTACAGAATAGTGACACTTTTTTTTTTCTCGCTGACTTAGAGTTGTCCATTTGACACTTGAGTTTGCTCTGAAAATTAGCTATATCCAAGGATACTGATAAATATATCGATGGTATCAATACATACGTTCACTTCCTACTATTGCAATATATATTCATTTTACTTTCTCTTTTTTTTTTGCAACATATTTCACAAAACACGGTGAAATAGTTTCCGAGAAAACGATTTCTCCACTCCCATTTAGAGAGGAGCTCGCGAGCTAAACTTTACTCTTAACAATGGGCGCTGGGAAGAGCACCGTTCTCATTGGCTGCACCCTATACTGCCTGTCAACGTAAACGTCCGCTTATCGCGAGTGACGTCATACACATGACTGGCTCTTAAGATCAGGCACCAGCCAATCACAAAGAGCGCACGCATTTCTAGCCAAGTCGGCCAGCCCGTGCGACCAACATCTCTTACGGAGGAAAGCCTTCCCGCAACCACGTTCAGTTAAGGCCGATCCACACGACGGACCATGTCCGCGGGCCGATCGGTCACGTGATACGACGTCACGGCCCGGCGCGGTCCGGTCCGGCGCAGAGCACATCCACACGGCGGACCGCCATAGCAGACGGCAGAGCAGACCAACCAGCTACACTCTCGGCCAGAGTGTTATCATTGTTATCATTCCGGCTCGAGTCCCACAAAGCCGGGAACTGCTCAACGAGGTATACAAAATGAAAAAACCTCCACGTCACTCCAAGAGGACACGGTGTTTAAAAAATAGACCTGCTGCACGCACGTATAGGCGGAACGGCGGACATGAAACGACTGGCTTGACTGGCTTTTGCTGAGCCGAAAACTAGATTGGATTTGGCTGAAGACACTCTGTTGCCG
The DNA here is from genome assembly GCF_038994185.2 of Dermacentor albipictus. Lineage (NCBI taxonomy): Eukaryota > Metazoa > Arthropoda > Arachnida > Ixodida > Ixodidae > Dermacentor > Dermacentor albipictus. The sequence goes on from NC_091829.1 coordinate 33,863,704, forward strand.
GACAACATTCGTTGGCTATGCCAAAATCGCTGCGGTTTGCATGCGGTCCGCTGCCAAAACGGAAGCGGGAAAAGCCTCGGCGATTTGTTGGACCGCGAGGGCCGCGGTCTTGCGCGGGCCAACGGCGGTACACATGAACTGGTGACGTCCTATCACGTGGTGCGCGGACCGCGGTCCAAAAGAGCAGTTTGGTCCGTCGTGTGGATCGGCCTTTACGGGCGACAATATCCGTGTCGATTCCAGCGATACAAAATCGCAGACTTATGCGAACTGCAACAAACCTTGAACGCAAATCGTTCCCTCCCTTTACGTTGGCGTCTACAGAAACGTCCTTGAAAGTGCTTAGAGCAAACAAAGGATCAAATTTCGAGCTGGCAGTCTGCCTACTATCTTTTGAGTCATAAAACATAAATGCTCATCGCGTAGTAAGTGGAACGATCGGTCAGTGTAGAAGACCGGAACCCGTTGAAACCCGCGCGTTCAAGCCGAGTTCGAATTTCGCCCGACTATCTTATGGGGACGCCTTCGGGAACGATAAGCCACACGAGCTGGCAATATACTTGGAAAAGACTCCGAACGCACATAGACAAAGTAAGAGGCTCTTACATAAAAAGCAAGTAGTCGTTCTTGAAAAAAAAAAGAAACTCGACCCAGGTGAATATTTCAGAACCAACACCTGGCCGCGACACACGGATTTCCTTTCATCGGTGGCATGCATAAATTCAGTTCGGAATGCAAGACCATAGCAAGAGAGTGCGCGCGCGCGTTAAATGTTAAGGAGAGAGAAAGAGAGAGATAATATCCCTAGCTTTCTGATGCACACAGCAGTAGCGGCAGCCAAGGACTTAGACAAAAAGAGTCCAAACTAGTCCGCAGCCGCAAGAAAGGTACACGTAATTTCACGCGCCACCGCTGTTTGGGAGAGCCTGCCGAGTCAGGAACGGGGTCCTCTTTTGGGACCGGCGCCGCCGCAAACACGGGCCACAGCCGCAGCTGCGGATAACCACGCAGCGGTCCTGAACAAACAAACAAACAGGTAATAAAGCCATTGTCGATGAAGCGAGGCACTATATAGCATCGGGGACTGCAAGCCACGGCCGCTTGTGTGCATAAAGGCACGAAGCAATCCCTTCCCCCCCCCCTCACCCTCCCCCCGCTGGAAGCCTTGCGTCGCTTCGCTTCGGCGCAATCCTGGTTCGCCGCAACCCCACCTCGCCTCTCGAGCGCGTCCCTGTTCTGAGTAAGCTATTTTGCGCCGCGCTGCGTTTCTGGAATTATTATTTATTTCATCCTTATGTTTTTTCTTCTTTTGCTGACGTTGTCATTGCTGGGGCACTTTGCGGTTTGTCGATGCGGTACGCTGCGCCACCGCTGTTTCCTGGAGTCGCCGCGCGTTACCCACGACGCCCCATGCCGCTTGAGGTTGCAGCGCAGTCCAATGTATAATAACACGTGCCCGAAAGTCCCTAGCAGAAAGCTGTCGGCACCTGCGGCAATCGTTGTGTGTGCGTAGGCGAACGACAGGAAGCAGCCACCTCCTCGCAAGGCTTAGTAACTTAGAAGAATAAATCTCGACAGTCTGTAGACTCCTTCTAAACGATCGGGCTTTACGGAGGTTTTCTGTTGTGCCCATGGAGAGTCCAATAGGGACTGCGTGGTGATATGTGTCGGCTGTAGACTGCAGATATTGTACGACGACAAGTCACACAGCCGTAGACTTTCGCATAGGTGCAAGTCTACAGTATTGTCATTATTAGATTTCTCTCCTTCTTCTACTTACCGATTTCAGACACTGAGGCACTGAGGTGCCTCAGTGTTTGGCCAATTTGGCACTGAGGTGCCAAATTAGGTCTCCTTAAAGAACGGTGTGAGAACGCACGGTATTGCCTATCTTCCTTTTTCTAATATTTCTTCTTGTTTTTTTTCGACCGCACAGACCGCCATACGACATATTAGAGTCAAATAATCGCGTGCATTTCTTCTGGGTAAAGAAGCCGGAACAAGTGGCCGTGTTGGGATATCGAGGTGCACGCAGGCTGAACTTCATTGCGACGGCAGTTAACAGGTTTTGATGAGGATAACTATGTAACCGAATGGAGGGACGGCTCTCCCTACGGTCGCGCCCTCTTTATCGTCACCGGGCCACATCCTCGTCCTCAACCACACGTCGAAGAAAACGGCAACTGCTTCCACCACTGTCACTTCGGCTTGTATTCGAGGCCCAGTAACAATGCACTGTTGGCAACTCGACACGCTTATACCGTTGGGCTGTCGCGCAACTTTCGCCCTTAACTTTGGCAGGGTTTCTGCGCTTCAGACTGGCTCTGAAAGCGTTGGCGTCTGTGGCTGCATTTTGACGCCGCGGTAGGCAATAGTGCAGCGGACGAAAGACAGAGAGTGAAAGTTTGATGATATCTGGAGAGTATCATTAAAATTTACAAACGATTCTTACTAAAGGAGTGCATCGCAGTCCACTGTGAGATACCGCTGCTGTCCGCTGATCATGGTCCCGTCTACTCCATTAGCACAGCCACGAAGAAACCGAAGCGCAGAATTGTAGGAAGACAACCGTTAACCCCGCAGAGCCCCAGTCACTCGCATTTCCTTGCTTTCGTCTTCACCCGTGGTGTGCCTGTGATCAGGTCTCATGAATACATAACAGCTGCCGCACGATCCATTCGCGATAATCACTGAACATCCGACGCGCGGTCATCTCCCGCGCAGGAAACTTCGGGCATTTAATATTCGTCTCGGTCCACCGCGCGCAGCTCTACATACTGCGGCAAGCGGGAGGCGTATCGCGAGGATCCATCACCGAGCATAGACGGGCCAAACTCGCAAGAGCCGCGGCACTAGCGATGCAGGCACGATGAATAACTGACAAAAACAAAGCATCGAACGTCACAGAACGCGCGCGCAAAAAAAAAAGAAAAAGAAAACAGAGTACGAAAGGCAAGGGTGTCTCAAACGCGAAGCGGTCGCACAAACGCGTATCGAGCGCACGCATATACCGGTTGGCCGCAGAGGCTATCAGGCCAATCTCAAGTCTCCCCTCTCACTCCTTACTTGGGTACCTAGACCTACCACGGCGAAAGCGAAAGCCCAGAGAGACCGATGCACTGCGCATTAGAGCCAGATCTTCATCCCGTCCCCATTTCCATCTTTCCCTACTCTCTCTCTCTCTCTCTCTCTCTCTCTCTCTCTCTGTCTCGGGCTGTAATGCTATTTCAGCACCGGCGTCCACGCCCACGAACAGCTCGCCCGCTGCTGCAGAAAGAAAGTTTTGGAAACTCCGCGGTCCGTGGCGAGCGGGCGAAGTCACCGGAGCGTAGCGCCATCTATCGTGCCCCGGCGCGCACCCCACCTACTGCGTGAACCCGCGCCTTCCGCGCACATATACCGCACTTTCGCGCTTGCTACCTATAACGCAAGTTCGAGAAAACAAAAAATTAGAAATACAAAATGTGGCAGTGTAAAAAAAAAATCTCGCCTTGAGATGCGGCTTCGCGGCAATGCGACACACACTGCCGTGAAGCCGCACTGCATTCGAATATCGAGCACAGTAAGCGTGGTAAAGACTGGACACAAGGAAACGAAATTGCTTCTTGAGTTTCCATTTGTGCTAATATGTGTAGCGGCTTGTTAAGAGATTACAGCATTACAGTATGAAAGATCGCTGCATCTTTTACATGCGCTCAGTTCCACGGGCTACAAGCACTGCCTCCCCCCCCCCACTCATTTCTTAAGGGGCTGTAATTGACGAACTCATTTGTACACATGGGGGCGAGTAATACGCGCGTGAATGCGACACACATAGCGGTGGCGGCGTTAGTTACGCCCCCTGGCGGCTCCTGCGCGCGCGCGTGCCGCTTTATGGCAGCGAACGCTACGCCTCTGGGGTTGCAACACCTCGGAAGGCTGCAGCCGCGATTCAGACAGCGGCGCGAAGAGCGTATCGTGCGCGATACGGCGAAATTCGTCGCGGAAGGGTTCAGAAGCAGAAGGCCTCGCGGATAGCAGAAACACTCGAGGGGGTTGCTTCTCTTCGGACTCGCTCCGAAAGCTATAACAACGAGGTGCTGTATGTTAACGAACAACGAGCGGAGGCCGCACCGAAGGCAAACATCAATCACCGTCGCACTCTCCCCCGTCTCCCATCAGACACACGAGCTCTTTCTCCTCCTTTTCGCTCTGCCTTCTGTCGGCACTAAGTATAAAAACGTAGCACACTGAACTCTATACGGGAGCGCCGGTATCGCAGCCCCGATAGTCAGTTCCTTAACGAAGCGTAAAATGCCTGGCTAAATTTTATCCTCGTACACAAGGAAGCCCGTATTTGCGAACTAGCAACGATGATTGATTATGTAGGAGGGGGGGGGGGGCTTAAAAAGACTGGAATCAACGCAGGAGCTGAGAGATACGCCATGTAGCAGAGGGCTCCATATTGACACGCGTCGTTCTTTTACTTTCTGTCGGTGTTCGTTTTCCCCGGATCATCACCGTCGTCAACTTATCGTTGGGCGCAAGACGCGCCTAAAGGGTGCCGTGTATTCGTCGAACGTCGTCGCCAATTCTACCGATAGCAAAGGAGGCGTCTCTGTGCAGATCGAACCTGCATTGCGAATAGCCCTGCGCATCTGACTTCTGTAGTTCATTAATTCAATTGTTTGTTGCATTTTGTGCCACTGTTGTTTGAGATATTCCGTTTTGTTTTTCGGTTTTGTGTTCTTTGCGTAACACAAGGGCACCAACATCAAGGCGTAAAGCTCTTCTTGGGCACTTTCAGAAAATAGATAAATAAACGAAATGAAATCAAAATGAAACTTTAAAATGTACGCCAGCACTAGCGACCACTCCGGAACGTACAGCGAGACACGTACAAATAGAGGTCGCAGTCGACACGCCGAATTAATTTAATTCGATGACTGACAACTACGCTGGCGCCACTGTCGTTCTAATTAGAGTGTTCGTTTTCTCGTTTTCTTTCAGGGCACGAGTTCGCTCAACAAAGAGTTAGTTTCTTAACTCAAAAGTTGTGGCATTGCCTAGGGTTCTGCACGCTCTCTGCAGGATGACAATGTTAACCCTGAACCGGCGTTCTTTATCACCGAGCAAAAGCTCGGTACACGAGCGCTTCCGCATCCTGCCCCCACCCGCCGTGGTTGCTCAGTGGCTATGATGTTAGGCTGCTGAGCACGAGGTCGCGGGATCGAATCCTGGCTACGGCGGCCGCATTTCGATGGGGGCGAAATGCGAAAACACCCGTGTACTTAGATTTAGGTGCACGTCAAAGAACCCCAGGTGGTCGAAATTTCCGGAGTCCCCCACTACGGCGTGCCTCATAATCAGAAAGTGGTTTTGGCACGTAAAACCCCAAATATTATTATTATTATTATCCTGCCCCCGTCGGGGTGCGGCCGTGGTGGGTCGGAGGATCGAACGCGCGAACTCTGAATATCTCGAAACTGGCGTCATCATGAAAATTGTTTCTAAGTGGATACGCCTTGCAAACAAGCCGCCTACTGTTCGCAAATTCCAATGTGCACCGTAATGTAATTAATAAGTTAATTAGTAAATACTCCCCACTTAGTTTATATTTGTTTCGATTTCTCGTACAAGTAGCGTCCGCGCCTCTTTGAATATTCCAGCTCGATGAATATATAATCATGCTGTCTACCGCAGGTAATTTTTTAGGAAACCCGTAAATCTCAAAAATAATCGTCCCGTAGATTATGCTAGCTATTAAGACGAACATTCGGTGAACTTTGTTCACCGAAAAAAAAGAAAAGAAAGCTTTGCTGAGCTTATCTATTGCCTAAAACTTTTTTTGCCTCGCACCGCTCCTTTAAACACTGCGCTGCCTTCCCGGGCAAGTCTTGCACGCCTGAAATCTCCATTACGTCACTCGGTTTATCCTTCCGGCTGTCCGTTTATGGAGACGGGCATAAATTTACCTGAAACACCCATCTACAAGCGTGCGCTTGTAAGGCACGGGAAAGTTACCTAACGTGGACGGCGTGGCCATAAACGGCTGAACCAACGCAATAATCCGAACATCTTGCGCAGTGCAAGCCAAAAGCCGCAGTAATATATTCCCCACGGCAGGAAGTGCTCAAAAACAAAGCAAAAACAACAGGAAAACAAGAACATCACAACGCTCCTGTACGGAAGCCCGGGTCGTTTCTTCTTGCCTGCCGGCCGTAAAAACAATACTAATAAAAAAAGAACTTTCCGTCCGGACGCGTTTTCAAAGCTCGTAATCAGAGCCAACGCCGACGCACTGCTTCGTTAGTACGGTGCATCGCAGCGAAAGTCGGGAAGCTGCCGGGGAGACAAACGAGCCTATCGGAGAGGCGAAGGTGCCGCTTTCCTTTATGGGCTGGCATTTTTGTTCCGTGATGAAGCAATTATCCGGGGGTCCGTATTAACAGGAGATCAGTTACGGAGGTACTTTCTCGCTTTTTTTCTCGGGGCGTCACGCTATAGTTAAGTCGCTGATTCGCTTAGCGAATCAACGCACACGGAAACCAGATTCACCGATAACGCGACTCCAGCTTTTAAGACGCGTGGCAAATTGCGACACTCGGTTACGTATGACCAATGTTTTAAACCTCGAAAACACGGTTACAACGCGGAAAGCCGAGGGGTGACACGGGACGAAGCGTTGTCGCCTGGAGTGCAGGAAAAAAATAATAATAAAGCTTCAGGACATCTTCAAACGCTGCACAGAACTCGGCGAGGCTGTATCGGTATACGGGCGCAGGGTGTGCCACCTACGCGTTCAGCAGCGATGTGCACACGGCACACCAGGAGAACGAGTCCCCCCTCCCCCTCCCTCCCCCAAAAATAAAGATTTCGCAACGACGTAAACGGCCGCCAGCTGACGCGAACCCCTGGCTTTTGCTGGACGTCCTCCCCTCCCCCCCCCCCCCATTGCAAAAGAGGGGCTTCGTTGCAGAGAGGCATCGACGGCAGCTAACCTCAATGACATCCCCCCCTTCCCTTCGCGCACACACCCCACACGCTTTCTTTCACCATACTTTCCCTCTTCAGGTTCCTCCTTTTGTCCGGGCAACAGTACAAGCGGAAGCCAGCCATTTGTGGTTAGCAATGAATACGAATGGGCCATGGACGCGCAAACGAGTCATGTTGCTGCGCCATTACGGCACCGGGTTTCGGCGCGGCGTTTGGTGGAGACGGGCCCCCCACGTGCGAGCCTGGCGGGGCTATTGCGGCAGCGGGCGATGACGGCGCTGCGAAGAGAGGCATTAAAACGCGCCGGTCGTTTCTGGCCGATTTCAACGCGCACAGTGCGGCCCGATAAAAAAAAAAGAAAAATACCGCCGTATACGTAAACACGAACGCGTGATTGCAGGCTACAGTGGCGATGGCCGCACTTTATCGCAGGCTTTTGAACGAGCCGCTTTTTACTGGTTGTGCGGAAAGCGGCGAGAATACATTTTTTCACTCTTCTGAAGAGAAAAAGAAAGGAAGGAGAGGCAGTACGAAATGCGAGGCTGCCTGTGTGACGTCGTGCGCGCATCGTCACCTAGCTGCCTGTGAGTGAAGAATCCTTATCACATTACTCCTCATGCTACTCTTTTTTTTTTCTGTACTCTTCGCCTTTCCTATGAGCGGAGTAGCCGGCTAGAAGACTGTTACACCCTGCAGGCTTAACTCTCACGTTCTTTTTTCAAATACATATTCCTCTCTCATCACATCGCGACCAACAGAATGAAACGATGTTCGGAAAGGTTAACACATTGGTTCGCTGGCGACATCCCTCGTGTAATCGTATCGGGCTAGGCAACGCCAAAAAGCGCCTCTGACGCACGGGGAAAGCGATAACGCGTATAGGAACGTAGACTGAGCCGGCAGTCGCGAGAAAAAAACGCCTTCAACCTTGTATCACTTTAGCTCCTAACTTGCGTCAACATCTTGCGCAGCGTGTTACCCGGATTCGCGCTTTCCACATCTCTTCTTTCTTTTCCTTTCTGCAGCTCCAGGTCGATTCCAAAGAACGCCATCAAAACAACACGAGGCATGTTCATTCAGAGCAGTAGCGCGCCTCTTGAACATCGAAGTCGATCACGCCGAGCAACGCACATGACGAAAACACGAAAGCAATCGATAAGCGCTCCCTCTCGGGCGGCAGTCTCCCTCATTTGATTATTTCGTGCGCTATGACTGCGCGCCGGCAAGATAGCGAGACCCGAACAGGACAAAAATCTAGCACGTAAACTCGCCGTATGGGCAGACGTGATCCCTACGCAACGCGACACACCCCCGTCGCCAAAACTTGCAGGCTTTCCCGAACCTACCACCGCCGGCAGGCTGTCTTCTAAGCTGCTCGTGTCGGTGGCGGAAAGAAAAGTTTGGGCCGAACTCTCGCTACCTGGGAAACGGACGCTGCACCGCGACGAAGCATTCCACCTTTCGCAGTGGAGGCAGAGCGTAGGATCCCAACCGGGGGTTTTGTTGCCGCGGCTGTTACGCTCGCGCGTCCTTCCGCATATTACGGCCAACGGGAGGTGCCGGCGTGCGCCCGCAGGGCAGGGAGGACGAACCCTTATCTGCACGTGCCGTTAAGGGGGGAACGGACACGGAGGCAAGCAGCCACCCGCGACGCCGCTGTACCTTCCACAACCCAGCGTTCCTCCTCTTCCCCAATCCGCGAGTACGGGAGGACGTGGCGAAGGAGCATGGGGGGGAGAACGGTCTGTTCCACGGCTGGGCAATTGACTTGATCCACGAGGGTGATAGAGAGCGCGCCCAGGGCCGCACGTGGCGTATATAGCAGCAGGGACGACGACTGGGGAGGAACGCTGGCACCATCGGCGAGAGCGCCGTATCGGCCGCCGGAATGTGCGCGCGCTCGCACGGATGCATCACTAGGAGGGGAACCACCGCACGGGTGCGGCGGCTCCGGGAGCCCCTCGTTGCCGCTGGCCGCCACGCATTGCTCGCGCGTCGTGCGGGAGAGCTCTCCCACCGCGGGTTCGAAGGGACGCGGGAGGCCGCCCGCAGAGTTTCCACTTCCGCGCGACTGCGCGCGCTGGCCCGTCGATGAACTCTGCGCAGAGTTTGCGTGCAGCGTCACTGCATCTACGCGCGGGAGAAAAAAGTATGCGCCGTCAAAATAAAGGAACGTGTGCGGGTCCTCAGCACGAGCCCTAATTTACCAAATGCAACACGAAACAGGCCGTGGCAAGCCCGCCGTGGATTCGTCGATGTCAGAGTGCGTGCATTAGGCCGCCGAAAAATTCATCGTGCGCATTTGCGCGACTTTGCCTACGTAATAGCGTTTTCTTACAGACCCGTTTCCGGGCGCCTCGCCAACGTGGATATCGATGGCAGTGCTACCGGGACAACCGCCGCTGCAACAGCCAATCGCGAGCGGCCTTTACGTAAAAGTCTTGTCAATGTGAGCCTCCTCTCTTTCACGATACGTCTTCTACTGCGTCGGGTACATTCTTTAGGGGAAAAAATGTATAGATCGTGCGACTGGAGTTGATACCTATCCATAGCTGTTTGTTGCGTTCACTGCGGTTAAGAACTACGTTTCTTCGACGATTGGGCAGCGGCACTGAGAGTTACAGCTAAACAACTATTGCAGTCATCTCAGCCATGTTCGGTCCGGGAATCACATGAATTAAGACGCTATGCAGCGTCGTCACGGGGCGATTACTCCTTACTTCATGGTCTCTCTCTCTCTCTCTCTCTCTCTCTCTCTCTCTCTATATATATATATATATATATATATATATATATATATATATATATATATATATATATATATATATATATATATATATATATATATATATATATATATATATACATACATACACACACACGCGCAGGACACTTTGTTGCGCTAAGCGACCTTCCGAGACAAAGAACTTCTAATGCGCGTTTATTCTTTCCAAAAAGCCTGCTCTCGAAGCGATGCACGGAATTATAGTGAGATAATGACAGCTTCAACACCGTATAGGGTGCAGCTCAGGGATGCTGATTGAAACGGCGTGACGGGAACCGTCGCTCGGTCTGAGAGGATCACGCGCCCCCCGCGCAATTTTGCAACAAGGAGATACCGCGCGCCTTTTCTCACCCCGAAACCGTAGATTGGTGGGAACACCGCAGCCACTAATGGGTGTGGCACGAGCGCGTGAATTATTCGGCAAAATTACAATACCGACGAAAATCCACCTCAGTATAGCGCAGTGCGAACGTCTGGCAAGCGTAGGTCGATTCGATCTCGCGGAGGCTTTTCCCCGCAGCTCTCGACTCGGTGTGATAAGCGATATATTTGCAGGACTTACGGACTACTGCAACGCTGGCGATGACTACAGCGTTGCTGGCTTCAGTATTTAACCCTATACGAGCGATTTTTGTTATCCAGGTTACCGGAAAATGAGATGAATGACATATTGAACAATATGCCAGAGTGCGCAACCACCGTGTCGATTCCTTCTACCATTCATCTTTTGTTCTAGTAAACGGCGCATCGCAAAATTACTCGGACACAAAATACCAGCTAACTCTTGCACGATCCTTATTCAGTACGTGATTTAAACATGAACAGACGAGGCCCGCGCCCAGAATTGAAACAACGAATTCTTCGGAATCATGTACAGTGTAATGTGGACAGTTCAAACAAATTAAGTGTCCAATGTCTAAGAACAAACCAAGCACTACGGGAGGCGCCGTGGTAGGTGTCTCCGGATTAATTTTGACACTCTAGCATCCATCAGCGTACATTTCTCCCGTTCCCCCCCCCCCCTCCCCCTCCTTTTGGAATGCGGCTGCCCTGGCCAGGGCTGAACTCCGCGGTGACGCTCTCAACATGTGATCGCCATAGTCACTGGACCAACGTGGCAAGCGAAAGGAGACGATACGCGCGCGTAATGTACCGAGCAAATGTTCATCTTAAAGCCGACCAGCGCTGTACTATAAGCGTACGCGCAATTCCATCAAATTTCATTAGGTTCTAGATAAGATGCACTGTACTAACAAAATACAGCTTCCTTAGATGTCCCTTTGATGGGAAGCTCACTTTTCCTATAGACTTGAACTACAACTGGGGTACGAAGGCTCCAGCACCAGAGTGGCAATGTATTTTTGGCTTCGAATCCTGAGATCTTATAAACGCTTATTTACGCACCTAATCCTGAGTACTCAAGCAAGTGGGAAAAAAAAGGACCATCTGAAACACACCGTAGGATAGTGAAACGGGATATCTCATAGCCGGGTCGCAGGAACGCTTCTGAAGCGCTGCGAAAATCCATCGTTCATATCTTCAAGCCTAGCGTTTCATTTCTGAGCTGGCAGTCCAGAGTTCCGCGAGCTCCTCTACAGGTGAAAAAAGTTGCAGAATTTAATGATGGGTTAGTTGGCAAAGATTTGTCGTAACGGTATCGCAGCAAAGACGAGGGGAAAATAAAGGGAAAAAAAATCAGCCTCGAAGACAGGCAGGTTTTGACATGGCCGAACAGCTTCGACTAAAGATTAGTCGAATGCAGTCAAGTCCCGCATAGTTTCTGGAAATTAATGTCCCCGAGTCACGTGCTCCCGAAATGGGAGCACGTGACAAGCCTCAGGCTTCCTACGCACCTCAGAAGTCACTACGTGGGGTTCGTGACGGAACTTTTTTTTTCTTTCTTGCTTTTTTTCCTTTCTGTATTTCTTCCTTGAGTTTGAAAAGGTAAAACGGTAAACCGACAGCATCCGAGTCAACAATCAAAAGCTAAAATCAGTCCCCAGTAAAACGGAAGAAGCATCGCGTACATTAGCGAAGCCTAATGGACCACGCATCGAACAACCTCTAAAGCAAGAAATAAATTACCAGAAAAGACCGTTGTATAAAGCAGAAAGGTAAAGGACATCAAGATCGCAGGGGTTGACGTAACAGGGGGGCCCGTTCTGTACACACACTCGCTCTCTCCGCGGGACCAAGCGTGACATCATCTCGCGTCTTTCAAAGCCGAGAAGATGACTCCCTGGAGCGGAATTTTTTTTTCTCTCTCCTTTCTTTTGCGTTGTTCCGGTCCTCCCACCTTTTGTAAAACTGGCTTGGTCTCTCCGGCTCCGGAAATTTGTCCTGCGACGCAGGGAGCAGGAAGCCCGAGATTTCGGTCGCGCCAAGTTGCTCCCCCCCCCCCCCCCAAAAAAAAAAAAAAATTCTCTGGACGCGTCTCCTCTTCGTCACGTTTCAGAGTATATACGCACTAAGATCGGGCCCCCTCCACAGCGACCGCGGTCGCCTCTTGGACAAACCGCTGGTATATGGCCGGCCAAACGAGGGTCTCAGACTCCCGCGGGAATGAATCGCACATGGCTAGCGAAGCAAGGAGGAAGGAAGGCACGAGCTGTGAGATAGCGCGGTGCTCTACTCGAAGAGGCGGAAGAAGAAAAAAAAATAGAAATAAACGAACAGCGCTAAGAGGACCGGAACAAGCCGAGAACTCAGTACCGGAGGCTCCAGGCGCAAAATAAACAGGAGGGGGACGATTTCTCGTCCAAGCGGCGGTCTCTTTTCCAGCGCGCTCGTTGGCTGCGACAAAGTTGACGGCTCCCTGTCTTTTGATCTCTCGCGCCGCCATGTTTTGTGAGGACGCGGTCTCGCTACTTCCGAGGGGTGAAATCCTAAAGGCAGGACAGGAACCGGGTGCAGATGAAGAAAGCTGCAGCCTGAAGCGCGAGTGCGTTCGATGAGGCGCCGAACGTGTCCGAATAGATCACGCCAGAAAAGCTGTCCTGACATGTCCTGTGCCATCCTGCATGCGCCTGCTCGTTTTGTCGAGTGCATTACCGCAGTGGGCGTGTCTTTGCGTCGTATGTGTCATCTACGTGTGTCTTGCCTTGTCTATTGCTTCCCGTTTCTGCGCCGTGTTGCAAGAAGGAACTCCACTCGTCGCTGCACGAGCGATATAGCTTTAGGGCTGTCTTGTTTTCTATGCTCTTTGTATATGCGCACACGGGGATATAATATTTACACCTGTCTGCGCCTGCTTGTACCTGTCTTGTTTTCCCGGACAGCAGCTTCACCTTACGGCTTAGACAATCTGGTTGAGGGAGCTTGATGTGCGAAAGCCGCATCGTGGGTCGCGAGGCGTGCCGTGGGGGAACGGGAAGAAAGTCTGCAGATTAGCTTTAAGCAACTGGGATTCTTTAACGTACGCTTATCGCTCGCTAAATGATAATTGTTTTTTTTTTCATTCCGCCATCATTGTAATGCGTTTCCTTTCTCACTTTTTTTTTTTGCGAGAGCAGTGCACGAAGAAGTGCGCGAGGGCACAACGGTTGCGGAAACCGATGATCCAAAATCCAGCCTAAACTGGTTACCAACGGGCGCTGACACACAAGCTAAGATACCTAAGCACGCTTTATAGATTCATCGGCACGTACGCACACACAAATGCGCGAGCGTGCGCGAAACCCCGCCGGGAAGAAACGCGAATAAAAAGAAAGAAAGAAAAGAAAAACACCACTTTCGTCTGATTATTAGAAAATCAGGTGTATACGATCGTAGCGTAGACGGCCGCTAATAGCGTGATGATCGCGAAACTAAGCCTCTGTGAATGTGTCACCTGAGTGTCACACATGTAGCAGCAAAAGTGAAACGAGACATTCGCCTTGTGTACCGGGGTGTATATGCGAAGAGTTTAAGTAATTTTTTTTTTTCGAATCACGTGTGACAGGGAGCACAATTCTAATCCTTGAGCCACATTGCTCGAACTGGCGGACATTATCTGCACGGGAAATCAAAATGCATGACTAATTAACCAACATTCAATTATTTTTTACCAATTACCTTGCGGTGCATACTGCAATTTACCAATTGTAGCCACGGAGATGACAAGGCGGATTTAATTGGAACCGATACTCAGGATGGCACCAGCTTCGATATAATAATTCCCCAGCGTTACGATGGAATACATTGGCGGTCGAGTCACATGGGTGATCCATTTCATAAAGCGTCGTTTCGTTAATAAAGTAAGTCGAATGACAGTGCATATTTTACTATCATCATTAATTTCATGGCGGATATCTCGAAAATCATATCATTCACATATAGAATTATTTTTAGGCGGATATTCCTTGCAGGCTCACCGGCTACAATTGCAAATTACAATATGTGCCGTAAGGTAAGGAGCTAAAACTGAACTAGCGAATTTCCCTTACTTTGCCCATTATGAATTCCGATTCTTCCTGCAAGTAATGCCCGCGTCTTCGAGTATACCAGCTCAGAGACTTAAAATTGCGCTTTCTGCCCCCTGTCAGGCAATCTTTAAAAAGTTATTCAGAACTGTCCGCAGAACCCCTCCCCTCCCCCCCCCCTCCCCCTACGTCACAGCACACGGGTTCAGTGCCGGGCACACAGAGGGCGCACCGTTGCATGCACGACTAGAGTTACTGTATATGCTACTGTATATGCTACTGTATATGCTACTGTATATGCTACTATATATGCTACCTTTGGTAGCATCTGCAGTAGCTCTATGCACGACTGCCTTCGGATGTACGGCACGGCCACGCCGACAGCAAACGGCCGATTCGGCGGCAGATGGCGCGCAGCGCGGCAAGAGGCGATGACCGGGCGCGGCGCGGCACCTTGCACCGAGTGCGATAGACACGGGCGCTTGGCCGACGCGGCCACGCTCGAAAGGAACGGTGGCAGGGGGCATAAAGCTTCCTGCGTTTACCAACGGGACCTCTAAGCACTTTATAGTTGTTATTTCTTGTAATGCAGAGAGTAATAAGACTCTGCAAACACGCGTAATCGCTGCAAATCGTCCATGCGTCCGAGGTGTAATGGTTTCGATATCGGGTTTCTGTACCAGAGATCTTGCGCTCAAATCCTGGCGTAGGACATTTTTTAAATAACATTTACTTAATCATTTAAAACAGTACTTCCTTCAAGGTAATCGCTTTGCAAAGTCCCGAAGCCATTTCGCCCATCATTCCCCACTTACGCCATCATTACCCACTTATACCCATCATTGCCCAGCTGGCTGAACTGCCCTGCTTGCAGCCCCCGCAGACACTAGCGCCACAGTTCCCTCTAGTAATTATATGAATACACTGTGGCACAGATAGCCGGCGTCGCCGGAGAGGCGTCACGTGCCGGAATCACGTGAGCAGGGCCTCACGCTGTACCTTCATTCGCACTCGTGATTTTTACGCTTGGTGCCACAAATGGAAATCCTGCGCAGGAACGACTACGCGATGAGCAACACGATGGACCGCGATTTAAAAACGGGCGTTGACATTTCTCTCTCTCTCTCTCTCTCTCTCTCTCTCTCTCTCTCTCTCTAACTGCTAAATGTTTGTGTTGGAGAGAGTGGCATCGTAGCTGATGCCAGCTGTTGCTTTTCGCCTAGGCAAACAATGTATACAAAAAATAGGTCAAGCTAACGAGCGAGAAACAAGCAAACGCCCAATACAGTATTTAAATATAATGCAAGAATATGTATGGACGCACTAACGGGGTATTTCCCTGAAAGTTCAAAGTGGCGCGTCGTATAGCTGAACGCACACAATTGGCAAGCAAGTATAACGACAGGTATCGAAAAAAAAATGAGATAATAACACGGTCACATACAGTCCACATCTAGTTCAAGTACGCACAGTATATAGAATGTAATATATACAAAAAATACACCCCAACCTCTAACAAGTTCAAGAACATTTTAGGTACGCCTCGCAGAAACCCTGAATTGCAGCACATATTACATCGCTCTAGCAGTTCTCCGCACTTCCTGATAGGTGGCACTACTGGTCCTTTCTGTGGTCATTGCTCCTTTGATGGGAAAAAGGTGGCGGTGAAAACGGCAGCTGTTTTCACTCGTACATTAAGGAGAGAGACGCTAGGAAGGCTATGGCAGTGAAAAACGTAAAGAAAACCGGGTGGGCCAACATAGGCGGCAAGACTCGTTTCTTTAAATCGACGTATTCCTCCCCCCCCCCCCCCCGCTCCTGCCCATTATCCACGTGGATATAACGCATTGTGGTCATATTAAGCAACTAGCTGCCCAAGAGTAATAATCTAACACGATGTTTTTACACCTCCTTCTCCTCTACACATGAACACTGAAGTTCATTACGCTTCACTACTTGGATAACTGAAGAGCTGGGTAATGTGCCTCTATATTACTTTATAGTTGCACGATAACATAGGTCGTCTGCACAGTGCTTCGTACGCGCACCATCATCCTGAACTCTCACTCTCTCCCCTCTTCCTATTCCCTTTCCATCTGTAGAGTTGTAAGCTGTACGTTCTTCTCATTGACTTCCATCACACTTCTTCTGTTCGCTTTATGTCTATTAGGCGCGTCATCGCTACATTTGAAGTGACAAGGAAATTACCAAAAGACTCAGCAACCCTCAAGATATGCGAACCGGCCAGCAAGTAAGGCGGAAAACCGAACGCCGCAATATGCGGGCGCAAACACGCGAAGAAACGGACCGATGCAATAAAGCATGACGCTACTCCTATCTAATACACAAGGCGCACGGTAGGGGGCGCAAGTGGCGGCAATAAATACAAGGATAGATACAGAACGCATAAGTCGAGCTAAGCTAGCCTCCGATATGCGCGAGATTTATACGACAGCGAAGGCTCAGCGCATGGTCAAACAGCGAACTGTGCAGAGCTCCACAGGGAGCTTTGCCCGAAAGAGACTGTCCCCAATGACATTCGCGGGTGGGGGACGCGGGACTCCGGACATCAAAAGACCTGAAAGGAAGTTCCTGAAGCGCAAACATCCGCAGGCTACGCATCCACATCCGGCATCGTGTATGAGCAGGGCAATACGCGATATATAAGCTTTTTCGAAGAACTATACACCGCAGGCATGTTCGTTTCGGGTTCATAAAACGCTCTGCGAGGCGCCAAAGGCCGGCCCGACGGGGCACCGGCGAACGCAAACATCGAATTGCGTTTCGGACCAATGATTACGCGCAGAGGACGCCGACTACAGGCGCAGGCATCTCCGCAATGCAGCGCAAAACGCCGGCCGCCGTTACCTAACCGCCGAAAGGCGCACGCTCGCGATGCTATGGGGGGAGGGGGTCGGGGGGGGGGGGGGGGAGGGTCCCGCGAGCTTGGACCCTATGGCAACCGAATCCAATTCGGCGCGACCAGCGGTGCGAATCGGATCCGCGCCGCTGTTTACCGAAGCCCCCGCCACGGCGCGCGCGCGCCCGGAAAACGCAAAGAGAACGACCGAAACGGCCCAAAGACAATCTCCAGACACTCCTCCGTTCGGGAGTCGCACGCGGGAACGACTCGGCGAGTATTCTTTCCCTTCTTCCCTAACTTCCTTCTTTATTATTACTTATTTTTCCCCAGTCTTCTCAACAGCGGAGGCAGTGCAAACGCGAACTGCCGCCTCCCGTCCCCCGGTTTCGCAGACGCAAAGGCATTCTTGGGAGATTCGGAATTCCTTCCACGTAGTGCGTGCCTCCCTAACGTCCCCTTTGCTCCTTCGGTTCGAGAGTTCCGACTCCCTTCCTGCGCCTCTTAGGGAGCACGCACGTCCGCTCACGTGGAGTTCAAACTCTCTTTTCTCTCTCTTTCCTTCCAACTTCCATTGCCACAGAACCATCCTCACAGCGTGCAATGCAGGTCGGTGCGAGGGTGACCAGTGTGTGCGAATCGTGCCCGGCGGATTTCTTAGGGACCATCTTGCTTACCCCCCCCCCCCCTCGCCCTCCCCAGCGAATGGTTCCGTCCCTAAGCGCGCCTTCCCTCCCACGACTCCAGCGATTCCCTTCTACTGCAGACCCGTCGGCCATGCTGTCCTTTCTTCTTTTTGTCAGATATGAACTCACACAAGCCCGGGGCGCAAACACATACACCAGCAGCGCTCGCCCCTCCCGAATGTCTGCACGTACACTGTCCCTAATACCGTGCAGCCTTCGTGGGCGCTAAGGCTAGCGTCGCCATCAATACGGCGCTGAATTCGCATACAGATGCTAGAACGCAACAATCGAGTCGTGACGTCAAGTCGTGTCCTACGTCGTACTTGTTACGTCATAGTGCAAAGCTTAGACACAGCGCACTCAACACAGCACGCAACATCCACATGACGCCGAGTGACCAGTGCGCATGTCTGTCCCTCTTGCGTCGCATGTCGAGAGCTCGAAACCTGAGCTCTCCATGGAGTCGTCACGAATCACAGCAGTCGGGTAGCTGTGGGAGAGAAAGGTGCGCTAGCCAATCACGATGCGTTGTCACGCGCAGTGCAGTCAATCTTCTTAGGCATAGAAACTGCGGCTTGAGGGCGTCAACCTTGATCCGTGCAACCATTGTGTAGCCATTGCAAGCGTAAAGTATCCAAGTGCGGCTCGGAAGCTCGAAATCAAAGGACGGAGATACGACAACCGCAAATATCCGGAGGGCTGTCACTACAATTTACGATGTAAGCGAACTTTACTACCCTACACATAGCAGTTCCTGCGATATAGGATCGCGGACAACCGTGCGCATGCAGGTTATTCGTACGCTATAAGCGGTACAGTTCTTTCAAGCCATAACGTTGGTGAATTGACTATCGTATGTAGCCAAAACTGGGACGGTCGATGAATTAACGGAGAACCTCTGTGGCGACGATGGCACCTCAGCGGCCATTATTAATTGACGCGAAAGAATATACATAAACTTGAAAGAGAGGAAGGGGAATAAAGAGGCATGGCTGGCAATATCTACCGAAAAGAGCTCAACGCCGGCCCACTCTTCAGAAACGACGTTACAGAAATATAGAAATGGAAGATAGCCGAATCCGCAGTTCAAACAGGATTCGTAGCGGCCCTTGTTGCTATTGTGAAGCCCTATGTATCGCACGTACGTCTCACATCAGCAAATCTAGATTGAGTTGCCCTACATGGCGCTTCGGTATTCACCAGTTTCAGGACGTTAAAAACTAAGTTTCGTTCGATGCTTTAAAGATTCCGTTGGCACTTTCATGGCGGTTGGCGGTGGTACATCATAGTACAATGGCTCGCTCCGTTCTTGATATCGGTATACAGCGGCCACATCCACTAGTGCGTCCAGTACAAGCTTTTATTTCATTATTTTGTTTCATTCTTCAACTTCACCGTACTTCATGCCTAGCCTCCTTGCTACACTAGGTCAACAAATTTCTCTCGCTGTCACGACCTCGCGGTGACGTCGATTACGCCGGTCTAATGTTTCGAAACTGATTTTAGCATCAAAGTAAAACATCTTCCAGCAGTTTCCCAACCTCTAAACTTGGGTTGCAATGTGGGCTTGTTGGTAATGCATCTTCAAGGGGAGTATGGTAGCGCGATTCTCTTGTCTCTCTCGGCAAGAGAAGAGAAGAGAAGATTCTCTTCTCTTCTCTTGTCCCGTCTTTGAATCGCGCTACCATACTCCCTTCTAAACTTGGTAAGTGTCCTTTCACGTGCGACAAGAGTGGGCGAAGTTTGTAAAACATTTGAGTGTATATATATATATATATATATATATATATATATATATATATATATATATATATATATATATATATATATATATATATATATATATATATATATATATATACCCCTCGAACAAACAATCACCGTGCAACTTTCCCAACACGCCCAACTTGTCGCACTTGTGAAAGAGACTGCTATAAGACCACCATTCGAAATGCTGCACAGATTTTGACGACGCGAAGTACACGGTCGACCGAGGGACAGTTCTGCCCACCTCCACCACGGTGGGCAGCTAGCTCCCAAACCTTCTGCGCCTGTTCCCATTCCTTAGATTCGGAAAATTCTTGGCGACATGCGCGTGCTCGAAAGAATGCGGCAGGTTGTTGCCGCTGCTGCGCGTTCCACGGCTTGCAAAGTGTCTTTCGCCTCTCGCTTTCCCTCCCTCCCTCCCTCCCTCCCTCCCTCCCTCCCTCCCCCTCTCTCTCTCTCTCTCTCTCTCTCACACAAACACACGCGCGCACGTGCGAGCAAACAGACGTACGTTCGATGAACTGCGCGCACTGGTTGGAATTCCGCTCGTGCCTACGGTACGACGGTCGACAGAAAGAAAAGAAGAGACAAGAAAACGACTTCAAAGCGGAGAAAAGCAGAGGGAAAGCGGTGGAAAGTCACCCGCAAAGACTCGCAGTGAGTGCTGGTGAAATGCGGCCATGTTTGGAGGAAGGCGACGCCAGAAAAGAGAAAAGACATTCCGAGGAGATGGTTCGAAAACAAAGGTTTTGAACTGTGGCAAGGTGTACTGTGTTGCCGCAGTGTGTATTGCGTATTGGTAGCATTGTGATTGCGTATTGGTAGCACAGTTAAAACTCGATCTAACGAAACCCGATTTTACGAAGTTCCCGATCTAACGAAGAGATTTCCATTCCCCGGCAAGTAGCCATACATCCGGGCTTCCTAGCTAGTCACGGCCCTGGCTTTATTTTGACGAGGCTACACGCCGTGGCCGTGCATGGAACAATGGACTCGGCAGTCACTATCGTTCTTACGTACCAGATGGCGCTGGGGGCGGCGGTTACGGTAGCAGCGGTATAGTGGCCGCCTTCGCGGACTTTTTACACGCGCAGGCGTGGGTTAGCGGCAAATACAATGCCGCGGTACGTTTTGGGTGTCCCTACGTTACACTTTTAGGTATGGACGGACCGAAAAATCCCTTACTCGACTCTCCGAACTTCCCGATTTAACGAAATAATACGAGCGTGGTCATCAATGCGTTAAATCGAGTTTCACCTATATTGTGATTGCGTATTGGTAGTATTGTGATTGCGTATTGACAGTATAGTGTGAATAGCGTGTATTGCGCGTTGGTAGTATGTGTAGTGTGACCGTATATTGCGGTAAAAGGCGCACGCCACGAACGAAATACTTTGTCTCTGCGACGTGTCGTTATGAATGCAATACGTGCGAAACGAATATTCAGTTGAAGGTTCGCGCCAACTGCTAGACTTATTGCCGAGCTATCCCAGAGTGTCGTGTTGCAGCCACTGGAAACGAACGTTTTCTTTTTTTTATATATATACGGCTTTCCTAGCTTAGTATATTAACTGTTGACGCACGATTAAATTTTGCCAGTTTCGTATTGAAATCTAATAGCGAGGCTTAAGCGTAGCGCAAATGCTCCTCAGACGGAAATTTTACTGTCTGTTCCTCTCGGACCACTGCGTGCAAACATCTGCAGGGCAGGAACGCTATAGTGCTAGTGCACACAACATTCGAGCTAGCAAGGAAAGGTGGGATGCAGCTGCCGTGGCTCCGCTGCAGATCCGATTAAGCAAGTCGCGAGCAAGGAGGTTAAAGAAAAACTTTAACCTCCTTGGTCGCGAGACGGTGCGTCCGCTTGGTCTTGTCGTTTTTGCAGCCAAACGCGCAGCGCGTCTCCTTTCTGCTTCACAACCACGAAGGTCAGACACGTGCTAATTCACCGTTCCCATGGCAACGGACCGCCGGCTCCCGCGGCAGCAGCTTCGGCTCCATGCACGCAAACTTACAAATCGCTTCGCCGCGCTAACGAAACGCGTCCTTACGTAACACAGCCGCGCCATTCACGCGCCGAAGCCAAGCCTGTAACGAAGCCAAGCCTGCAACGAAGCCCGAGACCGATGAAGAGGATCGGGCTCGATTAAACTGTAGAGTCCGCGGCGCTCTCTATACAGCGTGGGCCAACGCTGGGCGTCGCGGTTTCCCCTTGAACGCCTTTTAATCCAGGCGCCCGGCTCCTCCGGTCTCGCCTCGCAGAGCTGTTACACGAGGTGCTCCCTCGTGCGTGCTAACAGCGTCGGCGCCCTGCGTTGAGTAATCGTCCTTTTAATCGCTGATTAAAGCGCGCCGTCCTGTAACACACAGCCTGCGGGTATACGAAGCGGCGTTCCTATATGTAAGCAGGTACTCGTTCGGGTAAGACTCGGGCCTGCTTTTCTTTTTTTTTTCCTTTTCCCCCGTCATCTCCGGCATTTAGTTTCATTCCGGCGTGGGAAATTACCGTAATGCATCATTGAATTAACGGAGATCAATACACCGATCGACCGGGTGAACGCGAATAGCACGTTCCGGCGTATAAGCGCAAGATGTGAAGGAGAGAGAAAAAAGAAATTAGAATCGCTTGCGAGCAGCCAAGAGAACATCCCGGGCTGGGTTCCAATCTATTTCACTATTCAGGAAAAAAAAAAAAGTACGGTGCCTGCGCTCGTCCTAAGCTTAAGCGCAAAAAGATCTTCCCTTCTCTTCTTCTTCTTTGTTTTTATTTATTTATTATTATTTTTTTATAGATAAAGAGGCTTATTGAAATAGAAAAGAGCGCTATCGAGGATTCCCATCTCCCCTCCGAACACGAAAGAAAGCTGCGATTTGTTTGATGAGCGAGCGGGCTTTAAGAGAAAAGCATGCGGGTCGATCACGAAACCCTCGAAAACTTCTCGTTCCATCCTTCTGAAAACACACACGCAAAAAAATAAACTTAAGAAAACAGGCAGACGCTTCCATTTACTACGGTTAAAATGTAAACCAGCAGCGAACTAAATAAACAACAGGGAAATAAAAAAAATTATTCCGGTATAAGAAGGTACCGCAGACGGGCATGCCTCGAAGCACTGGGAGGCCGAGGCCAAGCGAGCGGAAGACGGGGCGAGTGAAACCGATATTTGGCTAGCTGAGCCCCTTCCCCCCAGGGTTTTAAAACTTGCTTCTTCCTATCTTCACTTCAAAGCGCGTATATATCCCGGCGCTGGATGAAGAGTCGTTGGTGTAATACGTTCGTGTACGTTCGTGTTCGTATGCGTTCGTGTTCGTGGCGTTTCATACACTTCTCTAAGCGCAACGGGGCAAAAAAAAAAACGAAAAAAAAACGGATATAGCTGAGGGATGGACGGTTTTCATATTGGGAGGCAACATCCCAGCCAATCGGGCGATTAGCCAGCGATGAAGTGAAACGCGCTCATGGTTTTTTAAGCCCGCCTGGTCGCCTTTCAACGCCCTTCTTCGAAACTGCGAGGCCGAAAAACGGAAGAAAGGCGCGCGATCCATTTAGCGTGGGAGGTATAGTGGCTTTTCTGTTTACTGCTTGTACGGGTTTTTTTGGTTTTTTTTGGTTTTTGAATTTGTCGGGTTCTTACACCGGAAGAGTGAATTTTATCAGTGGTGCTGTCGCTATTGCCTACCAAGTTGCACTTTCTTTACCCTTTCTGCGGGGTCCATTGTAGACCTTAAAGATCAGTGCTTCGTGCTAACAAACCATCTAACCGTGTTGTGCACTATGTCTCTTTTGTGCACATTTAAGCCCTGAAAAGGTAGTGCCGCTCTTGCTCTCTGGTTCCCCTACATTCACATTACCGATCATTCAACGGTCTCCTGCTATAGTATATACAGGGTGTTTCTTTTTTTTTTTTTTGAGCTGCAGCAAATTATGGCAGTTAGCACAATTCTAATCGTTAATCTAAATTACTCAATGAGGCAGTCATTACTTCTGCGAAAAGCAGAAACGCTCAGTTGAATAGTTAACATAATTACGCTAATCAAACTTTTAATTAATTATTTTGCGGCGCATATTTCATTTTACGAAATATAGCGAGTGAGTTTGCAAGGCGCATCCGTTCGGAACGGAATGTCAGGACGGCGCCAGCTTTGAGATGTTTACTTTCAACGTGTCGACAAAATGCATTGGTGTTCCAGTTACTTTTATGATTCAATGCATAAAACTGCGTTTTTCTTTAAAAGAAGTGTTATTTGCCACAGGCATTTTTAATAAATTTAGGGCAGCTAAAGAAAAAAAAGAAAGATCACCCTGTATAAGTGCCGCAGCCATTTGGGTACATATTAAAGCATGCGGACTTTTCTAATGTAAGAATTTGTAGTGGCTTATAGGACTAACCCCCGTATTCAGAATTGCATCTTAATGTGAAGCCCATGCTTGACTTGATTTAAACGACGCCTCTCGTCAACGCACCAAAAGAAACGGAACGAGCGTCATCGGCGCGTTCGCACCAGGCGTCACTTATATCAAGTCAAGCATAAACTTGAGACATTTACACAATGGGCCACTGTCGCAGGACCTCTTGCTAGGCGTATGGCCACAGAGTTGGCAGACGACAGAGACAATGCGTGCACTTTCACGTTTCCTAGGTGACACGGGCCTGGACTCACGCATGTGATACCAGTTGTGTAATGTGTCCTTCACCTCGTTCCTCCCATTATCATCCCCATTGTGACCCTTTTTCTTCCCCTCTACCCCTTCCCTTACGTAGAGTAGCAGGCCAGATGCTCCATTATCCGGCCGACCTCTCTACATTTTCCAATCATTAAAATACTTCTTCTTCTTCAAGTTAAGTTACATTTCTGTATACGGGGGTAAATGTCCATGTGTCAGCGCGTGTAACAAACTGTTCGCCTGGTCAGGTCCTATAGCCTGGCAGCTCCGATTACATTACTCTCTCTCATAGGCCTCTCTCCTCGCACAATCTCTAAAGGCACCGAATTAGCCTCCGCTGTAGACAATGTTATAACCCCCATAACCAAATTAAATCATATTTATCCAACTACCCTGAGGGCGGTGGTGTTGGGCTGCTTCAGGTGGTTTTCACCCAACAAGCGTGACCCGTAGTTGCCCTGGGTCAAAGGCGCTAAGGCGAATAATACGAAAGAGAAGCATCACGCGGTTAAGCCAACCAGGTGCCGCGAAGGAAATCAAAGTGAAGCCACAAGACTATGCGGTGCACGACCACGGGTACCAGTGCTAGCTGCTGAGGGCAACGTACCTCGTCTTCTTGTGCGAGCTTTCTAAGCAGCACAGCTTCTTTCGGAGTGTCATAGCCGAAACGAAATGCCTGCACCGTGCCCTTCAACGAGGCACAGACCGAGAAGGGCATATACGGACGCTATAAGCCCCGTGCTTGGTTTCACGAATAGTGCCGCTACCGCTGGAAGCGTCCGGAACTACGTCACCACAGTCTCTTTGTCCAGAGCCAGGGTTTAATCATTGTGAGCCTTATTAAAACGCGTGATGGGAGCGACGTGACAAGGCGCGCAGCAGTTAAAAAAGTATAGTACAGAGTGAGAGGGCGGGGGAGAGAGAGAGACTAAGCGAGGCTATATTTGAGACCTGTCAAGTGCACCTGAAGCATTCTTCTTCATTACAGAATCCCCCCCCCTCCTTTTTTTACTTCTCACGTCATTTTTCTCTTCTTCCAGAACCACAGCTGAAGGCGCTGGCATCCGCCTGCTTATTGTCTCTGAATAGCTTAATGAACGTGAGGCGACGTACCCTCGAATGAAACAAAAGAAAGACAAAAGGAGAGCATGCGAGCTTATGAGCTGGCAGCCCGTGACTCAAGGAATCATTCTTTATCTACTTAGCCTCAGGCCGCGATATGAAGGCGTCAGTATAATAGAACGTACACGCATGAAATATGCCATCGGAATGAAATATGTAACCTGAAACAGACCTCGTCACCACTAAGCAACCCTTGAAGTGGCTCAAAAGGAAGCACACATCAGGAAGCGAATTCGCGAGGATTTTCATTCGTGGATGTAGAGCTAACGACCCACTTGAACAAATCTGTCGCGGTATCCAAAACAATGTTTTGCGCTAGACCTGTTCGTATGAGTAGTTGGGGGTTCAATTGTGGTGTTATAGATACGAGTAAAGGCGGGCGGCAAAAAGGAAACAGCAGTTACGAAATAGAAGTTTCGTGAATTTCCGCCCCTGATTACAAAAAAATTTATTTCTTATATTTATTTCACTCTTCTTCGCTCGAGGAAAGCGAAGAAGAATGGGAAGCTGGAAGAAAGCAAGGAGCGATGATGAGATAAACTTAAAAGAAAAAGAAAAGAAAGAAATGAAGAAGAGAAGGAAGTTTCATTGAAGTTGAAACCACTTCAACAGTTTCGTTTTGTCTTAGCGTTCTGGTGTTACTCCGATTGACATTTAGAGAGAGAGAGAGAGAGATCAATTTAATTTACAAACAGCTCTTTGTTCGAGCTGGTATCCCGTTGCCATGTGCTGCTTTGGGGTTGGGAAATTGGCTGGGTGCGCTTAGTTACCATGCACGGTGCGGGAATGGCGCAATTGGCTGGCTGCTCTAGGGTTGAGTAACTTTAGGCAAGTTCTAGCGCACAATCGCTTCAACTTGGAGTCGGTATGTGCCACAACTAGCAAACACCTAGCTCCTTTTTTTTTCTTTTTTATTGGACACGACTAAGCAGAAAGAAGAAGTAGATTCCTTATTCGTAATGAAAACCGTCACCTGCGCAAATGCCGCGAAGTATTCGAGCGGAGAAAGAGGAAGAGAGAAAGCAAGAAGTAGAATGGCAGGGAAGTCAACTATAGTCGGATACAACTTTAGAAAAAAGGGGAGGCCCCGCCCAGATGACCGAAGCGGCGAAGTCACCGGCCGTCCGGCGCATGACGTCGGTCCAGAGTGCGCGCCCATTGGTGGATGCTCGTGTGCATCCGCCTCGGAGGAGTAAACGCCCCCTTTTTTCTAAAGTTGTATCCGACTATAGACGAGCGTCCGTTTTGCTACCCTACACCGTGGATCAGCGAAAGCGGGACTCGAAAGAGTAGAAGAGGGAGAAGGTGAACATTGCACTCGCACGCGAGAGAACGTGCAGGGGAACTGTATATAAACGGCCCCTAAGCCCAGTGCATTTCGAGACGTACAATAGTGCAGGAATAGCTTTTTGCGCCAGCGACGGATGTGGCCACCTTCCGAGAATCTTTGACTCAGAAAATGGTCTCGACTCCAGACGGTTTACAAAGGTATCCGGAGAGACAGGCGCTGGACGTCGTAGCGAGGAAAGATATGCAACAGGAGTAAAGCTCTCTCTCTCTCTCTCTCTCCCCCAGTACAGGGTAGCAAACTGGAAACTGGCATCTGGTTAACCACCCTGCTTTTCCTCTCTCTCTCTATCTAGGAGTAAGGCATACGAAAAGAATCCGCACGAAGTATACTTTCTAGATGCGACTAGAAAGTGATTGCCGAACGCGCGAACTCCTGCAAATAACTGCGTCCATCTGCGGAATGCGAACGTTTAATTTACCGGATCTGCATGCACACCACATTGACGACATGCATCTGCTCGCTGTAATTTATGTTTCATAATATGAAATGTAATTAAAGCACAAAGAGAAACTAGTGCAGGCCACACATAGTAACGCCAACGTGCCTGCACTTAGGTTTCGTGCAAAACGGTCCCGCAAGCAGAGTATCACAAGAAGTGTCCGTTCATGCAAAATCCCTTTAATACAATTCTAAACTTTCATACAAGCCTGGAAGTTTGCGGGTGAGGCTTTGTGACGAGAAAAGGGGCGTTAAAAACTGGACATAAGAGGCCGTGCAGTGCCTTGTCCTATCCTCTCATACAAGTCCCGTTTTCTTTTTTTCTTTTTTTGCTCATCATCAAGTCCTTTTATACGCTGCAATATCGAACATACATCAGGCATGCATAGAGCGCCAACAGGCGCACTCAGCTACACGCATACAAATGCGTGCGTACGGTTGAATGCATGCACGTGCTTGCGTTCTACGTCGTTAGCCGTTGTAGCTTGCGTAAGACGTTGCTCAGAAGATTTTGCACTTCACATCTCGAATGCCGCGAGCAAGTCATAGCGAGCCTGCCCGAAACAGCTATGACAAGAGTTGTCGCCACAAAGAGAGAAAGAAATGAAAAAAAACCAGACGCTATATAGCGAAGACACTCGGCGCAGTAAGTCGTTCCCTTTCGCCGGGCACTTCATGAAAGAAAAAGGTTGGGACGCGGCGCGCGTTCAGACAGCAAGCACAAGACGTGTTCAAAGAGAAGCGAAAACGGTTCACGCACAAAGGCCGACCGAGAGGAAAACGGGGAGCTTTTGAGGAAGGCGAAAACACACACACACACACACACACACACACACACACACACACACACACACACACACACACACACACACACACACACACACACACACACGCACACAGACAAACAAACAAACAAACAAACAAGAACGGAAAGAAAGAAGGGTGCGAAGTTCCCGGAGCACAAGACTGCGTGCAGCGCATAGTTTACGTCAGCGGCACGCTAGCGGGCCTGAGTACGACTTCATGCGGCTGCTACTTCCGCGACTTCTGCGTTTCGGCGGATGGTCCGAAACGGAGGCGCCGCATGTTTAAAAAGTTACCTGCATCGCTCCTTAAAATTTTCAGTTTCGATAAAGGTATGAAGACCGCAGCTGCAACGAAACAATCTTTTTTTTTTCTTCTTCGGCTTTCTTGCCAGAGCGGTCCAGTGGTAATGGAGTATTCGGGAGCCCCACAACTACAGAAGGGAAGACAGAAGACGGAAAGAAAGAGCTGCGAGAGGTCATGCTTACTCGCCCAGGCCTGAATGACCAGCAAAAGCTAGTGGACCGGGCCAAGTGTGGCAGAAAGATCCGACTGATTCCTGGAATAAGGGGAAGCGGTCCACCTGAGAGCGAGGGATCTCTCTCTCTCTCGCTAGTTCACAAATAAACGTTTATCTCACTCACTCACTCACTCACTCACTCACTCACTCACTCACTCACTCACTCACTCACTCACTCACTCACTCACTCACTCACTCACTCACTCACTCACTCACTCACTCACTCAGTCTTTTCATTCCATTTCCCCTCCTGTGCAGCACGGTTGAGGTGTCCTCTACGGAACGACAGTTACTGTGCTGCACTTCATTCCATATCTTCGACCCTTCCATTAAGAATCTCCTCTTCTTCACTCACTCACTCACTCACTCACTCACTCACTCACTCACTCACTCACTCACTCACTCACTCACTCACTCACTCACTCACTCACTCGTGCATCTTTTCTGAGACGTTCGGAACACACAAACACAGCAAGCCTCGGACATCATTAAATGTTCTTCGACGGAGGTCGAAGATCTGATTATGAGCCGCGCCGTAGTTGGGGACTCCGGAAATTTCGACCAGCTGGGAGTTCTACAACGCGCACCTAAATCTAAGTACCACGAGTGTTTTAGTATTTCGCCCCCATTGAAATGCGGCCGCCGTGGCGGGGTTTCGATCCCGGGCCTCGTGCTCAGCAGCCCAACAGCATAGCCACTAAGCGACCTTGGCGGGCAGGTCACCTGATCCATGAATTTCCGTATAACTGCCTATACTTTTAGAACCTCACATATTCACTAATTTTGCTGCGAAAGGAACGTAAGGGCTGTCAGAAACGGTGGAGGTGGCACCGGCATAATTTCGATCATGTAAGAGTTCATAAGGAGCTCTCAAAGCGCAGTACAAGCACATTTCTTGCATTCCGCGGCCCTCGTCGTGTATGTTGAAAGAAGCAGGCGAGCATACATAAACGAAAAGAAAAAAAAAGCAACGAGCAAGAACGTGGAACCCAGATGAAGTTAACTCTTTGTGGCGGTATCCGTTGCCACGTAGCCCACGCACGAAACAGCCGGGAACCGAACCGGGTCTAGAACGCAAAGCAGCCTCCAACCCCGCTGCACGCAACTTACAGTTGCGCGACGACACACGCTGCAACGGTGGCGCGAGCACCTTGCGCGCTCAGCGGAGTGTGACGCGCGCACGCGACAGCGGCGCGCATGCAAAGGAGGCAAGTGCACACACCGAGCCGAGGAAGTGAAAGAAGCGAAGGTGCGAGACGAGAACAGAGAGCGAGTACGAGACGAAGGGGGAAGTCGGGGCGCGCGGCTGTGTTTGCCACGACGCCAGCGCGTTGACGCGCGCCGCAGCCACATGGAGGCGCCCGCGGACGCCTGGCTCGCATGTGTTTGGCGTCGGCTTCTCTCGCTCGCCGAGTCTCCGCCGGCCCGCGCTCCGAGAAGCGCTGGGGCGACGAGGGAAAGCCGAACGTGCGTCAACGCCTGCTCGAGGAAAGCGAAGAAGAATGGGAGGCTGGAAGAAAGCAAGGAGCGATGACGAGATAAATTCAAAAAGAAAGAAGAAAGAAATGAAGAAGAGGAGGGAGCCGCGACCGAGAAGAGAGATAAGAAAGCGAAGGAGGCGCAGATGGAGAGATGACAACGCGCGAGAGAAGGGTGGCACAGCGATGAGAGAGAGAAAAGAACACATTGTAGCAGCTAGGTGAAAGCGAGATGAGTGAGCATGAGTGAAGAGAAACATGAGGGGGAGAAAAAGACGTTGTACATGAGGACACGTGTAGAGAAGCAAGTAGAAATGGAGAAGACAGAAAGGGAAGCGTGAAATGAACGTCGGCGTGAGCGTTGCGATAAAAAAAAGAGGACTCGGCGTCTTCTCCATCGCGACAAACATCGCCGACAAACTTCACTCGCTATATTATCCTTTCTTTTTTTTCGACTGCAGATGTGACAGCGAGAAGAGATGTCGTCGCCGAGTTTGTAACCTGCCAGATCGAGGCTGAAGACGGGAGAACTACGTGGCGTGCTTCTGGGGGATCAATCATGCAGGCGTCAAAAGGCGGTTGTCGGCTGTATGAGTGAGCGACGCCTACTTGCCTGCGGCCCAATATCGTTCAACTTGAACGTTACACGTTGGGACGCGGGAAAGTTAGAAACGATGCGGCGTGTTTGAATATGTATTGATACGTTGGATAGTTTATTTGCGTGCCTGTCAACAGCCGAGTGAACTGCTTGACAGCGCACGTCGTCACAGTAAATTTTTCACACGAGATGAAGACATTTTTTTTTACACGTTTGGACTTTTAAGCGCTCCTTTTATACAGTTACAAATTCTTTGTGAGAAAAACTCAAAATAAATTCGGATTCATAAAACGTTTGGACGGACCCTTTGAATATTGATATCTCGAAACTGGAGTAGTTCTGAGAATTCGTTCCACGCAGGTATACGCCTTGTGAACTCACCGCTTAGAACTCGCAAATTTATATATGTGCCGTAAATAAATAAAGTTAAATTATGGGGTTTTACGTGCCAAAACCACTTTCTGATTATGAGGCACGCCGTAGTGGAGGAGTCCGGAAATTTTAACCACCTGGGGTTCTTTAACGTGCACCTAAATGTAAGTACAGGGGTGTTTTCGCATTTAGCCCCCATCGAAATGCGGCCGCCGTGGCCGGGATTCGATCCCGCGACCTCAGTGCTCAGCAACACAACACCGTAGCCAGTGAGAAACCACGGCGGGGCGTATTCATATTCATGTTCGCCTTTCCAGCGTCTTTCTCGGCTGTTGTGTGTGTCTTCCAGTGCACGTATTTTCATGAGATCTGTAATAAATCCGAGTAATTAGAAAGGCGTTTAGATCTCCAATTTTTCCTTACGTCGGCAGCGGCCACCGCGTTGCTGGTCAGACTGTACGCGACTGTATACACACCTAAAGGAACACGAAAAAAGGCACGTTCAGGGTTAGTATAACGAAGGCCCGCTCATTCTCGGCACCTGTGACAGCAGCAAAAGCTCGAAACGGCAGCGTTCACAAACCGTAGCCGATGGACAAGCTCAAGGAGCATCGACAAGGACCGGCGCGAAGCAAAAGCACCGTGACAAGTAGTTGCCATGACGAAACGAAAGAAAAGAAAAAAGAAAAGAAACGATACAAAGCCCTTGACAGGTGCAAGACCCATTCGGAACGGGAGCCGAAGGGGCGTACGGGAGCAGGTACAAGGGATTGCGTGAACAAAGGAAGCAAGAATGCGCCGGCACGAGCGGTGAGAGAAAAGAAGAAAAGAAAGGAGAGAGAAAAAAAAAGAAAGCCCCGATGAGCAGGAGATAACCGAAACAGCATAGTATGAGCATTGAAGCAGAGAGAGAGACAGGAGTCAAGAAAAAAAAAAGAGGAAAAGAAGGAAATAAGAGAGCTAGGAGACAGCGAGCTGTACGACGAGGTTTTCAACATGAGCTCTTTCTTTTTTCTACCGCGGGCGCGCACGCCGCTCCCTTTGATATGCAAATGAGCAGGAAGCACGTGAGGAGGATCACAACAGGATCGGTAGGCTGCACTCATACTGGCGCAGCGTCGTCAACGATCGGTTTAACTGAGACGTTCTCGAAAAAAAAAAGAAGCAACAAAAAACGCGAGAATGATAACAGGAGAAGACAAAGGGGCAAACAGCATCCGAAAACGGGCGATAGAAAAAGAAAGAAAACTCGGAAAGGAGCTAGGGAAGAGAAGCAACCAGCAAGCCTAGTTACGTTCTCGCTTAAGCCTAATTTTGCTTTTTTTTTTCCTTCTGTCGTAGCTTGCGTCGTCTGCTATAGAAGAGTGGGGCGGTTCGAATACCGTACGCAGCTGGCGAGCGGGCCGAACAGACGAATTCTGCCATCGTTTTCTGTTTTCTCCTTTTATTGTCGATCTGCATAAGAGCGCCGCGTCTTAGCTAACTCGAGAAGCGCATGTCGTAATCTCATTTTCTGTTCGAAACC
This sequence comes from Dermacentor albipictus, assembly GCF_038994185.2. Classification (NCBI taxonomy): domain Eukaryota; kingdom Metazoa; phylum Arthropoda; class Arachnida; order Ixodida; family Ixodidae; genus Dermacentor; species Dermacentor albipictus. Next base: position 33,896,051 of record NC_091829.1, read on the forward strand.
GCTCTAAGAGTCCCTACTTTGGAGAAGCGGGAAACAGGTAAAGTAATACACAGGAGGCAAGCTTCGTTCGACTTCGTCTCGGGCGGCAAAAGAACCCATACAGTTTCGTAACAAGAAGAAATGAGAAACAATGAAACGATCCGTATAACTCTTAACCCTCATTAAAGCTAAAATGTGTCGTAACATAGCGTAGGCTTTTAGTTCAGCTGCAATATACATCTTATGTAAAAGGATTGCCAAGGAACTTGCGGGCATATTTAACTGTTAAGTGAATATTTAATAACGGCGTGAAAAAAGGCGACCAGAAAACTAAAACTGTCTTGTCCCAGTTGATTTTTCTTTCTTTTTTCCACGCGATGTCCACAAGCATTCACGCAGAGTTGACAACTTCTTCGCCCGATCAGCCTTCGCGTTAAGAGTGATCCATTGTTTCAATAATTTCTGACTTACTGTGAAGCACTCATCGTCGTTTGTTATATAACGGCATGAGTAGATGACATGTTAACTCAAGAGCCGAACTCCCTATATTAAAGTCTACAACTCATGAAAAACGCACCTCGCCTAAACGAAACAAAAAAATGTGAAAGCAAGAGCAACGCCACACACGTAAAGAAAGGACATCACAAGTCATTAAAGGTATATAGCCTGCAATCCCTTTCATTATATTATCTTTATTTTGGCTAAAGTGTCCTTTGCTTCAAAGGTGGGCAAAGAAAGAGGAACAGCCTGCTTGCCGTTTCAGAAACAAAAAAGACAGAAAAAAATGGGCTGCTATAGCAGCAACCGACTCAGTTGCGATCTCCGTTTCAGTGATGCTTTACATCCGTCACAGTGGCGTTCTTCTCACTTAAGACCTACCTTTCATTTCGTCATCGAGGCACCACAATACAAACGCAACATGAGGAAATTGAGAACCGGTTAAAAATGACTACGCCAATGTGCTGCCGAGAAAGCACATATTGCTAGGTCTTTCTCTATACTGCTGTCCCAAGACAGCCATCAAAACTCTGCGCAGTAACGTCAAGTGAAACTCACACAAAGTATTAATCGTGCGTACTTCTCTCAAAATCTAAAGAGGGAGCGGAAACCTGTTAGTTCGGGTGGTGAGGAGATAAGGATTATTAAAGTAACACGAACTGTCATGAATAGATCATTAAAAGCAGCGTACAAATACACGGACAGAGAAGAGAAAGCGAAGAGAAGACGTGTGTTCGTGCACCGGTATGGCTCCTACCTCTGAATCTCGAACCCGAAACTATGGAAAATTTCTACGTAGAATGTTGTCAGATACACATGCTACAAAAACGACTTCTGGAAGGCCCCCTTCACCCACTAGGATTGGTCATTACGCTTCCTGTGATAATATCTCTTGAGGCGTCGGCACTAGGATACTAAAATAGGAAAGTATGTGATGCAATATTTGTAATGAGACTGCCATGTTAATATTATCGGCGTTTTTGTTTTTCCTCACCGTGAAAACAAAAATATTAACTTCAAATTTTAAGACAACCTAGCCTGACAATTGATCATAACGATTAGTACTCATTATCTGATTTCTGATTTATAAAACTCCATTTAGGTTTTCTACCCTTTTTAGCTACTGCCGCCCGATTCGTGGCCTATCCGCCGGAGTCGGTTGCGCCATAACCACAGGCGCTAAACCAAAACAAGCTGGTTTTCATGATTCAATTGTACCATCGCGCCCAGTTTACTGTTCTGCGTATCATTAATAATCGGGTTATGTAACAGAAAGAGCGAAAAACGGTTTGTGACCTTAGACGGAGCAAAAAAGGTTCGGGAGAACAGACCGAGGGAATCTGGAGACAGTTCACAAGTTGTTCAGTTTCAGGGACGAATCCAAGTATGCCCGATCTCGGCACGATTCGCGGGAGAAGGTGTGTGTGTGTGAAAGGGGGGGGAGGGAATGCAGGCTCTGCGAAACAAATCAGCCGACGATTGCCAAAGCATTGTCATCATCGTCGTCTTCGCAGAGAAGTCTGGGGGGAGGGATGGGGGAGGGGGGGTCACACACACGCGTGCAACGCTCCAGCTTACACTGGGCATCGTGATCCCGCTGCGAGGACCACGTGACCTAGGTCGGTCCGAGCTGCGATGCCTCCAGCGAAGCCTGAACCCTCTCTCCGTCGCCCTCGCCTTTCTCGCCTCGGTCGTTGTCCGGGGCAACAGGCCGTCAATTAGACTTCCACCGCGCGCTCGAGCGCTAGCATTGCAGTCGCCGCCGTTGGTTCGGTCGCGAATTAACGCCGCGAAGGGGGGGGGGGGGGGGAGGAGGGGGTAGCGAGGCCAGGCGGTGGCCCGGGGCCGGCGGTAATCTCTCGAGCGTGGTGCCAGTTAATTATGAGGCCAACGCGCGGGCCACCCCTGTCCCCGCTGCGCGAGCAGGCATGCGCGTTTACACTCCTCGCAGAATGAGCCTCCCAGGCTGCGCAGGCAGCGACCTGGGCGCGCGTGTGTGTATTCTGTCCCAGCGGGTCTCTCCCGAGCACAGCTGCGCCACCTATCGCAAGGAAAAGGGTTGAGGACCGCCGCTTGGCGGTGGAGACTGATAGAACGGAGAATGGACTCGGTGAAGAAAAATACTTAGCGATTTTTTTTTTTCTGAATCTAGAAGGCGGTACCAGCTTTACTAAACGCAGTGAGGACGAGGGCGTGAGAGGGTTTGAAAGATAGGCTCGAATGGTCGGTGACCTTCCCTGTGAAGAGAGACAAAGTTTCGTCTTTTGCCTGTTTTCGACGACGTTGGTGACGCTGCCACTGACGTTCTGGCCGCAAATTGTTCTGAGAAACTTAAAAAAAGACATCTCCAGCTCAAGTTTAATGGCGCATTTTAAGTGCGAAGCAGAATATGAGCCCCATCCAGTCCGCAGGCGCGCTAACTGTTCAGCGGGGTTACCTACGTATATTAAAAAAAACATTACGGGGTTTTACGTGCCAAAACCACTTTCTGATTATGAGGCACGCCGTAGTGGAAAACTACGGAAATTTCGTCCACCTGGGGTTCTTTAATGTGCACCTAAATCTAAGTACACGGGGTGTTTTCGCATTTCGCCCCCATCGAAATGCGGCCGCCGTGGCCGGGATTCGATCCCGCGATCTCGTGCTCAGCAGCCCAACACCATAGCCACTGAGCAACCACGGCGGGTATACGTATACTTTCACTTCCGCAGTGCGTCGTATGCTCTGAACATTTCTGGCACGGAAGTGGCACCCTGTATTACGTAATTTTTTCCTGTATTAGTCTGTGGATAGAGCTACTTCCGGCCATGGCTTCACGCAGTCATCGGTGACGTCATTATACGCCGCCCGCGGAAAGTGAAGTACGATGACGTGTATATGATTCTCGATCCTTAATGACGTCATTAGGAGGTACCGAAAGCGCAGAAATGTTTCGTTTTGATCACGGCATACGCGCGCATGCTTAGCTACACCTCCTCCCATGAGTAATAAATAATCATAGTAATCTTAAAGAAAACACAGTCGAACGAGTGCTGTCGCTGCGCAGTGAACGTTTTTACCATCAGAGCGAGGACCACTTCTCGAAACGCCGGCTCCAGCTACATAGGCCTCGTTAGACCAATGTCGGTCGCTTCAAATCTCCATGCACCTCCAATCCTCTCTCTTGTTTAACGGGCACAATAAATATGTCACAATAACACATAACACAATAATAACGACACTTGTTACCAAAATTATAAACAGCATACGATGAGCGGACAGTATAGGGGGAAAGTACGATCGCCGCAGCAGTTTTTCGTGGCGGGACATCCACACTTCCATGCTGAAGCGGCGTTTAACCTGAGTAAAACACAAGCACATTACCGAGTGAACGAAATTGCTAAGAAGACAGCTCCCCTGACAAACCCCCAACATTTAGACTCCGTTAAACCTCGAAGGGCGCAAAACGTTTCCGATGAAAACTGACGAAGCTCAAACCTTACACGACGTCTACACAAAAGCCTACTTGGCCTGCGCACCTTGTTTGAGGATGGACTATTGGAGAACTGGCTGGCACAACTGGATAGAGCCGAGATGCGAGACACCACCACGCGCTGCCACGGGACAAAACCGACACTTTAATGTCTTCCCCACGTTGCCGTGAACAGGTCTAGCCCCATAGAATGAAGCGATAACGGCTGCAACGCACAGCAAGCGATGTATATACGAAAAAAAAAAACGCCAAATAGGAACGAACCGCCAGGGACCGCGTTAACCGCGCATCGTTCAGCAGCTGTCATCCGCAAGCGCTCGCACCGCCAGTCTGACACGCCCCCGTTCACGAACACGCGAAGCAAGCAGCGTTTCATCGTAGCGACAGACCCAGAACCGAATTCAACACGTCTTCACCGCGCACACAAAAAAAAGGGGGGGGGGCACCCTCTACGGAAACCGGAGTGAGCAAAACAGTTCCGGACACGCCCCCCCAGCACTTCACGAAGAAAGCCCGTTAGCACGCAGGGATTTCGCATTGCCACCGCGCGAACTCTCACCCGGTGAGCACACGCCTACGGGACGAACAGACAGCCGACAGAAAGGAATTCCGAAAAACTTCGAGACAGCACACAGACGCAAGTTATACACACGGGCGCGTGCATAACGGCACAGACGCACGAGCACAGGCTACAGTGCTCCCGAAGGCATCCCTAATGCAAACAGACACGCCGCGCCCCCTCTCAGTTAGAAACGCAACAAAGAAAGAGCGGAACGCAACAACGGAAGCCCGACAGTTTCGAGCGCGCGCATGCGCGCGAATAGACGCGAACGCACGCACTCGCAGACCGCGTACGCAAGCGTACAATAGAGGACCCGAGCATTTCGCAGTCTCTCAGAGAACCGACAGCGACAGCCATAACGCTGCGCGATTTCACGCAGCCTGGAAAAAGGTAGAACGAGGGGAAACAAGAAAAGGAGAGGAAAGGAACGAATGGAACAGGTCTCTCTCTCTCTCTCTCTCTCTCTCTCTCTCTCTCTTGCAAGCAGTTCAAAAGCGTTGGCGCACGCGACGACGCGAGGTGAGCGACGCGAGTGGTTCTGACAGGTGCCCAGATACGCGGGCCGTCGCCACGAAAGAGAAACGCGCTCGCTAAAGCGGCGACGACGACTGTGACCGAGCGGGAGAACGAGCGAGCGAGCGAGCGTAGAGGCGCGGCTGACGCGGAAGTCTGCACACAAAGGAGCATTCGTGTAGAGCGCAGCCGACTGCAGTCCCCCCCCCCTCCCCTCACCCCCAACCCAGAGCTCGGGCACCGCTCGAAACCCGGGCCACCGCTCGAAACCCGGGGCCAAGGCAGCTGGAATGGTCGCGGCTGGTGATGTTTGCGACGTTGCGATCGGTTCACTCTGTGCTGCCTGTTGGGGATGTCGATGATAATGACAGTGATTATACGCGTGTGGTCGATGGGTTTCCAGCAGCGCGTTATCTATAGGAAAGACGTAGTTTGCGTGCGCGTGCGCGCGCGCGCGCTTCCTTATTAAGAAAGCGAAACTTATCGGAAATGTGATGTTAACCCGCTTTGGCGACTAACCCCAGAAAACCTCAACGTCATTCCACGTAAAGAAACAAAAAAAGTCCGAGGACACCTAAGCACATCTCACGAGTTGTGAACGCGAAAGCTTTAATGTCCAATTGGAGGCCGCTGAGCGGTCCTTCGAGTTGTGAACGATTCCGCTTTTGAGAGTGAGGGTGACGTGGCGTCGCGGCGGTGCCCTCTCCCCTCACGCAACTCCTAGCGCGCCATGGCGGCAGGAGGTGCCGTTTCGCCCGCTCTGCTCCGTCGAGACGCGCTCGTCACGTGACGTGGCAACCAGTGGGAAATTACGTATACGTAATTTCTCATTGGCACCTAGCGGTGCCTATAGGTGCCAAACGGCCTATAGGAGCGAAACGGCACCTATAGGTGCCGTTTCGCTCCTACAGATGAGTGACGCCGGCTTTTTCGCTCAATTGTCTATTTGACGCTTTCGCATCGAAACAATAATTCGTTTAACACTTGTTTGCGGAACTATATTCGGGCAAAAAGAAAATGAAATTATAATTGAGTAAAAAGAAACTAACTTGCATGGTAACTAATTATTCAGCAATTGCTCTGCTGGTCTATAATCAACTGAAAGCTCCCTATACTGAGTTACAATCGATTTTTCAGTGGATTTCCTGCACTTATATCCAACTTCCGAAACGTCAAATTCAGCGTAATAAGAAGCTGCCTTGTCAATTGAAGTCCGCACTCTTAAAAAGAACTTGTTTTTCTCCTACGCGTTTCTTCCTCGTTATCGTCCGTAGGCTTCATATGCATGCATGGCTACCAATAAACGAGCCCGTCATTTGCGCCGATTCGCCTAAATAATAAGTGGCACCAGGTAACGAGATGTTCAGCGTATTAATCAAAGTGCCGGGCAGCTAATGTGTGGCGCGATCCTTAATAGTGATGGGTCGCGAAAGGACAAACAATAGATCTTCTTGAGAGGTAGCTTAAGCTCGGGGCCAACTCCCATTCTTTATATTCGAGTACGTGTAAAACGCAGAAACGCTCTAATGAGAAAACCGCTAGACCCAGTCGAATGAAACTTGTTTCATTTGAAAGTAACTGTAGAAATATTTTTTAAATTATTATTATTACTAATTAAACCTCGCCTTTTGTATAATCCAGTATTTTGTATCTGGTATATTTTGTATGTTGCTGTACGCGCACCTGCTTGGTACTTGGACTGCAGTATAGATTGAAGTAGATAAGTAAATAATCAAGAAATCATACTTTAAAAAATTGTTGAAGATCGGTAGGTTTCGACAAAAAAGAAAGTGAAGAATGAAGTTCACGATGCCTTAACATTGTACCAAAAAACAGATATTGCAGTTCCTATATAGGCTGCGTTCGTTGGAACATCTAAAGCAGAGAAATTTGATGCACGCGTTTGCAGCCGTGAGATTGTTATGTTGTTTACAGGCGTTTCGTAAAAGTGTTAGTCTCAAATTCTCCGCATACTTGGACAGTGCACGTATACAACTCAAGACTTTCGTCCGCTTTATACACCTTAAGTGGGCATAGTTTACAGAATTGCGATATCGTTATTTATTACAGAGTAACGGAGTTGAAAACTTGGTACATGAGCGCCGTTGCTGTTGTTTCACTGTGACGTCGTCAATTTCAAAGTATTGCTTTCCTATTTAGGCCGCGTTGCCTCAGCAAAAGTTCCCGAAACTCGCCACGTTTAATACTTGGTTCCTTTAAAACGCAACCTAGTGTATCTTGACCGCTGAAGGATCAACTAGGCCATATAGAAGTCCCTGACGTCATATCCATGACATCATAGCGAGCTGGGGCTGGAACTTCAAGGAATCGTCACCAGCTGTCTTTTCTGTTATTGCGCTTTTCTTTTCTGGCTTCCCAAGCGTCTTACCATGGTAAGAGTGGTGTTTTTGGTAGTGCAAAAGGGTAGTCTACTGATACAGAAGAAATAATCTTTTCTGTCTCTCTCTCTCTTTAGTTACCCTTGAGAATTATCATTTTAATGCAATAGACCTCGTTAAATTCGGTGCAGCAGACGCCAAGCAAAACGATTTCTCCGTTCCCATGCGATAGGAAGCTCCCGACGTAAAACAGGCATGTCGCCGAAGTTCCCAGTAGGAGGTCTGCGTGCCCTGTTGCCAAGCGAGAGCTTCGCCGCCTCCGTTTCACGCAGCACACTGCGACAGTCTCCCGCGATGTTAGCGAGGAGCGTCCTCTAGATAGATATATACGCAGGCTCCTTGTGGTGAAGCAGGCGTGCTAACGCGTACGCGCTCGTATATTAGCTGAGTGCCTGAGCGAGCCACGAACAAGAGGCAAAGTCGCGAAACAATGAGAGACGCGGATGATTCAGCCGCTGAGGGAAATGCGCAATCAACACTATGTAAACTCTTATCGCGATAAAGAATGATAATTTCTACGGTCGCGTGCAGTATGAGCTGCAACGCGGTGCCCGTGCCGGAAAAATAGGTGGGGTGACGAAATCGAGAAATTTGCAGGCGCAAGTTGCAATCAGCTAGCGCAAGACAGGGGTAATTGGAGATCTGAGGGAGAGGCCTTGGCCCTACAGTGGACATAAATTAGGATGACGATGACGGGAATGATGATGATGATGATGATGATGGTGATGATGATGATGATGACGACGACGACGACGACAACATTGATAGGCACCAGAACACGCATTGCCCTATACAATCCGCGTTATCACGAAACACTCATCGAACTCAGTTCCCACCAAGAAATATCTTTAATGATCCTCATGCCGCCGTTGACTTCCCCATGTAGTTTGGCGCAGCGTATGCGCGCGACGACGTCGCATCGTCGGGTTCTCCCAACTCTTCACGTATATACACTCGCCGGCGGTCACTCGCGGTCGTTCACCGGTCACGTATCAAAAAGGACAGCTTTAGAGATGCCACTACCAAATAAAAAAAGAAAGGCACGAAGCTATTCAGGTGCACACGAGAAACGCTACGCGTCACGCTTACAATAACGCTTCCCGGTTAGAGCATCCGTAATTTTCGGACTGTTGCAAGCGCGCGAACAACGCCCTCGCGTCGTCGCTCTTTCCTTCATTCTCTCGCGCTCTTCTCATTCTCTTCATTTCATCCATTTCATTCGTTTCATTTCGTTCATTCTCTCGCTTCTCTAGCAGTACGCATAGCGTACGTGGTACGGCGACGTGCCGCGCAATCTGGCCGCGCGGAAAGGTCCGTCGGAAAAAAAAGAAAAAAAAAGAAAAGAGAGAGAGAGAGAGAGAGAGAGAGAGAGAGAGAGAACGGCTCGTAACTACTGCCTACACGCGAAACGCAGGTCCCCGCGAAGCGTCGGACCATGAAGCGCGCATCGCGCGAGAGAAGATCGTCTTCGCGCACGTACTACGTAGGAGGAACCGCTCGCGCGCAGTGATTTGCATACAGAACGTGCTCCGCGACATGCGGCCCCCCACTCTCGTCTCCGTCCTTCTCTCAATCTCTTACCTCGCGCCGCAGGCGCCCCAAACACGCGCGCTCCTTCTCGGCCCGCGGGCCGAGCCGTGTACGTCCTCCGTCATTCTGTCGGGCGAGTTGATATCAGGTGTCACATCGGCGCTCCTCAACCGTGATGCACGCACGCACGCCCGCCCGCCGAGAGAGCGCGAGCTCGCGCCACGCTGTGTTTATATATGCACTATACACACGAGGGCGGGAGGCTGGAAACCGTTCCGAGAACGGGCGCCGCGGACGCCTTCTCGAGGAACTGCACGCGCGCTGCGAGAGTCCGCAAACAGGCGAGCGACTTCGAGGGGCGCCTGCGATGCCGCCACCGTATAGTGCGCATGGCGCGCATAATGCAACATTTACGCCCAGGCCTACCGTCACAGACGGTAGGCCGTCACACCGTCACAGAAGACCTACCGTCACAGAAGAAGGCCGTGCAAGCGCTTTTGCGCTTCTTGCGATCTACCGGCCTGTGTGAACGACTTTAACTGGAACGCCTTTTGTGTGTGTGTCTCCATGTGTGCGTGTTCGTTTTTTTTTATTCGTTTTTTTTTGCGTTTTCCTCTCTGTCATCTTTCTAACCCCAATCCCCCATCCCCAGTGTAGGGTAGCAAACGGGAGACTCATATCTGGTTAACCTCCCTGCCTTTCCTCTTCATTCTCTCTCTCTCTCTCTCTCTCTCTACGCCCAGGCTAGTTGCGATTGTTGCGTACTTTCCGCTCAATGCAGCAGTAGTGTGAACAGACTAGTTGCGCTTTTTGCGTTTACGCTTACGATCCGTGCGAACGATCCGTACGTAGCGCACGTAGTCTGAACGCGGCATAACTCGCACGCGTTGCCGTGCTCGAGAGTAAACGCGGCGCGGCGGCGGCGCGAGGACGAGGATTACGAAGGCGATGAAACGGCACCCCGTTCCATGTTGCGTCAACGTTGGCAGCGTATAACCGCGGTTCGGCGTCTGCGTGTGGCGTTACGTTTGCCGAGAAATCGATGTCGCGGGTTCGAATCCCCACCGCCCCACGACGCCCACATTTTATAGCTACGGGGACGAAAAGAAGGAGGAGGAAAGAAGCGCCCTCGTACCAAAATTTGGTGCACGTTAAAATAAACCTACGGCGGTAAAAAGTAATCATACGCAGTCCTACGACGTCTCTCGTAGCTCCACTGCTTTTTTTGGGACGTCGAATTCAACGAATCAAACACTCATGTTCTTTTTTTTTGGGGGGGGGGGGAGGGCTCTGTTATCTTCGTCTGCCACAAAAGCACCAGGACTGCTAACAAAGTAAGCACTATCGTTATGCGCCTATCGGAGAAACTAATTTATTCGTGCGGTGCGATTTGCAGGTAAGAACAAAAATGGGGTTCGTTAAAGAAGAGCCACGAAAGTTTAGTGCTGCATGCCGGCGTTCCCGCTAGCATTGGTAAAAATCGCTCGCCGTGCACAGTTTACCGCATGTCGGGCTTGCCCATCAATGGCAGTGACACATGTAGACATATATACAGAAACACGTCCCGAAATGAATTACACAGTTGCGGGGCCCATATGCTAAATACATGCAAGAAAGTTGTAGTCCATCAGAGGGTAATATCGGACGTAAAATACTGCACGCGAACACAACATTATTATTGACTGTAATCTGCGTAGTAGATGTAGAGCTCAGGGATGTGTGGAACAGATGACGGAGGCAGTGAATTAATGACATCGATACGCACCTACAGGCAGTACGAAACTACGTGTCTAAACAGAGCCAAAGAGCGGGACAAGCAAAACCAGGCCGCAGAACGTATACACACACAGGTTCCTCGGTCCTTTTCAATGCAATCCCGCGCGGAGCATGCGCACATTCATCGCCCAAGTGAAACGGGAGAGGAGGAAAGAAAAAAACCTCGGTCACTATCCGCACCGCCAAACCCGGCATCAATTCAGCAGCTACTGCGGCCACAAAGCCGCGGACCAAAGCCGGCTCATCTCTCCGTATCCCGGGCTCGGAACAAGAACCGCCGGAAAGGTCCCGAATATGAAGACGAATATCGCGCGGTCTCGAGGATCCGTGGCAAAGAAAACGAGGCCGTCGATGGCCACTCGAGCCCAGGGCCCGACCCACGGTCCCGTCCTCGGCGAGAAGTGGCCCGCATATAGCCCGACGAAGAGGACGAGTTGTGATGGAAGGAAACAAAGAAAGCGTTCGCAAAGAAAAAGCACGGAGGTACGGCGTCACTAAGGCGAGTGTCGGGAAAGTTGGGTGCAGCAGAGGCAGAACTGCGAGATTGCCAAGTGCGAGGACACGGCGACGGAAACAACGGGCCACATACCGCCTGGATTACACTGTTAGTCTCAGTCCATTTAGGTTCCGGCTATAAGAGGACAAAAGCTTGCAAATCCTTTTTCCGCTTGCGTAAGTCAAACGGTGTGCCACATAAAATCACGAGATACAAGGAACGGCGATAGAATACCGGGACAGTGGCCACTGTGGCCTCTTGCGTCTGCGATGCGCAAAGCCACAAAAAGCGCCATTCAGCTCCTCGAGATGCACCAGCCTGTATGACTGCTTCTGAATGACTCAACAATGGACGTGTGTTCGTGCAAACTGTGGACTTATCGCTTCACATTTAATTACCCGTTTGCCCTTGTTCAGAGCGGGCTGGTCAATCTGGCTCAGCCTGGCTAAACTCCCTGCCTCTCCCTCACCACCTATACTTCCCTCTCTTCTTTCATGAGAGAGTGTTAGGTAGCCTGCAAACGTGCTAGCATATGGGAATGCCGGTTACCGGAAAGGCGTACGGTAACAACAACGCTGTTAGCGGCATCTTGTGGCACAGAGTTTAAACCAGAGGTAACGCAAAAGATAATACTGCAGTGATCCGCCATATTGTACATAACTGCTAATGCAAAGCGTTCGAAGCGACGGAATCGTTTTAACGTGCAGTCCTATTACGATTTGCGTTCGACGAGAACACTAACGTGACAGCATCTCTCTCTCTCTCTCTCTCTTTTACAGAATCGTCAGAAGTCACTACAAGTTTTGCTACTTTCTTCCACGGCTCCGGTAACCAATCCGCAAACGGTAAGAAGCCTGCGCGGACTTGTCTAAAACTAAACGCGGAGGGGTCGACTGGCACAACTCTATACGGTCCTTTGAAAAGGCTTGGGCGTAGCTACCCGCGCAGCGTAAAAGCGAGAAAGGCCAAGACAAATCGGCGAACGCATGCTGCGCGCTGCAGCCGCAGAGCAGTGTTACTTTTCGCGAAGTGTAAACGTCGTCCTCATCGCCCGACGGCTGGCTCGAGCCCCGAGCGGTTCCAACGCAGCACAGCGCGCCGCGCCAATACGGAAACAAGCTGGGCTAGTCATATGTATTGATAGTACATTTAAACAGCCATCGATTCCGAGAAACATCTCGTGCATGAACGATCGCCTTTCGAGAGAGAGGGAGAGAGAAAAAAAAAGATGTAGCGATAGGAAGTGCATTACTAGACTTACGCTCGCTTTATTATGCGAAGCATATTACGAGAGCTCAACCCAGCTCCTCAGGCGCGGCGGTGTCGCCTTCAATACCGCGTGACACCGTGACGTCACGACAGAGGAGAAGTGGCTTTGGCTCAACTCTTGCAAGATGGGCTGGGTGGGAATCGAACCAGGGTCTCCGGAGTGTGACGGAGATGCTACCACTCAGCCACGAGTACGATGCTTCAAAGCGGTACAAAAGCGCCTCTAGTGAATGCGGTGTTGCCTTAGAAACGAGCTGTTTCTAACGCTCAGGCGTGCGTCGCTTGCTCAGGCGCACATTTCGTTGCCGCGCCGAACGCTGCGTTGCTCGACGCTCACCGCGTCCAATGCGGGGCGCGTAGTCGCTGCGCCGTAGCCCATTGTAATGGCGGGTCGACGGGAACGCTGTCGCGTTTCACTCTTGAAGGCGAAGCAGAGTAACGCATGAGTTGTTTCTTCGTCTAGCCGAACCAAATATAGCCAAGCAACAGCAGTTCACCAGGCTAAACAGTGGTTCAACAACTAAAATAAAGGCTAGTATGCTTCGCATCCTGGGCTTAACCTTACCTAAGCCACAGCCATTTTTTTTCTAAGCACCCTGCATAAATTCGAAGGTCCGTAATTTAGAGGAGAAAAAAAAGCGCAGGGCTTAACTTTCGTCATTAAGATTGAATGAGCCAGAATGTGTAAGAATGAATAAGCAAGTGCGATATGAGACAATCGGTGAAAGCGAAGACATAGAATGCTGATGAGTGAGTGAGTGAGTGAGTGAGTGAGTGAGTGAGTGAGTGAGTGAGTGAGTGAGTGAGTGAGTGAGTGAGTGAGTGAGTGAGTGAGTGAGTGAGTGAGTGAGTGAGTGAGTGAGTGAGTGAGTGAGTGAGTGAGTGAGTGAGTGAGTGAGCGAGCTAGCTAGTTTCAAAAAACCACCAGCATACCCCAAAAATACCTGCCACAATGGCTCAGCAGCTAGGGCGTTCTGATGCATGAGCGCGAAGTTGAGGGTCTGAATCCTTGACGCGGCTGCCGCATTTCTAACGACAAATGCGAAAAACTCTCGTGCACTAAGATTAAGAAACACTTTTAACTAATCCAAGATGGTCCAAATTAACGCGAATCCCTTTACATACACATCCCTGGTATAGCCACAGTGTCACTTTGTCACGTTACACCCCACGAACAAGTTTACCAAGACACAACACCATCCGCGTGCAGAGTTGACGCTACCTAACATGTTGCATGCGTGCGTGACCTCCCACGCGCTTCGACTGAACATCTTTAAGGGGCAGCGCAAAAAGACGATAACAGAAGGCAGGAACACACAGGACGGCGCTGAACTCACAACTAACTAACAAAGTTAGTTGTGAACTCACAACTAACTAAAAAAGTTAGTTGTGAGTTCAGCGCTGTCCTGTGTGTTCCTGCCTTCTGTTATCGTCTTTTTGCGCTGCCCCTTAAAGATGTTCAACCAGTACCAACTCGCCCAAGTGTCGATCCAACTGCGACTGACTCGGCGCTGCACCGAACTGGCAAGACGGGGCTTGCCTCCTCAGTCGCTTGCGGAGACGCGGCGCCGGGAGAGCAATCTCGCTCGGGCCAGAACAAGAACCTCTGCACGGTGACCGAGTAGGCGAATAAGCTGGCCTTATAAAGAACGCGGCCACTCGCCGCCAAGCCGGCAAACCCCCACGTCCGATAAAGCCCCCTGAGCTGCGCTTTGAAGTACAGCTAGGCCCCCGCTATTGCTGCTGCCCGCCCTTTCTCTGTACAACAGAAATTTTACGGCGCGGACGCCGCTTGGCTCCTAACGAATAAAATCCCACACGGAAAAAAAAAAAGAAGTTGGCCACTCTCGACAGCTACGCGCACCTCTCCACTTCAACGTAGTAAACAAAGTTGTCCGACGTTCGGCGTTTTCTTTGTCGACGACGAGCTCCGGCGATCGCTAAGCTGCTCCAATGAATTTCGTCCAGTGCAGCGGTAGCTTTCGTTTTTGCTTAAGGCTTTTGTTATTTGCTTCGTTTTGACAGAGCATTTTTCCATTTGAACAGTGAATATGCGCCAAGGCTCGAGTCGTATTCCTCTTATCCACGCTGGCGAAATCACGGACTGGAACACGTGTTACTTCCGCTGTAGAGAGTCGGAAAGAGAATGACCGATTTGTTTCCGCACAACGCATTGCGAGGGCATGTTTTTCACGCAATATAGAAGAGATCTGATGAGAAGCGTTCATTCACCTATGCGGGACTGTATATTTGCCTGTTAATACACGCGTGTATGTGTCCAATCAATTCCTTGCATATACAAGAGAAGGGCGAACTCTATTATCACGAGAATTACAAAAGGTGCTAAGAGCACGCTTAGCATCGTTTCCGTTTAACGTATGCAATTACGACTTCTGTGCGCCAATTCGAGATACATATGATGACCGTACGCCAGTCAGTTTGGGCCGCTGGGTCCTTCGTCGCGTTACGCGCCGTTAGTCCTCCTCTGGCGAGTGTGCGAGGTGTGAGTAAGCAAAACCAAATCAGCTAATGAGCCAACTAGACAACAGCAATCTCACCTGAATTTCAAACGAGCAAGCCCCTCTCGAACGAGGAGAATGGAGACCTCCGTAGTTTCCACGCCACAGAAACGCGGTCAACGGCGGTGGGATCGACGGCACATTACTTAAAGGTCATTAAAGGTCATTACTCCTGTGGCTAGATGCCTCAAGTACGATTTCCTTGGATGTTCAGCTGCAGCAGAAGGGTTCACGTGTCTCCTGAAGGCACGATTACAACGAGAGAGAGAGAGAGAGAGGAAGAGGAAAGGCAGGGAGGTTAATCAGAGAAAAAGATGCGGTTGGCTACCCTACGCTGGGGAGAGAGGGGAGGGGAAGGTAAAGTGGTAACAAAGTAACAAAGTGGTAACAATCACTCGCAACCGCGATAGCGCGCTTTGACCAAAGACCTCTCACAGAGGAACTTATTTTAGAATACCGCCATCATAAGCCATCGCTGCAGAGGGCGACGAGGGCACTGTTGCGGTTTTTGAGGGCGACAGAATTGGACAGGCGGCTGTAGCCTGAACAGATGTTGATAGTGCGGCAAGTGTCACTGTGCTGTGCGATGACAGTATTCGGTGTCAGTGACCGATTGTGATTATGTGTCTACGCTCCTTCCTTTCCTTATCTCTACTTTGTTACCGCGATTACAACGAAGGCGCCAAATAAAACAACGGACGAATGAAGGCGACACGGGACAACCACGTAGGCGCACACTAACAACTGCGCGTTTCATTCCTTGACGCAGGAATAAATAGCTGCTGCCAATGATTCTTGGCAGCAGCTATTTATTCCTGCGTCAAGGAATGAAACGCGCAGTTGTTAGTGTGCGCCTACGTGGTTGGCCCGTGTCGCCCCTTCTTTCGTCCGTTGTTTTATTTGGCACCTTCGTTGTAATCGTGTATAACCAACTCGCCCACCAGCGCGTGCTCGCTGAAAGCACGACAAACGCGATGAAAGACGGCATCCAATGAAACAAGTAAGCTGGGGAGACGTCCGCACTAGTCGACAGGCGTTGTAGTTGTAAAAAAAAAGGGGGGGGGGCTGCAAACTGACCCCCAGCGGTCTGTATACGCTCCGTGCCTCTCTTTAAAAAAATGGCTGCGGCTTAGCTAAGGTTAAGCCCAGGATGCGAAGCATACTAGCCTTTATTTTAACGCGATAGCGTTGAGGAGCTCGTGTCGCAGAAAAGCTGGTGTCGTCGGCGTCGGCTCAGGCGTGCGGCGCTTGCTCAGGCGCACATTTTATTGTCGCGCCGAACGCTGCGTTGCTCGACGCTCACCGCGTCCGATGACGGGCGCGTAGTCGCTGCGCCGTAGCAAAGCCACCTAGAAACAGTCTCTGTAGCACGCCGCAACCTTCGCTTCTCATTTCAACGAGCAGCTCTGTCTCCAGGAGGCACCTCGCCTCATGAGTGTCTAGCAGAGGCAAGCGCAACTGCTTATATACCGCCGCGACGCCGCGAGCGACGGCGCAAGTTGGAGCCCCGTTTCTGCTCTGTCGTGACGTCACGGTGTCACGTGGTATTGAAGGCGACACCGCCGCGCCTGATGCCTGTTTCACATGCTGCGACTGGAACGACGAAAATCGGTGCTGTCGCACGCGTCGCAGAGCGATTTTTAGAGGGCCCATTTCACATGATTGCGATTTTAACAATGCGACTGGTGCGATTCCCAGGGTTGCTTACTGCCAGGTTTCATGGCACACGTTGCACAATTATTTTATTGTAATGAATAAAACGTTTAACTTATAATATTGTTGACTTTTCTTTATTAGGAGCAAATAATATGCTTGTTTTGTAATTTAAAAACGTGTTGAAGTTGACATTTGTTTCGGAGTGCGCGACGGCGGTTTCTGTAGCTCAGTGCGACATCGCGCACGTAAACAGCTGTTCGCAGGTGGTTCAGCGATTCTTTATTCTATGGTTCAGCGCTGTGTGTTATTTTATCTACCTTCTATGACCGTTTCGTTCTGCCTGCGCTACAACAATATACAAGATGACCTATCGACAAGTTCATATAGCTACCCTCACCGTATATGCAGTATTCGGAATTCGGCTGCCACGAAGTTGTCGTGTCAGCCCAACAAGATCCTCGCGCTACCCGAGCTCGGCGTCAGCTTCTGGAGAAATGATGCGTGTATATTGCCCGTCATTGCGCATATGTGGTGCCTGCTCCTAGCCATATTCTTACGCCAAACGCAACAAGAAGCACCAACCCGAACGCCCGCGTGTGCCCCTGAACGAAGCCTCAAACGATCTGTGTGATTACGACGTGGAATGAAAATTGTGTTGTGAAATTCAACCTTAGCGCTAGCCTGGTTCGTCCATCGCCGCGCTCGCGCTGCGAATGTATATATGGGAGCCCTCTCTAAATATTTCTAAAGGCGCAAAAGCCGACGCATCAAATGTTTCGAGCAGTTACCGTCACTTTTGTAAAAACCTGTACGTTGTAACTAGTATACTAGGAACTTCTAACAAGAAGACCATATCAATACGCGCTATTCATAACGCAGGATCGTAGGCCCACGGCAGGCGGACTTGCCGTAGAATTTTTCAGCTTTCTGCTCAGCCTCGCACGCCTCTCAAGGTTAGCCTGTTTAGTGGAAATAAATATTATTATTATATCATTAATGTTATTAGATATTATAGCTTCTTCACTGTAATTTATAGCAATCATCCGGATTTCTTAAGCTAGTCATGCATTTAACCTGTATTAGATCAACATTGTTACGACGTGTTTACGGGAGTCATTTAAAACTAGATTGCTCAGCCAGAGAAAGAACAAATGCAAGCCTCAGTGTTTATTCCAATTTGGTATTCCTAAACAGATTGTATTGGCAGAATTTTATGCCTGCTTGCATTTCCTGCAATTCAATGTTCAGAGCTGGAGAAACTTATTCCTTTTCTTGCTGTCGAAAGGCTGCTTCAATGTCGATAGCAAGCTATAATTATTCATTTCGAAAGTGTTAAGCAATGACTATATGTCTAAGCTTATCAATGCATTTTTGTTCTACGAACACAATTAAGTTTTCTCTCTCCCTCTCATTGACAGCCATGGAGTGAAACTGTTCACTTTCATAAGTATCCGGATGCAAACATTCTGGAGTTTGTCCTGAGCATTTATCTGCATCCTATAGTGTGCATGTTTGTATCAAGTTTTTGTGTTACAATCGCAGTGATCTACACATATTGTTATATTGCAACAAACAAATTTATTTCACTTTGTTTTCAAATCTACAATGTGGCCATGCAGTAACGACTGCATTAATAAGCAAAGAAGAAAACTGCAGATTCAGTGTACGTGTTGGAATCTATGCGAAGTGAAGTTTTTGTCAAGTGGTCAATTAAATACTGTTAAAGTAACTGCGATATATACAATTTGTCTTATTTTCAACAATCCAACATGTCATCTTTTGCAAGGTTTGCTTATGCACCGCATAGGTCACAACCTTAATGTAATGTAATTTTTATGCATTACACTGTTCACAAACCATACCGAAACGCAAATGGCAGTTAATGTAGATGCACGCTGCGAGACATCAATGCAGTGACGTTTGTTGAGCAAGAAATGATGCGAGGTATATGCAGATAAATGAATGACATGTGCTTATATACATATTTATTTATATACCTCGCAGGCTGCAAGTTTGGAGTATTATGCGAGGGGGAATAGAAAAGTAGCTACAGAAGGAAGAAGGGCACAACATAAAAAAAAACATCAAAAAAAGCAGTGCCAATACATTGCACCAACTAGTCCGTGTTTTACTGGCACAACATTATACAATACTTAACAAACAATAACAGAAAAAGTTACTGCCCGTGCACCCTGTACAGACAGTAAACCAGCAAAGCTGAAATGTGCAGCCCCGGTGTTTATCACTGGGTTAATTTCAATGGTTTATTCAAGTCTTTCTATATTATTGGTTATGTCTGTGTTTCTTAATGAGGTTATGCACATGTTTGGCTTGGGTTTATCACATTGTTTATTTGGAATGCCACACATTGCACTTTGCAAGATCACTATCATGGAAAGTGCAATGAGTGGTTCATTGTGGTATTCCAGCGGGTCCATCAAAGTCTTTCTGAATTATGTTACACACTTGTGTTTTTTAATGCATTAATCATAATGTTTATGACTCAGTTATGCACTGCAGTTACGAAGTGACACACCGGGGCTGCACATTTCATTTAATTAAATACAGGGACACATTTTCGAACCTATTGGGAAGTCGGAGAGAGACTGCTGCACGCGTGCTCTGCTGCTAGAGAGAAACGACGTCACTATCGGTCTAGCCAATGGCCCACCACACCTTTGCTGTGAGATAATAATGACATCATGATCTTGTCTTAACGCCGTCCCCCTCTGTGTCCCTTCCCTGCAATAATACGCAGATAAATGTATGTTTGAAATGCATAAGCATTTCTGTCTACCCAAAAAGAAATGTCGCCGTCCATCATGCAAGACGAATGCAATGGCTCACACCCCCTTAAACAATGGCTCATACCCCTACACTAGGGTTTTTGGGATCGGACCATGAGTGTTTCGCCTAGGCATATACAGCTTCACTGTAAAAAGAATGAACACCTTTCTGCTAGAAACCAAGGCAATCATGAGGTGTATTAATATATGAAAGTTTATTGAACATGCCGAGTAAATGCTGTTCGACAAGCAATAAACCGAATTTACACAAAAAGCAGAAGCAAGATCTGATGTGTGTCCATACAGATTCCAACAGGAAACGCATCCATCTCTGAAAGTGTAACAGTGGCCATGCTGACACAAGATTCTCCCAGTGTGTTTGCATCTACAACATCCATAATTTCTCTAGGCAGCCGATCTCCACAGAATGCTAGCTTCTTCCTCTACAATGCACTCTCCACATCTGAGCGTGCATTGTAGAGGAAGAAGCTAGCATTCTGTGCAGATCAGCTGCCTAGAGAAATTACGCAAGCTGTAGATCTAAAAATGCTGGGTTAATCTTGTCAGCACGGCCTCCGTTAGAAATGGATGCATTTCCTCTCGGGAAACACACATGAATTTTTGATTCTCCTTTTTGTGCATGTTCAGTCTATTGCTTGTCAGCGAGCATTTACTCGGTGTGTACATTAAACTTTTGGTTGTTAGATCATCTCGGTTTTCTTGTTTGTCCTATGTGTTCTCTGGTGCCATCTGCAGCCAGGCTATTCGTTTTTTTTTTTTTTTAGACTGCAACAAGTCACTTTAATGGCCCTCATGATACCTTATAAAATCTTTTATTTGGCCAATGTAGCAAGAATGTACAGTGTGAAGCAGTAAGAACAGGGTATGCTAACTTCTGATTAAAAGGTTTATTGTGAAAATGCAGTGATCTATAAAGGTTACCACAAAGTAGTACAGCAATAAAACCTGATAAAGACTAGTGCTTGATGAAACCAAACATAAAAGCAGGAAAGGGAGGAAATACATATAGATATACAAGTCCAGGGAAAAAAAAACATTGTGATCATCAAGTGTGCATGTGGCTACCTTCCAGGAAACTCATTTTTTTCCCAGTGGCATGGAACTGGAAGAATGTGCTTGCATAAACAAGCTGTCAGTCCATCTATTGGAATAACAACAAAGTTTCTTGAAAGGTGCTGGCATGCAGGATTGGCAATTGTAATGATTTTTTTTTTCCTGCACTTGGAATTTTTCTATATTTTCTTTCTGTAGCATCTTTATTTATGTTTGCCCGTATCAAGCACCAATTTTTATCTATCCTTCAAAGATGTCTTTCTTTTTCTGGGGAAAACTCGGGGAAGGCAGGAGATGGAACAACATGAGAACAAGGTGAAAGTAGGAGCCAACGTTTTCACACGTGGACCTTGAAGAAGACAAGTCCACTTGTCGAAACGTTGGCTCCTGCTTTCACCTTGTTCTCGTTTTGCTCATCGTCCTTTTTTTTTGTGCTAATTTATATAACTCGCCACATTTTTACAAATGAACCTCAGTTGAAAGTTCGTCCTCATCCATATCTAGTGTCATCCTGTTGATACTGCTTCATGCTATGCACTCTTGCAACATTTGTGTGTGTGTGTGCACACGCGTGGATTTGGATGTGAGATCGGGCCCTTGGGCAGAGGTATCATTCTTCTCCTGTGCAGCCTTATGAATTCATTAACTATACTGCAACAGAAATTCGATGGACAGGAACGAAGTGAACACACCGAGTACTTCTTTCTTGTCTGTTGTCTATCTGTAGCACTTTAGTTAATAATGAATATACACAAACTCATCTAGTTTTCAGTTATTATGTCAGGCTTATAAGCCCGCTTGTTTCCTGAAATATCTGCATGGCTATGTATTCTGTAATTTAATTTCTGGCTATGTGCTTGCAAGTCGCGTGTCAATCTCCTGATTTTCCCGACAATCTTGTGTGATGTGCAGGCCCAGACAGTTTCTGGTGAATCCATGCAGGTTGTAATCTGCACTACAAGTGCTGCTTTGATTGCCCTCAGTTCAGCTTTTCTAGGTGTAGGATGACCTGGAATGGTACTCACTTATATGGCGTTTAGTTTTATGTAGTGTCATACTACTGTTACACTGGTATTGCCAGATGAGTGTACTATATGTGCCTTATGTTTGCTTGCATTTTCATGATTAGCAACCTCCTCTGTGTGTTTGGCAGTTGCATATAGTCTCCTGCCCTAATTGTTTGCCCCCATATTCCACGGTATGGGCCTGTTGTGTTTCAAGTTCAGGTACTCCCGAGGTTGTGTTTCTGAAGGGAGGGGTAGTCGTCTTTGCATCTCGTATGCTAGCTGGCATAGTATCTTGGGACGAGGTTCTGAGCTCTTGAGACAAAGAATTTGTGCTGCAGGCTGCAACTCTACTCCGTCTAGGAGCTTGTTCGTCAGCTCTTTTTCATAGAGGTCATCAAGCATGGTACACTTGGAAAGACCTGTTATTACTACCCGATGCCTGTATTCGATGAGTTGTCTTTTTTGTGTGCTGCTGGTAATTCATACCGTGCCATACCTTGGACACAAGCACAGCATCTGCGATTTTCTATAGTATGCACTAGTCCACCCCCATTATTTTGAGATTATTCTTTTCACCAGGTGTGGAAGTTGCGTCCAGGCATTGCATAATTGTTTCACCCACGTGCTGGCTCTGCCGTCACGGGCTTACACTAGCTGAGGATTTGTGGATGTTGACTTGCGGGCATATTTGTCCAGCTATGTGGATCACAATGTGCAATCTTGGGTAGTTCTTGATTCTAGTCTTTCTTTTTTTTTCCGACGTCCATATGAGCTGACTTATCAGAAAGCGAGAGGCCAGACTGGCCAAGAAAGTCTGCAGTGTTGTCGAGGGCTTGTTGCATCATTCTTGATTTCTGTATAAGATAGCTTTCCCATGGACTGTAATACACCATAGGCTGTAGTGTTTCTTGTAGTATGCCCGTGTTGTTGGTGTGTGTGCGCCAAATGTACCTCCAACTCTCACCTGAAATTTTCTGTCTTTCAGAAAGTTGCTGTTTAAGTGCTCTACCAGAAATGTTTTTGCTTATCGTTCCTCTTATTAGAGCAGCATGAGGTACTGCTGTTAAAAGCCTTTTCACTCTCTTCACTCTTTCATAAGCGGTATTACACAATGTCCTGCAATAAAGTTTCTGCTGCTTATGTCCCACTCATATCTGCCAGAAGGGACAACTCTCGAAAAAGGTTTTCTTTGTGCTATGTGTGCGACGTAGTATGAGCATTCATGCCTTTTATACATCTGTAGAACCAGCTTCCTGACAGAGTACTTGCTACACCTGCTCATGCTTATTTGTGCAGTGCTGTTGAACAATACATATCGATGCAATGAATATTTACACACTCGAATTATCACGAAAGATGGTTGGTTTACAATTCTGCCCTTTGCTTTCTATTGGTGTTAGATTTTGCATAAGCATGCCCCCCTATGCAATAGTATTTTGAAGTGTAAGGGTTCAATAAAAGGTGATGAACTAAATCTAAGTGCAAGAGCTTTTTTTCTCACCTACAACTCCCATCGAAATGCGACTTCCATGGCTGGCAAATCAACCCCTCGCCTTGTGTTGGCAGCAGAATGCTATAGCCACAGTGGCAGGTGAACAAATTGAAGAACAATGTTTCTGTCTATAATTTTTTTTCTTGCCTGTATGTAAGTAAAGTTTGGAATAAATTTGTCATGGCAAAAAAGCCCAGTTTATGGTCTTTTATTGAATAAGCCACATATTGTGTATAGTTGAAATGCAGAAATTTGTTCTGAAATCCTTGGGTGATATATGTTCTTGCAAGTAGCATGGTATTTCATTACTTATAAAAATAATAATCGCAGCGGATATCGTTATATGGATTTACACACTAATATATGTGATCACAAACTTATTAGAAACTTACTAGAAACATGGAAGGCATGTTTCTGCACACTTGATCCGCTGTGAATGTGCAATAACTGCTTGTACTGGCTGACTTCACTGCACAGTTTTGATTTACTTTTCTTCAGCGTGTCGTTTTATACTGTTTTATCCCCACAAGAACAGGCCGTTTGCCTGCTTTTCGCATTGTTGCACGAGTTCTACATAATTGTGCTGGAGGGTACGTTGTCACTTTGCCTCTGTAGCAAGCAATTTAATTAATCTGCTAGCTGTACAGTTGATTACCTTGCAGAGCAAGTGTTCATACAGATGCAGTAAGGATACAAAGTCCGCAACATAGCCTATGTTTATTGGTTTCTGTGCAAGAAAAAAAAAAAATCTCCAGAGAAGAGGTGCAACTTAACGTGCATGTAATATTTTATTCAAGCCACGGATTTAATACTACCGTAGCAAATTCATTACGATAGCCTACACTTTTGCTCTGTCAAATTTAATAAGAGGCAAGATAAGCTTTCAAGATGAATCGGGAAATTCATGCTTGAAAACCGACAAGAAAATGCAACTGAACGGTACCGCGTTCAGCGCAACGTAGAAACTTCGGGTACTTTGCTGTCTTGTCATTTGCCCTTGCCGAGGTTGAAATAATTCAAGCTGCTCCGTAAGCGCCATTTTTGCATGCTACTCAACAAAAGAAAATTGTGACGACCTCGTCGTCTGCTGGGGATCGAACACCTCCTAGGACTGACAACTCGCAAAGGCGCACGAAGCAAACGTGAAAATGCACTTCATTTGCTGTGTAGCGTGTCAACAAACGCATAGCAATAGGAGAATGCAATCTGTACAAGTTTTTTATTCTCCCTTAATTCGCGCACGTACCTAATTCGACGATCCACGTCTCCGCGATTGCACTGCTCGTGCGAGACGCCATCAAAACAAACCGGCGAAATAGCTCCGTTGACAGCTCTCCGCGCAATTTCGACGGAAAATCGCAGCGATCGGTGCGACGGTGCGACTGTGCGACCAACCGGTTGGTCGCAGCCGAAAATCGGGGGGTCGGCACTGCGACTGCGATTTTCATCGCAAACGACGGAAATCGCACTTCCGGTGCGACGAAAATCGCATCATGTGAAACAGGCTTGAGGAGCTGGGTTGAGCTCTAGTAATATGCTTCGCATAAAAGCTGACGCGGGTTCCCGCCCAAAGCAGTGCGAAGCGTGCGCGGAAATGTGTCGGGAATAGAAACAGGGCTGGCGATACAACGGGCCCGCGGCTGACAAGGAGGCAACGAACGCGTGTATACGCGTGTGCGCGGACGCAGCTTCTCCGAATGGGCGCGTGGAGTCGGGCACGGGGAGGCGCGGGAGCGTCAGATGACGACAGAAGATGCACGCGTCCGCGGGAACGCACGCGCGCAGAAGCGGAGGAGGATGAGCCGCGCAGACAAGGACAACTACGAGGAAATAGAAGCGAGGTGATATGTGCGCGCTCGCACACGCGCGTCCCTGCGTTATAGACAGAGCCGAGTACGCAAACAAAGACAGAAACACGGACAAAAGGCGCCAAGAAGCTGCCCGAGACGGAGGGGGGAGTTGAGCGGGGGGCGAGCCAACACGAGCGCAGATGGATAGCTTGACACGCAGTGAGGCGCGGTGGGGAGTGCCAGCCAGCGAGCCCGCGTAGCGCCTCGCACGTGTTTCTGTATAGAAACAGAACAAAAGAAGCAGTCCCGCGACGCGTATATTTATTACAAAACGAGGGATCACCGATAGCTGCCGCCCGCTGCTGCAACAGCCGGGGCGTGAGGTGGAACAAGAGACTTAAGCACCGAGGGGGGTAGAGCACGAAGCTTTTGTTTCTCTTCCGTGGATGAGCTTTATGGGGAGGACGGCTGGAACGGGCCATCGTTCTCATCGACGTCTTCCTTGCCTACAAAGCTGGGAGAGGAGAAGGTGGGGGAGGAGGCGGAGAAGCCGGGGGACCCGCGACGTCGACCTTAGGTGCGCGGTGCTCGGCAACGTTCATCAGGATCCCGTGTTAGGACCCCGCCCACACCGGAGCCGCGGGCGGCCCGCAGAGGTCGATGAAGAACATGATTGCCCTCTTGGCTCTCTCTCTCTCTCCCTTTCTCTACATCCTTCATCGTCTGCATCGCTGTCTCCGTCTGCATCCTCCTCCTCGGCTTCGACTCGGGGCCCTCGAGGGCAGCCGTCTTCGCCTTCCCCGGCGGCTTTGTCTGAGGAGAACCTTTCTACGGATGAACGTTCCGTGCTGAACGATGGTCGAAGAGGAGGAGGAGACGACCCAATGTCTTTTAATCCCAATATCGTCCGTCTCGCCGTATAAGGGCGGCCGCTGAGATGGGGTGGGTGTGCGGGTTTTGAGTACCGTAGCTTCCATCCAGCGCGTTCCCGTTTTTCAATCGCGCTAAGAGCCATCGAAGACAGACGTGAGCGAACGCGTTTTATTTTGTTTCGCGTTGATGTGCTCGTACATTGGAAAGGGAAAAAAAGCCGAGGAAGGAAAGGAAGTAGCGAAGGGACGCGGACGGTGTCCAAATAAAGACTTCAGGACTCGGTCCAAGAATGAGCTTCGCTTCGAGAGCCAAAGATTGCTCGAGAGAACGAGAGAGAGAGAGAGAGAGAGAGAGAGAGAGAGAGAGCAATGAAGGCCAGCTAGAAAATAAAGTGGACAAGAGAAAAGAGTGGCTGAGGTATAAGAACGCGCGTGCTGGAAACGAAGCGAAGACGGCGTTCTAAGACGAAATGTCCCCATTCGGGAAGGAGATATAGACAGGGCCATTAAATTTACCGAAGTATTCGCCCGAGAAATATAGGGAACGCGCACTGTTGTGGCTGAAGAACAGTCGTCAGCTTCAAACATCTTCCGGTCTCGGCTACAGGAACGTTCGGGGGGATTCTAAAAGCGCGCAGCAAGCTCGTTGCGCCCTCACATTGCATTACCACTTCTCTTAGTCATAGATTTATCGAAGCAGATATATAGTTAACAACACACATATATGTCTAATGCTTCTAGGCGGTTAAGTTGGTTAATATATTTGTGAAATATATGTCGCCAGCGCAAAACAAGGAAGGAAAGGAAGGCTATGGATGAGTTGTCACCGACACAGCAGCCAGCTAGCCCGCCATTAACGGGAGAGGCTCTTTAGTTCTAGCTCGCCGAGTTACGTGATTCCCGCCTTTTCTGTGTGTCAGTCCATCTGTCATGTTTGTTAACCTGGTCGATATTACAGCGAGAGCGTCTAACATTCTCATCACCGCTTATCTCTACCACAGCCAGGTGATGTCTGTCTATTCTGTGTCCTCTACGGTTTGGCGTTGGTATAGTAACCATTATATGGTAGTTCACAGTCATATGCCCTGGCAGCTTGCTTTGCGCGTGCTAATATAGTCGCTCCGGTTAGATGGTTATACAGATGGTTATTGCATGGTTATTACATGGTTATAGTCGCTCCGGTTATATATGTCAGATGTAACGCTGTGTTGAAGCATCACCTTACTTGTCAACCCTACCGTTTAGTTCTCTGTCACGCACCGCAAGATACCAACCCGTTTCCTTCAACGCTGCCTCTATCTAGCACGTGCCTTCGATTCGGAAGATGATCTGTATTATAACGTCCCCGTATACCCCTCTGTGATGCCTGAAAAGGCCGAAGCAGCTACCAAATGAAGAGATAGATTTCTCGTTTAGGCTCATCTCAGATTGGTTTCTCCTACGCACCCCAACTCTTACAGGTCGCAGAACTCGGTTCGTTTAGGATGTTCGCGACGCGCATTCTCATACTTCGTCCATGTTTTTTTTTTTTTCTCAGCACGGGCGCCCTCTAGCGTCTGTGACCGAGGCAGCGCATCGCAGGAGAAGACATGCCGCGAAGGATCGAGTCAATCTTCCGCAAACATTTCCACGGGCCGCCGTATTTGGCGTTGTTCGGGTGGAATAGATAACACCGCCTTCTAGTGCGAAACAAAAACAAAAAGGAAGCTCTGCACCCACAGCCATCTGCGAGGCTTTCGTTAGAACATATAGAAATACCACCGCGCGGGAGCGAGCGCGACCAAAAGAACACGCGAGCGGCTTTGATGGCCGACCGGAAGCGATGCGAGGGCAGAGGAGTGGGAGGGGCCGATAACGTCGGGCGCCATTTGCTTCGTGTCTCGCGCGAAACGCGGCCGGGGCGAAATAAAAGACCAGCGGAACCCCCCTCCCCCCTTGCCCCCTCCCCCCTTCCCACGCGTAGCGCGCGCGCCGTCCCACGAACTATACTCTGGCCGGGGGGTGGCCCCCTTGGCCGCTGCAGTCGCCGCGCCGTCCACTCCAGTTTGCGTCCGCGTCTAATTGGATTCGCCTCGAATCGCGGACCGTGCGCGTCGCCTGTCGACGCGACTCGAAGCGCCGTGTCGTTGTTTGCTTTAAGTCTTATCCGAGGCCTGCCTCTTTCAGCGACACACACACACACACACACACACACACACACACACACACACACACACACACACACACACACACACACACACACAAACACACACACACACACAAACACACACACAAACACACACACAGAGAGAGAGAGAGAGAGAGAGAGAGAGAGGGTCTAACCGGGTTGCTTATGGTTCGCGTCGTCTCGCGTTTTCTACCCACTCCCCTTGTGTACAGGGTAGCTAACCGCTTGTTCTAGGGCGAGTCGCTGCTTCGATGCTGTAGTATAGACCGTGAGAACGCAGACTCGAACAAAAAAAAAACGGACAAACGCCTGAAACTGAAGTTTACTTTTGAACATAAATAATATTTGTCAATCTTATGCATATTTGTAAAGAATATTTGTAAAGACATATTTATCTGCAGGCATTTGTACACGTCTGCATTCTTTTCGCCGTCTAAACCATGGAAACGGACAGTTACTCCGGTTATCACCTCCCCCTCTGAAGCAAGGAGGGACGTCTACAACCGCAGCAGCCCCTGCGCGGCGTGCCACCGCGTCTAGCCTCAGGCGATGTCGGGCCGTTGTCTTTCTTTTTTTCCTTAGCTCGCGCGAGGCGACGCTGCGGCCCCAAATCGCACCAAACGAACCGGCCACTGAGTGCGACTCGGCATGAAAGACCTGGGAAGCATCCCGTACAAAGCTGCGCTGCTGAGTCAACAACCTAACGGCCGTCACGCATACGTAATTGAGGAGTGACCCCACAGCTACGCGAGGAGCCAAGGCCTACATAACGCCTGAAAAACATAGTTCATTGGGCAAGCAATGTTTTCGTTGCGCGCGGGGAGCTCAACACCGCATTGCATGGGATGTTTTAAGAGAGAGGGGACGCTCGCGGAAATACCTAGGGCGGAAGCCGGCGCAGCCTGCGGCCAGCTTTCGAAATGCAGTAGTTGTAATCAGATCACGTGGTGTTAAATAATACTTTCTCGCTCAAGTTAGAGAGCTGCGGAATGGTTGCTTAACACTGTTCCTTTAAACTTTACGTTTAGTTTTAGGCCATGCTTATGCTTTCATTCATTCATTCATTCATTCATTCATTCATTCATTCATTCATTCATTCATTCATTCATTCATTCATTCTAATCTTCCTGTCGGAAGCTACTGCGTAAGGTGGTCATTTAGTTCGGCAGTTTACAGCTTAGCTTGGTAAAGTATTCTCTTAAAACTGCCAGCATTCGTTTTGCAGGAAGGAATCAATTACCAGTAATTAACATAAAACGCCACACTTGCATTTTCTGCATCTCCCCTTGAAATCTCAGTCCCTGTATGCCGCCAGTGTGTCGTCAAAGATTTTAGGTATTCCCATTTTTGGAGCAGAGAAAGCTGTGAAAACTTGTGGTAAGTTAGTCTCTTGTTAGTTAGTTAGTTAGTTAGTTAGTTAGTTAGTTAGTTAGTTAGTTAGTTAGTTAGTTAGTTGTCTCCTGTTAAGTTAGTATCTCTGTTGTGTTAAGTTAGGCTACTTTAGAATGCGATGTAGTTCATACTGACTGACGTAGCTATGGTAGACCTTAGCAAACGCTTTCAAAATACATGGCCTCCCAGCGAGCTGGCGCGTAAATTTCAATGCGGCATCGCCACACGTCATTCCTTTGTTCTTCCTTAAACGCGATTAGAGGCGGGCACTGTAGGAGCCTTTCTTTCGGTTCTCTTTTCTGAATTTCTCACGCATCCCATAGCTTTCGCAGCACTCCATGGAGTTGCTGAGATGGTCGATACACTGACATAAAGGCCATGCAAAAAAAAAAAAGAAAAGTATGCTGGTTAAACGCACACCTTGGAATCTATGCCAAGCGAAGCTTTCGCGAAGCGGCTAATGAAATGCTCTAAATTTGTCAATTTCATCCCTGCGTCGTGTTCTCGTGCCCCCGTGCTATAGGCCATGTGCCACACCAAGCGATCATCTCAAAGAGCCAGTTCAGGCCGGCGTTGGCACGACAGAAGTACGTGCGTTTCTTCTGCGACATCCTACTGGGAACACCTATGGAAGACGCAGGCATAACACCATGCGAAATTCGTTATCCGCCATTTAGGAATCCGGGTGACCTGCCTTACGATTCGATTGTACTCATTGGCTCGCATAGCCTCTGGCTCGCATTGGCTCGCAGGAGCTGCTGGACGTGTGGTAGGCATGCACGCTGAATGAATCCCCGAGATCTATAAGATACTTCTTTTCTTTTTCGAAGGGGGGGGGGTGGAGGGGGGTCTCTGCAGCACTTGTAAGAAGTGTGAATGCTGCAGCACCCGCAAGATTCGATAGAGGTGCTGAATGCATGCGAATGCTTTGCCTGATTCTTACGTATGTTGTGTGAGAGGTACTTGATTTTGAATTTCCGTTTGTGCTGTTTCCGTGTGTGGTTTTCCAGTTGTGAAAGAAAAACACAAAGCGCGATTGTGGCCTAATCGGCAAGCATCGGGCTGCTGTGCTGCGCCGAGGGATCGAGGTGCGATCCCACCGTCAAGCACGTAATTCATCTTTCTCTTTTGATTTTAAGTATAAGCTACTCAGCAAGACAGCAGCAACACCCAGTTACCACGGTCATGAACATCTGGGTGTGTTCACAAAGCAAGCTTCGTTTAAAAAGAAAGAAGAGAGAGAGGGCTACCCGTAGGCGCGCAAACCACTTGCAAGCTTCCCTCGCTTTAGCGCCCGCAGTAAAGGTTGGTCGGATAAACGCAGTAGCCACTTTCCGGAAGGGCTAACAGCTCGTTGCATCGGATCGCAAGCGCGCCCGCAACGATCCTCGCTAACAGAACGGCGCAGCGGCCGCGCCTAATGACCGAGCGCCGCGGAGGCGCCTGCCGGTTAACTGACGGTGCACACCGACCGGCGGCCGAGATAACTAGCCAAGAAAAGAATCCCGCCTCGCCGCGCCCTCTGGAGGGCACTTCGCGCTCCACCAACGGCGGCGACTAACGCCATCCTAGACGTGCCCGCTGTTCACCGCACTGTTCGTCCAGTTCGGAAACAACAGCAAAGAAAACGAACCGAGTCAGCTCCTCCCACTTCCAAGCAACCCGTCTGCATCCCACAGTAAAAAAGAAAGCTTCATCAGCGATTGTGGACGCATGCAGGTGGTTACTGCGGTAGCACGGCCACGAGAGGGCTGCATGCAAGGCTTCGCCCGCAGAACACGTACAACGACGTTTGTGCGATCCTGCTCCCTAATTACATGCGCCACCGTGTGTACGTTGATGGCGTGTAGTCACTATAAGCGGCGCAATACGCCTCAATCTCGTTTAGCTTTACCTTTATGGCGTTCTGGCTTGTAAACGTTCAGAGAACAAAGAAAGCGGCCAGCATAAAAACCTCCGAGGACAGCCCCCTTCGCTCCTCCCCTATGACGGCATCCTTCCAAGTAGGAACAAATGACCGCTCTTTCGTATTAAACTGAAAGACGTGAACAGGCTTCACGACCTCCTTAAGTTACTGCAGTGTTCATTCTGACGACGCGATAGAGAAAGGCGTAGAAAAAGCCACAATAGACAGGGAAGGCAATTATTTATGGGCGGCCGCTGTCATCGACGTCAACAGTGACCGTGAACGGCAGCGAAGTGGAATTGCGCGGCTTTGTGAGTGCGCACAACAGCCAGTACCGGGTACATCAGTTGCTGGCAACGCTCTTCAACGTCAGCAACAGCCGGCATTTTCTCGATAACGATAGGAGGCGGCGTGTTCGGGCGGACAGCCGCAGAAGAATAACTTGTTACCTTCGACGCCCTTCACCATGATGAGGCCATTTCGCAAACCTCCACTGATATATACAAAAACGTAAAGTGGTAAATTAGGTTTCTCCTCTCTCTCCGCGGCAATAAATATATAGGTTAAAAGGGCCCTGAACCACACCTCGGGCTTGGTGAAGTAACATAGTCCACGGGTAGCATACGCTGTTGTGAACATCTCAGCCAAGTTCTGCTGTCATACGCGATCCGTGGATCTCGCAAGCGGAGCGCGAAGTCACCTTTCTCTCAAACGCTCTCGTTTCGAAAACCCCATGATCCTCGCTCTTTTCTGTGCGCTCTACTGCGTCATAAAGCACATTCCAATACGCCGCTGCTATTGGTCGCTGCGCTCGGCTACACCGCGGCCGCCGCGAGGTGACGCCACGAGTCCAGTGCCTAAGCGCACTGCGGCTCTCTGAGGACACCCGCGTTTGGCTTACGTTTAGCGCGGCATAGGCACCACATCGGAAATTTGAACTGCGTGCCACGGTGACGTCTCCGCCGTAGCCTTCGCAGTGTAGGGGTTGGAGTACGGGACTTCGGGATGAGAAACCCAAAACTTGGGAGGATTTATTCTACATTTTGTACAGGGAGGTGAGCGTCAATTAACAGTAGTACAGTCATTACGGGCCAGCAGCAACTCGGACGCTGCGGCCCGCGGCAAGAAGTTCGAGAGAGGTGAATCAGGGAATCAGGGCATGTCCCAGCATTCTCAGGTCTCTCTGGAAGGCTTCTTATAAACCCTTCGAGCACTGTAAGTCACGTCATGTTTGACCAATGGGAGAGTCCACTCCGATGACGCCACTTTCAGCCAATGGTAGGCACCCGTGTCGTGGTGTCACACCTGGCGGCTTGCTGCGGTCTTGCCTCGCAGACTGGCAATGCACTTCGAACGAGGAGAAGGGGAGGGCTGCACCTGCTCCATTGTCGGATGCCCACCTGCTAATCCCGGCGGCGCACGAACTTGTTGGCACGTAAACTGGTTGCCTTAAACTTGTTTGCTCGGCCGCTTCTCTGGAATGCACTTTCCTGCTTCTGCATTCCTCAATTAGCTGTGCTGCCATCCGATGTGGTCTGGGGAACTCGAAGTAATCGCAGGAAACAGGTCCATATCTAACAGCTCGTCCTCGCCCCGGTAGTTCTGAATGGCCGGTGAACTCAATTCGCTGGCCATGAGGAACGCTGATAGAAGCTTCGGGTACTGGGGTCGAGCCTCGTTTGACAACCCTCGGGATCCTGGGCCCTGGAAAACAAACGTCAAACAAACCAAACAACACAGCGCTGCCCCACGTGTAAGCGCAGGCTCTTCACCCCCGACTCGCCAGGCTATTACTGAGTCAAAATGAACCCTGATCTTTTAGTTCCCCAATTTTGACAACAGTTCCAACCACCCTTCCAAACAGCTATCCATTTCTCCTCGATTGCCGACAAGACCAGAGTACTATTGTTGTTGCAAAACAAAAGGGTCGCCGACGATGCAAACAACAAATGAAAACAGCCGAACATAACTTAAGTGGCCTAACTACACGAACAGCATGTTTCCAATCTATCGCAGTGGCGTACTTATCGCACGTATTGGTGCCACTGATCAATCTGGTCAACCTCACAAGTACGTAATCACAAGTGCACCAGCCTTGTGGTCACTAAACAGAACGCGTACTTGCATTGTAGGCAAACTTTTCATTCACGCTTACTCACGTTTCTTTCCTGAAAGTCCTACAGGACACGTGACATAAACGAACAATTAAACTCGCGGGACTTACACACTCCGCAGAACTCTTAAAATGATGCGTCTTCTACTAACTCTTTCCACGCACGCTCACTAAAGAAGTCAGAATACGGCTGCCCTCCACACCCACTAGCAACCCAGTCATAAAGTCTGCTTCCTTCCGTCCACACAGGACACGCGCTAATGGTACTAAGAACGCTTCTCCGTGCAAATCATGCACTCACTGAAAATCTACGCGCTTTACCATAGGCCTTTCGACGATAACCTTGACCTTCAGGTTACTCACACACACACAAAAAAAAGCCTATCTATTTTTTAATGAGCACCTCGCGAGACTACATGTTTACATAAACCTCATCTTTCAAATCACGGAGCTTCTCAAACGAAAACACAAAGCTCAAACCTTACACATTGAAAGAAATCCTAGTCTCAAATCGCGAAAAACTTTCCGATGCTCAAAATAAAAAAAACAAGACACTCCATTTCTACGGAAGGGCTCTTCGCCTCCCTTTCCAAACGCTTATGTCTGACTCATACTCTGAGCCGTCCTCGCGGTCGTCGCGGCTTGAAAGCTACTCTGGCTGCCGAGAGACAACAAAAGGGCTGACTAACTATCAGCTCCCCCAAGACGTTACGGTCTACTGCCAATTTGCGTCCCCGCGCCCCGCTTTCAACACGAACTCGATTGACCGCGTCGCTACTCCCCACCTGGTCTCGTCCTGCCACCTTGCGTTTCTTCGAACTGCACGCTGAGCTGTGAAAAGAACTACGGAACGACGAGGAGCTTAACTGCCTCGTGCCCTTTGTCCGCGTCCGCGCAGAACATTCTTCGCGGTCCCCCTTTGACCTGTGGCTCGAACGTTTAAGATGCGTCAACATCGTCCTAGACGACCGCACCTTCTTCCTCGCGCCCTGCCCTTTTGGGTTTCTCGCCATTTTTGGCGGCGCTACATTAATTACCGACTTTCGGTCTTTACCGCGCTTCTTTTTACGGCGCTTTCTCTTTGCACTCGCCTTCATGTCGCCTTCTCGTGCCTCGTGCTGGCCGGTACACATTTCGTCGGCCCGGATCGGTCTCTTACCCGCACAGTCTGATTGATTTTCCTTTAAATCAACATTCTCTCTGCCTCGACTGGCGGACAGCTCAACCGACTCTGGCACAATGCAGCAGGCTTTACTCGAGTAAGACAACTCGCACTCTTGCGAACTGCCCTCTACTACATTGCCCAGCTCACGCTGTGCATCGGCACACAGCCCGTCGGTATCGATCGCTGTCTCACGCGCACAGTCCGAATGATTAACAACTGAATCATCCCTATCTAGGCCATCTAGACTGGCGGAGAGCCGCACCGATCCCTGAACAATGCAGCTGTTCTCTCGTGAGCTACGGAGCTCGCCACCCCGAGAACTATTCTCAACTGCATCGTCCAGCTCGCACTTCATTTCTGCACGCACATCTGGCTCTACATGTGTGCTCGCTTCTGTCTGGTCAGCAGTACCCTTTTCTTCGCTAGCAACCTCGCTAACATTACCAGCGACGCACACACGCGGTGACTGTGCCAATTTGTTCGCAGCTGGCCTAGCTGTCTCCACAGTCATCTGTTGGCACAGCACCTCGTCGCTCTCACTCTGGCCTTTAACGGCCTCTATTGGCACTAAGGCATCGTTAGCAGCTAGCCTTTTCCCTTTACTTATGAATCTGCAGCTAATCTCACAGGCACTACTCTTCTCGTCGGCTTCTGGCGAAAATCCGCTCGATGCTTCCGCATCCTTTCGCTCTGTACTACCTACAGAATTCTCAGACAGCCGTTGTCTCTGTGCCAATAACTGATCACAATGCTGTATCTCTTTGATCAGTGCTGCCTTCTCTCTCTCATACTTTTCCTCTCGCTCACGTTCGCGTTCATTCTCACGTCCGTGACGCTCACACCTAAGAGTAAGTTCTTGAAGCTTATGCTTCCGTTCATTCTCGCGTTCTTCACGCTGACGTTCACTCCTAAGCTCACGACGCTCTCGCAAACGTACACGACGCACACGCTCCCGTGGCTCCTGTATCACCTCCCAAGCAAGCTCAATGCTTTTGCCATCATTGCCACTATCGTTAATCGCCTTTATGATAGCTGGCGTCTCCATCCGTTCGTCCGCCTCAACTCCCAAATCGTCGCACACCAACAACAAATCTAACCTCGTCAACCTTCTAAGATCCATGGCAGCTGCCCCGACAGGTGGTTAAAACTGTTTTCCTTAATTAATTTGTGCAAACACACAATGCATCAAACTCCCGATTCCCAGAACTATCAAAATTGAACACACAACCTTTGAGTCTGGCGAATCATAAGGAAAAAAACCACGCGCTCACTTACGGTTGCAGCACCCTGCCATCCGGTTCGTTCGTCCGCTGTTGCCGGTTCCTTCCGGACTCCCTGGGTCGAAGGCTCGCTCCTTCTTCGATACTCCCAGTCTCTTCGGACCTCTTTCGACGAAGGCTCTCTCTTCTTCGCTCTTCCCGGTTCTTTACGATCTCTCTCGACGAAGGTTGATTCGTAGCGCTGCCACCAGCTGATGTATTCGGAGGCGATCCCACCGCTGCCACCAGATGTAGGGGTTGGAGTACGGGACTTCGGGATGAGAAACCCAAAACTTGGGAGGATTTATTCTACATTTTGTACAGGGAGGTGAGCGTCAATTAACAGTAGTACAGTCATTACGGGCCAGCAGCAACTCGGACGCTGCGGCCCGCGGCAAGAAGTTCGAGAGAGGTGAATCAGGGAATCAGGGCATGTCCCAGCATTCTCAGGTCTCTCTGGAAGGCTTCTTATAAACCCTTCGAGCACTGTAAGTCACGTCATGTTTGACCAATGGGAGAGTCCACTCCGATGACGCCACTTTCAGCCAATGGTAGGCACCCGTGTCGTGGTGTCACACCTGGCGGCTTGCTGCGGTCTTGCCTCGCAGACTGGCAATGCACTTCGAACGAGGAGAAGGGGAGGGCTGCACCTGCTCCATTGTCGGATGCCCACCTGCTAATCCCGGCGGCGCACGAACTTGTTGGCACGTAAACTGGTTGCCTTAAACTTGTTTGCTCGGCCGCTTCTCTGGAATGCACTTTCCTGCTTCTGCATTCCTCAATTAGCTGTGCTGCCATCCGATGTGGTCTGGGGAACTCGAAGTAATCGCAGGAAACAGGTCCATATCTAACAGCAGTGCAAGCCATTGCAGGAGGAAAGGGAGCACAGCTGAGGCCGTGTTTGATTACCGATAACTCCGCTTCTGCTGAACGCATTGAAGTACTTCTTGCGGCAAAGTGGTTCTGAATAGCCTATCTTCACTTCAAATGTCTTTCTCCACTTCGATAAAAAGTGGTTCAGGGCCCCTTTAAAGAATGGAAGTGTCGATTTTCAATGCAGAGTTGAAGTCGGTGGTTCATATTGTGATAACTTTTTTTCAAACTTCGTCAGTTACATGAATATGTTTCAGGGTCTAAATCTGAAATCTACATGCAACGATGACTACAGCTTAAGCTTCTCGATAAATGCAACAATCTTCATTTAAATCGGCTCATCAGGTGCATAATGACATCATTTTCTCAAATTAGAAGTGAGATTAACAGAAGGAGATTTCACTTTGACTGCTTCTTCCTTTTAAGTCGCAGCAATCGAAAAGAAGAAAATTTACGTGAGAAGAAACGTCACAAGCTAAGAAAATCAATCATTGACAAAGCTAAAGAGAGCGAACGAGGTTTCCACCTTGTCCGAGATATATAGGAGAATAGAGGTCCCACGGATTAAAACAAGCTGCACTTTTGCGTTTCATGTCTACTGCAGCACAGAAGTAAAAGAGAAGCGCAATAAAAGACAACATCCGGCAAAGGTGCTAACTACAACTAATTTGTTTGCAGGTCATTATCACATAAATACAGGCAGACATACACACAGCACCCAAGCACACGTCGCAGCAACGTGTCGAACAACTGATTTTTTTTTTTGGCAGTAAAGATACGCAGATATACCGCTAGCACAGTTCGTGAATCATGCCTTAAGCGTGAAAAGCCCACTACAAGAAATCTGTCAGTGTAAAAATAAGGAGAAAGTCACTACAACAGGTCTACAAAAAAATCGACGCAGACCCTATTTCTAATTTTCGAACCAATCGCTGCTGCGACTTCGTGGCATACGGACGCCGACCATAAGCATGCTGTTCTCACGCTCTAGCCTTGTAAATTTAATATCTCGTTTGTCTATCGCCCCCGCGCGTTGATCATGAACTTATTGTGTCTATTGAACTTTAGAACACTTATGCATCCGTTGCTAAGGAGATCGTGCGCGCTAAAACGCCAAGTTGTCTCGCGGCGTCGGTCCTTGAGAGAGGAATGGGGACGCAACGGTGTTCTTCGTTTGACGTCCGAGCTGCCTTATCGGCGTCATCATTTTCTACGATTCCGCAATGGCCTTTAACTCAAGTGCTGTCCGTACACGTATCTACACATTCTCTCTCCATCCTCTCCCTCTTCCCCTTCTCCCTTCCCCCAGCGTAGGGTAACCAACCAGACTATTGACTGGTCAACATCCCTGCCTTCCTATCTCTCTCTCTCTCTCTCTCTCTCTCTCTCTCTCTCTCTCTCTCCGTTGAAGCCCACGAGTGCCTACCAACGACGTGCTTTGAGAAAACTATAGGCGACTGAACTGGCTTGCGCGCGAGAGAACTTCCAGGACCGCTGCACTGTTTTCGCCAAGGCACACTGCGAAAAGAGACGCGAAAAAAAAAATAAAAGAAGTTCCGAGAGGCAAGTTTCTTGAGAGCCAACTCCGGAACTGCGAAAGAAGGGGATCCCGCATCTCTGACGGCGCGAGAACGACTTGGAAAGCGATTCGGGAACGGCGCCGGGCCCGCGGCCTAACCTGGTTATCTGGGGGGCGTCGACTGCATCGAAGCGGGCTCGCACGCATCGAGAGGGATCCAAAGTCCGAGTTTGTCCGATGTCGACGTGCCCGCCAGAGGTGCGGGCACGCTCGAGTGGACACGCGCCGGTAGGAAGGCTTGGGCGGTGGCCGAACGGCGGGGCCGTAAGCGTTTTACGACCGCCGCTGTATTCGCCGACGGAGGAGGCGGAGGAACGGGGCGGGCCACCGCAGGGGAGAATACAAACTACCGAGTTGAGAGTGCTTGCTCGCCGTCCGCGGCAGTATCGCACGTGCTTGCAGTACGTCCCCGTCACTCCGCCTATACGTGGTTCTCCTACGAACGCACGAAAACAAACAAACAAACAAACAAACAAACAAACATGAGCGACGTAGAGTCCGGATTCCTGGAGAGGGCAAGCGGCAAACTCCACGATAGTTGGGGAAAAGGACGCGGAAACACCTTGGGAAAATTTTAGCTGCGTTGCTCTGCCATTTGCAAGAGCCGTTTCATGGTGGTGATGACGATGCTCGTCGTGATCTTGGTATTTATCACTGTATTGAGGAACGCATGGATTTTGCTTTTGTATCGGCGAAAACCTAAACAATTCAGAGGAGTGAATTCTCTCGTCTATATCGTTCACCGTAGAGTTATGCGTTTTTCCTTTCGGTATCACAAAAAAAAAAAAAGAATGAAGGTGAAACTACAGCACGCCTGCGTCGACGCAGGCGTGCTGTAACATGAAATATACAGACAGGTACGGACGACGTAATTGTCCGAGAATGCGTAGTCGCCGCTCTATGCCACGCGCATGTTCAGCAGTCTTCAGCTATGCCTGGACAGCTCACCATCAGATCGATCTCCACAGTCGCCATGGGAATCAATTTTCCGGTGCCTTTCGGCGAACAGATGACTCCTGTTGAATTCCGATGGTCTCTACTCTAATGCCACTCGCCTCCAATCCATTCCAATGAAATTAAATTCCTAGTTTCCCCACTGGCTTTTCTTTTATACTAGTGAGGTTCGTTAGACTGTGGCTTGCACTTCCGAAAGCACTTGTGCCGAAAATAAGCTGTTCATGTTTGCTCCACAGCTTGGCACGCCTGCTCTAGGTGAAAGCAGCTTTACAAAATTGTTACTCCGTATCACTATCGACACATTATTTCATAACACCGGCTAATATAGACAGTTCAAACAGGCTCAAAAAGGCCTACTATAAAGCAGCGTGTTAATTACACCCGTCTCCACAGCCACTAATTTCCAGGATAGTTCACGAGCGACCTGAACACTCGGCGAACTCCCCCCCCCCCCCCTTCCCCAAAAAAATATCCACTTGAAGAACAGCTCCAAAAGTACACTCGTTTCGTCTAGACGACGCACTTCCTTTCAAAAAACTGCAATCAGAGAGGCGTACAAATGTTCCAATCTCTGATGCTCAAGAGCACGCGAATCACAGGCTGTCGCGTTAAACATTTCTTTCGTGGGCCGAGTAGG
The DNA here is from genome assembly GCF_038994185.2 of Dermacentor albipictus. Lineage (NCBI taxonomy): Eukaryota > Metazoa > Arthropoda > Arachnida > Ixodida > Ixodidae > Dermacentor > Dermacentor albipictus. The sequence continues at coordinate 33,935,789 of NC_091829.1, forward strand.
CACGTCTATATACATTGAGACACGCCGGTTCCGCATATAAGCGAGTCATAGCAATGGCCCCCTTTTCCAGTGGCCTTCGTTTAAACGACGGTCCCGTAGTGTCGCGACTCGACTGCATACAGCAGGTACAGCTGCGAGTGCAAGCGTCCGCACGTCTCGTGTGAGTGTGCGCTAGCTCATCTTCCGCTCTTCATTTGGAGCACCACGATGTGCCCGTCGTCAAGACAGCATCTCCGATTCTTATTAAAAGCCGCTGAAACGTCTTCACATAACCAGGCTATGCCGCCAAATTTTCGAAACTGAATTATGTGTGGTATGTTATGTTGTGTGGGTCTCGCAGCACGCTGGCAGAGTTTGAGCACATTCGGTACGGTATTAAAAAAAGACACATGCTCCCTAGTTTGTGGTTGAGGAAGAAGTGAAAGGGAAGAAAGGGGGGGCACGGATGGATGAGAAACGGAGGAGGTTTGACGTAGCGCTAGCATCTATTTACGCAAGCTGCCGTTGGGAGGAGGGCTCCCAACTTGACCTTAAATCAACTACACAGGCATTAGGATGGTAGTGTGACGAGCACATGCATCAAGTTATCTGCATTCGCAATCGCCACCGCCAAAACCACATTGTCATGGGCTACAGCTTAGCATGGCTTAGGTTAGCAGCTTAGCCATGCTGTTGCATGGCGACAACTGCAGACGGGTACTTTCCCGAATCTAAACCTTCTCAATAAAATTTTCCCTACACAGTATGAGGCTAAGTGCCCATGGTGCGGAGAGAAACCAGATCTATACCACATATCATGGGCCTGTCAAAATATTGAGTCCCCAACTGTCTATAAATTAAAAACACGAGTGCGGAACAGTGGGGGAGTATGCTTTCCAGCGTAAGCTTGAACGGCCAAAAGCGCCTAGTAGAGCGAGCTCGCGGGTTGGCCATACTCAGTGGAGCCTTGGACTAGGGCACCAACCCTGTGATTGCAGACAGAAGAATCCATCAGAAGATGGATGAAGCCGTCTGAAGCCGCGAAGATCTCTTTTCTAGAGCCCAATAAATGTTTTCCGATCCGATCCGAAGCTTAGCATGAGCAGGAATCTATGGCGTGCGCTATAAATAAACTACTCCTCTGGCAAATGCCCTTCTCCAGGCCGCGCGATCACGTCGAACTGCACAGAACTGTGTGCACAACGCCGAAACTGAAGTCCGCTGCCGTCGTGGCCGTCGCGCCCGGAGGGCACGAGGGATTAAGCGACACGCGCGCTGCCGTCGCCGCGGGCGACGAGCTCGGCCAACAACGCCTCCCAGATATGAATGTCCACGTGTCGCCGGCTTGACGGCCGGGTCGTTATCCCGTCAACGGCGGCCCCCGCCAGTGCACGCGCGTTGGCTCGCTTTCACACCCTGGCGAACGCCTGGCCCCAACCCCCCGCCGACGCTCTCTCGCACGGTCGACAGGAGCGCCAGGTGGGCGGAGGTTTGTTTTGCGAGGCGGCGTTGCATTCGGAGCACGCTGAGCCGTATAGACGAGCGCACGCCAAGTTTCGCCCGAGACGCCAGCGCTCGTTTCTCCCCTGGCGGCACGGTTTCCAATCCCCCGGGGGTTTGCTTCCGCCGGTTCCCTTCGCTCGCGCTGAGCCAGAGGAGGCCAGGCTGAGCGCGCGCTGCACGCGAGAAGGCTTTCTCGCGCGCGCTGCACGCGAGAAGGTGTAAGTTTCCGTCGCCGCTTCCCTTCGCGGTCGCGCCCGCGTTCAGTTCGCGCTGCGCGCGAAACGTCTCTTGTTTGCGACGGCGCCTCTTCGGATGACCGGAAATTATTATTGTGTTGTTAACTGTCACGACAGCAATGTAAACATGAAAAGGTTGATGCCACCAGTGAAATTATACCGATTCACAAGAAAATGGTACGAAAGAAGCAGACGACAGACATGGATTACTGCGGTGCGCCGAGCGAAGTAAACATCTGGCAAACGAAGCGAGATCGTTTATTGATCACTCCTGAGTGTATGACGGTTTCTATATGTAACCCACGTGAAATTAATAATTACTCGGTACATAATCCTTTTATTCATATAAAAACTTTAAGTTAAACGAGCGCTTGTCCTGTCTTCTTTCTCGTGTTTCGTTTGTGTGTGCGCTGTCTAAGAATGGAAACCACGTCTGTTGTATGCGCTAGCAGTGGCCGAAGTTCACGCGTGCCGAGAAATTGAATATGTGCATGATGCATTGAACATGACCGGAGTTCATTCCCGCTTCACCACCGCACCGATCGATCGGGTTACTGGACGATACACAACCGCGTCTTGGTCGCGCCGGCATTGCTGAAGCAGGAATGATTAATAATACTTTCAACTTCCGTCTCTTGAGTACTGTTAAAAAATGACCAAGCTGTCTACATTGCTGCCTCTATTCCATATTGTAGGGGACGTACTAGTTAAAGTTGTGTGCGCATGTCGTACTTGTGCTATGCAGCGATATATCTTGTTTATTTCCGCACAGTGTCGATAGAAGTCCGTTGTCGCCATCAGAGACAACACGGATTTGTAGCAAACATAATGTGAGAAACTGCAAAAATGACTTTAGCTCGTAGGTGCCGTATGTATGTGCCGCATCGTATGTGCTGACGATTTTTCCGGCGGCACATACGATGTCGTTTCCAATTACCTGCTCTGCGTCCCTTACATGGTTAAGCAGACGCTGCCGTTTCGCCGCATTGCAGCCATAAAAATAATCGTCAAGCGTACCGATCTTCTTAAAGGCAAATATAGCGTGTGCAGTTTGTTTCACACTAAGGGGAAAACTCGGAACGTATTGCGTCGCGATGCGGCAAGCAATGGAGTCGTGCGGCGGCAGCAGCTCGAGCAGGCGCACACGCTTGAGGGGCAGTGCCGTGATCTGCGTCGTCTGCTACGGCGGCGCGCGCTGGCCGCATTTTCGGGAAGCGTGGTACTGTCAGGGGCAATGCACCGATTTCATCGGTACTGCGGGAACTGAGCTGATATTCTTTACTAAACGTTGTGCGTCGCCACACTCTGATCCTTCATTGGCGATAATGGAGTTCCACAAACTTCTTTTGACAACATGGTTCATTTGTTCTTTCGAAAGGCCGGAGTACTGAGCGTGTGCACGTATATTTCTTCACTGTGTGTGCTACCGTAATGAGCAGCGACAAAACGCACCAAGATGTGCGCGCAACGTGCTCAGTCTTTGTTTGACTCGAAAGGAAAACAAAGCACTAAACAATGGGAGTCGAACACGGTGAAACAAACGGACACGATTAAATGAACGTTGTAGGTTCAGACAATGAGCTGGAAGTGATTTTTCTCGATAATCTTTCGCTACACCAGACAGACCCTGCCCGCCGGTGGGGAATTGGACACGTCACGCTCGGAACTTCAGTTAGTATCTCGTCATGTCCCCAGCGGCAGCGATGACAGCGCTCATCCTGGAAGGCAGTGAAGTGTAGAATGACTTGATCAGGGATGTGTTCATTCGCTGCACGTCTCAGTCACTGACAATGGTGGATCGAAGCCTATCCTCGGGCGACTGATAGAGGGGATGTTGCGCCAGCGATACTTTCAACGAGCCCCAGACATTTTAAATGATGTTGGCGCCCGGGGATTGAGGCGGCCGCTCCAAGAGAGTGACTGCGCGCTCTTCTAGCAGTTCTTGCACAGCACGAGCAGTGTGGATCGGCGTCCTATCGCGTTAGAATAGTTAGTCGCCTTCCAGAAACGGGCCGTCAAGAATGTATGGAATCAGTACGTCGTCTATGACTGCCATGCAGCGATGAACTTACATTCGAGGCGTATCAGTGGGCGTCGCGCAACGCTTAGCAAAGAATACCGGCTCCTTTCACGCAGTAACGATGTGATCAGCGCCCTGCACCTGACAGTAGAACGTTTCTCGACAATGCGGCCAGCGTGCGTCGCCGTAGCAGACGACGCCGTTCAAGATCCCGCCCCTCGAGCATCTGCGCGAGCTGCTGCCGCCGCTTGACTCAAGCGCTCGCCGCATCGCGATGCAATGCGCTTCGAGTTTTCCCCTAAATGTGAGAGAGACTGTACACCGCCCTTCGAAAGAAATGTCCACGCGCACACACCGCGCGCGGCGCGAAACGTGCCCAAACACGCGCAGTGCAGGAGGCAATCAAGGCGGCGCGAACGAGAGATGGGAGAGGGGCACCACCGGCTAATAGAATTTTGCTCCGCATGCGGCGCTCTCAACGCCGGCGCAGCAGCGCCGCTCTCGGTGCCGTTCTTGTCTATAGCCTGCCGCGGCGGCGCGTGGACTACAGTTCCTCTCGCCAATTCCGTGCAGTGCGGCAATAGACGCACGAGTTGCGCTGGCCGACCCGTAGATGGAGCCACAAGGAGGGCTCCTCCATTACCCGCCTTCGGTCGCCCTCCGCGCGACGCGGAAACGTTTCGGAAGATTTAGAAGCGCACAACTGGCGAGCCCTCCTTACCTTTCTAGAAGGCTATTGTTAATGATTAGCTGAGACGAACCGTCTAGCTAACTTCTTTTTTTTTCATTATTGAGATGAAAATAAATAATGAAGTTGTCACCATTTGTTCACGGCGGCTACCCCTTTCCCTTGGTTAGTAATGTAAGACAATTTTCTTAAATGCAAATTGTTGCATTAAACAATACTTAAAGAAAACGGACGTGGATGTAACGACGCTAAGGGCAAAAGTATCTCTCGAAAAACTCTCATTGAGCTAAAGTCCGGAGTACAGAAGTTTGTTTGCTGCATGTCGAAAGTGAACTTACCCCGAAGTAATACTTAAGCTTGCCTCGGGGCTTTTAGCACTACGTAGTTGAGATTTAAGTATTTCACTTGCACAGACGATACACTATCACGCAGCGATGCGGTAGAGCCAATATTCGTCAGCAATGCCATCTTCTTCAGAGAAGCTGGCATTGGTACAGTACTTTCGATTGCCTCGGGCAATCGAAAGTACTGTATTTCACTTCGGCAAGCGAGAGACAAAAAAAAATGGTGGGGCTTAGCTAAGGTTAAGCCCAGGATGCGAAGCATACTAGCCTTTATTTTAATTGTTGAACCACTGTTTAGCCTGGTGAACTGCTGTTGCTTGGCTATATTTGGTTCGGCTAGACGAAGAAACAACTCATGCAGGCGAGCGCACGAGCTGAGACCCGGCCATGTAGCTACGCGGCCGCAAGCGAGCGCACGAGTTGAGCCTCCGCTTTTGATGATGATGATAGCAACTTTATTGTACCGCCGGATAAGGAGGCCCCTACTCCCCGTCCCCGGCACACAGGCCTTGGGGACGGGGGCCGGAACCTCCGCGATTAGATTTTGCAGCTGTTATGACGTCATATGGTAGCTACGCGGCCGCGCGCGGCGCAGCAAGGAAGAGCGTGGTTGTGCGGCTAGGATGCTTCGCATAAAAAGAAGAAAACGTTCGACGCGAACCACGTAAGCATAGTTCCTGATTGCTCCAGGCATGGTCTGTAGCCTTTGTTGTGGCGCACGGCATTCGCAAGATATAAGAATACGCCCGCCTGCCCACGCACGCGCGAGAGGGCAGTGCACCGAATCGCACGCCTCGCCGCGGTCCACTGCGTACGCGTTTTGTGTTTGCGATGCGGGGAAGACGGCAGCGCCGGGGGCGACACTGAATAGCGGTCGCCGCTTTCGAAAAGAGAGAGAGAGAGAGTCAGTGGGTGGCAGGAAGATGCGACGATAATGAGGTACGCGGGCTCATCTAGCGGTGGTGCCGCTGGGTGAAGCGAGCTGTTGCGCGTGCGGACGTGTGTGTACCTTGGTTGCGCGGAGAGTGGTGACACATCTCGAGCTGTGTGTCCACACGGAGGGATTGCGAAAGACCAGCCGCGGGCGCCCCCGAAGTATTTGTTTTGCCCGAGATGGGACGGCCGAACTTCAAGCCATAAAGTCGCAGGAGAGAGAGGAAAAAAGAGTGAGGTGAAGCGGGAGAAGCAGGGAGGTTAACCGAGAAAAAAAGAGCCTTATCTGGTGCGGAGAAAGTGACAAGGTGTCACCAAGCTACAAAGGAAACCCGCGTACGGCTTCCTCAGAGAGCTTCGCACTCGAAGGAGAATGGAGAATTTGTCCTGGTCACCGTAGATCGAACCCGCGACATATGTCTCATATGGGGGGGGGGGGGGGGGGGGGGGGGGCTCGCTCTATCAGCTGAATAACCAGGAGGCTAGCGGATCGAAGCGCGAAACCGAAATATTTCGTGTCCGTGTGCTTCGAATTGACGACTGATTCGGACCTCCCACTGCAATCGTGCTCCGATGGGCAGCGTCTACGATTAGGGTTAAAAAAGGATTAGACTTTTTTTCCCCTTTTTTACCTGAGATTCTGCACTGCACCACGTTTCGTTCGTTCGTTCGCTCGTTCGTTCGCTCGTTCGTTCGTTCGTTCGTTCGTTCGCTCGTTCGCTCGTTCGTTCGTTCGTTCGTTCGTTCGTTCGCTCGTTCGTTCGTGTTCGCTCGCTCGGTCGTTCGTTCGTTCGTTCGTTCGTTCTTTCATTCATTCTTTCATTCTTTCTTTCGTTCGTTCTTTCATTCATTCTTTCATTCATTCTTTCATTCTTTCTTTCTTTCTTTCTTTCTTTCGCTCGTTCGTTCGCTCGTTCGCTCGTTCGTTCGTTCGTTCGTTCGTTCGTTCGTTCGTTCGTTCGTTCGTTCGTTCGTTCGTTCGTTCGTTCGTTCGTTCGTTCGTTCGTTCGTTCGTTCGTTCGTTCGTTCGTTCGTTCGTTCGTTCGTTCGCTCGCTCGCCTACATAAAGTGATGAGTACAGCATCCGTGCCATAAATAAAGCAGAGAAACCAGGGCGTCGACCTAGCTGAAGGAGTTAACTGCGTCACAATGCTCGTCGCAACGCCCACTCGACACAAGCTTGGAAAGACCGACACGCTGCGGCGCGGAAGTGAAATGCGCCTGTCAAGACGCGTGCCCGACACATATCTCTCCGACTCGTGAAACGCTTTTATCGTATTATTTTTCTTTCTGCGGGATGTTGTAACCCAACGAAGTCTCTCTTGTTTTCACGCCCGCTGAACTGCTCTAGAAAGAAGAGGCCCCGGTAGTCTCGAATCCAGCGAAGCGCACTCCGCCTCGGGAAGACGATGTTTCTTATCCGACCCGCCGCAATGGCGAGAAATGCGCGCCACTGTGTGAGATAGTCGGAGTTGGAGTGAGCGGATGGTCCCGAATGAATTCTTTTTCAAACAAAACAGCGATTTAACTAATAATTAAAGCAGCCAGCGGCTGAGTTCACAAAAGAATATTTCAAACGAAGCATTACCTCGGGGAGGTCCTATCTGAATATACGTGGGAACGAAGAAATCGCAAGTTTCGCTGAACCAGTGTACGTTAGGTTTGTCGCGTTTAGCAGAAGAGAGAGAGCGAGAGAGAGAAACTTTATTGCAATTGTAAAGATTTGAAGGAGGGATGGTCGGAGCCTCTCAGTCCAGGGCCCCACTGGCCTCTGCCGCCTGCCTGACCTGGCTAATTAAGGACTTTTAAGGACTTAATTGACTTTTAATTAAGGACTCCGACCTGGCTTAAGGACTGCCAGGTCGGAGCGGGCGAGCTGTGCCTCCCACTGCTCCATTGAAAGTTACGATATACCGACTGTTGGGACGACGTTTGGAAGGCAAAATAAGACAGCCGCTAAAGCGCGCGTGCGTGTGTGTGTGCGCGTGCGAGCACGTGCGTGTCCTATAATTACAGCGGTTCTCGCCGTCTTCGGGCGCGGCACCTTCGCTGGAACGCGAATTTCCCTTCCCTCGTGCTCGCTTCCGGCGCCAACTGTTCCACGTGCGCGTCGCCGAGAAAGAACAAGAAACAAATAGAAAATAACAAAATATAGATACGACGCGTTCCGGAACGACAAGTGCCGAGACTTAAAAAAAAAAAGAAATCGAGGCATCCTTTCTTACTGTCGTTCTTTGAGTTATACGCCAGTTCGTTCGTAGCAATAACACAACCAGAAAACTATCGGGGAACCACACGGCCCACACGCATATATATATATATATATATATATATATATATATATATATATATATATATATATATATATATATATATATATATATATATATATATAGTGGCGACGAGCGACCACGTAGACCGGTAAAGTCTCGGGTTCTCGCAGGAGAGGAAGAACCGACCCTCCGTCGCTTAGCGTAGCATTCTTTTTAATGATCTTCGGAACGCTAGCCCGCGCCGGAGCGTCTACGTCAACTCTCGTGCGTGCGACGCCGATGCTGCTGCCGCTACAATATATATATATATATATATATATATATATATATATATATATATATATATATATATATATATATATATATATATACACAACGAAAAGAGGCTTCGCTGAAAGCACGTTCGACAAGCTGCACAAAGCGCGGACCAGTCTCGCTTGGCTATACGCGGAGGAGTTCGAGCCGCGCAGGTGGCGTAGGGTGAATGGCGCCCCGAACGTTCGGGCCGAAAAGAATATTTATGGGCCGCTCGCTGTGGCGCTACTCCCGAGAAGCGCGACGCCCAGAATATGCACGCACGACGTGTGGAACATAGGAACAGCGGAGTAAAAAAGAAAGAAAGAAAGGAAAGACAAAACGGGAGGAGAAAACGAAACAAAGAGAAAGAGAGAAGAAACGAGACGCGTACTGCAGCGCAGACGTAAACGTGTTCATGAACTACGCCACAAAGTTGTATCTAGGGGCCGGTGCAAGAGGTAAAGATGTACTGGAGAACGTAAATTCGGGAACTATACATACCAGCTAAGATGAAAACGAGAAAATAAAAAGAAAAGACGAGGACTATATTACAGGACGATAGCTGTACTATACTAATCATCGATCTGGACTGGCAACAGGGCAAGTCCTTTAACAACAGATATGGTCCACAGTTGTCCGCAGTACCGAATTTCAAGTTCGCGACAGCCTGTAGATGTGAGCGGGCGTGGGGAAAAAGAAAAGCTAGTCACTCAATTCACCTTCCAATTTTACTCCACGTTCGCTTAGTTGTTGAGATAAACTAAGGATCTTTCTGTTGGGAAGGAAGAGCCCTCTCATTAGAGCCGTCCCCCGCACATGACCTTTATCGCGAGAACTATACCAGCAGCAGCAGCTTCCCATTAGATACAGCGTGATGCTGTTGAACGGGAAATCACGGCTTCCACGGCGGGAGGCGCATCGCTATAGGAATGCTCGTGTGCCGAGATCCCCAAAATGATTCAGGGATCCTTCCTCTGCGGCGCTTCTCATAGTTCCTGTGTTGCTGTCGGACCCAGTACCATACCGGTACATCACTAACAATCCCACAAATGAAAATTAAAGGCACGCGAACAGTCTGCTTACGCGTCGCGAACAGTGACGCGTAAGCACTGCTACATTTACCGAATGAACCAACGAACGAGTCAACAATAACGGCACTAATCATCGGAGATTATAACAGAGTATGCGCGTCCAGCAATATTGTTTCACTGCCACTGAATTTAGAAAGCGAGAGCGAGAGAAACTGAATGCTCGAACACGCAACAACACCGCCACTACAAGAGCGATCCGTGCATTTAAATGTAAATTTAAAAATAAAGGGAAATAACGCGTACGTGAATACACTAGGCGCAAGAAAAAGAAAGAGAAGAACAAACGAAAAGCATCTTGCTTTCCGGAGGAGCCGAGGAGCTTATGCAAATCCAGCGCGTGACCGCTCACATCGGAGCCGAATGCCAAAAGCAGAGAGAGAGACGCCAAGCTCGTTCGCATGGTGTAATTCCACTGTATGTTCTTCCTCCACTGTATAGCCTCGGAACAAAAGCCCTGGAGACAAACACGCATACCTCTCGTTCGACAGCATCTGCGCAGAGTATAAGAAGTCGAGATTCTTGTTCCCCTCCTCCATTTCGCTTCGGTTCATCGACCGACTTGTCTCGGTACGCGAGCGCCGTACCAAAGTGGTCTCCATTATGGATTCCGTTCCAACCCTTTCCCTTTTATTGTTGTCCTTTTCGTAGCACCCATTTCCCCTCTCCACCGCGGGAGCCGGTTCTCGCGTCCCAGGGAGCGGAGAAGGGCGGTCCCGCGCGTGAACCCACACACACACGCGAGCGGACGGCGTGACGTTTCGGCTACCGAATTCGGCTCCAGCGCGCAAATCCGGCTTAAAAACGCTGCCCCGTCTCGACACAGCGGCAGAAAGAAGGCACTGAATGAGTCATCTCACAGGTAGAAACAAAAGGACGCGCAGGGGGGTATGCCTGCATGCGCAGAAGCCTTCTTGCTGCTTCTTGTCGAGAGTTACATCGGATTAGACACGCGCTGGAGTTCACGCGCACAAAGAGCAGACGACGGAAGAGCAGACGACGGAAAAGGAGACGACGGTAAAGCGCCCGGGCAGTGTTACGCCCTTCCAAAAGAAAAAAAAGAAAAGAAAGAAAGAGGAAGGGGAAAGAAAAACGAAGCGATCAAGTAAAGAGAATGAAGAAGAGAAGCAATTAGCAAAGAAAATTCTTCATCGCTTCGGTGTGCGCGCCGCAAGAGAGCTTGTGAGTAGGGGCGGAGGATTTCCTTGTCGATGCGATTAACGAAACAAAAGCCCTCGTTCAGAGGTGAACGGAGGCAAAACGGAAAGTCGAGTCATATAATGGGCGCGCCAAGGAGAAACAAGAGTAAAAGAACGTTTCGCTCCCAAAACTGACTTTTCTTTTTCCCTAATTTCATTTCGTTCCACTCAGCGGAGTTTCAGTACTCCGATGCTATTGGGCGACCGGAAAGGCGTTCGTCCCGAGCTCGATCCCTGGGCCGGGGCATTTCTCTTTTTTTTTTAATTCGGCTGTGGATCTCTCTTTCTCTCCAAGTGGATAACATTTTTTTTTTTTGCTCCCTGTTTTCCTAACACACAAGCCATGTTCGGTACCGTCGAATCTCTGTCTTGCGTTTCAACGAGTATTCATAACCTGTATCTGTTTATCCCTCCTTTACATTCCCTTTCTCCGTTTGCACCAGGTGTAGGGTAGCCAACCAGACACTTTTCTAGTTAACATCCCTGCCTTCTCTCTCTTTCTGTGTGTATCCAAGCGCCCACGCTAAAACGAAGGCGCGTTAAGATATTGAATACGCAAATTACCGTTGACTATGAATGCCGGCCCCTCTTCGTTGAGAGAAACATGACGCATGCTGAAAAAGAAACATGGAGTGGTGCCTTTGAAGGCGCGTATTTGTTGCAGCGAGGACATTCAGGGAACGTTTGCTGTTTCGTTGAGCGATTCCGCAGAGAACACAGCCGGTGACCGACACGCATGTAGCGGTGTTTGTGGCGACTCGTTATATATGTGCTGCCCCGTATTAAGCCACGTCGGGCGGTGATGTACACGGAAGTCTGCGGGAGAGAGCCCTCCAGAAAAAATCGCCATTGCGGCAACAAGACAATTGTACGCATCACCGTTAGCTGCACAGCATTTAGTTAACTGCTCCATAATAGCGTTGCTTCCAACATGCACTTTGGATCTGAGCATTTTCTTTTCTAATATGCCCAATCGCGTGAAAACAAATCATCTCAATGATTAGGACAAAACATTGCTAATCATTTGTTTTCATCCTGAGGTGAGACTGGAGCGTCAGTGGGTGAAGAAAGGCGTCAGTGGACGTCAGTATAAAGGAAGGCGAGTATGAGCAGGAGTGAGTGACTGGTGATTTTAGGCCGCCGACGTGAGTCTATGAACGTGAGTTACTGTCGACGAGTGTGAGCGGACGCGGATGTCTACGTGAGAGAGCGCAGGTAATGGAAGAGTGCGAGTGAGCGTTGGTGAGTATGAATCAGCGTGTGTAGGGGGAACTTGAGTGAGTTGAGAGCCTGCGAAAGTATTGGGGAGTGAGTGCGGAGTGACTTTCTGCCTATTGTGCAGACCTGCGTGTGCGCGTGTGTGTCGTCTGTCTGTCGTCTGTCTGTCGTCTGTTTGTCGTCTGTCGCCATATCACTGGTTTGGATTGGCGTGGATTCAAGCAGCATGCGCTCTCCTTCGCTCGTGGTAGTTGCTTGTTGTTGTTGTTGTTGTTGTTGTTAATCGACGAACTTGCCAGCTAGAAATCGAAACATCGAAAGCAGTCCTCGCTTTCTTAAAAGATGTTGTACTACATGTTACAAGCCCATTCATTTCATAGCGCATACTCTTTTCAGAGGATATCGCTAGGATAGATTCTCTGTATAGCACATGCCTCTATACGCCCTTGGGTTTCAAGGGCCCCGGGGAGGCAGTAGTGCTCTAGACTATTTTATACATCTAGCTAGTCAGATATTTTATATATTGCATCATTCCTTCTCAATGCCTTATAACGTTCATAGTACACGTCAATAGCCATTCCCATTATTTCATTACTCCTACATTTTATGGAATTTGGATCAACTCTTTTAGGCCCCTTTACAGCGAAGGCACATTAAGATCACAGAACCCGTCTGTCCACTGCGAACTCATTAACATTAACATGGCGCTCTTTGGCCACACCTGGCCCTTGCGCCATTAAACACCAAACATCATCATAGGTTCAAACAGAAGAAGTGTTCTTCAAATATTCGCTCCTAGACACCCGCCTCGAGACGCTTACTGATTTAATTTAATAAAATACGTCATAAATACCGGGGCAGTTACGCCCCAAAACCCCGATATGTTTATCAGGTACGCCGTAACGGGAGATTTCGGACTAATTTCTTGGCTACCTGAGGTTGTTGCTGGTAAACCTAAGTACACAAGCGTTTTGCGGCATGTCGCCCCCATCGGAACGCGGCCTCCGGGGTCGGGAATCGAACCAGCGACCTCGGGCTTGGCAGCGCAGCGCTATAGCCGCTATATGCCACCGCGGCGGCTACTGAATTCATGGACAATTCAAATTTAAATCTTTGTTCAACAATGACAGTTTAACCACTTCGAAGCAGGGCAAAAAGAAATGAAAAAGAAAGAAAATGCGACAGTGCCTGACTATGTACAGGGTTGTTCGTGAGATTCACGTAAGAGAATGTTCTACAGTGTAAAGCCTCCAGTAGTGGAAGACACGGTCCATATACGTGGACTCTGTGTCGATGTACTGAAGTGAACTGCGCGGAGCCGTGAGTTCTGCAGCCGTAGACGTCGTGACACGTGACGTCTTGAATCGCAGTGTTGCTTCTCCTCGTTCTCTTCTCACTCTTACACTGAGCAGGTGAACGGTGGGGTTAAGTGGAACGCAGTAACCGCCTCAGTAGAGGACACCTCAACCGCGCTGCACAAGGGGGGAGGGAGAGAAAAGTTTGGAATAGGAGTAGGAGCAGCAGCAGCAGCAGGGAGGCCTATAGAGCCGCGCCGTGGCATGAGCTCAGAGACCATCGGCAAGACCGGCGTCATTGGCACGAGCCGCGTAGCCTTCGCTCCACTGCACGGAGCTTGCGAGTCGCAGTGTATACAGACACCGGAGAGCCAGACAGGCCAATAAAGCACGGCCGCCTGAGACAAAGGAAGAGAGAGAGAGAGAGAGAGAGATTGCGAAGAGGAATAGTCTGGAAGGCTTTGGCGACGCGTGTATGCACCGCACTCGCCTATATACGTAGAGTCTGTCCGCGCGGCGAGGTATCAGCTGGAGAAGGAAGGCGGACGCGTAGGTGTACATAGGGACGCTCATGCGGGGTCACGTAGACGGCTGCAGATGGGGCCGAAATGCGTGTTCAACTACAAGGGGCGCTCGCTGCCCCATGCGGTGTGCGCGAAATGCGGAGCGTTTCGACGCTCGACATATGCGATGCGTGTCTGCCGACTGAGTTGTGACGCATCAGTTCCACAGAAATGGGGGGGGGGAAGGGGAGAGGAAGCCAGCTGTCATCGGCGCCTGATGCGATGCCCGAGGGCGTTTTACGTGAATGCGACAAGTGGCTGCAGGGACGCGGATATCTACATGGTAGCCTGTATAGGGGAAAGGCCACCCCATCTGGTTCCGCCAGTGTGTGAATGGCGCATTGCATCGCATTTCTAGCACATCGCGTCTGTGTAAACGGCGATAACGCGCAAGGGAGGCGAATCGCATCGCCTAGCGCGGTGTATGTTAAAACACTGCAGTATCGCATTGAGGGAGAGAGAGAAAAAGTGAGACGGATGCCGCTATGACCTCTCCTCCGGTCACCAACGGAACTCAAATCGCCGGAAAAAAGGTCCCAGCTTGTTCCGGACGAAGGGAAACATGCCCCACATGTGAACGCTGTCTCGCGTAAGTATTAGTGGGATGCGTTAAGAAATGCGATACGCTAGTGTCGCGTCCATGTGAACGCGGCTACTGACTATTGACTTTAAAGTCGAGGTGAGAATGGCGCGGCTCGTTGCCGGGATTCACGCACAGCGTTGCGAAATAATGCACAGGGAGACCTGGGAAACTGCGAAAATAATTAGTGAAGAGTTTAGCATTGTATTTAACTGTATCAGCCGAAGAACAAACACTTGCTACGCAGTGCCGACACCCTGTAATATATGCTCAATGCCAATTACGCGTTCAGGACGGCCGCATTTCACGCGCAAGGCCATGGCGATGCCGTAAACACAGCAACAGACAGTTTTAGTTTAGCGTACGCAACTATAGCGTACGCTATACGCTATTATATAGCGTACGCTAAGCAGAGCACGTTTTCTACAATTTTAGTTGGCCGGCAATATCTTCGGATCTCATAGGCTGTATGCTATTGTTGCGGCTATTTCGCGCCTTTAGCGACAGGTGGCGCTGACATCTCGAATGTTTCTTTCGTTAGGCTTCGACTCGTTCGAAACGAGAAGCGATCTCGAAAACACCTCGAGGTTATTCATAATGCTCTGTCGTCGAAGCGGCCTGAGGCTAAGCGAAAGCCGCTTACACAGTGATTCGCTACGAACGTAGTGCATTTTACCAAAGCAACACCAAATTCAATTCGAAGCGGGCAGCCGGGACCGCCGCCATGTTTCCCGCAAGCTCCGCAAACCCCGCAAAAACGCTAACGCTAACTCGTTTGCGTTGCGTACGCCCGCTATACCCGCTATTTCGTATAGCGTTCAGCGCATGCGCAGTGACGATCCGCAATTTTTATGCGAAGCATATTACGAGAGCTCAACCCAGCTCCTCAGGCGCGGCGGTGTCGCCTGAGGAGTTGGGTTGTCACGGTGTCACCACGTGACACCGTGACGTCACGACAGAGGATAAGTGGCTTTGGCTCAACTCTTGCAAGATGGGCTGGGTGGGAATCGAACCAGGGTCTCCGGAGTGTGAGACGGAGACGCTACCACTGAGCCACGAGTTTTTTTTTTTTCTTTATTGCCGACTTCGACGTTCTAAATCATGGTTTACAAAGGATAAAACATGTGAGCCACACTTCGGTCAACACGGTACTAAAATCTTTTCAACATCGCTAATTCATCAAATACAGAGATCCATTGCGGTGGATCAGGCAGCGCTTTGAAACCGTCTCTCACACACACAACACTCTCAATGAAATTTTCCCGAGTCGGTCGAGCAATAATGTCTCCGTTTTGGAATTGCAGTCTAGTTTTCCACATTGCGTGGAGGCTCAGGACCATAATAAGGTCATATGGGACATCCTCGGTGTTATCAATCGGTAAGAAGCGTATTCCATATGGGTCTAAGGGTAAGTGTTTTTTCAATGTTCTCTGCAGAACATCCCAGTGGAAAATGGCGTCCCAGCAGTCTAGGAATGCATGTTCTATTGTTTCCGGTTTTTTGCATAATAAGCAGTCGGTGGTCCAGGGGATGAATATACCCTTTTCATGAAGCCAGGTCTTAACGGGAAGTGTGTTTGTGTGTAAATTGAAGAAGAAAGATTTAGCTGACGGCCGTATTGGCATTTTTTTCACTCTCTTTAAGACATCTTGTCCTGGGCCTCCACGGTGTGGAAGACGGTACAAAGGTGCAGGGAACATCGTGTCCACGAGATCTCTGTATAGTTTTTTCCTTGTAACGGTTGACAGGTATAGCTGTGAAAAACGTACATTCAACATCCTATATGACCATACCACTTCACGCAGGTAACCAGTCACAGCTCCTGGCATGTTGTGAACAGTCGAAACAATGAATCCTGGAATTTGTCTACACAGCCGTACCTGTATCACTGTTCGGAGAAACGGATCTTTTTGATCCCGTAAAAACACAAAACGTGACACGACTTGTCGCAGAAACAAATGAGCTAGACCAAGCCCACCTTTCTTGACAGGGAGGAACAAGTTCGTTCGACTCATCCTCTCCCAGGTAGACGCCCAAATAAATGTAGCGAAAACTCGGTGAATTTTTTGTACGCTTACCCTCGCAGCACACAACACATTCATAACGTACCATATCTTAGATACTAAAAAGAGGTTGCAGACAGTGGCTCTAGAAAACATTGACAAGTGCTTTCCTCTCCACCCGTCAGCTTTTTCCTTTGCTTTCGAAGCTTGATCGAGCCAGTACGATTCAGGTTCACGGTAACTTCCGAGAGGCACACCCAAGTATTGCGTTGGTAACGACGACCACTTCAATCGACAAAGGGCCTCCGGCGTGTCTTTCCAACTACCATGCCAGAAGCCGTAACTCTTATCCCAGTTTATCTGGGCTCCAGTTGAAACGCAGAACTTTTCAACCACAGTCGTGGCCTCCTTAATGCTGGCTGTGTTTGTGCAGAAAATCGCGATATCGTCGGCATATGTCAAGATTTTTACGTGTGCTGCCTGCAGCCGATAGCCTGCTATGCGCTCGTTGTTTCTGATCGCCAAACAGAGTGGTTCGAGATAAGCAGCAAATAGAAGGGGCGACAGCGGGCATCCTTGCCGCACAGACGAACGCACGCGAAAGCTATCGGTGAGCTCGCCATTAACAATAATGCGCGTTGAGCATTCTCTGTACGCCATCGTGACGCCTTCCGTTATGACGTTGCCAACATTCGCATGTTCCAGTATGCAGAACAAAGCCTTGTGCGAGACGAGGTCGAATGCCTTTGCCAAATCGATCTGCATCATCGCGACGTGGTCGCCAATCGCATCGCAACACTCAAGCACACTTCGAGCCACGTGTACATTTGTTGTGATACTGCGGCCTTTAATGCCACAAGTCTGGTGCGGCCCTACCAATGTTTTAATTACACTTTGAAGTCGTTTGGCCAAGGCTTTCGCGAATATTTTATAGTCGACGTTGGCTAGAGTTATCGGGCGATATGACCCTGGCAACAAAAGTTTTTGCTCATCATCACTCTTCGGAATTAGCACGATATATGAGGTTGTGAAAGACAAGGGCAATCTTTTTCGCTCAAACGCTTCACTTATAACTTCGTGAAGAACGCGGGCCAATGCAGACTTGAAGGTTTTATAGAAAGTGGCTCCCAAGCCATCGGGCCCAGGTGCTTTACCGATGGGCAACTCATCTATTGCGCACTCTATCTCACTCAGGCTTATTGGTAGTTCCAGACGTGTCCTAACTTCTTCATCGAGCTTTGGTATCAATGAGAGAAATTCTTTTTCGTAGCTATCTTTAAGGTCCCGCGGGTGACCTAATATTGCTTTAAAGTGATCGGCGATCCCTTGTTTGATGTCATTTTTGTCGCGCGTAACGTGATTGCCTTTAGCTAGCTGGCGGATTTCTTTCCGACATGCGTACCTTTTCTCCTCTGATAAGGCTCGTTTCGTTGGAATTTCTCCCGCCCACAACTTCTCAGACCTTGATCTCACAAGCGCTGCTTTATATTTTTCTGTATCTATCCTTTCTAGTTCAGTTTTCACTTTCTTTAATTCGTCAACATACGCACCAGGCTCGAGACTTTCCATGCTGATAAAAAATTGCAGTTGCTGGCGAAGATTTGTTTCTGCTTGTTTCTGCTTGTGTCTAATGACACTGCTTCTTTGAATGGCCAACATTTTGACTCTCTGTTTCAATTCTTCCCATTGAATGGCAAAGCTTACTGGCTTGGCTGAAGTCAGGTTTTCTAGTTCCTTCACTACAGCATCGACAAAAGCATCGTCATGTAACAACTGCGCATTCATTTTCCAAAGATCCCAATTAAAGGTGTGTTTGCTTTGTCGTTTCCCAAACGTGGCAGTTACCAAACAGTGATCGCTGTATGCTACAGCTTGCACATCATATTCACAACATAAGGGCACTAATTCGGCTGACACGTATAATCTATCTAATCGAGCGTGGCTATCACGCTGAAAGTGGGTAAATCGCGGGCGGGTACCGCTGGCAAAAACACTACCCACATCTTCCAGGTCATAATCATGCACCACTGCATTTAGAAATTCGGCACTCTTATCACGAACGCGTGAACATTTTGCTCGGTCTTCGGTATAGCAAACACAGTTAAAATCTCCCAGCAGTATTACGACCTTGGAACAGTTTACGTACGCTTCAAGATGCTCAAAGAAAGATCGACGATCCGTTTCAACATTCGGCGCATAGATACAAATAGCACGATAATCCACATCACGAAAACAAAAATCAGCCACCAAGAGACGCCCAGTTTCACACGAAAACACTGATTGCACAGAAATGCCAAAATGATTTCGTAGGAATATAGCGCAGCCGCCTGATCCACCAACAGCGTGACAAACGCATACATCAAAGTGAGCACGAAAATTGGACACCATTATGTCTGTTACCTCTTGGCTCTCAATTTTCGTTTCTTGGATTCCCACTATATGTAAGTCATTATCCAAGAAGAGACGACTTAGCTGACATTGCCGCCTTCTTGCACTGAGCCCTCTTACATTTAACGTGGCCACACGTAGCGTTCCTTCAATATTAACCGCCATGGCTACATGGTATAATGGTGCCCATCACAGTTACACAAGGATGAGTGCTCATAAAGGTGCACAGGTAACCACGTCTAATGCCTCTAAAGGAGACGCAACTCGACCTTCCGGAAAGGGCACTCAAGTGCAACTTGGGCCCCCCCTCCTGGGAAGGTTCTAAAGAACTAGCGATCAGGATGACGGCCATTGCACTCACCAACCCCCCCTACCCCACTCGAACCTTACAGCACGGAATTACGGAGGCGGTTTACCCGCCTGCCGTGGATCGACCGCAATGTTCGACCGCAGTTTCAAGGTCGACCTCCTTATACCTGGCGCTTTGGGCGGTGGCTCGTCTCCGCCGCTGTCATCCTGTTTCGCCGTCCGGCTAACGGTCTGGTTGTAGGACCGTTTCCCCGTCGTTTGGCTAGTTGGGCCGGTGAGGGTGTCCATGCCTTCAGGTTCGACGAGGCAGGAGGACACCTCCGTCTCAGGTGGGATCTTCTCTTCAGCATTCGGCATGGCCGCGGTGCCCTCTACAGTCGCTTGTTGGTGTCCTGTGGCAATAGCCTGAACGACTTGTTTCTCCTCCTGTTCAAGACGTACCGTCGGCTTTGCCACGACGTCAGCTGCTTCACCCGCCGCGGACGACGTGTCTTCCATGTCCGCCTCGTCCATGAGTAGGGCAGAGTTGTCCTCGTTGCCCACAGGTCCGGTCACGCTGGCATACGTGCGCTCGCACTGACTGTCTTCATGACCGAAACGTCGGCAGGCACCACACCGTGGAATACGGCACTCGCGACGAATGTGGCCCGTGCCGCGGCAGCGTAGGCACAGAGGAGCCCTGCCCGACACAACCACGAGAGCCAGTTCCCCGGCGACGCTCACCTGATGCGGAAGGTCGTCGAGCTTTACGCCCGGCTTCAACTTCAGCGTAACCAGCCTTGTTGTTGAGTTCTTATCAGCCACGCCGTGAACCCGCCAGCGCTCGCGAACGACTTCGGTGACCTTTCCATACGGCGCGAAGGCAAGCCGTACGTCCTCGTCCGGAACGCTGGGCAGCAGCCAATGCACTTTCATGCGTACGTCCTGGTTGGCGGGGTCGATGACGAGACACCGGCCCTTTTTGACCTGCAGCTCTCCAACGCTGACAATCTTTTTCACTGCGTCGCTGTCCTTGAAGGTCACGGCCCATACATGGCTCATACGGTAGGCCCCGAGAGCATCCACTTCCGGCAGGAGCGATAACTGAGCGAGTGCATCGCGAAAATCTTCCACCCGGTATGGGCGGGCCCTGATATCACAGTGTAGAAAAACGGTATTCAAAACAAAACGCCCTGTTGGCAAACTAGGCAAAACAACTTGATACTCGTCGTCCGAGGCAGAAAACCTGTTACCGCGGCCCGTCTGGGCCGCTGAAGCCGCTCCTACGGAGCTCATGATTAACACGTCCGTCACGCTCGGTGGCCGGAAGCGTTCCCCTGAGCCACGAGTACGATGCTTCAAAGCGGTACAAAAGCGCCTCTAGTGAATGCGGTGTTGCCTTAGAAACGAGCTGTTTCTAAGGCTCAGGCGTGCGTCGCTTGCTCAGGCGCACATTTCGTTGCCGCGCCGAACGCTGCGTTGCTCGACACTCACCGCGTCCAATGCGGGGCGTCCAAGGCGAAGCAGAGTAACGCATGAGTTGTTTCTTCGTCTAGCCGAACCAAATATAGCCAAGCAACAGCAGTTCACCAAGCTAAACAGTGGTTCAACAACTAAAATAAAGGCTAGTATGCTTCGCATCCTGGGCTTAACCTTACCTAAGCCACAGCCATTTTTTAGCGTACGCAATGGAATAGCGTACGCTATACTAAAACTGTCTAATAACACGAGTCGCACGCGCAATCTCCCCAACGTCGCGAAGAATGAAGGCTATCACCACTGTCTTGTTTGGTCTCGTATCGATCGTGAAAAAAAGTTCTCGCAGCCTACAGATTGCCTTCAGACTCCAGGCAGACCGCATAAGGACTTTTTACAGACGCTTCCTTTAGGGTATTGTCACAAGCTGTCATGAACCACGCCTGCCGCGCAAACAACCAGATGAAAGAAAGAAGAGAACGACGTGAGCCAAGCTGCCGCGAGACCGCTCTTCAACAACCGCGCCTATCAATCAGATTCATCTGGTTCTGCATTAAAACACCTCGTGTGTAACATTTGGTGGAGCTGTGCGGGGTAACTCCCACGACCTACAACGGAGCCACCAGCACAAGAGCTACGCCGAAGCCGTCGCCTCGCCGGACTTTCGCCGTCGCGCTCAGTCATGGCCACAGAGCAAAATACCCTCACCAGCAGTGCCTCGGCGAGCCCAGTCCCTATCCAGCACTACCGAGAGCCACGCACGTTCTCGGCGAAGGCAGAGGAAGATGTGGATGAGTGGCTAACCCATTACGAAAGGGTAAGCCAATACAATAACTGGAACGCTGCCAGTCAGCTTAGGAACGTTGTTTTCTTCTTGGCCGGCACGGCGTTGGTATGGTACGACAACCACGCGGACATGCTAACTACTTGGACACGCTTCGTTGAGGAAATCAAAAAGTGTTTCGGTGACTCGGACGCAAAGAGGAAACGTGCGGAACTCACATTAGCCCAGAGAGCTCAGGTACCCGGCGAGACTTTTACTACCTACATCGAAGAAATTTTGAAGCTGTGCCGCACCGTCAACCCTCAAATGACAGAGGAAGATAAAGTGGGGCACGTGGTAAAAGGAATAGCGGAAGACGTGTACAACTTCCTCATTGGTAAAGAGAACTTGCACACTGTATCAGAACTGATACGGCACTGCCGTACGTTCGAGGCGCTGAAGACTCGCCGAATTACACCAAAGTTTGGACGGCTGGCCAATGTAACGACTGTAGCAAGTGTTGACACGAGTCCTCTGCTCCCAGACCTTTCGTCCGCCATCCGCCAGATAGTCCGCGAGGAGCTCCAGCGACATGATGAACAGGCACGTTATGCGGCGCCTCGTTGCAGCTCCTCCGTTTTCCGAGACACTTTTCGGGAACCCCCTTCGGCTACTTGGAACCACTCGGTGAACGTCGCGGATCTTATCGGCTCCAGAGACGAACCGCATTACATTACGACCGAACCACCACGCAATGATTCGCCCCCTCAACGTTTTGATCCACGCCCACGCAACTTTCGTCCACGAAGACTCGCCGCTACCTACGACTTTCAAGGGGAAGAGCCTCGTTACCCTCAACCGATGTCTTCGGCAGATTACTTCAATCCGCATTCTGAAGTTCGCCCTTCGCCAGTGTGTTACTGCTGCGGCATGCCTGGCCATATAGCTAGGTACTGTAGCCGACGCCGAGCATCAAACTACGGATCGTCAGCGCCGACTACGCGGTCTAGCGGTCGTACACTGCGCACTCAGTGGCCAGGAGTCTCCTCTTCAGGAAGCCACTTTCGAGAGGACCGATGCACCGCCCAGGAGACCTACTTCGGAGCAGAAAGAACCCGGAACCGCTACCGCTCCCCTGCCTCCGACCGTACTCTGACGCCACCACCAGCCTTCCGAGCCTCCCGATCACCATCCCCTCGGCCGCGATTCACGTCACCATCGCCTCGGCGCCGTTTCGTGTCGCCCCCGCCGGGAAACTAGCCAGCGCGGCCGATGGAGGTGAGGTCGCTGGAAAATGTGTGCTGCCGACTCAACTGCCTCCAACTATTTTCATGCTAAAGAATAAGGTTCATGTACTGATTGATGGGGTCTCCACAATGGCTTTAGTCGACACGGGAGCAACTGTCTCGGTCATGAGTGTGGGGTTTAAAGGCCTTCTGGGACGCAAGGTTATGTTTCGTTGGGACCAGTGCACAAGTTTCCGTGGAGTCAGTGGTGAAGCATTATACCCGGTTGGTGTGTGTAACGTGGATGTGTCTTTGGGTGGGAAAGTTTTTAATGCAGAGTTTACTGTTCTTCCTCGCTCCTCGCATGACGTGATTCTGGGGATTGACTTTTTGCAGTTGTGTGGTGCGAATGTTGATTGCCGGACGGGAGAACTCAGTGTCGACACCAGTGTTTCACCTGTGCTCTTTGAAGGTGAAGCTTGCCCGGAGAGTGTGCTGTGCGTGTCTGAGGATACAGTTGTGCCCGCCTTATCCGCGATGCGTGTTGCCGTCGCCTGTTCATCTCCGACTCCTATCTCGTTCGATGCTGCAGTGGAACCTGTACATCGGAACTGCCTCAAGAAAAACGTATTAGTTCCGCACTGCGTGGTCTCAGTGACCAATGGATGCGCGGGGCTGTGGGCGCTAAACTGTTCCACTGAAGCGGCAGTGCTACCTCAAGGCCTAAAGATTGCCACGTTTCCGACAGACTCTCCCGTATCGGTGGCAGTACTTGCGGAACTCCCCGATGAAGGAGCAACCAGTGTCGCGAGCTCCGGGAGCTCGAAGATACTTTCCATGATTGATAAGTCACTCAGCGATAATGAGCGTCAAGTTTTGATGGCCCTGCTTACGAAACATACCTCGGTATTCGACTTTGCGCAGCACAATGGACCGCCATCAATTCCTGCGTCCAGAACTCGTCACCGCATCAACACAGGAGCCGCCCAGCCAATCCGACAAAAACCCTATCGTGTATCCCCATCAGAACGCAAGATAATCAGTGATCAGGTCCAAGAAATGCTATGCAAAGGCGTCATTCGAGAATCATCTAGTCCTTGGGCAGCCCCCGTAATATTGGTGAAGAAGAAAGACGGTACGTGGCGGTTCTGTGTTGATTACCGTCGCCTAAACGCCGTTACTAAGAAAGATGTATATCCGCTCCCCCGAATTGACGACGCCATCGACTGTCTCTTTGCGGCATCTTACTTTTCCTCAATCGATTTACGGTCAGGTTACTGGCAAATTCCTATACACAAGGACGACAGAGAAAAGACAGCATTTGTAACACCCGACGGACTATTCGAGTTTAACGTGATGCCTTTCGGGTTGTGTAACGCGCCCGCAACGTTCGAAAGGTTCATGGACACGATATTACGCGGCTTAAAATGGGAAGTTTGCATGTGCTACTTAGACGATGTTGTGATCTTCGGGCGAACGTTTAGTGAGCACAACAAACGTTTGGATTTGGTCTTGAACTGCTTGGAGAAAGCGGGTCTCGTGCTCAATTCAAAAAAATGCCGTTTTGGGGAACGGCAAACTCTTGTGCTAGGCCATCTGGTCGCTAAAGAAGGCATCCGACCAGATCCGCAAAAGACTGCGGCCGTAGAAGCATTTAGAGTACCCAACTCTGTCAAGCAGTTAAGAAGTTTCTTGGGCTTGTGCTCCTATTTTCGCCGCTTCATTCCCCGGTTTGCTGACATGGCTCATCCCCTTACACGCCTTCTCCAAAAAGGCGTTCCCTTTGAATGGACTGCAGATTGCGACTCATCATTTCGCCAACTCAAGTTCCTGTTGACATCCCAACCAATTCTTCGCCACTTTGATCCTTCATCACCAACTGAGATTCACACCGATGCCAGTGGCGTAGGCATCGGTGCTGTGCTAGTTCAGCGTGTTGGCGACCGAGAGCACGTGATCTCTTACGCTAGCCGGTCCTTGAGCCGCTCCGAGCGCAACTACACAGTCACCGAACAAGAGTGTCTGGCGGTCATCTTCGCCGTGCAACGGTTTCGTTCGTATCTCTATGGGCACCCCTTCACTGTCGTAACAGATCATCATTCGCTATGCTGGCTTGTGAATCTGCGGGATCCCTCAGGACGACTAGCGCGCTGGGCCCTCCGTCTACAGGAATACCATTTCGTTATTTGCTACAAAAGTGGTCGGCGGCATGCTGACGCTGATTGTCTCTCTCGGATGCCACTTGAAACAACTGAATGTGATGCGGACAATTTTGATGAGTACATCGCTTTTGTGTCCCCGGAATTTCCGGATATGGGTACCGTCATATCCGAACAGCACAAGGACGAGAGCTTACAACCGCTCTTCGCGGCAGCACAGGAGTCACCTGCGGGCAGTCGCTTTCGCCTACGAGATGGTGGCGCGCTGTATAAGAAGAGCTACTCGACCACCGGTGCACGCTACCTTTTAGTTGTCCCCACGAACCTTCGCCACCAAGTATTACACGCCATGCACGATGACCCAACTTCCGGTCATCTTGGTTCCACACGGACACTCTACCGGGCTCAAGAACGTTTTTACTGGCCTAAGATGCGGAAAGATATCGAACGGTACGTCGCCAGCTGCTCTAAATGCCAGCGCTACAAGCGTCCGCCACAAGCGCCACATGGCCTGCTTCAACCAGTTCCCCCTTCTAGCGTCCCCTTTGAGCAAGTTGGTATAGATCTTCTGGGCCCTTTCCCGCGATCCTCCAAGGGTAATCGTTGGGTTATCGTTTGCGTAGATCACCTTACCCGCTATTGTGAGACCGCCGCATTGCCATCGGCCACAGCTACAGAAGTTTCTATCTTCTTGCTGGCTAACATTATACTCCGACATGGACCTCCTCGCATAGTAATCAGCGATCGTGGGCGACAGTTTACCGCGGACGTGGTTGAAGAAACCCTTCGTCTGTGTTCATGTAGCTTCCGCCATTCTACGCCCTACCATCCACAAACTAATGGTCTGGTCGAGCGCACAAACAGAACGCTTGCCAACATGCTGTCCATGTACGTCGATTCAGCACACAAGAATTGGGACAGTATCTTGCCTTTCATTACCTATGCCTTCAATACCGCGAGACACGAGACCACAGGTTACTCACCATTTTTCCTTCTGTATGCTCGTCCGCCGCGCTACACCCTCGACACAATATTTCCCTACTTCGCTCATGACAACGAATCAATTGATGAGCTCCTATGTCGAGCAGAAGAAGCGCGACGCCTCGCTAGGCTACGCACCATAGCATCGCAGGACCGGTCCAAGATACGCTATGACGGGCGTCACCGCCACGTTTACTTCGATCCTGGTGACCTTGTGTGGCTCTGGACGCCGTTGCGGAAGCGTGGCTTGTGCCAGAAGTTTCTCGCCCACTACGTCGGCCCTTACGTTATTCTGGAGCGCCTCAGCGATGTAAACTACCGCATTGCGCGTCTCACGAGCAGTGGACGACGCTCGGCCAAGGCTGAAGTGACACACGTCGCGCGTCTGAGGCGTTACAATCCGCGAGATGACTGACTCGCCCGGCGGGCTTCGTCTGCCAGCGGGGAAATGTCACAAGCTGTCATGAACCACGCCTGCCGCGCAAACAACCAGATGAAAGAAAGAAGAGAACGACGTGAGCCAAGCTGCCGCGAGACCGCTCTTCAACAACCGCGCCTATCAATCAGATTCATCTGGTTCTGCATTAAAACACCTCGTGTGTAACAGTATATTTAAACTGTAGCGCTGTACAAAACGAAAAAGTCGCCAGCCAGTCTTTTTCTTTTTTTTACTTCAATTGGCCCGCAAACGTTCGAACGCACTCTCCACGATGAGTCCACTGACTTTAGCTGAGGAAAAGTGTGAGGCCTTAATTCCGCAGTTCGTCTACAACAAATTTATTAACTTTAAAATAATTGAATATATATATATATATATATATATATATATTGTAGCGGGTAATATGCATGTGGCACTGTAGTTGTAGTGGGTAATATGCATGTGGCACTGTGCGGACTGCCACCGCTGCGGCGCGAGACACGAGCGCGGGTTGTTGGTGCGAAGCGCTAGGACTCGTATCTAGAGCTACCTGCGATCCCTCGAACGAGCTACATAAACCCCACTTCATTTGGTGGAGGTGCGGGGTAACCTCAAAAACTGGAACTCCGAAGCCGGACGCTACCGACTGCTGCGACCATGCCTGACGAAACCACCCAGGAAGATGCACCCCAGCCTCCGACGGTCATCGTTTCCGGTGCATTGCGCCAGCGTGATCCTGCCATCTTTAGCGGCACCGATGATCATGACGTGGAGGATTGGTTGTCATCTTACGAAAGGGTGAGCCAGCATAACAAGTGGGACGACGTCACAAAGTTGCACAATGTGCTGTTTTACTTAACCGGCGTGGCGAACCTCTGGTTCCGAAACCACGAACACGATTTCACAACGTGGAGCAGATTCAAGACAAGTTTCACAGAAGTGTTCGGGCGCCCCGCTGTGCGCAAGCTTCGCGCAGAACAACGCTTACGGGGGCGCGCGCAACATCACGGTGAAACGTTCACAAGTTACATCGAAGATGTCATTGACCTGTGTAAGCGCGTGAATCCGTCAATGGCGGAACAGGACAAGATAAAACACATTATGAAAGGCATTGATGAGGACGCATTTCAAATGTTGCTAGCGAAGGATCCGCGTACGGTGGCCGAAGTTATCAACTTGTGCCAAAGTTTTGACGAGCTACGGAAACAACGCATCTTAGCTCGGCGCCCACCGCCTACGGAAGATTCGTTAGCAGCATTGGTTATTGGCGACAACCACGCAACTTTGCTGACGCAAATAAAAGAATTTGTGCGCGAGGAGGTCGCGCGACAGCTCTCGATTTTGCCGACCACGGAGAAGCCTTCTCAATATTTGGCTCCAGCGATCCGACAGGTAATTCAAGAGCAAGTGACCGAAGCTCTTCCACCTCCGTGTCAGCCGGCTCCCGTGGCCGCGCCTCTGACGTATGCTGAAGCCGCTGCACGGGCGCCTCGTCTGCCGGGATTCTCTCCTCCGCCTTCAGCGCCTCTCCAGCCGGTGTTCTCTCATCCGCCCTCGCCTCGCCAGCAGGTCGCTCCCTTTTTCAGCGCACAGCAGCAAGGCACAAATCCTTGGCGTACTCCTGACAACCGCCCAATATGCTATGCCTGCGGTACACCGGGGCATGTAGCGCGCTTCTGCCGCCGGCGCTTGCCGGCCTTCGTGGGCACCGCGCGACCACCCAGCTCCGGATTCCGACCATACCGTATGCCTCAGCGACCACCATCGGAAGTCTACGCTGCTGATGACATACCAGCACCGCAGTCACAGCTCTACAATACTCGTCGCTCGCCTTCCCCTCGTCGGCGCTCACTCTCACCCATGCGTCGTAGGCCCAGTGCCAGTACTACTGAGGCGGAAAACTGATTTCCGCAGTTCCTGAGGCACGAACTGCGTCATCGTCGGAACATCAAAGTCCTCGTTTTTCCCCCGCTAACGTTATTGAAGTGTCTGTTGATAGCATCAAATGTCTTGCCCTCGTCGATACAGGTGCTGCTGTATCTGTGATTAGTGAGAAACTTTGCCGTAAATTACGGAAAGTGACCATGATGCCTTCGGTATTATTGCTTAGAACAGCCAGTGCACAGCAAGTTCAGCCAGTCGCTATGTGCACTGCCAGGGTGTTGATTCGAGACATTTTGTATCCGATTGATTTCTTTGTGCTAACTTGTTGCTCCCACGATGTGATTCTCGGTTGGGATTTTCTGTCGCGCCATCACGCCGTCATTGACTGTGCACGTGCTGAGGTTCAGTTCTCCGTTCTGTGCGATATGCCATCTCACGACGTTAAAGTTCATGATGTTACCAGGATCTGTGTAGCTTCCGATACTGACCTTCCCCCTCACAGCGCGGTATTTGTCCCTCTTTCATGCGCATCGCTTGCCGAAGCGACGGTCATGTTTTCACCCGCTGCCGTCTTCATTCGCCGCCAGCCTATATTGTTGCCTTTCGCTCTCCTCACGGTGCACCATGGGGCTGCAGAAATACTGATTTCTAACCCAAATTCGTACACTTTGGCTTTGCACTGTGGCGAGACTATTGGTACCATCCAGACTGTGGACGCTGACGTTATTGTGCATTTCCCTGTTCCCGACGACGTGGATACTGCCAACGTAACAGCACTGGCACCCCATGTGCCATCTAACCGAGTACCACCGGATGTTTTTTGTCGCTCTATTGCCGCTGACCTCGAGCCGACACAACGTGAGCGGCTTATTACTCTTTTAAATGATTTTCACGCCTCTTTTGACTGCAACCAAGCATCATTAGGCCGCACAAGTACCGTCTCTCACCACATTGATACGGGACATCACGCACCATTACGCCAGCGTCCGTACCGCGTGTCATCCACCGAGCGTCGTGTCATCGCCGAGCAAGTTGAAGACATGCTTGAACGTGGTGTTATCAAGCCATCCTGCAGCCCTTGGTCATCCCCTGTAGTACTCATTAAGAAAAAAGATGGCTCGATTCGTTTCTGTGTGGACTATCGTCGCCTCAACAAGATTACACGAAAAGATGTCTATCCTCTACCGCGCATAGATGACGCCTTAGATTGTCTTCATGGTGCCGAATTCTTTTCTTCTTTGGACTTGCGATCGGGCTATTGGCAAGTGCCAGTGGATGAATCCGACCGCTCCAAGACAGCTTTTATTACGCCTGATGGCCTGTATGAGTTTACCGTAATGCCATTCGGCCTCTGCAATGCACCCGCGACATTCGAAAGGATGATGGACAATCTTCTACGAGGCCTCAAATGGAAGACATGCTTATGTTATTTAGACGACGTGGTAGTTTTCTCCCCTGATTTCACCACTCACCTCTCTCGTCTACGCGAAGTCCTTACTTGCCTTACCACCGCCGGCCTTCAACTTAACTTGAAAAAGTGCCGCTTCGGAGCCCGCCAGCTGACCATACTTGGCCATGTCGTGTCCAAAGACGGCGTCCTTCCCGACCCTGACAAACTTCGTGCTGTCGCAGAATTTCCGCGGCCGACTACAGTGAAAGAGCTCCGCAGTTTCGTCGGTCTTTGCTCTTATTTTCGCCGCTTTGTGCGCAATTTTGCCTGCATCATCGCTCCCCTGACGAAGCTCCTGGCTGGCTCTGGTGACCTTCGCGACTGGACTCCGGCGTGTGACCAAGCCTTCACCACTTTGCGTCGTCGGCTTACCTCACCGCCTGTTCTACGCCACTACGACCCGAGTGCACCGACTGAAGTTCATACCGACGCCAGCGGCGTTGGTCTTGGGGCCGTCCTTGCACAACGGAAGCCTGGCTTTGCAGAATATGTGGTTGCATATGCGAGTCGTGCTCTCACGAAGGCAGAATCCAATTATTCTGTCACGGAAAAAGAATGTTTAGCTATTGTTTGGGCCTTAAACAAATTTCGCCCTTACTTGTATGGCCGTTCGTTCGACGTTGTGACAGACCACCACGCGCTCTGCTGGCTTGCGTCACTGAAAGACCCGTCGGGGCGTCTTGGACGTTGGGCTCTTCGGATCCAAGAATTTGACATTCGCGTCATTTATCGATCCGGGCGCCAACATTCTGATGCAGATGCGCTCTCCCGTGCGCCCATGCGATCCGACGAAAGGCCACCTTCATCCACAGAGTGCCCGGTTGCTACGCTTGCTTTTACTGACATGCCGTCTGAACAGAGAAAAGATCCGTGGATTGTTTCTCTTATTGACATTCTTAGCAGTTCTTCAACGTCTACATGCCCTCGAGCCATTCGTCGCCAAGCCACCCACTTCGTGCTACGGGACGCCATCTTGTACCGCCGAAACTATCAGCCCGACGGTCGCAAATGGCTACTAGTCATCCCTCGCCATTTGCGTTCCGACGTATGCACGTATTTCCATGCAGACCCACAACAAGCTCATGCTGGCGTCCTGAAAACCTACGAGCGGCTCCGCCAGCGGTACTACTGGCGCGGCATGTATTCTTATGTCCGCAAATACATTCGGTCATGTGCAGCCTGTCAGCGACGCAAGACATCTTCTCATACGACAGGCCCTCTGCAACCTTTACCGTGTCCTGCACGTCCTTTTGATCGGGTTGGCATCGACCTTTATGGGCCTCTTCCATGCAGCGCTACCGGAAATCGTTGGATAATTGTCGCAGTAGACCACCTGACAAGATATGCTGAGACTGCTGCACTTGCTTCGGCTGCTGCTCGCGACGTCGCCGCATTCATCTTACGGCATTTCGTCTTACGGCACGGCGCACCGCGAGAACTGCTCAGTGACCGAGGCCGTGTCTTCTTGTCCGAAGTTATTAATGAGCTACTCGCCGCGTGCCGCACTATTCACCGCACCACTACGGCGTATCACCCACAAACTAACGGTCTAACGGAACGATTCAACCGCACCCTTGGGGACATGCTCACCATGTATGTTGCGTCGGATCATTCCAATTGGGACGATGTCCTCCCTTTTGTGACGTACGCATACAATACCGCCGTTCAGGCTACCACAGGCTTCTCACCATTTTTCCTTCTTTATGGGCGTGAACCATCCACTACCCTCGACACCGTACTGCCATATCACCCGGATGCCTCTGAATTCACCCCTCTTTCCGAAGTTGCTCGCCATGCTGAAGAGTGCCGCCAACTGGCTCGTTCGTTCACGTCGGATACCCAAGGAATCCGCAAAGATCGCCACGACAACGATCAGCCCACACAGTCCTTCGCCGTGGACTCTCACGTCTGGCTTCGGCTGCCCTTCCAAGCTCCAGGCCTTAGCCCAAAGCTTGCCCCGAAATATCAAGGTCCGTACCGGATCGTCGCGTGTACTTCGCCTGTGAATTATGTGGTCGAACCGGTGACGCCATCTTCGGACAAACGCCGCCGTGGCCGCGAGACTGTTCACGTCAGCCGCCTGAAGCCGTACCACGACCCCCTTATCGTATCATCGCCTTAGGTCGCCAGGATGGCTCCTCTTCGCCCCGGGGGAAGTTGTAGCGGGTAATATGCATGTGGCACTGTAGTTGTAGTGGGTAATATGCATGTGGCACTGTGCGGACTGCCACCGCTGCGGCGCGAGACACGAGCGCGGGTTGTTGGTGCGAAGCGCTAGGACTCGTATCTAGAGCTACCTGCGATCCCTCGAACGAGCTACATAAACCCCACTTCAATATATATATATATATATATATATATATATACACACATCAGTGATCAAGTTGACGTGAAAGTGGTTTATGAAAGAGCGGCACATAACCATACCTGTACGGGTGCCCATTCAACTGTTCGTACACCGCATAATATAATATACAGTCTTGTTAGGGATAGCCGGGGGTCTCACGGTGACTGGATATTCCATAGAATGAGCGGAATGAATATATTCGCGCTGATGTTGACGAAATTCACGAAGTTAGACCTGCGTTGAAGCGCAACCACCGACCAACTGTGTAAAAGGTGATCATGTTTAAGTTTTACGGAATTTATAAAAACATGCTTGTTGCAGAAAACATAATTCCAGAACTTGAACTGGATTATTGAGAAAGGCGGACTTGCAAGTGAAATCGAAAGAAATGTTCAACTAAATAACAAAAATTCAATTATTAACTTCTTTATTATATTATGGCTCATATTGCAACTTACGAATTGCTGGCGGTGATATTGCAAGGCATATCCACTTGTAATGAACTTACAGAATGACACCAATTTGTAGACATCCGCCATCAAACTTGCCGTGAAAATGCACTGTCGTTCCAGTTACTCAGTGTTACAAAACGCTCATTTATTCATTTAAGTACAGAAGTAACAGGAACGGCCAAATATGTCGTCCTACACTTTGTGAAAATTCATTTCAAGTGGATACGTCCAGCAAGCTCACCGGCAACAATTCGTACGTGTACCTGAAATTAATTATTTAAGAAGTTAATTAGCGAATTTAAGTTAATATAATCAAATATGTGATTCGATTTCACGTGCTAGTGATGTCTGCCTCTTTGAATAACACAGCTCAAGGACAAGAGTTAGGCTATCTGCCATAAGCATTTTTTTTTTCAAATTTCGTAACACTTAAAACCGATCGTCCCGTATAATTGTATCGTACATACGTAGTTGGCCGAATGGAAACACGTGAGTCACGCCGCGTTGTCGTGTTACTCAGGTCAGTCGTGCAGTATCGTGAGACACCGTTATTTCTGCAAGCGTTTACACAGCCGTGAGACTTCCAAGTATAATACTACTGACACACATTTTCGAAGTTCTAGATCTCTATACGCTTCCCGCATGTCATAGAGATGACACTTAGGCAGCATACGCGCTCGGAAACACTTCTATACTATTTTAATTTGATGTCGGAAGTTTGTCTCGAAATCTGGGATGTGACGTCCCCAACGTCATCGTGACGTCACGACGCAGAGCAACATGTGACGATGCCGTGATAGCAATGTAGGGCTATAGGTGGCTACCGCGCTTGCGTGAGGCAGCGGCAGGGGTTTTGCAGGAACCGCTAGAGGGAGCCACTACCTCGTGACGTCATTACGCGGCTATCTCCTGGATATCGGAACTGGTTGGAGAAAAACAAGTGTTACGGTAAATGAGCTAGGGCGCGCTAACGCCTAGCAGTATTTTTTGTGTGGTTTCACGTATTTGAAAACTTATCTAACACATGTTTAATAATAATAACAATAATAATAATAATAAGAAGAAGAAGAAGAATTGAGTCGGATATCTCATGTCAGCTAGTATTCTTTTATCCCGAAAGACGCCAATCATGCGTCTATGCTCGTGCATATGCTGGCGGCTAAAACCAAGCATCTTAAAGCGAACTCCACATATTGTCTGCGCAGCCCACGTTGAGGCGGTAATTTCTTTACGATATATGGCGCAACTCGCTAAAGGAGGCAGCTCGGAACACGGCTCTATAGCTCAGCGCGTGAGAGCGAAATATTCATATACAGAAACAGTGGACTTGCCTGGACGTGACACATACATAACATAACTCTTCCGCGCGACGGTATAAGCTGAGCAAGCAAGGTCGCATTACACACTCAAAACAGTG
This sequence comes from Dermacentor albipictus, assembly GCF_038994185.2. Lineage (NCBI taxonomy): Eukaryota > Metazoa > Arthropoda > Arachnida > Ixodida > Ixodidae > Dermacentor > Dermacentor albipictus. The sequence continues at coordinate 33,969,257 of NC_091829.1, forward strand.
GAGAAAAAAAATCTGGATGAAAACAAGCACTTGATGACAACCAGACACAAAGCACATATATACTTTTCAATTTATAGTGCACCGCTTCGTCCCTGCATTACACGGCCCGGCTACAATGGCGAAAGCGCAAGACAACACAAGGGCGGCGCGACGGGCGCATTAAAAATTTACTATAGGCCGGGAGCTTGTCAAACACGGGAAAGGGGATATAGTGTACCCGCTCGCTGGAGAAAAAAAAAAAAAAGACAGCCACAGAAAAACGAATGACAAACGTAACAGCGAGTTCGGCTGTGAGCAAGTGCACCGATTACTAATAAAATACACGCCATTCCCTAAAAATAACAAACTCAATAAGAGGTGGAACAAAAAAAAAAGAAAGGCTGGGCCCAGCAGACGTTGCGTCTGGCCCGCACACACAGGACTTCAAAGGCGCCGCCGGCGAGGGGGGCTCAATGCGCTTTGAAAAACACAGAAGACCGCGCGTACCAAATAGACGGGGCTGGCTGCGACAGTGACGAAGGCTCTCTCTCTCTCTCTCTCTCTCTCTCTCTCACGGTTGCACAGCTCGGGCTGCGTGCGTATAAGCACGAATTACGGGGCACCGCCCACGCCCGCAGCCGCGGCTGGCAACTGCTGTTTATACGAAGCTCACAAGACACACGTGGTACGGTAGCACTGCCCCCATTTTTTTTTGCGTCTGACGTCATCTATCTACGGTGTGCAATAGCTTATCGTAAGCTTATATACATGCATATCGAGGACTGTATTTTACTCTGTTTTTGCTACTATAACTCGTTGCACTTTCGGCCGGGACTTGCCTCTTCTATATATAAAACTGAAATGCCAGTTTTTAATCCGCGCCAAACATTCTCTGCGTGTAGTCTTTCATACTTGGACGCGTTTTGTTCGCCGTTATGGAAATGTAGGATGTGCACGCATCGCCAGCCCTGGGTAGCCAATCAGACACATTTCTCGTCAGCATTACGGCCTTCATTTCCCTTTCCTCTCTCTCCGCAGACGCGGGCACACAGGCACAATGGTGGACTATGTACTAACTTTCCTTGATAAACTGCGCTTGTGCCATTACAGGGTTAAGTTCACGAAGACTCTCGGAAACCACTTTTGTACTGCTGTCGTTACTGCCGCACCGTGTACAGACCCTCGCAAGACGACCACGCGGAAAGGAGTTCAGGTAAAGATTCGTTGGGCAGACAGACCACTCGGTTTCACATGGTTACGTACGTTATGCAGCGTGCCTACGAACAAACGGCCAAACGGCGAAAAGAACAACAACAAATAAAAGAACACGGGAAAGGGTCAAAGACAAGACAAGACGAGACGCGGTTGCCTCGCGACGCGCCCACGGACGACGCCAGCCCCGCGGGCGAATCTGTCCGGCCCAGAAGGGACCGGATGCACGGCCCAGGTCCTCCGCGCGCCATCCATCAGCCGCTTCGCCCCGTGGCTGCGACGCCGCCACCGCCTACGCAGTACACCGCGGTCGCCCTCTCGGTCTTCCCGCTTGTTCGTGTTCTTTTGCAGCGCGGCTGCAGTCGTGGGATCCGTAACCAGAGAATGGACGGCGACGCCGAGTCTGCCTCGCGTGCTGGCACGGCGGTGGATGCAGACACGCTTCTCTTCAGCACTGTGCGCGCATACACCCTCCTCCTCCTCCTCTGTCCGACGCGGTGATCCTCTCCCAAAGCGAGCGTTGTCGCAGCCGCGCTTCCCAGCGCGGCTCTTGTAAATGCTATTAGCATTCTTGGGCTACTTCAGGGAGTTCTTGCTCTTCGACCGTCTGGTTGTCCAACCGATCGTTTTCCGACATCCTCGACAAAGAGAAGCACTAAAATTTCTGCAGTGCTGGGTCGTATCGAACCCAGGCCACGAGGGTTCCCGAAGCGCAGCAGCACGACAATTTTGCGAGCTGTGCCACTATTGTGTGCGACTCTTCAATGAATCTCACACTAACTTGGGTACACTGGGTATGTGTGCCACAGGGTATGCGGCTAACGAGAGAACTATTAGCGTTTGCACGCACAGACGCGACACGAATCTCGAAGTCCACGCAAACCACTTCGCGGCGGCGGCGCCAGATGGCTCGGCGTGCCCTGAGGTAAACGCGAGAGAGGAGTGCCGCTGCAGTACACATCCTCGTAAGTGACACATTTCGGCAGTTGCAGTACGACGTGTCGTCACATTGCTTCAACGTTAATCGCATTACCCTGGACAGTCTTCGCGATATGAGTTCTGCCGACATTTTTTTTTTTTTCGATTCCATTTACTGTACAGCGCAGAGAAAAGAACCACTCACGTTCGCTTGTAACTAAACTTCACAACACTGGAGCTAATGAAGCCTCTGCATGGTGTGATACATATCTGGTGCACCGAATACTGTACGAACTCACGAACGCGGCGAGCCCAAGGCTGCTGCTCTCTTACTACAGGTCATACCGGTATATTCACATCTTTTTTTCAACAGGAGCGGAAGTGAAACTGAGGTTTCATATTCGTACACCGCTCTAATGGAAACATGCGGGTATGGTTCGAAGCTACCACAAAGTGTGATATATTGTTTACCACCGTGCTTTTCAACGCTGCCCTAGGGATTCTCTTCTCCTTAGGTCCTCGTATTTGTTCGTGTTCTTGTTCATAGGCCAATGTTCTTAGCACTTACGAACTTGCTTTGTTCTCCGATCTCACATGCTGGTGTGTTAGCTGTAGATAACCGACTTGTACACTGCCAAGCGTCAGTTTCGATCGCAAGTATCGCAGCGCGCTGCATTGTTTTCTTTTCTTTCTTTTTTTCGGCGCCGCGTCCATGTAAACACCCCTCACGTCGCCTGTTTTTTCGCCGTCGGAACAGCTGTACATGAGTCGGCCACTGCCACGAGAATCCCCGTATGCAGAGTGGCCGCTAGAAGGAAAAGCGCTTACGAGGAGAGAGAGAGAGAGAGAAAGAGAGAGGGGGGGAGGGGAGGGGGAAGGCGAGTAGACACGCAAGTGGCGCGGGTTCTGGCTGCGCCCGACAAGCCCAACCACCTACGAAACGGTGGCTTTCCCCTCCCCTCATTTTCGTCCGCAAGACGGCAAAGAAACATACGCAATACACAAGAGCACCCCCCCCCCCAGAAAAAATGCACGCCACATTGCCCGCGAGGAACGCGAACGTGGGCGCTGGTAGGCGACGTCGGGTGGCTTCGGACGCGCACAAAGAGACTCCATTGTGGAGCGGGAGGAGAACAGTTTTTTTTTTGGGGGGGGGGGGAGGGGGAGGGAGGGGGAGGGGAGGGGGAGGGGAGACGTGCACAGAGGAGGGCACACATCGCTCCACGCGCTTTGTTTGTTTCTGGGTGCACGCGTGAGATGAGATACGGGCCCTTATTACGCCGCACACGAGACGCGTATGCGGCCTCCGCGTGTAGTCTATATAGGTGCTACGAACGCCCAGACGAAAGGACGCCTCCATCTCTGCTTGACGTGCGGATATGCAATAAACTTGCAGGAGCTTCGTGTTCGCGCTAAGAGATACATTATGAGGCCATCAAAGCGAGCATCGAAGTGGCCGAGGCCAAAGTCGCGAAGCTTTGGCCCCGGCCGAAGCTTTGTGTTCGTAAGAGCTACTTGCCATCGGCTTGTCTGCCACGGTGATACTCTGTCCAACGTCACAGTTCGCTGGCGCCTTCTCCTACGAGCAGGTGTAGTAGCACAGGAACAGTGTGTGTGTGTGTGTGTGTGTGTGCGTGCGTGTGCGTGTGTGTGTGTGTGTGTGTGTGTGTGTGTGTGTGTGTGTGTGTGTGTGTGTGTGTGTGTGTGTGTGTGTGTGTGTGTGTGTGTGTGTGTGTTTGCGCGAGCCCAGAATCTTATATTCGGACAGGTTTTCCATCACACGTACAGTCGGCCTCAAAAGATTATGGGACACAGATTCCACGAAAAAAATGCAAATTTCCGCTCTGTTAAGGCACACTGCTTACACGTTATTGGCTATCCGTGGTCCTTCGTCTAGGCGTCGCGGTAATTCGGTTTTTTTTTTTTCTTCATCCAGTGTCCCGTAAAACTTTTGTGGCCGACTTCACAAACACACAAACACGCGCGCGTACTTTAGCCTGACAGAATCGGGAAACGTTTGAACCCCAAGAGAGAGAGAGAATGAAGAGGAAAGGCAGGGAGGTTAACCAGATATGAACCCCAAAACTCTATCTCAGCCCAGTGTTCTGGCCACGCAACATAAACAATGCGTCAAATAGTAACTGAGGCCCCCAGCTACAATTATCTGTATGCAGAGATTTCCAGTCATCTTGCTGCGACGTCTGTCCACCGGCTACAGGCGGGAAGAAAACTATAACGCTCTGCTACAGTGAGGACAGCACAACAATGAAGAGTTTGTGGTGCAATGTCCATTACATTTCACATCACCTCACAAAGAAAAAGAAGGCTGCCATACACTACTAGCAAGGGAACTGCTCGCAACACTAAGGGCAGTTTTACTATACGGCCCATAGAAGCACTGTCATGATTATCGGGTGACCTGTATACCTACGTCATCGTGAGACGGAGTTGCTTTTGCAACAAAGCGTTACAAGAACCCTCGATTGCGGGACGCCTGGATACGCTCCACCGATCCCCTTATGGGGATCGAAACAATGTACAAAATTCAGACGCCTAAGCGTCTTTTCTCTTCGGTTGACTGAGTTTGGGGAGGGACCGGTTTTCCTCGCCATGTGGGCCTTTCCCGGAAGGGGAAGCATCGGGTCCACACGCTCGTACGATACTCGTCGCGTTTCAGGTTGCTCCTGCGAGTCTCGTGAAAACACGTGAATGCTAAACTTCTTACAAACACCATGCAGCTAAGTAGGTTATGGTCCATCAGTGAATATAGCTGTGTGCATTGTGGTTAAGCCCAGAAAGTCTAAACACCATTACACGTTATAAAACAGAAAAAGTGTTAACCTTTTTTTCTGATCATGACGAATACAGTTGTACAAAAAGAAAGCGAAATAATTATAATTTGACAAAAATATTGATTAGTAAGCTAACTAATAAGCAGTTGGCTTGCTGAGCTATCCGCGACTGAAATCTCGCTCAAGAGTATCAAGAACGTAACTACGAGCTTTAAGTAAAGGTTATTTCGCTTAAATCTCTTTTTTCGTGTATTTTTACGTAACAAAACGTATAAAAAGTTACACGCTGGGCTCTCGGTGGTTAAACCAACCGCCAGAAGAAGGCGACACCAATGCGGATGCTCACGTCTGCATCTCCATTCACCCGCGTGTCCCGCAAAGGGGCATTACGCATACACCCACAAACTAAAACTCTTCTCAACGTCATAAGTCACACAGCAAGACCGGCTGCCACACACACACAAAAATGCTTATAGCAACGTGCCCAATTTGAAATCTGCGTACTCGGCCTAGCGCAGCGACGTCTATGACAGCTTTGAATGACAAAGAAATAACACGAAAAGGCAGGGCCATAATGACGGGCATGCAGGGAATACGCTCGTAACAAAACACAAGCGGCGGCTTTTAATAAGCCTGTCGGATGGTAAGCGAGAGCGTAATTGGTTTGAAACGGCCTTTTAAGAGGGAGTGCTCTCCGCTTCGAAGTGTAGTTTCCTCATACGCGTTGTTTTTATTCGTATTTATTAACTTTTTTTCATATTATTCTTTTTTTTTTCGTTTTACCTCGACACCGTGCTTCACGCTCTTTCTGAAATCCCTCGTTGATCCTTTCTCTTTTCCTCTGACATGTTTTCTTTCTCTGTAATTTCGACGCCGCAAGAGACGCGGCATAACAGTACCTCAGGCTTTCCTAAACGGCGGTTCATTGCGTTCTCTCCAAAAGTGGGTTTATATAGGGTATGACGGGGCGCTTTTAAAAGCGCACGCTTTGGTGAAAAGCACCGCGGTTGACTTTAGCCTTTGCTTTCAATGGCTTTGCACCACGGAACGTCCTAAAGAAGAAAGTACTTGAGGGAAGTCTGGCGTTAGTGTCAATGGGAGATGCAAGGATGGCGGTTTAGCCATCATGGGAATGATGGTTAATTTATATATTTGTCTGATCTTTGTCCTTCCGGCTTCACACGGATTTGTTACTTCGCAAGTCGGTTATGTTCAAGGAAGATATTGAGCTACACATCCAACAATGCTCAATGATTATGCATGCTCGCAAAGTCTTATTGCTCTCCGCGTTCTGAAAAATAGGGTTGCTTCGAAATTTAGACTAATGAGTTCACACAACGCTAAGTAAATAAAGCCACAGGAACGCCTGAAGCCACAGCCATGTCAGGCAACTCACTGTACTAACCCGTCTTTCCCGAGGCAGCTGAACGTTTCCAATGACAGAGTTTGTTCTAGTAGTTTAAGTGGAAAACTGTGGTTCGCGGAAAGGCTGCAGAGATCTGCGAGTTTTCGGAGGCCATGGTCAGCGCGTCGCGTTCTTCATTTTCTTGTATGTGTGCCGGCAATATTTCATTCTCGCATCTACATGATTTATCCGAGTTTGCTTGAGCACGAAAGAACCTGTGCCAAAAGTACAGTCCTGTTGCCAGTGTGTATATAGGTGTATGGATGTAATAGGAAGCGAAATATTGTGAAGAACAGAACAGGAAACTTTCCTGTCTTGTTCTTGATCATATTTCCCTTCCTAATAAACCAATAACGAGAATGACCAAGCTAATGATAGGTACAGGTTTATTTATTTAAGGGTTATAACACTATAAGGCTTACAGATCCGCGCGGCGCTAGGGCAACTAGGCTTCGAGGTTACGTACTACAGCGACCATCTTCTCTCGTATACAACGAATTAACTCACGAAATACTTTTACTTGGCGCGCAGGTCATGTCCGCCTCCGCACATTAAGCTAAACAGACCACCAAGCTTTCACCCTGAGGCTCTTGCAGAAGGGGACCTACCCCAATCCCCTATCAATAAGGAAAATATTTCCCGAACCTTTGGCTTCATACACTTGCCTGCGATGCGGTATAGCGTAGCAGACTTAGAACGTGTGCTCTGGCGGTGCTCCACGTCACGCAGCGACGAGGACAACACCAAAGAGCGTTGGGAGGCGGCTCTCCGTAGCCCCGAAATAGAAGAACAGAGAGAAGTGGTTCTTGTAGGGAAATGAGGAAAGGCTGGCACTATCTCGTGAAATCCTTGCGGGAGCACGGCTCAGCGCCAGCAGGAGGCAGGATATGGGAGTGAAGGAGATAGAATGAGGGAGAAAGATGGAGAGTCGCCATGGCAACAGCGGGGCAGTCCGGCCTGGAATGCCCAGTGGCTTCGACCGGAGGAGTGAATTGGTGATAGACCATAGGAGGTGGCCCAGCAAAAGCGGAGTTGAGGCGGATCAGGAGGCCCTAGGTGGAGAATAGCCGTTAGGCTATTCGTCTTTGAAGAAATTTCCTAGAGTCTCGCCGAGAGCCCCGATGAGTCGAAGTACTCGATGACACTGAGGAAGGCTGGTAAGATGAGCAGTCCATGGGGTCCGCGATGCGGCCGGGAGGCTAGGGTTGCGGTCCCTCCGCGGGAGCGGCCCGCGTTGGGCTAGAAAACTGGAGCGACCTGAAGGACTTGAATAAAGTTTTTCATACCATACCATGTAACACTTCCACATTATGCGTAACGCGAAGAGTTATGCCAAACATATGGACCAAAGCGCCATCCTTTCCAAAGTATTTAAAACATTTATTCGATCAATCCACATTCACGCCGAACTCTCCGCCGTATTCACCTTTGCGCCTGACCGTATAATCGCTTGCGAAGAATCGAGGCAAAAAGTTGTGAAAGTTGAAAAACAGCGGCAAACGTGGCAACACTTACCCCCGTATGCAGAAATGCAACTTAAGTTGAAGCCCATGCTTGACTTGATCCGAGTGACGCCTATCGGGAACGCGCCGAAGGAAAACCAGTGAGCGTCTTCGGGCACGTTAACGCCAGGCGTCATCTAAATCAAGTCAAGCATGTGCTTCGACTTAAGTTGCATTTCTGCATACGGGGGTTATACTTCCGTGGCACGGACCCTGCGCCCCTCAACAAGCGTCAAAGAATCGGGATATGCGTTTCACGTTGCGCGTGCGACGTACGCATCTGACATGCTGCGGCCAGCGCCACATTGAGAGCTCCGCGGAAAGCAGTGCGCTTGCCGTACATTGTTAATGTCTAACCAGTTTGCAATGCGTCTTCTCTGCGACCGCTCTTGTGTTCAGTCGTATCTTCGTGTCAGGCAACCTGAAACGGAAGGGCTGAACGAAGTATACTATACAGACATTCCGGGATAAGTGCCGGCCTGACGAGGGTGACATTATTCGAGGACTGGCCACGGCCTAACGTCGAAGTGACACTTTACTCAACGTAGAGCTTCGTGCGTGAAGCTTCGGCAGTGAGCAGTACTTATCCCTTACACCACTTCTCCTTATCCACTTCCCCAAATAAGCCACTATATAGGAATCATTCAAATATATTATCTCTCCCTCCTGGCTTGCCCTGACGGCCGAGCATGTGGTGGGCTACAAAGCTCGGCTGGATCATTCCAAGAGGAACTCCTGCGCACTGGAAAGCCTTCTGCGACCGCTTGCTGTTATGCGAGGAGTAAAACAAATAAGGAGCACGAAGACGCGGATCCCAGCCCCAGCTACACTAGGTTGCGATCCGCGACGAATTCCGCATCAACCGTGGCAGCGACGTACAGCTGCCGCTTGTTCGACGGGGCCGCTGCGAACGTGTCACGCGTGACACTCGAACCACACAGCGGCCACGCAAACACTGGTCCACGAAATTTCAGCAAAGGACTGCAACGCCACAGCTAGCGCTCGTCCTGCAGCGTGACCCCCCCCCCCCCCCTCCCCACCAAAGGCAACGAAACCCTGACCCCATAAGTCCACAGAACGGGATCGCGTTTCGCTCCTAATTCGGGCCTGAAACACGACCGCGGCCCGCAGCGTTCCGGGGGCGCCCCCCAGTGCGCCGGGAGGTCGGGGGGGCGAGCACTAACGAAGCAATTACGCAATACGTACAAATGTATACGTGCTACACACACACACCCGTCCCGGCGGATATTCGCGTCAATGAGGGCAAGCGAGCATCGCGTTCCCCTGCTCGCCTCGGCCCCTCTGCTGCCGCTTCCTTTGGTAATGACGTGCTCGCGGTTTTCTAGCGCGCCCCTTTCTCTCCGGGTGGTTCGTAGCCCCGATGTGGCAGAAAGCGAGCAATGTTTGGACGCTGTGCGTTCGAGGACGGAGCACCCCTACGTTTGCCGAGCAAGCTGTACGGTGTGGACGGGTTCCCGGGAGACGTTCGTCACTATCGCAACACTCCGTGTCCTCTCTTTAGGTTACAGCGCTAAAAGCGCTTATGGATCTCAGCATGAGAAATCAGTATAGTTGTATACAGTTCCCTTTATTATAATTCGAATAAATCATCCGCCTATTTGAGGTAAGATGTTGGGAAATTAAATGCAACACGTACACGCGTACGTGAGAGAACGATTGATCCCCGTCACGTAATCGAGTGTTAGCGGCAACGTCTTCCGCAATTGTGTAGATGCACAACTTAAAGGCTAACAGCGACTGAATTTCTGACTGCGTAAAAGGATATAGCTTAATATAGGATAGCACTGCCCGTGAAAAATAATGCGTTCGGAAAACGAGTGAATGCGTCATGAAAAACTCGCAGAAATAGACGTTTCTGATAACCGAAACTTTAGGCAAAAAAAGAAGGAAAAAAAAAAGAGCACGCCGACATTACCGCTCGCCGGACGTGACGCATGACCCCGGAGTACGCGGCTCCATGAGCTCGGGGCTCCATTTCCTCAGAGATTAGGCGGCGGCCGCGAAACGAGCTGAAAGAATCTCTGAGGCTACGTGCTGGGCGACATATTTGTTGACCACCAGGTGCACGGGTCGTCTGCTTAGGTTCTATGTAAAGACTTCAAACAAGACAATTAGATCATTACCAGCACTGTCGGTTTGCCAGATTGCTTCATTAGTATATGCTACTAAGTGATAATGTTATGACCAATTGAGGCAAAGTCCAATAATTTCGTTGCAGTCTGACAAGCCATGGTGGTCTGCTTGGTTCTCGTCGCTGTGCCTGTAAAATGGTAAGTTTCTCGAAGCTATAGTTGCTCCAGCGGCTCTACATAAACACAGCGATAATCATGAGTAATATATTACGTCCAAAAAAGGAAAAAAAAAACACGGACGAAGTCTCACTAAGGTGGCAAAGACACAGTAATCTGCACTGCGTTCGACGGACTGTTGAAAATGGGTGAAAGCGGCTACGTGCAGTATATATAAAAAAAAAACATTTTTATTGGTACACAGACTTCAGCACGGGACAAAGCTCCAAAAAATGAAGACAAATTTACGCCTCCCGCCGACAATGAAACCACACTTAGGCTCGGCAGACAGACGCCAAACGCTGCGCAATTTGTCTCCCTTTGAGACGAGATCGCGCAGCTTCACAGCCCTGAAGTTTCAACAAGCGACTTGTCAAGGATTGAGTGGAAGAAAAATAAACGAACAAAATGTGCCGGAAAAATGCCTGGTTCTTCCCTCTTTCTTCACTCCGAGCTGTGTATAGAGAGACAAGCGTGAGAGTCGCCCATAAGAAAGCGAAAGCTCTGCTTACGAGTCTGTACGTATATATATATAAGGCGTCAGGCCTTGTATACATGCACGCCACACACACACGCACAAGCGTGTCTTCGAGTTCGTAATCAATACAAACGACGCGCCTTGTCTTTCCTACAAGCTTTCTTTCTTTCTTTCTTTCTTTCTTTCTTTCTTTCTTTCTTTCTTTCTTTCTTTCTTTCTTTCTTTTTCTCCTCGCCAAATCTGGATACCGAGCTTCCAGTTTGATCCATTGCCACGTATCTTTCCTCTTCCTATTCATTCTTCTTTACTTGCTTCCTTTTATTTATCTTTTTTTTTTCCCGGCGACCAGTTCTCGCCTTCAATTTGGGTTGTGTCGCGCGCCGGCTAGGCGGCGAAGATTCCGCGGAAGCGTTTTCCTGGCATAAAAATAAATGCGTGTTCGCGAGCTTATTTCTGGATCGTTCAACGATTACGCTTTCTTTTAACTCTTCTTACTTTCCCTTCCCTTCTCTTATTTCATGTCATTCTTTCTCTTTCTTTCGCTTCTTTCTTCCTCGCGAGTGTTAGTCTACACGAAGCAGGGGAGACGAAGCAAAAAAAAAAAAAAGATGGAAGACTTGCTCGGTCTGCACCTTTTCTTTTTGATCGATTGGGTCCCCCCGTCGTGCTGTCACGGCTCGGAGACTTTGGCGGGCGTACCAACCTCATCGGCGCTCCTGCGGCTCATCCCAGTGTAGGAACTTGCAAAGCCCTGCATCGACGACACCATTTCCTTTAATCTACAGCGTATGTAATTCTGCTTCTGAACAGCGACGCGACCGGCAGCCTAGCGCAGTTGTTGCCTCGAGGCCAACGCCACCCGGCGCTAACAAACTGTTTGCGAAAAGATGACGAGAACCTTAACTGAGAGAGAGAGAGAGAGAGAGAGAGAGAGAGAGAGAGAGAGAGAGAGAGAGAGAGAGAGAGAGAGAGCAAGATTGCCTACTTAAATAAAAGCAACATTTCATCGTTTCACCCAGATGAGGTAAAAACAGGTAGTTCTTAGATCAAACGAAAGCGGGAACGAGACGGAGACAAAGAGAGGACAACTCGTTCTCCTGTATCGCTCTTCCTTTTGCAAACGCAGGCGGCAAGGCGCGCGGACTTTCTCACACTGTCGGATGTAGAACGACCGCGTGCCGTTCTGCCTGGGCTCGCACTGGAAACAAGTTGGGAACGGTAGAAGGACGGTCGGTCAATTGGCCGACTTGGTGAGGTGGCGTGACTGGAAAGTACGGCGAACGGGGCAGGTATACAAAGAGAAAGGACTCCTTACCAACGGAATCTGCGTGATTACCGGGCCTGTATATAAAGAAGAAAGAGTGACGGGAACAAAACGTCCCAACAAATCATTGTTTCTCTCTTCGATTGCTCGTATACACTCTAAACATCGTAAGATCTTTATCCTAACATACGCGTGCATCAGCTGGAACCTTCAATGCAGTTCCGCAAAGTACGCTAGGTTTAATACCAACCGGATTACCATTAGCCACCTACAACGCCTTGATTCTAGACCAGCACCGACTAGCGCCTACACTGCTAGCTCATCCGAACAAATGTCTGCTTCAGCTACGTACGCGCTCGGCAGCAGACACTCCGCGCCCCTTCAGGCCTACAGGAGATGACCCGTCCGTTTGGATAGGGCCGAACTAAACATAGACCCCGTAGAGACAAAATCTAAAGCAGACGGAAGCCCGAAACGTACAAACCAAAAAAAAACACAAAACCGACCCGCAACTATTAACGCCGCCAGCTTCCGACACAGGTGCTCCCTTCTAAAGCGTGCGGCTTTCGAGCGGGCGACCTTGAAACAGGAATTTCACGCCGCTAATTAGCGCGTCCCAACCACGCGCGCAGTATTTCTTTAGAAGGACCCTCTTCTCCTCCAAAGCGAGCGAGGGACGCGTTCAACGTACCCCCGTCCACTCGGTGCGCGCACACACACAGACACGCTCACGCGCGCACCTTAATTTCTTCTCGCTTTTCCGAGAAAAAGCAAAAGCAATGAAACCATTCGTCGAAGCAAACCGCACGTCCCGCACAGCGCATGCGCGTGCCTCTGGCGAGCTCTAATTTAGGGCTTGGCCACCGGAATCGACGATTCGAAAAGAACGAACCGGGCCCAAATTGCCCATTATGTCCTCCCCCCGTTCCCCCGTCCGCCTCTCACTCTCAGTAAGCTCGAAGGTCCTCTGTTGTTTGTTCCGTAGCTCTCTCTCTCTCTCTTCTTTATTTCGCTATGTTCTCGACCAGAAGGCGCATGCGACGCACGAGCAGACGACGAAGCAGACGACGAAGAAGCAGACGACGACGACCGAGCCAATCGGACTCATTTGCACGCGTAAGTATCCTCGCTGCCAGCCCGCAGCACGCGCAAACGACTTGGCAGGAATTCGCGCGTGCAACTTAGCCCTCCCTCCCCACTCGGCCCACCCCTTGGCGTACCACGCGCAACTGTCCGGAGATTCCGAGAAAGAAAGTAACATCGCCTTAAGTGCACAGAAAAGCGCAAGCAAACGCGCGCGAGGGTATAATCGAGACGAGAAAGAAAGAGAAGCAAGAGTTACTGATGAGGCTGCGCCAGAAAGAATTGCGGCCGAGGAACACACACACACACACACACACACACACACACACACACACACACACACACACACACACACACACACACACACACACACACACACACACACACACACACACACACACACACACACACACACACACACACACACACACACACACACACACACACACACACACACACACACACACACACACACACACACACACACACACACACACACACACACACACACACACACACACACACACACACACACACACACACACACACACACACACACACACACACACACACACACACACACACACACACACACACACACACACACACACACACACACACACACACACACACACACACACACACACACACACACACACACACACACACACACACACACACACACACACACACACACACACACACACACACACACACACACACACACACACACACACACACACACACACACACACACACACACACACACACACACACACACACACACACACACACACACAGAAAAGAAAGAATAATAAGACGCAGGGACGGCGTGCAAGTAACGGCGTCAAATCTCCATCAGCACCTCCGGCTCGCGCTTGTGGGGGAACCGCGCGCGCGCAATCCCGTCACCGCCAGCCTCCTCGCTCGCTCACTCCTCTAGACCGACCCAATTCCACAGCCTTTACGCCCCTCCAATCTCATGCACACTACATAACCGCACGCACAGTTAACGACAGTCCCGCACTCGGCAAGAGAAAGACCTACGAGAGAGGGACACAAAAAATAAAAAAGAAAAGAAAAAGAAGAGGAAAACGAGGAGGAGGAGGAACATGCAAAGCTTCAGACGACAGTCCACTAAGTCAACGCTATAAGATCATCGTCTCAGTCGTTTCCCGTTACGTTCGTTCTCTGTCTTCCTCCCCCTTTTTCTTTCTCCTTCATAGAAACTGCGCAAAAATATAGGGGAAAATAAAGAAGGAAAAGGAGACGGAAATGGAAGAAAGTAACTGGTAAAAGCAAACTCTCTTGCTCCCCAAACCTTCTTCTGTTTCCTGCTTTCAACTTTGTTTCTTCTTTCTCGGCTATCACTTCGTCTCGCTCTAGACGACCGGCTGTGTCATTGGGGACAGCATCGCGCTCCTGCTATTAAAGAAGAAAGAAAGAAAGAAAGAAAGAAAGAAAGAGAGAAGAAAACGAAAATTACCGGCAGATGACGGCGTACGAACTAGTCCTCGTCTCCTCCCGGCCTCGCCGGCCTGCCCCACGCACGCGTTAATCGCCCCCTGACAAATCGCTGCTCGCGGTATACGGACGAACGCAGGAAAAATGCAAATCAAAGCTTTCCCCTCTCTTACGTATGGGTTTATACAATGCGGCTAGCGCGCGAGCTCGTCGCACTTTCCCGCCCTCCTTTCTCGGTGGTCCGGAGGCAGGCACTGATTTCGGTAATCCGCGCGCTGACGCTTTCGTCCCTTTATCTAAATCTCCCAGCAAGTTCGCCTTCTGAGAGGGGGTGGGGTGGGTGGGGTATCGTTACACAGAGACAAGATCGCTAGCGGTCGGCCTCACAGGGACTTTCATATACGACCCGTATAGCAGACTTGACCTTTAAAGCAAGTCTTTCTTTGACCAGTTTCCTGGTTTGGGGTGACTGCTAGGTCGGTCAGTAGCTCGGTGGATTTGTTTGTGGAAGGTTATACATGTGCGCTGAATGCTAGTGCCAGCGAACGGGCTTATGTATAACCCTTGGACGCTGACCGACAAAAACGGTACAATAAGCACCAACTGCTCTGACGTTAGCGGTGTTCCTCCGCGGACACCTATGCACTTCTTATGAGAGTTGTTAATGCGAAAGCGTCAATGCCCAATTGAACGCCGCTGAGCGGTCCTTCCGAGTTTTTGAGCGGCATGCGAGTAATGTACCGTAGCGGTGCGTGTGCTGCCCCAGCCAGCAAGCAGCAGCCTGCGGTGCCAACGCCACGTGCCAGCGACGCGGCAACGCCCTCTCCCCCTACGCAACACCTGGCGCGCTATCGCTGCAGCAGTTGTTCCCTTTCGCCCGCTCTGCTCCGTCTAGGCGTACTCGTGACGTGGCGTCGCAGCGAAACGGCTGCTATATGTGCCGTTTCGCTGCGGCTACAGACACCGCCGGCTTTTTCGCTCAATGGCCACATGCCATCGACGACACAAAGCCACATGCCAGCGACGCGGCAACGCCCTCTCCCCTACGCAACACCAGGCGCGCCAGCGTTTTTTTTTTTTGTTCCTTTTCGCCCGCTCTGCTGCGTCTAGGCGCACTTGTGACGTGGCGTCGCAGCGAAACGGCACCTATAGGTGCCGTTTCGCTGCGGCTACAGACACCGCCGGCATTTCTCGCTCAACGGGGCATTTGACGCTTTCGCAAGAAAACGTCTTCATCCAATCGAAATTCACGCTTAAAGTGCCTTCATAAAAAGCCGTGCTCGGTCGGGCATGCTCCTTAGTTAACAGTACGCCATTGTCACCTCTTTTTTTTCTTTTTTTCTGGCGAGCAAATTCGTCGTTACTGCCCGTCTCTGTTTAGAACAAGGGGGCAAGATGAATGTGAACAAAGGGCAGCATCGTTAACGAAAGCCTTATCCCGTAACGAATGCCTGAGCCGTTAACAAAGGCCTGAGCCGCTAACGAAGGGCTCAAAAGCGGCTCTTCCAAGGGGCGTGAGGAAAGCGCCAGCTAAGCTCATTGAGAACAAACAAAGGGCCCACGAGACGGACTCCGCACGGAACACCTTCGAAGGGAAGCGGGAACGGACTTAATTGCGACGAGACTATTTCGGATTAGCCAAGCACAGCGCATTTCTCTTGTGCGCCAAGCGGCGAAATTCTCAGATAATGCCGACGGCTTTTCAACACAGCGCGATGCGTCGACTTGAACGACAGCACTATAAGCGTATGAGAGAACTATTTTATATTAGCCGTATAACTCGGCATGCATGTCTCTCAATTTAGTATACGGACAAAACAACGACGCTTTATAACGACGCAGATAAAATACAGTACTTGAATTTTAAATATACAATTTTTTCCCATTTCTTCGTTAGACGCAATGTTCCTGCAGTGACAGAAAGGAGCAACATCGTGAAACCAATAGAAAGGCGCTCATCCATTTCCTCACTCGCTCGCTGAATACACCCACGCACTCAATCACTCACCCATTCGTTTTCTCACTACATCGCTGGTTCACTCTCACTCGCTAATCAGATCGCTAAATCCCTAACAGGCTCGTTTTCACTCACTCCCTCACTTTCTCCATCGATGACCACCACACCCCATGCATCCCGCCGCTTGCTCACTCGCTAGTATACCTCGCTGAATCAATAACGCCATTCATTCACTATTCCTCCCTTTCAATATTGTTTACTCACTCTCTCGCCCCTTCACTCACTAGCTGGAACAGCCAGCCGGATCGCGAACCTTTCGGTCGCGCGAGTGCGTTTCTACTTGCACCGGCTGCTGCTTTGATTTGGAATCCCGTTCCATTCTTCGTGTTTTCTGCAGCGCGTCGCTTTAGCTTAAACTTCTCGTCGGAACACGTGCTTGGACTTGACTGATGTCAGGCACTTTGCTGCGTGCACAGACAGTGTTCCCTCTAGCCCGCTTTCCTCTTTCTGTTCCCCCTTTCCCTTCCCCTAGTGTAGGGTAGCAATCCAGACGCCCCTCTGGTTGACCCTATCTATCTATCTATCTATCTATCTATCTATCTATCTATCTATCTATCTATCTATCTATCTATCTATCTATCTATCTATCTATCTATCTATCTATCTATCTATCTATCTATCTATCTATCTATCTATCTATCTATCTATCTATCTATCTATCTATCTATCTATCTATCTATCTATCTATCTATCTATCTATCTATCTATCTATCTATCTATCTATCTCATCGGAAATTACACGCCCTCGAACGCGCAACGCTTTTCCACGATTCGATACATCATATCGGTTCCTTTCGAAGAAACATTTGTCACGAAGGTCTCCCCCTCCGCCCTCGCGGGGCGTTCGACTCCTAGCGCGCGCTTCGTTGCGAAAAGCGCTCCGCGCGGCCGGAGGAAACTCCCTCGTTATAGCGAAGACAAAGTGAGCCCGCTAACGAGACCCGACCGTAATCGCGTTTCGTCCTCCGTGCTCAAAAGGGCGCGCCGCTACCTCGGCAACAATGCACGCCTATACGCACACCCACGAGGCTGTACATATATACATGCATGCATGCATGCAGATGCAACATACGAAAGCATTTATAACTGTATACGCACACGCGTTCAACAACTGCACAAAGCGCTTCGCAAGCACAGGCGCGCCGGGTTCAAAGTGCACAAAGAGGAATTCCGCGACAGGAGCTGGAGAGATTCGAGACCGGAAGGATATAAGAAGGAAGCGAAAAATAATAAATAATAACAACAATAAAGAACGAAAGCGACGATGATAACTAATAGCAGCAGCAGCAGCCGGTCGCGGTGGTCGTCGCGGAGGAAATGAGCAGGGCGGCTTTCAAAAAAACTCGCAGAAACAAAACAAAATATAGAAGGCTGGAAAGGCAGCGCCGCACAGCGATATGTAACGAGCAAAGAACGCTCGGAGCGAGCAACACGGGGAGCGTATACAGAGAGAGACCGCGAGAGCGTGTGCTGGCGCTGGCTCCCATTAATTTCAATCGGCGGCGAGATGGGGGAGCGGGAAAGCTGTATGGCCCCGGGGGCTCGCACGGAGTGCCACACATGTATAAACGCCGGCAGATTTCCTCATTGTCTTCTTGCTGCCGGCGGCGTCGCGTACAGCGAACTGTGCGCGCCCGCAGCCGCGGATCGGTAATATAGCGCATAGCCCGAGGCTTCGTAATTCGCTTCGCTGCGCATGTATTAAGCGAATCCCTCGTTATAACAAATTCGATGCGACGGCGCGAAAAAACTTGGGCGTTTGAGGGACTTCTTGGACCGCAAGCGCGGCGGTGTTTTTGCAGGCGTGGCGACCGTGTTCGAGGTCGTGCATGCAAAGTTTTATTCAAAGTATCCGACGTACTGCGGGCTCTCTCGTAATCTCGTAATCCTCGCTGTCAATGGGTAATTTGTTTATGTGCATTGACCCGAAAAGTCAGCTCTTTTATATTAAAGAAATTATGCGAATAATCGTACACTATACCAGTACTTAATTATACTCTGTAATTATGAGTATAGTGACACCTTGCACAGTAGTAATGTGTACCATGCACCGTCCTCTACTGTCTTGACTATCCTTCAATGAAGCCTGCAGTGCATTCGAATAAAATTCATTACTCGTGACAAAAAAAAGTTAAATTGAATTCGTAGTTCGTTCAGACATTTCTAACGAGTAACTACCGTAACATGTCCCTCATTTCCATGCTCGTCGAAAGATCGGCCAGGTTTCCTTCTTGCAATCTTAAGCAGGAAACTACATGGAATCCGCGCGTACGACTACCCGCTGCGGTATATAGGTCACTGGCTATGACCTGCCGCTGCGGAGCACAGGCCAGCGGGTTCGACTCCCTGAGGCCGAAGATTGTAAAAAAAAGAAGAAAAAAGAAAAAGACAGAACACGCCCTCGCAATTTGATTCGGGTGCACGTAATGGAACCCCCAGGTACGGTCGAAATTAATCATCCACTGCGGCGTCTCCCATATCCCCGGTGTTGTATATTGGGACGTTAAACAGCGTTAACCAAATCAAATCAGCGCGCACGAAGGGCGCGAACGTGCGCGCGCACAAAAACGCGCGCCGGCACAATTTGTCGCCGCGATCCAGCAGGAGGAGTGACGGTAGAAGGGTAGGTGGGAGGAGGGGGTTAGGTCACGAGCGCGTGAACTGCGCACCCGTTCCGGACGGACGGCCGTCATCCATCCGGATTACAAAGTGCGCCGGAAGCTAGGCGCCCGGCGATAGAGTGAGAGAGAGACGTGGACGGGCCGTCCTGGGAAATCTGTCTCTCGTGACGCTAGCGAGAAAACGCTACTGAGCCTTCCCTTCCCTCCCCCAACGAACGAGCCCTCCCCAGCGGAGCGGCGGGCGTATCGCGGCGCTCCAATTAAACCGAACACCGACCGGCGTCGCACTTTGATATAAATACGCGCGACGCGGAGCCCCGTGTATTCGCGGCCAGCAGGGGAGCGACGTGTATTTGCCTCGGCGTCAAGCTGCAAAGCGTGACTTCACATCAATGCGGAGACCTCCCCGCCGCAGTCGTGTTAAACACACGCACGCACGCGCACGCACACACACACACACACACACACACACACGCACGCACACACGCACGCGCACGCACACGCACGCACGCACGCACACACTAAAAGGAACGAACATTGGAATCTCACTTTAGTGTAGGGAATTTCGAATACACTAAATTTCGAATAGGTATGTACAGCAGTATTTGATAATGGAGTTGTTTCCGATTCGAAAATTCGCTCTTCGAAGTCGTCGAATAGTCGTCTTCATTGGAATATGAGGGACAACAACGCTTATTGCAGTGCGCTGGGAGAGAAATAGATGCCAAGTGGCGATTATATTTCGAATCGAACTCCTGCAAGGGAGCAGCGGCTGCTGCCCAGATGTACTGGCTGCAACTGCTGAGCAAGCGCGTGGAGCATAGTCAACTGCTGCTCGATAATTTCCAGTCATTTAATAAGGATGTCTCATCTTTAGGCAGCTTGCGATTATTCTGTATTTATTTACTTATTTATTTAGTTCCAGTTATAGGCAAAGCAGTTGATCGCTGGGACAATCTCCCCAAGTTTGCATAAATTTAAAACGATTTTCGAAGAGCTTTACAGTATCACGCTTCGCTCCATCAGCGATCGCAGCATTTTGCGTGAACCTGCTGACTGGCTCTTCCCGCGTTTCATTACCGTCACTGTGATAGTGCGACAAGCTCGGTACGATCACATCTCAGTTGTTTCTCGTTTGCAGGCTCCGCAGTTGACTAGACCTCCAATTCTGAACAGTACTACATGCATCACACGATACAATCGATACAGAGAGAGTGTGTTTGTGATAGAATGAATGAAACAGTGTTCTTTTTTTTTTCTGCCTGAGGACTCTACGCGGCCTTCGTTTTCCACTTTATTTAGAAATGGAGAAATATCCTGTAGTCCAAGTTGCATCTACTCAAACACGCGCATTCGATTGAGATACCGCCATTCGAACGCGCCTACCTTACTGACTATGCGCGTCCCTTCTCAAAACCATCTGGTACAAACGGCTGTGCAAACATCGGCGCGGAGGCATTTTTCGAAACTGCGAGCGACAAAGCATACGCTTGATCGCGAAGTTACCCAGAGCAAACATCCAATGCGAACCGTATATAGTCGCGGTGCGTGGACGACGGACGCTATTCAGCAGACGGCCGCTAACTTATCCATTTAGTCGGCTTCCGACGTTCTCTAATGCACCCGTCCAAACAGGGGCAAGGCAGTTGGCAAACATGAACTCCAGGAATCTCCTTTAGAAATAACAGCGACGTCGTGCAAATTCACGCGAATGTGGGCGCGGGAACGTCACCGGTATACTCGGTATAGGACGACAGATTGCTCAGTGGAGACTCAGTGCAGGCGGGCTTTACTGAGAAAGTTCTTGCACAAAAAAAAATTAGAACGCTCGCACATACGCGCTCATGATGATGTATGGGGTTTTTTGGCGCAAGGGCCAGATATGACCAAAGAGCGCCATACACATGGTAATCGGTTTTCAATGAATTGTTCGTGAAGTGAAGAAATGTACTTCGAATGGTGGATGTGGCATGGCTGTAAATAGGCCTAAAATCAGTCGCTCTGGATTGCGTAAAATAAATAAGTATTAAAACAATGACAATGACAAGAGGTGTGAACTATGGAACTGTCATGTTACACGCGGGTGATGAAACAAAACATGTAGTGAATGCAGCACTGATGTCTCTCACAAGGGCCCTTGAATGCAAGGGCTTGGAGACACGTGCTATGCTAATGTAACAGACGCAGCAGGAGCCTCTGCTAAGAGGCCATACTACGTAACACTTGGTCTGATAATGTGCAAAGTTTGAATGTCGTTTAAATAATTTAAAACTGATGTGGTGTTGAATAACGGGTTCGAGCCGAGAAATTGTGCAGGATGTAATGGGATATGGTGTTGATACGCCAAGGGAAAGTGCTTTTTTCTCTCGCATTCTGTTTCCCTACATTCCACGAGGACGTGGATGACCGTTAGTCTCTTACCACATCTACCACATGTAGGAGGTTCCTCACCAGTCAGCAAGAAGTTGTGTGTACTGTATGTGTGCCCTATTCTTAGTCGACAGAAAGCGACATCAGTCTCTCGTAATTTTGCTATAGATGGGGCGGTACCTAAATGTGGCCTGATTAAATGAAGTTTATTCGAGGTTTGCGAGTCCCAGAAGTGTTGCCAATAATCTCTTAGTTTTTTGCGAATAAAAGGTCTTAAATCTATGGCGGGGACACCTACAGAACAGTTCAAAGCTTTTCTTGCTGTGGATGTGGCGATTTCGTCAGCGAGCACATTACCCTCAATGCCTCTGTGCCCTGGCACCCAGCATATAATGAGACGTTGATTACACCCATAGACAGCGCACAAGAGCGTATAAAGGTCATTAATTACGGGGTTCTTGTGCTTTTTAAGCGATACTAACGCCTTAACAACGCTCAGAGAGTCGGTATATATAATTGACTTTCCTAGTTTTAATTGTTTTATGTGTTTCACAGCTGATAATAATGCATAGGCCTCCGCCGTAAAGATACTTGTCTGCGCATGCAAGATGCCAGAGTCGGAGAAGGACGGACCAACTGCTGCATAAGAGACGCCGGCTTGCGACTTAGATGCATCGCTGTAATACTCTGGACAGCAATACTTCGACCGAAGTTCAAGGAAGTGCATTCGAATGTGCATCTCAGAAGCATGCTTACTGACTTCAATAAACGACATGTCACATTCCGGCAGCTGCCACTGCCACGGCGGTGACAGCTTCGCTGGATGCATTAAATGGTGTTCTACAAGTGGGACAGACATTTCTTCACTAAGATTCCTTATACGGAGCGAGAAAGGCTGCCTGACTGTAGGCCGATTATTAAAAAGTGTGGCACAGGAAACATCATTTACAGTTGTGTAACAAGGGTGTTCAGGATTCGAGTTTACTTTGAGGAAATATGTAAAGCTGGAATATGTCCTCTGTAGACGAAGTGACCACTCGTTTGATTCTACATAGAGACTTTCTACAGGGCTTGTCCTGAAAGCACCGGTCGCTAGGCGGATACCTAGGTGGTGCACAGGGTCTAGGATTTTTAGGGCGCTCGGTGTTGCAGAATGATAGATTATAGCACCATAGTCAAGACGAGAACGGACAAGACTTCTGTACAAGTTTAGGAGACATTTTCGATCACTTCCCCAGGTTGTGCGAGACAGAATTTTTAAAATATTCATCGTTTTCAAACATCTTGCCTTCAGATATTTGAGGTGGGGGATGAAGGTAAGCTTGGAATCTAGAATTATTCCCAGAAATTTGTGTTCACTGCTCACAGACAGTTCTTCTCGATTGATGGTGTGTTTCGGCACTAGTGGTATGCCTCTTCTGCTTGAGAAGAGTATACACGTACTTACACGTACACAAGAGTATACACGTACTAGAAGAGTATACACGTATACACGTATACGTATACACGTATACGCGCTCATATCAAGGTAGCGGATGCCAAAGCAAACACGCTTACACTTCATGTTAAAAAACAAATAACCGCGCGCAAACTACGCAGACGTTCCTCTCATCTCTCAGTCATTTAAACTAACTTCGAGAACACTTCAGGTTTGGTCCAGTCAGTGACAGGACATGTTTAGATAGCGCAGCGTTAAGACAGGTGCCCCTCAGGGTCAAAGGAACTCAACCAGAACCCAGTTTGTTTCTTTCTGCTTACCAATAGAACTGGAAACCTGGCTAGTTGGAAAAGATTCATTAGGAATGGGACAAGGAAGGACAAAGACAAGTCCTGCTTCGTTCCTCGTCTCGTCTCGTCTTGCGCTGCCACACTCATAATGAGTTTGTGTGTTCCATCCTCGTCTTCAGGCTGTTCTGCATACCTAAACAAGTTCAAGTTCCTGCAGTAGCGGCGCGACTATCGCCTCCAGAACCGGCGAAGAAGCAGACGGCTTACGTGTCGTCGAATGTTATTTCTTTCTTTCTTGTTTTTTTTTCTGTGGTCTTCACACGAAGGAGAGGAATGTCGCAACCAAAACCAGAAGGGGCTGCACACAGGCATGCGTGCCATATCGTCGCGATTTCACGAACCGTGAGCAACGACATGCGGAAAAAGACTAAAACTCCCGGGGGCTTGACAACAAACAACGCCAGACGGACGCAACGGGGCCGCCGCACAACCGCCCCCCCGCTCACCGAACTTTCGGTTTCCGAGGGGAACGTTACTCTGACGGGGGCGCGTCATTCGAGCGACACCCGAGAAAGTTGTCGCTCGGAGAGCCAGCTGCCTCACCTCCCGGAGGATTTCCGCGCGCCATTCCTTTACCCTGTGACTCTTTCGTCAAGGAAAAGACTCGCTCATTGCTTGATTCAAAGAAGCGTGACATTTTCTTTTCTTTAACTTTTTTTTTTCAAAAAGAAGGCGTCGGTGCAGGAACAGGCTCAAAGTGCGAGAATGCATGAGGGTCACGACGGTTGCGCGCACTGCATAGCCTCGGGCGTCGCGTGGCATTAGCATACGTCAGAAAAACTCGAAGCTGCGTCGACGCGACCATCCCGTCCGAATCAGAGCTGACGAATCCCGAGTCGAATTCAGGCTGGGAGCCGCGTAACTCGACTACTACTAAAGAACAAAACACTGACGCACTATAAGGGAACCGCTACGTATACCACACTGGCAAATTCAATCTGCGAAAGGAAGGGAAATAAAAAAGAAACGTTCGGGACCAAGAATACGAAAATACCGTTTTTTTGTCTTTTTTTTTAGAATCACACGCTTACGGTTATACGGCACATCGAGCATCGACCATCAATCACGGCGTATGCAAATTCCTCGCGCCAGGACAGCGCGGTGAGGCCGCTAACAACACGCGGTGCCGTGCCCCGCCGTTCAATTTTCTCGCTTCCCTAACTGCGATCTATTATTTTATTTCTTTCTCTCATGGTCTTTTTGTTTTGTTATTAGTCTAACCCTTCGATCTGTTTCTTTCGTTCTCCTTAAGGGGGGGGGGGGGGCGGAAGCGTCAAGCCGCGGAGACAGTCGACTTCCAAACAAATCTCGCAGGGTCGAGCTTCCCGCAAAACAAATCAGACAAGAATAAAAAAGAAGGAAAGGAATCGAAATAGGAAGGCGGTCGCCGCTTACTCTCCTGAACTTTGACTCGGCGTTTTCGTCGAGAACGCCGCTCCGAGGGAAGCAGCACGGCCTCGCCGATAAGAGTGCAACACACACACACACACACACACACACACACACACACACACACACACACACACACACACACACACACACACACACACACACACACACACACACACACACACACACACACGCACGCACGCACGCACACACACGCACACACACACACACACACACACACACACACACACACACACACACACACACACACACACACACACACACAGGCTGCACACCGCGAGAACTGGCAACGCGCCCTCGCATTCAACAGCGTACGGTGCGCCCCCTATATACGGCGAATAAGCAAAGCGAGACGAGAGAGGCAAATGCCAATTCCCGTGCAGATATGGACGAAAGGAAATCGCGGGCGGTTTTGTTTTGAAACAATCCCGGAACCCGCGTTTCACCTGGGCATAGGGGGGAGTGGTTCTGCATCTCTCGGGAAACTCCCACCAGACTCCGGAAGAAGAGATTGGCGAAATGGTGATGAGAATAAAAGCAACAATAACAACAACAAAAAATAGAGCTTCGAGAGCCGGGCGGTGAGCTGAATGCCTGAGGTTGAGGCGCGGGATGTTGGGAAAGAAGGATTTCGTGAGGAAACACACTCGACTGAGGCAAAGCGAAAGCTGCGCAAAGGCTCGAAAAGGAGCGGCGCCTCGGAGGGGAAGGGGGGTGGGTCTCCGCGGAAGTTATCGCTGCGGAGCGAAATCATTCGTCTTGATCTGGTACGGATTAAACGGATATTACGGGGTAAGCCCGTCGAGGAATCACGGAGTGACACTAGCCTCCATTTGCTTTCTCTTGGAGGACGGCGGGCCCCGGACCGAATGGCCCGTTAAAGGAAAGGTCCGTAGAGCGTGCGAAGCATTTGGCGACGTTTATGTACGGAAAGTGTCCGCAGCGGATTGGTTTTCCGACAGCGAAGTAGTGCCGCAAGAAAACAATAAGTTAAACGGCGCAGTAGGAGAAGTAAATACTAATGAGATATAACACCGGAGAGCAGATATCAGGTGCCGTAAAAAACTTCAGCGTCATAAACTCAGAAAGCTGCGATGACGACATCAAGAATCAGACAACTGCGACGAATGCGCTTATACTAAAATTCAACTTCATGTAAAAGGAACACTTGCTTCGATTTCCTCGCTCAATTCGGAAAAAGAAAAATCGTACCTCGGAAGGTTCCGGGAAAAGGCTTGAAGAGTTGGGCATCGTTATCACGCGTTCCCAAATGGCTCACTGTAACTGTTGTAACAGCGTCGGCTTCCTGCGGTATCTTCTAGCAGCACGCCAGGTTTCGCGACCACGGAAACGCGTATACTACAGTTGCGTGTCCCACGGAGTTGACGGCATACGAGTCGTGCCTTCACGGAAGTCTACCTCGGCGCGCAATCACGGGATGTGCTTCGTAACTTTTTTCCTATTTGCCCTTCACCATGGGCTTCGGCGACGCCACAGTCATCGGTATCGACCAGTCACCCAGCGTAACGCATGATAAGAAATGGACGTAGTCTAAAGGCGCGGACATAGTCCTGCGCGCGTTGCCAGCGTGCCTGGCAGCGGCCGACGAAGTCGGTTATACGTAAACGTTACGCCGGCGACGCCAGTAGCACTTGCGGACGATGAGCTGCTGGCACAGCGCATGCGCAGACCGTCCACTTCGCGTCGGCGTAGCGTGTAACGTTCGCCCGAGTCACGCCGGAATATAGATCCGAATAAAGCACGACCTTTGCATCACTCGCGCGTGGAGCGATATCTCGTCACAAACATCGTATATAACGCCAGTCATCACGGCGGCTATAGCGAAACGGCCCCCTCATTGCAAATTCTTATAGGCAAGCGTCAATCTGAAGCGGGCGGGGGAGGGGGGGGAGGGGAGATACATAAAGATATACGCACAATCATCCAGGCAGAATGCGACGGATGCGCGCTTCACGGTTCCAGATGTGATGCGCAGCGATACGCCTCCGTTGCGGCTGAGATACGCCCGCGATAGTGCCGCACAGTGCCTTTCAAAAGTTCCCAGGCCGCTGGACGCGCAGCTGCAGAGCTGGCTTCGGGGAGCGCGGCGTTGTTCGTGTTGCACCCTTGGAAGGGGACATGGACTTATGCCCTTGCATTCCATTCCGTGTTTTTAGGACTATACACAAGACGGCCCGGAGGTATCCTCTCCCACAAAGTACAGCAGAAATGGGAAGATGATAAAGGCGGCGACTGTTCAGCCATGTGCCCAATGTCATCGGCTTCGCAAAGTCTGGCAGCGCTGACAAAACGCTTGCCAGTCTATAGAAAAGCCATAGCATTCCCGATACAAGGTCACTAGAAGTTCCAAACAATATATGTAACCTCTTTACTCTCCATAGTGAGTGGATGGGCTGCATCCGAACATATACTAGGACGTGCGATGCAAACATGTCCACAGACTGTCTGGAGACATTGTGGACTTCTGAGTGACGCTACCACTGAACTGACCGCTGTCCACAGATGTGTAGGTCTTGCGCAAACAAAAGAGCTAAATTTACATGAAGGCACGAAAAAGCATATTGGTTTTTAAATCTATCTTTATAAGGATACGGCAGTGCAGCAATCAGCACGTAACCGTGTACCCCTCTCACCCCCCCCCCCCCTCTCACACAGACTGTACAAAGTCTGATCACGTGGAAAGCGGACAACCTTTGGCGTGGTTCGCGACATAAAGTACTTAGAACACGAGTAAACGGCGAAAACGACGAAAGATAAATACACGCGCGATCTCACGCAAACAGGCAAATGAATGGCCTGCTTGCAGAAACTTTCATCCGGGCGCACCATAAGCTTGCTTTCTTTCTATGGGAGCTCATTTCCTCTTGGCCCCAAAGAGCGAAAGGCACACGCGTTCGAACACAGAGGCACCGCACTGTTCGGACCTAGACGTATGGCTAGACTTCGAGCCCCCCGAGGAGATCGTATATCTCCGTGGACGCGATACCAGCGGGGATGACATAAACCACGCGCGCCCCTGTTTGCGCTGGGACCGTTCGCGTATATCGTCGTAGCGCGCGCATCTGAAGTCATTCAGTTTGCCAGCTTGGTGGGCAAGCGGCGAATTGCAACGACGTACAAGTACGAAATCACTAACGAGAAAACGTTGGCAGTAATCGAGCCGAGACGACATCGCACTGAGTACACTCCAAGCACCGCATATCTGCAGCGGGCAAAACTGATATGCGAAGGAAGGTATTTAGCCCCCCCCCCCCCCCCCCCACACACAATATTTGGTCCATGTACAATAGTTTTCACGCAATGATCCCGCATGCTGCGTGTGTTCTATTCTTGAGACATTCTTCGTCATGGGCTTTGCGTGTGCCCACAGTATGCGACTAAGCAGAGCAAAGTTCATGCGACTGTGTCCTCTCAAGGCTCCTGCCTCCGAATATGAGGAAAAACATGCTGCGAATTTCGTAAGTGTAGCGAAAGCTGTTTCACTTTCTCATGTGAAGCGAGTCTGGATAACTGGCTCTGGTTTGGTGGTGTGACATCTGCGATTGATTACAATGAGTAGCGTTTTTTTTTTTTTTTTGAACATGTAGATAGCTTATGTTTCTATAGGCTTTTATATGTATCCATGTGTTATATATAGTGCGTATAGTTTGTGTTTTCCTGTGCAGCAGGGGGTCAGGGAAAATGATCAAGTACGTTTTCGTACCGAAAGTCATTATCTCTTATTATTCCATCATCACTCCTCATCCTAATCTATACATTTTCCTGTGTTTACACTTTACCGAAGTGTGGAACAGCAGGCCTGAGCGACGCTCCTCCCGCCAACTGATCCATTTTTCATTTCATTGAAACCTTCTCTGAACGCTTAGTCGATATTTCCGTTCGGAGAACGACCGAATCAAATATCAGCTTTTGCATGTGGGTCGCGCGGATTTTCATAATGCGATTCGGAAGAGCAAAAGTTGACTCGCGTCAATTTCTCCTCCCTCTTTTCTCCGTAACTTTTTTTTTTCATCACAAATATTAAAATTCAGTGCAAACAACTTTCGCATCCGAAACTGGTTCAAGGAATTAGAAAATTGAGCAGCGCCCACTGGTTGATACCAGACTCGAAGCGCTCTCCCGTGCTGGGACGCTCGCTGACAGTTGGTTCTCTCCGGTTGTCAGCGCAAAGCAAATGCAAAACCTGTCGCGTGCACTCACTCTTCGCAGTCGCTGCTGGCAGTGTAGCCACGGCGAGCACGACGCCTGTCGTGAACCACAACATGGCACCAGTCACGCCGGTCCCGCGGCTGACGGGGAACTCGGAGAGTCTCGCCATGAAAACATCCACCAGCGGTTGTTCCTCACATGGGACGCGGCGTCGGCGGTTATGAGTCACACACGCGACCACCGGTCGCCCGGCCGCAGCACACCTTTACTTTCACACGGTTCGGACCCCGCTCACTGCCGGCGGCATCGCGGCTCTGACTTCACGCGCGCGACTCGCGACTTGGGCACCGTCGCGGACACTTTTCTCCGAACAAACTTTGAGAAAACCGCTTCTTCTCCGCACCACGGCATCGTCGAATTGGCCCGACCAGCAGCTGCTTACTGCGAGCGCTGGCGCGCTGCCTTCGCGCCTTTCTTTGGGCGCCGCGGGGCGGGGACAGACGCGCATGCGCGGAAGCGTGGCCTAATCGCGGCTTCTGGCGGGGAAAGCGCGAGCTAGCGAACGCGAAGCGCGGAAGCGAAAACCGCAACCCTCGCCTAGCGGCGCTAGTAGTCGTCACCACTTGGAGTGCCGCTGCAGAGCTAGGCGGTGCGCTCGGTAGGTGGCACCACGTGCGTGGGCAAAGAGCTGCTCGTCCTGCGGCTCGCTGTGAGCGCGCGATTTGATTGTAGCATGGTAGTCGAACCATGTAACCTCATAAAGAAAGAAGGTCCGGCGTGCAGACGCGCGCACAGGCGAACAGAACCAGACGACACTAAGACCAACTATCAAATGAAAGGTGCACGGCGCAATCAGTATGTGCAGCTAAGTTTTGTGTCTACTTTCTTTTCTGCCACAGTGCGCCTTTCAGTTGATGGTTGGCGTTTGCGTTGTCTGGTTCTGCTTCCTTGTGTCCGTGTCGGCACGCCTCACCTCCTTCCATGATGAACCCCTACCTCACCTCACCTACCCTACCTCACCTTTCTGTAGTTCTAAAAGTATAATCTCCATGATAGAAACGAACCGGAGTCATAAGTAGTTGTGAGCTGACTCCAGTCTCTTCGCCTCGCTCGTCCTGTCTTGTGCTCGGTTTTTGGCTATGTATGAACTAGGCGAGCAGCCCGTTTTACTATGATATTACATGTTCTTTCATAACTAGGTGCCTTACTAAAATAAAATGAACGTGTAATACATGACTAGTTAACAGCACAATAGATATTCACTTTGCACAGTATGGACAAATGAGCGCGGACAACTTCAAAAACCAAATAAAGTAGAACATTCAGGGGCATGTTTCGATGACTGGTATCGGGGTAAACCACAGCATAGGCGAGCAGGGCGCCACAAAGTTCACTGAATTGACAAATTTCCGACCCCAACATCTATAATTTTTGTGATAACCTTAACAAGTGAATGTCCATGCAAAAGAAACCGGGCTTTCACAGCTAGTAGCCAAAAGAAGTACGTTTCACTAAACGCATTGCACATTTTTCAACCGGAGGCATGCGAACGTTTCTTTTCTTTTTTTCGAATCCGTTAGAACCCGAATGAACCGGTTCAGGATGCTTCGAAGGGCTTCTAACTACTATTATTTTCGTTCCGGAGCTGGACCTGAACCGAACCGAACCGAAAAGCCTGAACCCGAAACGAATCCGAGCAGATTTAGGTTCGACACCCTGGATCTTAGAGCGAATCGCTCATTTTTTTAAGGTAAGTCAAAATTGAAACGCCGTTGGAAAAGTGTTGAAACTGTTGACGTTCGGCCGTGTTGGTATCGCATATGGCGACTGGTATAAAGCATATAAAAGTTGCAGACGGTGACCAACAGACAGTGACACCACACGAGTGCCCGCTTTCAATGACTGACTTATTTGTATGTTAATGAATTTAATTTGTGCGCCTCGGTTTCAATTGAGCCATTTGTTGAAAGTTAGCGCTCGTGTTGTGAAGCCGGAGATCCAGTCCTTCCTCTTCAATGCGTATTTTCGAGCGCTTTATTGTCCACTTGAGCTGACACCAAGGGGTGCTTCGCCGCTAGACCCACCTCAGATTTTCGGAACGAGCTTAACGTTTTCCACGCATTCCATCTCGAACGCAACGTGTTTGCACTTGTCCGAACCCGATCGCCGACACGGCACTACACCGAAAGCGTGGCCTCCGGGATTATAACGCACCACTTATTGCAACAGCCAGTGGCGGTGTAACTGGGGTTGCGGTGATGGGGATGAACATCGGGCACGTGCGCCACTCTCGAATTGTTTTGTGTTAGTATGCGGCCATGCCAACATCACCTAGATAGCACAGGGCCTGTTTACTCCGATCCATGACGTCACGCTACCTGGCCCGAAATTTCTATTGACAAGGCTGGCGTGATGAAAGCGGTGACGTCAAAATCACTGTTGCCTACTCGGGAGCATCCCCATTAGATTCTATGCAGTCGGGCCAGGTAGCATGACGTCATGGATCGGAGTGAAAAGGCCTTGTGCTATCTAGGTTGTGTTGGGTATGCCCAGCCTCCCCTCCCCCGTTCACCCTCCCCGCCCCCGGTCAACCCACCTCCACTTTTCTGCTATATACCTCCAAGGAGAATGAAGTCCACCTATAACGCCATAAAGAAATGCGTGACCGATGGTCAGATCGAATCTCCGTCTTCCAACACAGCAGCCACACGCTCAAACCATTAGGCTACGATCACGCGCATACTTCTCTCCTGCCAAGGTCACGTGCCCGTTTTTCACATTACCCCCTCGCGACAGCTAGCGCTTTCATACGCTGTGTTAGACTGCACTACCGGTCGGGATCGGCCCATATTTTTTTGTCAGACTAACATGATACCACGAAAGTCTGTGAAGTACGCCAGACACAAGGTCCGACGCGGCACAATATAATCCAGAAACAAGGTCAACGTGCCTTTGGTAGCGGGCCGGCTGCGCCCCAGCCATCGGACGCGAAGCTGCATATCACATTAAGAAGGCAGACGGAGAGTGAGCGTCCGGTCTTTAAAAAAAATTAATGCGCACTGATGGTGTCTTCACGCACGACAGCTCTTGCCTCAGTGTCCAGTCTGCAGTGACGGTGCATCGGGAACACATAAAGCATCTGACGCTGGTCTCGGAGTAGAAGTGCCTTTCTCGCTACGAATACAACGGGCTCGAAACATCGCCGGAATCATCTTAGGGACCCTGGACTGAGGGTTCCTCCCACATTGCACTCGCCATTCAAATATTATTAATAAAGATGTTTTACTCTCTCTCTCTCTCGCTACGAAGGCTGGGCGATGCGAGCACATGTGGTAAAGAATAATTTGAGTGTTAACTGACAAATCTCAGTAGGTGTATAGCGCGCTAGCATAGACTCCATAGAACTAAATTACAGATGGATGATAGGTGGAATTCCCGCCGCGTGTTTATTTCGTCGACCATTCTTTATCAAGTTTTCTATCAGCCCTATCTAGCGGACATGACAAGTGGCGCAGCCAGAAATTTTTCGGGGGGGGGGGTACGCACTCGACCTGGGGAGGAGGGCAGGAGTGTGTTGTAGCACGTTGTTTTATCGCAAGTATCCCTGGTACACAATATTTTTTAAATAGGAGGAGGGGGAGGCCGGCTTTGTGTATGCTCCCAGTACGCACCTGGACATGACATCGTCTTCCAATTGTTGCCGGGCAATTGGGGCACGGTCCGTAACGACCTCGCTTATGATGCTACCCGGTCAGCCCATAAAAGGGCCTGTGCAGTTCCTTTGCCCTTTTCCAACATAGACGCGGGCAGGGATCTTCGTTACCTTTCTCGCACCAAGACGCAAACTTCTTGGAAGACTCGGACTATTTCGAACTGCCGCCTACACAGACTTGATCCTTGGTTGAAGCTGCAAATGCCACACAACCTTTCCCGTAGTGACGAAACTTTATACTGCGTCACCTCTCGTTACTGGTGGCTTTTAAGAAAGCCTACCTATTTCTTATCCTAATGGCAGGGAACGACAAGCTCAATAACGTTAGGACTGTATCACAATGACAAGATCGTAGACCACTTTCCGATAGACAGATTCTTAGAGCATGCGTCGCAGGATTGCAAAGCAACACGGGCGCTCTACTTCAGTTTTATCAAATCAAATGGCCTGAGCGACCGATTGCAGGCGGGATCTGCAGTCCCACATGCTAGCAGCGCTAATGCTTCCCCCATCTCCTTCTTTTCTTTTCATTCCACTTTCGTAGGGAAGAAAACCCGACGTTCGTCTCATCGACCTCCTTACCTTTCCTCTATATCTTTTCCTCCTCCTCGTCCGTAGACTTGATCAATCGCGTTAGTGGCGCCATCTTCTTGCGCAGACTTGAACCAAAGAGGTCACGGAGCTATTACTGCAGTGACCAATAGTATTCAGCTTTGCTGCTGGTGTAAAGCATTGGAAGTGACGTAACGGTTGATGAAGCTGTGGCATACCATCTTCGACATTAGCCCTTTTACGAAGGTATAGGACTCTAACTTACAAAAAAAAAAGAAGAAAAAGCTTTTGGTGCCCAGAAGGCGGACGCTTCATGACGTCACGATATACACTGGCTCGCTCCACTCCTGCGATTGCTGTGTCTGGCAGGCGCGAGTGCAACCAGAAGAAACAAGAAACACACGCAGCACTATATTTTCTTTATTAGCGAACCCTCGATACCATCATTAGTACAAAGGATACAATATTCGCTTAGTGTCGTGACGTCACTATTCCATCGACGCTAGCTCTGGCATTTCGACGCTCACCTTAGAATCACCTTCGTGCTATATTGCCTTCATGCTAAACAAATGTGTTCCATATACATGCCCAGACCGTGTGGTACGGTTTTCAGAACCTAGAAAACATGTCATTATTCCTTGAACATAGCTTTTTTTTCTCTCTCTTTAGTTTTCCTTTGACTAAAGCAGCGTTGGCTTTCTAACGTTCCTAACGTGCTGTGGCTGGAAGAAGGATCACAAGATGCAGTGGCGTAGCCATGGGGTGAAACAACGCCCCCGAACACCCCACTAAATTTCGTAGCCAGTATGCGGTCTTCCCAGTCCCCGTCCCCGGTTAAGTGGGCGCAACCCCTTCCACACGTAAATGAATAAATGAATGAATGAATGAATGAATGAATAAATAAATAAATAAATAAATAAATAAATAAATAAATAAATAAATAAATAAATAAAAGGTAGTGTCTACGCAAGGGGGAGAATGTCGCTACCAGCGTCGTTATTGCCATCTAAGTTTCCTGTAACCGTTTCTAAGGGGCTGTGGTTGGACAAAGCATAACAGGATGTCGCTATTAGCGTTGTTACTGCCATCCACGTTTCTAGCAACCCGAAATTCATATTAAGGCGTCAGCTGCAATACTACGAAATATTGGAACAGGGCAGTCTGTCGCAGCGTCATCTGACGCTGAAGCCTGGAGTCATTGCTGGCACGTGGAGCCATAACGGTGCAACACATGACCTTCGGGATCAGGAGTTATGGTTGTCGCGGAGGCCATGCATATCCGTGCGGAGCTCGCCGATTGCTTGCTGCGGATTTTCCTGCCGCGTTCGCACATTTATGTGCGCAGCAAGCGCTGAATTTGCGAAAGTATTTTTTTTTTCTTTTTTCGAGCATCGCGCAGGTTCCTGCGCAGCGATTAGAACAACTCCATCCTTCTTCAAATCGGGCGCATTTACTGTTTTCTTGACATTCGGCGCTCTCTTGCGGAGCGAAATGTCGTAACTATGGCAGCAGCATTCGTCACAGAGCATTACTTTTTTTCTTCTTCTTCTTGTTCAACGAAACCTGTTGACCGCATTTCTGGCTGATGTAGCGTGAAAGGAATCCCGTGAAACTCACCTGCCACTGCGCAGGTGCTCCTTCCGGGCTTCTCATCCTCGTGTCTTTCGAAATACTTTCACAACAAAAATATATGCGTGCCTACCGAACGGGAGCGAGCAGAAGAGCGTATGTCTCCTGCAACCGAAACGCTGAGCAGACGATCGGGAACACGGCATGACTTGCGACTGCTTAGACGGCGTTGTTGATACATCCAAACACCTTGTATTATTTCTTTCTTCAAATTATAATAATTTCAATTGTTTTCCGAGCGTTTTAGTTAAAGCAGAAATTTTTGCACAATATACTTAATTTTCGCAAGCTAGGCACACCGGTCGATCGCAGCGCCTCTCTGGTGGCGTCATCGCTGAAGCGACCACGGTTTTCCCATTGTTTTGCTATACGGACGACACACTGCCCCATTCTAGTACAACACATCAAATACGGTGGCGAATGCATAGAGTTGCCTGAATGAAACTAACAGTGAATGTATAGGCTATTTTCTTTTGCACTGACGAGAACAGCATAAAACCGTGGAAGTTTTAAAAAATACAGTTTAAACCTCCCTGCACGAACGTCCCTGTTCGGGCATCTACTGTGCAAATTTCATTGCGCTTACTTTTTAGAGATGTGGATATATATAGCGCAATAGTTTCCTTGGACTGCGCGGGTCAGCGTGCTGCAAATGGAAACGGGGTGGTTAAAGAGAAACACGCTGAGACACGTTAATATCGGAGTACTACGATCACAATATGTTTATTTCCTCAGCTATGCGACACAGTGTTACAAACATTTCAAACCTATTAGGTCCAGTAAGTTCGATAGGGTGAAGCCGCGTAGATTTCCCTAGATGTGCCACGGGCCGCAAGACGATCTCTCGGGCCGCACCCAGACCACGAGACTCTGGTTTCAGGCTCCTTTCCAAAACTGCTTGC
This sequence comes from Dermacentor albipictus, assembly GCF_038994185.2. NCBI lineage: Eukaryota > Metazoa > Arthropoda > Arachnida > Ixodida > Ixodidae > Dermacentor > Dermacentor albipictus. Next base: position 34,004,834 of record NC_091829.1, read on the forward strand.
TTTTAAGGATGGAAAAAACTCACATTTTCAGCAATTGCGGTATTCCAGATTCCGTCCACATTCTGTTTTTTTTTTTAAACCACAGTGCCTCGGAGAGAGAGAGAGAGAGAGAGAGAAACGCTGAGTGGTTCGCCTGAATCGAAGTTCTTACCTGCTACTCAGCATTTCGGAAGGAAATTGGTAGTGAAAAAGAGATTGAAAAGCGTTGATGAGTCTTAAATCTACACAACTGTCTTGCAAGATGAAAGCATTTGGGATATCACGTCGACGACAGGGACCCGGCCGAGGTCCCAATCTTCAATAGAACCGTTTCGTACAAAGAACGGTTAATGGATGAACTTGTACAAACAATCTGCCGGTTTATTGTCTTTCTACATCGTATCGCGGGCAGAGACGCAAGACGTGTTTTGCAGTTTCGGTTACCTCGCACACCTCGCAGTCCGTACTGTCTGAAAGGTCGGCGAGATGTCGGTAGAGCCAAGTGGACGCCACACAAAGTCGTAACCTGTGCAGCGAGCTTGCGTTGCATCTTTTGCACGGTGTCTACAGTTGTACACGCCAAGTTGAGTCCGTTAAGACGGCAATGACTGCGACCTTTCAGCGTCCGGTACGTGCCATGGTCTTCGCGCAGTAATGTATCCACCAGAGCATTAGTGTCCGATCGAGAAAAAAACTGGACGGACACTCGCAGGGCGCTGTTGTGGGCCATCCTTGCCTACTCGTCGGCGAGGTCACTTCCGTATAAGCCGCAGCGTGCCTGGATTCAACTGAAACGTTACACGATGGACAGTTCTCGGTGTGCAATCATGTGGCTGTACCGCATCATAAACGAGTAATAATTTTGACCACAGCCGGGGTTCTTTCGCGCGCACCCAGGATGCGGTGCGCCAGCGCTTATTCATTCCACCTCCATCGGAATTCGGTGAGTAAGCGAACCCGCAACCTCGTGCTGGGCAACGCAACGGCGTGACCATTCAGCCACCCCGACGAGTGCGAAGACGAATAAGCGTCCACAATTACAAAAAGAAAAGCACATAGTTTTATTTGCTTCGTTTTTCGGACTATTTTTATTGCAGTGCTGAAAAAAAAAAATGTCATACGCACCGTTCTATCGGCCCGCGATGCCACGTTTTAATTGGACAACTCCCATCGACCGCAAAGTAAAACATGTTGCCCGAATGTACAGTCAACAGCAAAAGTTTACGGGATGCAGTTTCCCCTTCAAATGTGAATACCTGCACTGTTAAGGCATGGCATTTAATGAATCACTGCGTAGGCGGCGTAGGCTACTACATGCTGGAACATTTAAATCGAGGCTGTGTGACCACACTTCGCGAGAATTCAGCTTCTTGGCAGATCCTGCGTCCCGTAAACTTTTGCGGTTGACTGTACGTCCAAACGCGTGTTCGCAAGTGTTGTTCTCTACTATGCTAAGACGTTTAGAGTCTACATAGCAATACTCTCCCAAGTACATCGTTGAGGACTAGTTGTTCACTTCTCTATGCGAGTCGCGCACAGCCGGTGGTCTGCGCTCGTCCAATCCACACGTTTTCTGATGATAAAACACGTCGAGTAGCATCAAAGCGAGACATAACTCGACATGGGAGAGGAAAGGATTCACTGTTAGCCTTCGTGCAGTATATATCTTGAGCTGTTCGACTGGCAAACGCCACAGCACAAGCAAGGCACAGCAGCAGGCCGGTTAGTTTTTTTTAAACAAATGAAACGTTTATTGTAGCGACAACTCGTAGAGACGGATGTCACGTGATTACGCCACGCCCCCCTGCGTACACATGTTCGTAGACGAACATCGTGCGACCCCCTCAAAAAAAAAAACGAAAGAAAAAAAAGGATCCTACAGTGATGAACTCAGTTATGACCAGCACGTTTCTTCGAAAGAACATTTTCCTGAATGTATTTTTCTTTTATGTACAAAAAGACGCCACACATCGGCGCTGAATACTGGGCAGGAGCAGCTATGATGCCACTCCAGTTTATAAACCTAAACTAAGCCCGCCCGAGGTTTCCACGTCCTGGGCTCGGAATCACAGTAATAAATACACATCTGCGACGCAACGGCAGGTGGAAAGGCGGAGGAAGAAAAAAAAATGGTGTGACGCACTGATCACACTTAAGTGAGAACAACGACGCGATAACTAAACCAAAACATCTACCAGGCGCTCTTAAACAAGGCATAAAAAAAAAAAAAGATCGCGCGACCACAGTTATGCCATCTAGAACCATCGGAATGAATGCGTCATGGCTGCGACTCACGCAAAACAACAATTGCAAGCGCAATCTGCAGGACTCTTACGTCACAAATGAGTGTTAGTCTTTGTACAATGTGACAAAAAAACACCATTCGCAACTTGCACCATAAACGGGACGCAGTCTGTACAGCTGACGAAAAAAAAAAATACTTGACAAACGAGACTGACAGTACTAGCAACATAAGATTCAACAAGTTTCTCAAGTGTTCACCAGGCTCAACCAAAAACGTATACGCTTCCTTTCAACGCGTGACACCATCAGTCGTTATACTTTTACTACGCGCGCGGCAGACCAGGAACGCTATGGCACATGAAAAAAAAAGAACGTCGATAAAGGTGCTAATACACTCCAGATAAGGCGGGCACAACATAAAGCACACGGCGTCCAGGCAGGTTTCCCCGCACAACAGTACGATTCGCAATTACTAGAGGCAGTCGGTGAGAAGCGACGCGCGTACTCCCCCTTAAGAGTCCAGGGTTACCTTTCGCAGTCTGTAACCACGCACTAAGCGAAGGGCAGCACGTTATAGGCACTAAACCAGAGGCGCTCGAGCTGACGTCACGCGTACAAACACAGAGACTCACTAGACGCTACGACACAGCGCGACCGATGTCCTTAAGTGCCCCCGGCGCACACGCACAAACATTCGCACTTGTAGGCCGCATGGAAAAGCACAGCACACACACACAGACGCACACCGCAGGCACACGAACGACTGGCAGGGACTCCCTGTGCAAGCGACACCACACCCTCGATCACAGGACGCTGCGTGGATTACACTGCCGAGTCCCGACTTGTTGCGACGCCGCTTTCCAGCAGTAAGTCGAAGCCGGAAAGCACGCGCTCGAATCACTGCATGTCCAGACGTGGTCCTGGCACGTTGTATCGTTTGTGTTCTTGCGTAATGTTAAAATTTGATCACTAGATGCTATGAGAAAAAGCCTAGGTCCTTAAGCGCCTTGGTGGCCCTCTGTATGAGCTCGTCCTTGTACCTCCATATCGTGGTGTCCTTGACGGTGTAGACCTTGAAGTCGCTGTTGCAGCTCTTCTTCAGGGGCCCCACGCAGTCCTTGCGGTAGTGCTGCAGCTGCGCGTACGGCGTGTCGATGCTGTACGTGGTGCACGTCCCGAAGCAGTTGAGCGGGAAGTGGTTGTGCACGGACACGATGCGCTCCACGTTGTGGAAGCACTTGACGTACGAGCCGGGCTTGGTGAAGTTCTTGGCGCGGTAGACGTGCTGCAGCATGTGCATGTAGCCCGGGATGCCCACCTCGTGCACGGTGTGCTTGGCATCGTCGTTCATCATGTCGTCGAGGAAGTAGACGTTGCGCACGTTGTAGCTGGCCCTCGTGTAGTTCTTCTGCTGCAGGGCCATGGGCACGACGTCGGTCATCAGCTCCTTCCAGGTGCGGTGCTGCACGGGCATGACTACCTCGTCGATGTCCAGCAGGACGATGTACTCGTACGAGTAGAGGTTCCGGTAGAGGCAGTCGTTGTACGGGATCAGCTCGTTCTGGCGCTTGTGCGTGAGCTTCATGCTGAGGAAGTTGTGCCGCAGGCCGGGCAGGTTGGGCTGGCCCCCGGGCAGCGTGATGGGCGTGAGCTCGACCAGTCCCTTCTGCTGGTAGTACTGCAGCGTCTTGGATATGTTGGGGTGGATCTCGAGCTCGTACAGGAAGATCTTCTTGGCGCCCAGGATGTTGAGCAGCTCGATCCACTCGATGAGGCGCACGCTCAGGTCGTCCTTGAGGAAGTCCAGTCCTTTGACGCACACGGCGAAGTCCTGCTTGACGGCCGGCCGGTTGTTCACGACGCGCACGTTGTTGGTGGGCTTGTCGCACTGCTTCTCAACCAAGGAGACGGACATTGGCGCTTCGCGCTTCGGGTTCAGGTAGGGCGCCTTGCAGGTCACGATGAACGGCTGCAGGATGCCGTCCTGGTAGTTGCCCCACTTGGAGTACCAGGCGTAGGTGTACTTGGTGGTCGAGATGGTGGGGTAGGCTCCATTGTTGTACCACATCTGGCACAACGTCGGCGGCGGCTTTATCCTGTCGGCCATGACTAGGATGCGCACCAGGGGAACGTTGCCAACCCGCACCCGGTTGTCGAAGTAGGCGCCGTAGATGTAGAAGGTGCCGTTCCGGGCGGACAGCTTCTGCCAGTACAGGTTGTTGAAGGACAGGTCGTACAGTTCGGGATACTTGACGCAACTCTTGGAGCTGATGGGAGGCTTGCGACCGTTCTCCCAGTAGGCCCTGGGTATGTTCGACATGTTCGAGAGCTTCGACAGGAACTCCTTCATGGAGACGGAAGGAGATATGTCGACGTGCGGACGCAGGTTTAGGAGTGCTTTGCTGTCGGGCGTCGTGTCGCGTTGCGAAGCCGTGGAGGACTCGGGTTTCGAGGTGGGCACGGATTTGACCGGTTCCACGGGTACATGGTGTTCAGGAGGCGCTGCTGTTTGTAGCAAGGATCGCTGAAAGGGCCCAATGAGGAACGAGTTGCCGGCTCCGTGAGTGAAGTGGAACACGGCGTAGCAGACGCCCATCCAGACGCAGACCAGTAGAAGGACCCTCCGTAGGGCCTTCCAGGCTACCAGGAGTTGCTTGCGGGCCATGGTCACTGGCTTGGGTCAGGTTTTCAACGGCCTTTCCTGCGAACAACAGAGAAGCGAAGAAATAAGTTCACTGCAGATTCCTAAGCTAGACGTTAACATTGAAAACGTCGAAATTCGTTATCGCACAAGCTTCCTCACACGGCGGGCTTAGCGCCTCGAAAATAAACACGGACCCAAACAACCAGTGCGCTGAGGCCAAATGATCTACCATGACACAACGCATGATCTGAGGCCTGGCAACGAAAAGAAATACAAGCACTGTTCATAGACCTCTTCGTCTATTCGACTTGACTGATCGTTACAAACTATGCCCCAACTACAAGCTCGTCCTCAGTTGAAATTCCTACAGTCCCTGCATCCCACGAATGAGTCAAAGAATCTCAGGTTGCATATGAGAACGCGCTCCGGAATGTCTACTTAATTGGACAAGACCAAGTCTGAACACACAGCTCGAAGAGGTGCACTGGGTTTCGCGCATCGTCGACGCAATGCTAGCGCATGCGCGCGCTACAAGTCAACGCGCAGCAACGTTCTGCGGGCTTTGCACCGGTAGCCGCTCGCTAAGAAAATCGTCAAGCCGCAGAACTTACAAACGCCGAAGACAGATCGGTAACGTCGCACAGCTACGCCAGTAGCCTCGCAAAATTCGCCGTTCTCCGCGTTACTCCAAAAGGCGGCAATCCGCACGCTCACGCCGAAGGGAACTAAGACCGCACTCCGATCTCTCCACTCAAGCACTTGCGGATCCCGACAACATTCGGAAGAAATGTTCATCACTGTACCGCATCAACCCCAGCGGCAAAGCGCGAAGGACACCATACACAAGGCAAACGCAGCGCTTCCTTTCGAAGCTACTGCAGTCCCTCGAGACTTCTTTCTCTTCTTTCCTGGAAGCGTTGTTCCAAATCATTAGCCTCACAAAGCGCAGCTCGGCCATTCAGGTGCGCCCCCTTGCGGCAGCTAACAGCAACAGGGCCCAAGAGCTACAGCGAAGCTGGGACAGTCAACGCGTACGACACGCACAGTCGAAACAGTAAAGGTCTGCTCGCACGTACACAACAGCAGTCTCAGCGACCGAGTCGAATGCCAGAGAGCGGCGTAAATAAAACGCTAACGGCTTCTCTTCTCCGAGGGGGGCCCCCTTTGCATGTCAGGCTGTACGCGCCGAGAGTCGTATCGGTGCTCGCTTTAAAGAAGGATGTCGCCTTCGTGCCGTATACCAGCTCGCGCTCTCTGCGTGGGTCGTAATTACTTCTTGATGTCAACTGCCGCCCACCTGCGCACGCGCGGCGATACCTCGGGCCTCCCTTTTCGTCGTCGATGCCGGGGCTTCATCGCGAACAAGTTTCCGCGTAGCGCAGTAAGTGCGCGGTGGTGTATATATACACCCACGGCAAGAAGAAGCGGGTAACAGCCGCTCGTTTATGGCAAGAAAGTGCAGCGTTAAGGAAAGCGGAGGCAAAGCGTGTCGTTAATGGCGCTCGGGTCTAGCGATTAACGAGCGCGTTGGTCGCGGGCCCCGTGTATACAGCCACCAGAAGCGCGAGGGTTTTCGCAGCACCGGCCTTCCTAGAAATCCTCGAAGAGCAGAAAAATAGAGAAAGAAAGCAGCGAGAATATCAATGCTTTAGCTTCGCAAACAAGGCGTAAGAGCGAGATACCGCGGGCTGTAACTGGCGCGCACAGGTTTAAATAATCGCGCACGAACAATCTGGTAAAAGAAAAGATACGGCGACTTCTTATCAATAGGCACTCGGCCGCCGCAGATGCGTCGAGGCTCTTTAATTGTGGCGAGGTTCGGCTACATAAAGGGCGATAACACGTACGCATTCTTGCATTTCTGGTGAAGGGCAACATACGAGTTTATCGATTAGAATGATGGCCAGGCGTTTTTAGTTGCGCCGGTTCGTTGGCGGTCACGGCGTTCAGGCCAAGCTGGGAGAGTTTTAGTGCGTCCGGTATCCCGGCAAACGCAAGCGTACTCGGCGTTTTACCGGATGAGTGGAGGCGCCAACGTGAACTGCCTGCACGGTGAGGACATCTGCCGATGCAGAGCTCAACCAGACAAACACAGCCAATATTACGGCAACCAGCTGTATTTTACTTTGCTGCGGGGGCAAGTTTTAGGGATCGACATGTGTAATCGGGTTGCTGCCGAATATTTACACCACCAGCAAGGTATGATACGCTTGGTTACCGCAACATTAGCTATGTTTGCCTAGTTGAGCTATGTACCACTAGGTGTCCTCAGCGTGCAGGCAGTTCACGTTTACGTCTCCGTTCATCCGGTAAAACGCCCAGATCGCTTGCGTTTGCCGGAGTACCGCACACGCTAAAACTATCTAATGGCGCAAACAGCTCCCTACGAAAGAGCCATGCACAACGGTATTCCTGTAGCGGTCAGGCATCTTGATTATAACTGTCGCCGCCGGGCGTAACTTGTAAGCTAGATTTCTACAATCTATTGCTAGTAAAGCCGCAGGCTTATCGCGTGCACGAAGCTATATACAGCCGAGACGTGCTACAGCTTCACTAGCAAGTTGCATATATGTACTAATCAAGGCGTGAGCTGAACGGGCTGTATATGTGGATATCGTGCATCAAATGAACAGTTTCTTTCTTTTAATTTAGGCACATTAGCAGCCACGACAGTGTTCCGGTCGCGTTCAGGAACACGATACTGACGACTGATGCTCAGGAGCCCAACTACATGCGCATTTCACTCTCAACGAAGAGTCACACCCGAGCTGTCGACGTCGACAGTCAAGAACCTTATTCAGGGCGGCAGGCTTGCTACGTCTGCAGTACGGAGGTCGCGCTTAGAAAATGCACCATCGATGGCTGGTGTAAAGAGGCCACACGCTGGCTATCGCCTACAACATGGCTTTTCAAGTGTGTAGTATTAGCTGCCGTGGAACAGTATTGGTTCTTTATTGCAGCCACGATCTCCTTTGCCTTTTTCGCTTCAATTTCTTTACAGTACTGCTTTTTTTTTCAGTCAGCGCTTGTCTGCAATGGAGTCCCCGGAGCACGCTACCTCTGCCACTTTCTTGTCAACCCACCGGGGAATACCAAAATAAATCAGAGATATACGCTATTCACGGCACAGGAATGACAGATCCATTACACGTGCTACCGCCTATGATGATCACGTTCTTTGTCTTAGTATATAGGATCGACAGGCGAGTGAGTTAGTGCAGGTTCGAACGCTCGAAATAGGGAAGCGCGACACGGATCCTTTCCGGCTGCGGCACAGCGTGTCAGTTGCCTCGGCAACAATCAGGCCCCGCTCGAGAAGGGGCATTCAAGGTTGTAGATGAAAGATCGCACGCAGGCCCGTAAAACTTTCCAGCATGACAAGGACAGGAGAAAGGAGCCGCAATAACTATATCACAGGCGTGCAACACGAGCGCGCGCAGCGTGCCCGTAACGTGAACGAAGCCTACGTTATGTAGATTACAAAAACGAAGCTTACGTTAATGAAGCGAAACGCTGAGCTAAATGATCGAAGCTGTTGCATGGCATGTGATCGGGCATGAATGACGTCACGGATTCTTCACTAATGAAATCCGGCAGACGCATCTTGATGATAGACATGTATTTTATGGGAAGCAAACAAGGCGAAAAGGTTTCCTCGCGATTCCGTTTCATTTTCCTTTTTTTTTTCTGTTCTCAGAGGTAAATCACTGCAAATCGCGAAAAACGAGTGTCACTATGAAATAAGCACACGAGAAGAAATAATGCAAAGTTAGACGAACGCCTAGACAACATTGGAGGGAAAAGCATGGGCATATGTAGGCAGGCGCCCAAATCTTTAACTGGTGTGCGGGAGCGGCGACTTTTCCGTGCGTCAGCGCCGTTTGACGGGGCGAGGCTGGAAACAGTCTGAGGCTAAGCGCATGCGGACAAAGCGCGCTCAGCTGGGCCCATCGTCTACTAGGCTGTTTCCAGCCTCGCCGCGTCATACGGCGCTGACGCCCGGAAAAGTCGCCGCTTCCGCACACCAGTTAAAGATTTGGGCGACTGTACATGTGCCTTCGGACGGAGATGTAGCGAGCAGATGCGTCTGTTATACAAGATGCGCGGAACTTTCCAAACCGAGCATAGCGCGTATCGCGAGAAAGAACGGAATCACACCTGCCAATGATTGAATCACTGACGGACCAAACGTCAGTAAACTCCCAGCGTTTTCAAACGAACATTTGTGCTAGGTAATCTACATACATGTGTGCTGAAAGGGAATACGTTACACACAAAACTACCGATCGAATGAGAGCCCATTCGTACGAACCAAAGGGTCGGAGTTCATTCGGGGTCGATTAGAGTGCGCGAAGAGTGATGCACGACAAGCGACAAATAGGGTTGCGCGTTAGCGACGCACGAAACGACGACGTCTACAGGTTACAGATGAATACAATAACCAGGTCGCGTAGTCGCAACTCCTCGCGAGATTGCACGGGACAGCTCCCTCACGTACAGCAGACGGTAAAGCAGCAGAGGCAATCAACAAGCATCAGCCGGCGGAGGGATCGAACACACCCAATATAAGGTCGGGCCACGCCGGCGCTATAAGGTCGCAGTGATGAAACGACACAGTACGCCGCAGGGGCCTCAGGGAAAAACATTGTAGCTTCGCGGAGCCTCGGCTTAGGCTAACAAACAGACCGAGTATCGCAGCGTTTGCCAAGATTGCCGACGGATACGTATGGTTCTGTAAGGCCGGTGGGGAGCAGTTTGGCACGACAATAACACGAGAACGAGACGCGCAAACGACCGACGCAGGCGATGGTATTCTGTCGACGGTGCGGCAATGTGTTGAAATTAAAAAGAAGGGAGGGGGGGGGATTTAACGCCTACAAATTGCAAAGCGGTTTAATATGAGGGACACCGTCTGTGTGTGTGTGGGGGGGGGGGGGGTCGTGAGGCTGCACATTCATTTTGAACACCTCCGGCTCTCTACCGTGCACACAAGCTACTGTAAAACGATAGTTTTTTTTTTGCATTTTGACAGCCACCGGAATGCGGTCGCTGCCGGCGTATTTGCCCATACCCGTACTTTTGCCCAAACCCGTCCATTTGCCCAAACCCGTCCATTTGCCCAAACCCGTCCATTTGCCCAAGCCCGTCCATTTGCCCAAGCCCGTCCATTTGCCCAAGCCCGTCCATTTGCCCAAGCCCGTCCATTTGCCCAAGCCCGTCCATTTGCTCAAAACCGGCCTCATGCGGACAGCGAGGAGAGCTACTGTAAATCGCAGTACAGCGATCCAAACCGAACTAAGCGAGACGCTGAATTCGCTACAGCGGGAGTCACGCATGTCTACAGTGGCCAACAGGTCGCCATCTTTCGTGAAAGAAAGTACAGGCTCACGCATGGCCATGCAGCATGCTCGGTCCATGTGCCGCAGTAGAACAAACAGGTACAAACACACCTCTAAACCAGCAACTACGTACGTCGCTGTGTAGCCACTGAAGGCGCTATAGCACAGTCCTCTTGAGTTCCGGCTATGGGGCATATGTCCAATATATTGGACATCAAATACTCCGCCGCTACCCAGGCCGCCGCATGTTTTAGCCCGTAAAACCGAATTGTCCAATATTTTAGACACCTACTAGCGCCACCTATGAAGTTTTGTTGAAAATGCATTAGTAGTTTGGTCACCAAGGGTGTTTGCAGTGGCGACATTCAGCAGCACGGCTTTCTACGGCGACCGCCGAAAAAGTAAGTTCTATTTCTCATACTTTATCGCTCGTTCTTTTTCTGTGACGAAATTTTGATTAATAAACACATTTTGTACTTTTGAAGCCATTTATAATATTAAATTTGCCCTTTGCTACTGCATACCCACAACCCCATAAATGACTGGGTAGAGTTTCAGTGTCCAACATATTGGACATCATGCTGTGCTAAAACAACCGATGATTGTGAAATACTAACATGCACTTTTCGTCTCTGTAACGTAATCATCAATTTCTGAAAAGGTCACAGAAATCTGTGAACTTTAATACACCTCGGAACTCAGGAGGATATAAAGCCGTATACACTCGACCATGGTCGAGTGTATACATTCACAATGTGCGACGCGCGCAAGCTCTGGCGAAAGCACGCCTCAACACAATCGGAACGTGGAAGAACACAAGTCTATAGTGCATAAGATGTAAATGCCTAAGCATGCCAGCTCCTCTACGTTATCGCTGCGCCGGCCAACGCATGGTCTGCGGCGAGGCAGGGATTCGTTCTAACACGCTCAGCACGAGGGACCGGATATAATATCGCGGAAAGTTCTAAAAAGCTTGAGGTTACCGCTCCAACCGTGAGCTAATGCGGTTCAAGCGGCCGAGACCGGTGGCCTTTCACACTCTTTGCGGGAGACCGCATACAGTATACTGCTGAAAGTGGCTTGCACGTCTGCAACGCTTTCTCATCGGGCGACGCGGTACTGCAGAAGGCGATGAGGGTGCGGAAATTTACATAATACGTTCGCGTGTGAAACACATTCTGAGAGGCCGCGTCACAGGTCAGCGTCAACGTAACAGCATTATGCAGTAAACTTGTCCCTCCTGCATGGGGGGCGCATAAAAAAAAAAACAGGCTTACGGAAATCACCCGAAGGATAACCAGCGCGACCGAAACTAGTTTCTCTGCCGGAAGGTCGGCGCCTCGCAAAAGTGGGGCTTCCAACCCGTTTACCAGAGTTCTCCTAGGATTGATTCCGCTTACCAGAATACAGTGTTGCTGCGTTAACTACCCCGGGGATGGCAGATAGCGCTAACGAAACCAACACAAAGCAAAAAAAGAAAGTGACACGAATAGTTGAAACACGACGAACCGGCTTTCTTTCCTCTCGTCACTTCTGATGTGTCAAAGATGAACGACATCGAGAGAGAAAAAGACTGTCGTAGGCAAATGAGCAAGACGCACAAGCCCACATCTATCGCTCGGTGGTGCAGGGGGTGCAGTTAAGACACAACCGCCGGTTCTTCGAGTGTGTCTCCCGTGTTGCATTGCACGCGAAGTCCCGACTCGGCAGTATACAACGAACGTCAAGGCATTCGCGACAGCCAACTGGTAACGACAGCGGGCTGGGTATGCCAGAGGAGAAAAAAGCAAAGACAAAGAAAGAAAGGAGTACGGCTCGCGCAGTGCGGCGCTGCTATATATGCTCAGTTCATGGCGCCCGAGATTGCGGGCGCTGGCAGGTTTTGCAGCAAGCGTGGACAATCTCGGAGGCCATTGTACCTCGCAGACTTGGCCAGCATAGCTGTAGAAGCGCTACAAAAGTAGTGCGGTTGTACAAGTGTCACTCCGCGCATTTCGCCCTGCAGTTGTGCTCGATTTGCAACGCTTTACAGGGAATAAAATAATTACTCCAAATGTTATACGGAATAACTTCAAATGTTAGGAGGACAATTCGTGAAAATAAGGCTTTATGAAATCGCGCCTCATTTGTAAATATTTGTGCTGCCCTATGCGAAGAACTATTTAATTGCGAGCGAAAGCGGTGTGCCGCGAACGCTGCTCGAAGAAACGTGTTACTCCGCTCGTTCGGTGTGAAATAGGTTCCCATGCGCGAAGCCTTCCACGCAGTAAATACGTCCTATTTCGCGAACAAGAAAGTGTGAGATGTAAACGTTTCATCGAACTACATGACGCATACTTATGCCTTTTCTCTCACATGTGCACGCACTCCTTCTTTCGGCCGCGAATGCAAACAGTCAGGGAAGTCTCTTCACTAACCTTGGTAGCGTTGCCTGCTATCTATGAAACGGAGTAAACGCGATCGTGAAGGTTCAATCGAATAGGCGTGGAGCGGAGGGCGATCGTAGTCTGGCAATAATGAACGAGTCCCTTTTCTTATTGGCTGACGCGACCCGTAGCTTTCGTTTCACTGCACAGAATTTGCGAGACGAAGTAAGGACGTAGCACGAGCCGCTGTCACGCTTGTCTAGAGTGGTCAATGGGTCGCCATCTTTCGTGAAAGAAAGTACAGGCTCACGCATGGTCATGCAGCACGCTCGGTCCATGTGCCGCAGTAGAACAAACAGGTACAAATAGACCTGTAAGCCAGCAGCCCCGTCGCTGTGCAGCTAATGCGGGTGCAATAGCAGAGTCCGGACATAAAGCCGTAAACTCGACCACTCTAGACAAGTGCGATTCACAATGTGCGACATCTATCTATCTATCTATCTATCTATCTATCTATCTATCTATCTATCTATCTATCTATCTATCTATCTATCTATCTATCTATCTATCTATCTATCTATCTATCTATCGCGCACGCACGCACGCACACACACAAACATACAAGTCAGGCGAGCCCACTAGGGAGCAGCGCTCTTTGCGACGGGGCTCCTTAGCGGAGCTGCCTGCATGCGTGTATATACAGCGGCACTAAAAGCAAAGGAAATGCTGCCACTATACGCCTCGTTCGCGCAATTAGCGGCGCGCGGATCCAAAGGGTGTTGCGAGGTCGCGAACCGACGGCGCGTCCCCGCGAAGGAAAGCTGACGAGGTTTCGCCGCTCGACCGAGGCTTCACAGGAAAAGCGGCAGCCTTTCTGGAGGGCTAAGCTGACGGATAAAGACCAACGCCTCCTCGACGGCGCAAAGACGTCTGAGGCTACAACCGTGACGTCACGCTAATTGGCTGTTTTGATAAAGGGTCATTTCGTCGACCCTCGAGACAAAAAGGCGCCAAACTGAAAGCGTTGCTCACTTGCTGCGGTTCATTCGCCCCTTTGCGTGACGTCACGGCGGTGGTCCCAACCACGGTCCCCAACTCACTCAAGTTCTATAGTTCAATTAAAATCAAGCAGGACAGATGAACCACGGAAAGTACCGGCAGGACAAAGTTCCCGCCAGGGGTCTGCACGCGTGTGACGTCACGCTTGTGGAGTGTTTGCCCATAGTTTTATCAAAACCCTCTACGTCGTGTCGGCAAGAGTAGATTAAGCACTTGGGCTACGGACTTAAAGGGGCGGGAGGTTACAGTAGACTGGTGTACGAGTTATTTGTTGAAAACGGTAATGGTTGCTGTGGCGGGGAATGTTCACTGGAACAATACCCGTAAACGAAAGCTTGAACGGCACGGCAGCTCTCGAGCTTCGGCTATCCCGTTGCGCACGCCGACATCGAACCCAACTGGCACAACTCGGCCATTAGTAGGGAGGACTCCGCCGCTGTCTCGGAGGCGCTGCCACGACTCGCGCCATTCCTGACGAAAGCATGCGAACGGGGTTTGCCGTAACCCTGAAAGTAACCCTTAAAGGTGCGAACATACGTGCGGAGTACCGGTACAACTAACGGTTACTAAAGACAGTAAACTTGGTAGTCGGTAAGTAAGAAAGCTAGAAGAGTGTCGAGAAACACGACTGACGCGCCACCAATGAGCAACAAGACGGGAAATGCCCCCACCTTCTGCTGCAAGAAGAGACACGACTAACCTAACTGACCAAGCTAGAGGTGTGGATTGACTATACCGGTTGTCTGGCTTCGCTATACAGCGCGCGCATACATTTCATTTCGTTGTGCTGAAAAAGTGGCGTTTTAGTTACTTTTGTTGTCTATAGGTGACGCGACCGTCTGCGAACTCCCCTTACCCCGCACGCTGTTAGCCACGTTATAAAAACGCGGGTTCACGTGAACTTTCGAGACTAGATATGATTGAATCTCCGACTTAACAGTGTCGTCCACATATGTCTTTCTCTGATATTGAGCGAAATGAAACGCGACTCCACAGCTGGGATAATTGAACCCCGCCTCCGGCCACCTTACCAAGCAGAGGCTCAAGACGGCGGGGCCGTTTGCAGGTAATCAATCGCGCACCAAATTCCGGGTCCTGTCACAACCTGCCGACGGATCGATCCCGAAATAATTAGACGGCGTCCAATGCGACTATAAGTTGAGGCGCTGAAGCGAGTAGACGAGTCTCTCTCTCTCTCTCTCTCTCTCTCTCCGGGCGTTAATTACAGCGGGTGCTCATTACAGCGTGAGATAAAATGTGTTCCGAGATAACTTAGACGGGGTACGCTGAGCGAAGAAAAAAATGTAGCGCAATCAACCAACTTAAATCGACTGACCGCAGTCACCGGGTAGATGTGCTTGACAGCGACGGTCGTGGAAGTTTTCAGAGCAAAGAACAAAAGCGGGTTTAGTTCTCATTCACGTAGTTTAGAAGAATTTCTCGCTGGGCTAGTTGGTGCGTTGCTTTGAAGAACCAAGTCGTGCATTCAAAAAAGACAACGAGAGAAAAGGCTCCGTCGCCTTTTCCTGTGGTTGTCTTTTTTGAATGCGCAACTTGGTTTTTCCTGTGGTTGTCCTTTTTGAATGCGTAGCCTGGTTCTTCAAAATTCCCATCACAGCGCTCAAGTTTCAACGATACAGCAGATGAGTGACAAGATGTTCGATCGCCAGTCGACCGAGCGGAAGTATTTCATTGGAACCAAGACGGAACGTTAGAACCTGCTCCATTGACAACCCAAGATGCCATAAGCTAACGGATAAGCAATAGGTAATCGAAACACTTTATTTTGTTCCATTAGGGGAACGAATTCTGAGATCTTGAACATAAAGGGTTAAATGAGCTAACAGATCCCTTTTCTGAGTACAGCGCGCGGCGCAGATACGTGTTGTATTACGACTGTATTAATTAAGCTAAGCTAGCTGCAGCCCAAATCGATCTTAAGTTATTAGGCATCATTCTTGGTTGATCCATGCTTGCGAAATGCATTGAACATTTGGAGAGCTTGTGCAGCGATACAAAAAACAAACGAATCTCCACGATTTTCTTGTTTCAGGCACGTTGGCAACTGCAGGCTATCCCTGTTGACCGGGCAACGCGCACATTAGGAAGGCTACTGGAGTGGCAAGTCAAATATCAAGGTACCGCGGGACGAGCTTTATTTCCCTATACAAGAACCAGCAACTGTGATCGCTTTAGACGTGCGAGTTCGCTATAGATGGCGGCAACATCGCGAACTGAATACGCCCGCGAACAATTGGCCATGCGCGAGCCCCTCGATTCGTCAACGCCGATTTGCAAAACAGAAGAAAGAAACAGACGAAGTCGGGAAGAGAAGTGTGAAAGAAAAAAAGAACGTCACGCGGTTCAACGAACGTAAAACGCGATAAGTGATCTGTCTCTTTGAAGCCCCGAAAAGCATACAACAGGATGAAAGTATTCAGCGCAGCCCTACGGTGGGTGGGTGGGGGCTGGGGGGGGGGGGGTGCGAAAGCAGACGAATCGAGAGAGAGAAGGAGATTCTAGTTGATGGGAAGGAAAAGTTGGGGTAAAGTGCAGCGCAGTAACAGTCTCTCAGCAGAGGACACCTCAACAGCGCTGCACAGGGGGGGGGGGGGGGGGGGGCGGAGAGAGAGAAGGCGATAGAAGAAGGGGAGGAGAGAGAGAGACGCGAAAATGAGCAGGCATTCCTAAAACATCGCGTGAGCACGCACCACTCCCTCCGCGCGTCGTCTCCGGTCGCGCCGCGCGTGCGTGTGTGAACGGCGTCGTTCCGCTTTGCGTTCGACGGCGATTCGCGAGCTGTGCGCAGCGACGATGCTGGAGCCGCAATTTTTTGGCGCGCCGACCAAAGGGGCGAGCGAGCTAGCTAGCCAGCGAACTGGTTCGAGTTCGCTCTGTTCGGCGTGGCGGCGCGTCGGAAGCGATTGCGGCGGGGTGTCACCGCACGCGTCACGCAGGCAAACGCCGCGCAGAAACGCTCTTTCCTGACGCTGTCACTCGAACGTGGTTCCTGGCCAACGCTGGCGCGGGGAATTCCAGAGCGGTTAAGTGTGAAGCGCGCCTATAGAAGGGTGAGGGTGCGAGGGTGAGGAGGACGCACTCGGGACAGGACGGGTAGTCTCGCGGGCTGGCCCCCCCTAAACGGATGGCACCCCGCTGTGGTTTTGTTTGTGGTTCATATCGGGAGTGCTAGCCCCGGACGGCAGGCGTCAGCGCCTTTCGTGTGGGCACGCTTGGTGCGTGCCGTCACCCCTGCCTCACAAAACAACAGCTGTCAAAAAAGGAAAAGAAGGGCAAGGGGGGGAGGCGGGATCATTGATCCGTCACTCATCAGGAAGCCGCAGCCAGCTTTTGCGTCAATCTTGAAATCAAAACAATGGAAACCTGACGCGGACAAAAGGGCGCGCGGGCAATCGAACCAAAACGTCACGCTGATCCCGACTTCTGCACCCAAGTCCAGATCACCGCCACCACGTATTTCTATAAATAACACGCAATTAAGAGGCCTGCTAAAGGCTCACACAAACAGCTAGATTACTATAGCAATGCTCAGCAGTGGGTCGGCAATATATGCTCGCGCATATAAAAGCAAGGGTATGACCTGTATACGCTCGCTTAATGAAAGCTGTCGTTGGGTAAGTCGTTGGAGCATTTGAGGCACGAATACTACGAGGCAGAAAGACGTTCAATCAAAATCGTATGGTCATGCGCCAGTATGAAGCAACAGTGTGGCGCCGACGACAAAACGCTTTTGACCACACACACACTTCACCACATTTTCCTTGAATGGGGATCAAACTACAAGTGAAAGTTATCCATGTTGCCACTTTGATTAAGGGACGTAACATACACAAAATACGGCGTCTTCACAACTATCAATTCCGACATACTCGGCGATGAAAAAGCGATATCCCACCGTCGATTAGCTGCTGGGGTCACAATATATAGATGAGAGCCCGTAGTTTAGTCCAGGATTTCGAAACAAGCGACTACGCGTGTGAAACACCACGCGGCCTTCCCTTGCTACCGTCACCGACCTTTACGTGTAGGCTCGAGCAGTACAGAGTTCGTGAACGCGAT
The DNA here is from genome assembly GCF_038994185.2 of Dermacentor albipictus. NCBI lineage: Eukaryota > Metazoa > Arthropoda > Arachnida > Ixodida > Ixodidae > Dermacentor > Dermacentor albipictus. Next base: position 34,022,545 of record NC_091829.1, read on the forward strand.
GCTTCGCAACGGGAACGGCACTCACCTTGGCACGAGCTCAAGTGCGGAGCGGTTTCGCACCATACCGGCTGTTTGAAACGCACCGTGTGTGGTGAGCCAAGTATGCTCGAACGAGTGGATGCAAGTGCAACGAAAGTGAATGGCCGCGGCAGGGGAGGGGGGGTCAGGAGGGCGCTACGGTAGGCAGCTCCGCCAAGCGGATGACACCCCGTCGTGGTTTTGTGTTCGGCGACATCAAGAGCAGCGTCCCAGCACTAGGCAGGACGTTAGCACCGTTGCTACCGTGTTTTTTTTTTTTTTTTTGGTGACACGCCGGCGGTGTCACCGGCGCGACACAAAACGGTGCCAAGCGTGGGCGCGTCCGAAGCTGGCAGCTTTTAGCAACAATGGACAATTCGACAAAGCGGACAGGCGTGAAAACACCCAACGCACGAACGACGCTGGCGACTTACTAAACGCAAGTCTAGCAGTAAGGGACAGTCGGCAATGAAATGGAAGTAATGCGAAACGAAATCGTATATGCCACTTTCATAAATATCAATCGCTGTTATGAATATGAATCTAGACACCGCCTAGGCTTACTTCAGGCTCCTTGAGAAAAGACCCGATACTGCTCAAGCTATATAGATACGAAGAATAGCATTAGCTTATCAGTCAATCATGGGTGACTCCTCAATCCGCTTCTTTCCGGAACATCCTCGCCTGTGCAGGTGAAAACGCTATACATTCTAAAGTTCCGTATATGGAGGAAGCTAGCTGTAGCGATAAGTTTCACTCAACGTTACCTGACTTGACTACTCAACGTAATCCAATCATACCATGCGGGCTACCATTATTGCGAGAACTTCCAAGAAGCCTATACAGGGGCCAAAAACGATCGAGACAGCCTCATGTGCGAGTTGATAATGAAGTTAGTATCAAAACAGCTGATGCGCGGCGCCGGGGCCCCGTTTCCCCGTGTACCCCTCGAAGTGAACCACAGAGGGCTGCGGCTTTTGTTATCTCCCTTATCAGACAAGTGCGGTGGTTGGGAACACGCAAACGTAGCGGCGCGATAACAACACCTGTCGATAACACCTGTCGATGGCCAGCAAGGGGGCAAAAGAAAAAGTCTCCTAACCGCATACCCGCGGACGCAGCCAACATGGCCACATTCAAGATGGATGAAGCAAAGGCACGCGCAAGCCAGGATTCCGAAGAGGAAGCTAAGTGACGCGAGCCCATTGGCGGTGACCATGACAGAAGCTCGCGCTTAACGCGTACTGCCGTGAGAAAAGAACACAAAGATCAAGGTCTTCGCGCAAGCACCTGTGGAGGGAGGGGGGAGGGGGGATATACACGTCTCCCCATTGTTCCGGCGCACGCTTTTTCGATTACGCGGCGACGTTAATGGAGGCCCGAAGTCGAGCTGGCTGCTGACGGTCCCATGACGTTTAAACGTGGTTTGCGGCCTAATGAAAGTAAACGTAGCCGAACGAACAAGGCCGTCGGTGGGTTTGTAAACGGCGTGTGGCTGAGCGAGGAGGTGTTGCAACATAGGGACGCAGACGTGTACGGCACAGTAGAAATACTACTCTTATGAAAATGAATTTCTAGAATCTAAGTTGTCGACAGAAACACCCCGGCCACATGAACGAGACTCGATCGGAGCTCATTCTTTGCGACAGATCGAGGTGCTCCCGCTCCAAACGCGACATGGAGACACACGGCGTCCGCTGTTCATAGTTGTGCGGACACGCGTTTGTCGGGGCCTTTTTCGACAGACTGACTTCGTGGGATCGACGCGCCAAAAGTACAGACAGTACGCAAAACCCGAGAGAAAAATGTGCGAACCTCAAGCTCGTCGCAAAGGAATAAGAAAGAAATGACTTATTTATACCTGCAATTCAGACGCACAAACATACTGACGAATGCAATGGAAAGTTTGCAATGACTATAGTTCTTACCGCAGTCGTCAATTTCAAATTACGCGCTCAGGCGGAGAGGAAAATTGGTTTGATCAGCGGAATCCCCGGTCCGCATATTTTTGCTCAGGCGAGCACGCGTGAGGGACATCGCAAGACAGTCCTCGAGAATAACTGCCACGATGCAGCCCCCCGATGCGCGTTTTTTTTTTTTTCTTTCGCGTTAACTCGTCCAGTCATAACGCACCCTCCATGCTGTCTTCCCCGCGACCTCGTCTTCGGTTCCAAAACTCCAGGCGCTTGGCAAAAACACTGGGTTTCTTTCGGGAGCCCGCAATGCGCTGACTGCAATGCGCTACGCACAAGATATAGACGCAGAACTAACTCACAAAGCCGTCGCTGGCCTCTTCAAGCCCGATCGAGACTCCGGGGATGAAACCACCACGACCGTGAGCCAGAGCTCTTCGTGTTGTCTTCCGGCCCGGAGTCGGGCCGGGCCCGGCCCATTGTCTGGACTCGAGTGCGGGCCCTCCGGAGGCGTCTGTCGCGGACTGCCGCTGTTTCCGGCGTGCTCGCACGGGGGGAGGGACTCGCGGGGGCCGGAGCGGAGACGATGCAGCGTCGGCAGCCGCCCTTGGTTCCGAAGCATTGTTCCGTGGCCGCCGATGGCCGCGTCTTTGTCTTCCTCTTCTTTCCTCTACGCAGCCGTGTGTTGCGCCGAGCAGATAACCGCGCGAAAGTTTGTGTTTTGCTTCGCAGCCTGCTTTCGCCCTGGACGCACCCGCACGCCGGCCCATTTCTGGACGGTTTCCTCTCCTTCCCGTCGCGTCTTCGGTTGGCGCATAAAGTTTGCGCTGTCGTGGTTCGGATGGAAGTGTTGCAGGGCCTCTCGACAAAGGCCCAGCCGGCTGACACGTCTGTAAGCATCCGTCCGGTGAGTGAACGGGATGCATTTATTCTCGCTTGGCGGAATAATAATAATAATAATAACAAGGAAAAAAAAAGGAGAAAGACGCACAAACTCAAACTTTGCTGAAAGTAAATTTCATTGATTGATTGAACTGAGTGACTGCTTGTTTGGATGATGATGATGTATGGGGTTTTATGGCGCAAGGGCCAGGTGGGGCCAAAGAGCGGCATGCTAGTGGTAAAGAATATTTCGTGGTCTGATGGGCTCTGTGAATTTAATGTGACGTGGCTGTAGAGGCTGTAAATTTAACAATATGGCGGAAGTTCAGTGACTTGGAATACGAGGAGCTACCTCTAGGTGTTACGGAAGCCCAGCTTTCACGGTCGTCTAGTTTGTTGGCTCGCGTGTTTTATTTACATATTTGCTCGTCAGGTACGCAAAAGCTGCTTGAAAGGTAATTTGACTAACAATTAGCGAAATTCGGTTAGGTTCACCGCGGGCTTCAGCGACATTTTTTAAGGTTTCGGAGCCGGTGTCACCGAGGCCCTTGGCGGAATGTCAAACTTTTACCCCGTACTCGCAGATTCAAAAGCACGTCATTTGCTATTGCTTGACATGTAGTAGCTGTATACCTAGGCATAAAAATCCTCCGCGCTCAAACGACAGGCGGGTGCGGAAATTTACCTAGAAGCGGACGTTTATTCCACACCGGCAAAAAGCAACCTGCATACCTGAACGCAGCTGACAACATAACGCAGCCACTGGTGCACTCTTACGAAACTTACGGCATCGCGTGTCTTTCGGTGAAGAAAAAAAAAAAGAAAAAGAAATAAAATAAAAATTACTACAGACTGTCGCTTCAACGACACATGACAGCAGGGAGAGCGGAAGAGCCGAACGACAAGCAAACATTGCAGAATGAAAACATGTCTATAACAAAACAGGGGGGCTCACATTTACTCACAGGAGAATGCTGACGAACAGAGTGTATAGTGTCGTTGAGCGGTATATGGCCGGCAAGAAACAATGCGGACAGGACGGACGCGCTTATTCTTGCCGCCCTTATTCCGCTCAACGGCAGATGCACAACGCTTCTCAGCAGAGATTTGCATCCCACTGACTACATGCCCCCTCTCTCCGTCTCTATTTGCAAAGCAACGTTCATATGCCCACGGACTGATGTGAGGTCTACGCTTGTATGCATCCATTTCCGCTCGACGCATCCATTCATTCTGATCGTTAATTAAATTATGGGGTTTTTACGTGCCTAGACCACGATCCCATTATGAGGCACGCCCCCCAGACTCCGGAAATTTAGACCACCTGGGGTTCTTTAACGTGCACCTAAATCTAAGTACAAGGGTTTACACGTACTTTGCCCCCATCGAAATGCGGACGCCGTGGCTACGATTCGATCCGGAGACCTCGTGCTTCTCATCGTTCTAGAAGGTTCAAAACACCCATCCCGTTATAAATTAATCCAGGGATATCTGGCCACACAATGAAGCCGTGCCCACCCGTTCCGTGTACAACGAAAGCACGTAGAACAGACGCGCATACGACGAACCCAACCCTTGAAATAAGCCTTCCTACCTGCTTCGTGGTTTCTATGGCACAGAACGATATCGCATGGCATTTACATTCGGCTGCAGCAGAGCGGATGCCGCATCGCAACGGATGACATTAGCCGCACCGTTGGCGAAATTGGAGCGTTTAGTGAACCAGACTGGCGAGACGCCCGGATCGAATACCAGAAGAGACCCCCCACAAAGCGCAGCGCAGCTGTGATTCTCACAAGCGTTGCCAAATAAACTGTTTCCTCGCAGACCCAGAGAGAGAGCGAGAAATTCGGCTAAGCGTATGCCGCTCTCAAGAGCGAGCTGTCGCATTTGATTATTGAGATTCTTGCTTTCACCCTAGTCTGGCGCTCGCGTGCACAATGAAAGAGCTGAGGAAAAATAAATAAAAGAGGGAGGAAAACACGGAGCAGTAAGAATTGTACAGTTCATCATAGTCTCACTGCCCTTATTTAAGTGTTGTTATCCTTTATTATTATTATTATTATTATTATTATTATTATTATTATTATTATTATTATTATTACGTGTTACGAACGATTGACAGGTTCAAAGGGATAGGATTCTTGAGAAGTAGGGGTGTGCGAATATTGAAATTTTCGAATACGAATCGAATACGAATAAGGCGAAAAACTGTCTTCGAATATCGAATCGAATATCGAATATATGTGTAGTATTAAAAATTGCAAAACGAGGTAACAATAGCTTTATTACCCTTTTAAAAATAATATTGCATTTCACGAGGCTGCTTCAGGTTAAAGAGGCACTCATTATAGGTAATACACTCAGGTAATGTCAGGTAACGCTCTGTCAGGTAAACGCTTGTTACAGATTATCGCGAAGGAAAATTGACTGCTCGCCATGTTCAGAAAGTAAGGGCTCTCTATGCACTGTGACAACATTTGTCCAGGTAACATTTTCTAAGTGCATATTTTATTGCGCATACTTACAAAGCCCGAAAGTACATCATATATTGTTATGAAAGAGCCCTGGAATAAAGCTTGGTAAAAAAAAATTGAAACTGATCATGTCTCACGGGCCTGATGCAGATAGACTGGAACAGAGCGTACACATTCATAGTAAGGTTCGTTACAGCACTTAAGATCACAGTGCTGTCACGCTGTGTCGTCGTTTTGTACCTTCTTTTGTCCCTATTTTGTGTTGCGCTGTAACGAACCTTACTATGAATCCCAACAAACTGGCCCAACTTGCCATCTTGATGCAGAGCATACAGATAATGAGCGGATCATGTGAAGCTCTCAGTGAATAAACATGTTTTTAGGAGAATGTGGAGCAAGCATATAATTCGTTAATTGCTAAATTATTCACAGTCTGTCCGATAATTCGCCGTTTCGACCATTATTCGGCCGTCCTCGAATATTCGGGAATTTACGAATATGCATTTCTCGAATCGAATACGCTTCGAATAAGGAAAATATTCGATTCGTATTCGAAATTTCGAATATTCGCACACCCCTATTGAGAAGGCATAAAGTATTAGACGGAACTACGTTCCTGAACGAGATGAAGAAAACAAAGTTGCGTAGAATTACGACATTACGCAAATAATAGGTGAAAGGCATAGAGAGATTTCGGGTGCTGATGCGATATTAGAATCATAAGCAACAATCGCGACAGAGTATCAAGTGTCTTCATTTATTGTCCGAGAAAAATTTAAAAAAAAGAAAAACATCGGTCAACGGAAGACCGGATTTTCTACCTCGATGAAAATGCGGCTGTCATGGATTTGAGATTGTATAGTGTAAAGAAAGCACGATCAGCAATTATTACGTAAAGCAAACTCTGTGGGGCCAGGTAGATTTGTACCGCCGAGCTGACACGTTCTTTTTTTTTTTTTTAAGCGAGGTCCCCTCGTCGCTCCTCTTCGTCACGATCCCAGAGACAAAACATTTGAACTCCCACCGCAGCATGCGTCGATGCAATGCAATCAGCTCCTAAGGTCCCCAATCAGGTCTGGGACAGCAACGCCCTCTAGTTGCCGTCGCAATTAGGCCCAATGTCGATAACATCAACGCGCATCGGTTCCCATGAGGACTCTGGCAGCTGCCCAAAACGCCAACCTCCGCGAAGCGCCGTACTTGTGTAGAAGCATCTGCCGAGACTCGAACGATCGGGGACAAACGGACGAGGCAATCAGTCACTGCCATTCATCACTCCGCGCTTGGTGCAGAGCGAAACGACGCGAAGTGTGGGCACAGCTGCAAGGACGAAAAGGCAGCGCGCTGACGGCACCAAATAAAGACAAAAAAAGAGCAAACGAATAAGTAATAAGCCCGCTGTGCACCCTGGGCTAATAACCGCGCTCCCCGGTTCTGGTATACACACTACATTGGCGGTGGTAGTTTTCCGAAGGACGAATCCTCCGCCCTCGCGTCGCGAAATGCGTGTCAAGCGCGCCTCGCCAAAATCGGTGTCAAGATCATTATGCGGTACACGAGAACGCGCACGCATGCACGAAAATACTAGAACACCAGAGGAAACAGCACTTCCCCCCAACCCCCCCATCCTCCCTTTCGCTTTACCTACGTCGACCTGCAGCGCGTGGCACTCGATATACATGCTCCGTGCAGCGCAGACAAAGGCTAGGAGCCTCATCAGCCAATCAGAGAAATGAGTTCGGTGCTACGCGGTAACCTTCCGCGGCGTGTTGACACGCGGCCGTGTCGTCCGTCTGCTAGTGATGAGAAAGCAGACGACGTACACACGTACTTCTTAAAGTCCACTGGCAATAGTGCTTTTTTTTTTTTGCATGATAGACACGAATTAAGCTCTTCTTTGGGCGGGAGAGGAGCGTGGGGGTGGAGATGAGCAGCACATTTTCAAATGTGCGTGCGTGCTAAGGTGCGCACTGTCGGTGACCGACGTAGAATGGCGGAACTATGTGTTCTCCTGCGCACCTCCGTCTGGCGTTTGTTGGTGACAGCAGACGACGTAACACACGTACTTTCGAATTCGAAGTCCGCTGCGAACAGTGTTGCTTGCACGACAGCCAGGAACGATGCCCTCGTATTTTTTCTTTTAGAGAATCCGTGGGCAGCACAACATCAAATGTCGATATGAGCGCTACGCTCACTGTCTATGACGACACCGAACGACGGATCTACGTTCTCTCGCGCACGTAGACCTCCGTCTGTCACGTCACGCACCCAGCAGCTTTCACTCCACTGCACGGATTCGCCGAGACGGCAAGCACGCTTCACCCGAGAGCCGCGTCTGCACCCCCACGAATCTCCATGCATACGAAGGGCGTGCGTATGGTACATGCTTAGTCGTTAAGAGACGATACGATCGGCGGCTGGCTAGCTGCCTCGAAAAACAATAAGCCTCGACGTACATGGTGCGGCGCGAAACGCGATAGCTCAATCGCTCGTTGGAGCGCCGCGGGGGATGATGATTTCTAACGAACATGCACAGAAGGGGGGGGGGGGGGGGGGGGGCATACCCGATACACGTGTAATCACGGGCATCACGTGTTTACGTTAACGACCGCCGAGGAGCGTGATCATTCTAAAGGGCATACCAAGAGTGCACGTGCGATCGCCTTCGTGTGTATACGCGAGACCTTCCCCTAAGACGCGGACACGGGGCGGGATCGTTCTCGAAAGCGTAAACACGGTGCAGCTCCCCACGCACACTTGCCCTTGAAGAGGAGGCGCCATCGATCTATTACATGCGAGCTTGGGTCGCAGCGAAGATAATCGGCGACGCGGCTCTTAAGAGTGCTGTCGAGAGCAAGAAGGATGTGGATCTGTGTTCCCCGCGAAAGCAGGGTAAACGTGCCCACGACGTGCAGATTTCCTCAAAAGTTTCTGGGCTACACGAATGGCAGAATCTGTGACTGGCACCTGGCGAGTAACACGTCAGGCACTTCCGATGCTCCAACAAGAAAGGAACTCTTCCCTTTCGACCCAAGGGGCTTTGCGGGTGGAGAAAGCTTTACAGGGGACCCAGTAGGCGTGCTCATGACCGGTATCGAGATTCCCCGACTTCCATGAAGCACAGCCGACAAAACAAACAAACAAACAACCCCGCGGTACAAGAACCCGTCAGGTTGGTTGCTATAGCTATCGTGTAGCTTTAACGAGGGCAACGGAATAAAGAATCACGGAGTAAAATTTTGAAGATGCGTAACTTTTGCAACAGATGTGCTGAAGAATACCAGAGAGGTCCAGGCGATCACCCAGGTCCAGGCTGCAAAATTATAGTGACGATGTTTGCGCTAGCGCCCCTCAACGTTCTATCAATCGCGTGGACCAGCTTAGTTGCGCGCTAGCGTCCATACGCTTGTTAAAATAATGCCCCGCGCTAGGCCATGAGCTACATATTTTTACACACAAGGCGAAAGAAAATGTCGAGTTGAAACAGTGGAGTTCTCGCCGACATATGGATTCAATGCTTCACTTCTCTCTAAACCAGTCGTCTAGCAGAGGACGAAGGAAGCCATATAAAGCGCTTCTGCGGTACTAAAATAATTATAATAATGTATTAAAAAGAAACGCAGTTTAGCCTGCATTTCTTCTTTTAGTGATCAGCCCATTACAGCGAAATTAACGAAAACGTAAGTTTTGCGAGAATAATTTATCCACGTAAAGTGATCACGTGCTTGCCTGCAGGGACGCTCAAGGTTGCCAGGATAGGATGGCGACCAGGCGTTAGTGAGAGTACGGCACGCACGAGCAAACATCTTGATACGATGCGGACAGCTGTCTTTGATCGCAGCCACATACACAGCTCTTCGGCAAGCAAACACGCGCACCTACACACGCGCAGCAATACGCGGGCGAGGGAGTGTCACAGCCATCGACGGGCGGGCGTGTTTATAGCTGTAACGTGCAGCGTGTTGTCCTGGATGGCCAGGCAGCCGAGGAAGGGAGTTCAAGGATGGCGGACCTCCCGCTGTCGATGCGAGGACGTCTTTGCTGCTGTCGCTAGAGTTGTTAACAGCGGTGTCAAAGGGTGTACGTACACACTGCACGCGTGCGGCGGGCAGCGTAGGTGTGTGTGTGCATATCGATGCGGAGGCTGTTGTTGGCTGGTTGGGATAATAAAACGCGTTAACAGAGTCGTTAAAGGGACACAAAAGAGCGACCTTACAATGCGTCTGGAGTGGTAGTGAAGTTTTTTTTTTTTTTTCGAACCCGTTTCGGGAAGAGGTAAGTTATTGTAAGAGAAAATAAAGGCCGTACTTCAATAGCTCTGTAGTAGTAGTAGTAGTAGTAGTAGTAGTAGTAGTAGTAGTAGTAGTATGCAGATGCCTTTCTGGGGCCGAATCCACAAAGCTCTTATTTCGTAGATGATCTTTTCTACTGACCGACAACTTTCGCTAATAATATGTCCAGCATCAAGATTGGCTCGAATTCGTTGTTAAGAGCAATACTGGCCCTGGTCTGCGGCTGTGCGCGAGGTGTAAACCCACGTTTGGCTCGACTTGCCTGGGTTTGCTTAGTGGTTCGTGGACTTAATTAATCACTTGACATCATCATTACTATTATTGTTATTATTATTATTTACTTAAAGACACTCCGAAAGGGCATTACACAAGAAGTATTACTTTTGTTGTTGTTTTCAATGCGGTATCTGAGCGCCAGTGAGTAGGTGTGACGACATGACGACACGGATATCAAGGTCTCAAGGTCACGAATATGAAGCGAAAGTTGGCGAAACTTGCGGGTGCCGGAAATAACATCCGAAATGCGTTCCACGCGGTTGCGATCGTGCGCGTTTTCACAAAATGCAGGTTCGATGAGGAGCGGGCCTCGCGTCGCAGATGCCTTCCCAAATGCGGCACGCCGGAATACTGTTATTTTACAAGTCACAATTACAAAGATGTATGTCGAAGATTTAGCATGTGCACATGCAAAAGATGTACTTACGTAAAGATTAAATTATGTAAAACACAGATGTACATACCAAGGGTGATTTCTTGCAGTCGCTTCCGATTGTCATATGCGGCATACGCAGTAAGTGGTACAGAAATGTCCACCTTCGCTGCGGTCGCATTTCGACAGGGGCCAACTTCAAAAACGTCCGTGCACCGCACATTGGGCGCACATTAAAGAACCCCAGGTGGTAAAAGTTTATGCGGCGTCCCCCAATAAGCCTGCCTCCTAATCATATCGTGGTTGTGACACGCAGAACCCCAGAATTTAGAGATGTCCGTCTTATACTATAAAGCATGGGCTTAACATTCCATACGGTTGAAAAGCCTGAAGGGTGGGGGGAGCACAATAAGTGAGGCAAAGACAAACACAAACACACGACAGGCGATATAGGCCGGTGTATTGTAGTACTGACATAAGGGTCTGTATACATATCGTTCATTAGAAAGATGAAAAAAAAAGGAAGCCGGGGTCTTTACACAATCATTTGGTGCCAAAAGGTCCGGGTGCAGGACCTCGACCTACTTTAATACGAAAAAAGGAACGATCATCGACGTCGTCTTTGCGGCTCTCAGAATAGTCATCCAAGTCCTGACAGTTACACTGCAGCCACTTTCTCCTCTGGCACAGGTCTCAATGTCTAGCCACCCATTCGTTACCGGAAAAACGGTCACAGTCTGCAGGAGTCAAAACCCCTGGCTGGCTTATTTAAAGTGCACTCACGGTCTCGCGTACACAGTCCTATCGTCGCTTCTCTAAGCGCCAAGACACTTTCCATTTTCCCCGTAACGGTCCTTGCAGCAACAGCTTTGCCGTTGGTGCACGCTTGCGGCGACCTTAATTGTGCTCGAACTGCGACTGAGCGCACTTCGCCAGCGAATACCATAGGTGTTTTTATGCGCCTGGCCTAGACCACCACCTTTCGCCGAAAGGAAGGAATAATAACATACAAAGAAGAGAGAGAGAGAGAGAGAGAGAGAGAGAGAGAGAGAGAGAGAGAGAGAGAGAGAGAGAGAGAGAGAGGGGGGGGGGGGGGGGGTCACCGCATTTCGCACGTGTGTCGCCGATCTGGGCGTCTGGGTGTCCGGGTTCGCGAGTTCAAACGGTTTAGCGACGAACGGACGAACGCTTCGGGAAGTGACGGTCAATGCCACGCACCGCCTTTCTTAAGAGTGAGACACCGGTCCCCGTCTAAAGAAAGTGCGGGTTGAGGCGCAGGGGGGCTGACGCTCAGAGCAGGAAAATGGCTTCGGGTTATAACGTTGGGTAGCGAAACAAAACGTCACGAGACCTAAAGTCCTCACGCACCTGCGTTCCAGGCAAGTCACGGAAGATGCTTGCCACCGAGCTGCATTTTGTTCTTTTTTTTGCAGCGATAGCTTTTACGGTTCCTTCGGCTCTTCCGTCCGTAGATATATACGCCATGCATCCGCAAATCCACACGCCGTGCCAAAACGGAAAACGAAACAAGCAACAAAGCTCGCCGCACGTTTAATGTTTAAAAAAAAAAAATACGCGTATGTATGAGCTACGACTTAAGTTACCATAGCAACGAAGTAACGGCTGCCACAAGCTTCAGCTGCGAGACAATCGAGGTGCAAATCTCGGCCATGCTGCACGTGCCACGAACACGTTAGACGCAAGGCATGCAAGGGCCAGTTTTAGGTCACACTATGGGGCTTTCCTGCAAGCACTCCTCTGCACTTCTGGGTATGTTCTAGAAAGTTTGTACATATGCACGGGCATGACGAGGCGAGCCCGGCAGGAGCAATGAAGGCAAAAAAAAGGAACGAAACACGTGATCCAAAATCGAAAGCTTACGGGCTATGTACGCCGGGGCAAAAGGAATGCCCGATCGAGCAAAGCGTATGCGGGGACTCAAGCGCCACACACCGCAGCTCGTGCTGATGTGGGACCACACAACTAGCGCAAGGGCCAGCAGTGGCGACGCAAAATAATTCGCAACGACGTCCCGATTCCGAAGGCGCCTCGCGGATTAGGCGGCACCGAAAATTCCGCGCCCAACCGCGCGGGCCCACACACGAAGCGGGCGCGGACAGTGGCAAGCTAACTTCTAAAAATCGAATTTCTTTTACCATAAACGGCCCGCAAAGACTTCTGTACAACACGGACGTCTTTAATCCTGGCCGCCTTTATGCTATTTAGTGTACAACTATAAAGTTTATGAACGACGAAAGCCGTTATCCAAGAAGTCTACAGCAGTCCCCTTGGCCTCCTGCACATTGTACACAGACCCGCGGTTCAGAATTTCTTAGACGTAATTGCACATAATTTACATAGAAGGAAGGTGTGCACGGAGAACTGCTAAACAATTAAACTCATAAGAACGAATAAACTCCAACAACAGAGCATACGCGAACAAAGTATACAAGTATCAGTCGACAACAAAAAAATGATATAGATGTACGAATTGCATATGATCAATCTACACACTTCCAGGAAAAGCGTTTAGAGAGTTTCTATTGGACTGAGCAAGCTTCTTGCGACGTATAAAGCATCAGCAGTCATCCCGCTGCCGAATAACGGTACACGCGGTCAAAATCCCTAGGATAATTTTACACACAGGAACAATACACAGTGCGACAGCCCGCGAATTAGGCGATTCGCACGCATGGGGCTATGCGGATATACGGTATACGCGCACCGATTGGAAAACGCCACAAACGCTCGTTCCAATAAGTGCCGTCACCTGAGACCACCCCGGGACGCTTACCTTATTGTGCAGGACGCAAGAAATAGGCCGCAGCCACCAAACGGATGCAGGGTCATTACTGCTAAGCGCGTGACCGTGTTTCCTTTTCGCGAACCCCCAACCTCTTTTTGGGGGCTGCCGCAACGCGACATCCAAAGGGACATTGATTTGCGTCACCCCGGCGCCTGCGTATAGCGTTATGGGCACGGTGACGCGGAAATATATTAAGAACCGGCGAGCACATCACCGCTTCTCGTACGCACCAGGCCCAACGGCGGCGAATCGACAAAGTGCGTCGGTCGGCACGTTGAAAAGGTTCCGGCAAAGGATCATTTCGTCGCACGTTGTAAGCAAATCGGCTTATACCGGACGAAAAAAAAAATATCAAGTGAGCAAAAAGAGAGACAAATAGTGAAAAAAAGAAATGATTAAGCGGCACGGGCGTGCTCTACCGCGAAGCTCGCGAACATTACTGCCACACATACACACACGCGCTGGAAAACGAAAAGAAAAAAAAAAACCCGAGGGAAAAAGAAAGAAAGGACACGTACTCAGTGACGCACACACAATCGTGCAAAAAAGGACGCACGTGCGGCGACGTTTCGGCACCGCACGCCCTCGCCGCCGAACATACGACACCATAATGCATTCTAGCGCAATTAAGGACGTCGCCATACGCGTATAATAACCCTACACACGCGGGGCGCGCAGTGTGCAAACGTCGCAACCGGGAAATGGGCGCCCGCGCGTTGGTGGCGCCTACGGAGCCGCTCGAAGCGCGAGGATCAATTGCACGCAAACGTGCCCCGCAGCCACAGCGAAACGAGAATGGTAGAAGGAAGCGGCAATCGCCGGCCCCGCGTGTGTACAAGGCCGCACCGAGTTGCTCACAATACGGGTCTTTCTGCATAGCTCGTATGTACGGTACCGCGGTGGAGGCACCGTTACGACCTCCCCAACCCTGTCTTATCTATTTGTTTCTTTTTGCATATCGGTGGGTCATGAACACTAACAACCCGGTGGCAATCGGTGCATATGCAGCGCTGCGAACTACGCTACCCCGCCGCTGAAGCGTCGCGTCGACGAACGATAAGACATCGTCGATCTATAAGGCGACACAGGAAGCCATGCACGCAGAAGTCGCCACTATTGATGCCGGTTATAGAAATGCGAATCCTGGTGCGATAGGCTGATTTGTGTCGCCGTAAGAGCAGTAAACATGGCGTCCGTTCGGCGTCGACAATATACACGGCTGACCGCACAACGGATGGAATGCTAGTTATACTGCACGTCTCCAGTCGAAGAAGCCCACACGACAAGAAGGATGCGCAAAAAAAAAGAAAAAGAAAAAAGCGGGATACAGCCGGCCACAGATTTATAACCACTGATTCCCCACTGAGGATTATATGCGGACTGCTGTCCAGAATATGCGAGACGGTGCTGATTGCACGCTTAAAAAAAAAAGAAGAAGAAGAAAGAAAGAACAAGCTCAAGAAACGAATATAATACGAGGAGAGCGGCAGGAACAGATATCGCGCACTGGATGCCCCCGAAAACGGAATCGAAGCTCACGGCCACCGACGTCATATTGAAATCGTCGGTTACGTTCCGTTAGGAAATAAGAAGTGGGGCTGAACACCAAGCAAGAAAACTTTGTTTCACAGACGGCTTGGTGCGTCTCGACGGCGGCCTGCGACGAAAGCAACAGTATCAACTCACCCTATACGGTGATCCAGAGAGAAATTTCAGACGCCGGAGGAATCGCGCGCCCGTCAAAGACGTACCTGAAGAACCACTGTCGAACGAAAACCGCCACTTCGCAGGGTGGTACTCCAGGGCACATCACACACACACACTAGACACACCCGCGAAACTTGGCACAGCTGTCGGTTCCGTCTCGGGGCCGCGGAATAGCCGAGCGGCGACGTCGATCATCAACCAGAGAGAGAGAGAGAGAGAGAGAGAGAGAGAGAGAGAGACCGCGCCACCAGCAATAGCAGACCAGCAGCAACAACAGCAGGAGGAGACACTGAGTTTCAAAGGCGGGCCCAGCCCGAACACAGACGGCGGAGGCCGCGGCAGACGGAGCGCGCGGTCCGTGTTGAGACGGCGAGGCTTTCTTTCTCAGACGGGACGCCGCGCGAGATGAGACCAGGAACGGGGGAATCCCATCGGTTTAAAGGAACAACGAACCGAGCGCCGCCGGGAGGTGCTGATGCATTAAGAGACGAGGGGGGGGGGGGCAGCCGCCGTCGATCCCCCTCCCCCTCCTTCCTACCCTCCCCCAACACACACTCTCTCTCTTAATACATCGGGAATGGTCGGAAAGGGGGTTATAAGGGGGGGGGGACGCCAGCATCTGACTGGGCGGGGACCGCGAGACACCGCGTGTGGCTGTTGTGCGTGCATGCCGGCGGGGGCTTCTGCAAACAATCGAAATAGACAAGCACGAAAAGCAAAACGGCAAATGAGATGAACGGCGTTTGACCGAAGCCAAACGCATTCAGACGATCCGGAAAGGGCAAAGCAGAAGGGGGGTGGGGGGGGGGGAGCGAACGTTGAGTGAAAGGGAGAAAGCCGTAGATGTATGTACTAAGTAAGGGTCGCGAGTCGAAATAAAAGGGGTTCCGCCGGCAGAAACAAAACAAAGACCACGGCATGACCGAACCACCGCTCGCGGGTTTGGGCGATTCCTACGCCTTCCCACAGGACGAGGAAGCGAGATCCACGGTCGCTTGCCGAGAGAGACACGGTAAATCAGTAGAGAGAAAAAAAAAAAGGAAACGAAAAAGCAATCCAGAGGTTAACGGACGAGAAAGCGAGGCAGGAGAGCTATAGCCATCGATGGCCGGGTATTAGTGCGCTTTAATGACAGACGATGTCGGCGGCGCACGGGCTCACGTGACCGTCTGAGCAACGCTGGGGCCGCGTAGAAAACAAAAAAGAAAGCAAGCTTTTCGGTTTTTCGGATGCTGCGAAGGTGTATCGGGGGAAGAAACGGAAAGGGCGACAGATTTCTTGCGCGAGTGAAACAAGCCGATGCCGCGTTTACAGGTAAGGGGAGGAGTGGATGGGTCTCGCATGCTAAACAGCGAACACCGAAATTTTTCTTCCCCCCCCCCGCCCTCTCGGCTTTCTCGGAAGGGATCTCCAACGTGGAAACAAGGGGGGGGGGGGGTGGGTTCGCAGTGAACGGATGGAAGAGACGCAAGGTTGCGCACCCCGGGTAATAGCAGCCGTACCGGGAACAAATCGCCGTGTCGGTCGGTGCTTTCAGAACGGCGCGAGGGGAGGGGGGGAGGGATCGTCTCGTTTCACTGGCGTCGGCGGCATGCCGGAGCGAAAGGCTTCGTGGAAGAGTACAAGCGCAGCTCATCGCCGCTCGTTCGCCGGTCTTTGAGTACGGTTTTTGCAAGCGAGCCCGCGCCTTCGTGGATGCCGCGTGCGTGGTGATGTGATTAGCGGGGCGATGTCAAACAAAGGGGTCAATGCGCGTGCCTTTGCGAGTAAGGAGGTTCTCGGGGAAAATGGGAAGGGGGAGGGGGGCGGGGGGGTTATACCGAAAACATGTTAACCTCGTGATGGGCGGTCGCGTGCCCGAAACGAAAAAAAAAGGGGGGGGGGAGGGAATAACGCATTGTGGAGTGATATACAGAGGACGCGAGGTCCAGCAATGTCAGGGAAGCCACCGGTAAGGTATGGCGTTACTTGCAGCCGAGTTTCGGCTCCGTGGCAGCGTTAGCGTTGAGGCAGGGAGTGTAGCGAGATTGGCGATCGTCGATCGACGCCCGGATTTAGTTAAATGGCGTGAAAAGCTTGTTCAGTCTGCACCGATGTTATCACAACAGAGCGTAAAACGAGGCACACGCGCCGATTAGCCGGCAGAAGTTGCATCGTACAGTCCGGTCTAAGCGCAAAGTTGAAATCGTCGGCAATAAACACAAGATCTTCTCAAATCGTCGACTACGACTACACACACACACACACACACACACGAGAGCGAGAGGTGGGAAGGAGGGGGGAGGAGGCAAGCGAACTCATGATAAGACAACGCAGGGTGAATCTTGCCACAATTTCCGAACTCAAATCAAAATGCGCTGCGTTTCACGGTCAAGCTATGGCGACTGATGTAGAGTACTCACTCTTATATCGTCAAATCCAATCCACGGGCAGCAAGCAAGTCAAACGTCCGCAGTAGCTGCCTCGGTCGCGAGCGCGCGAAATCACAGCCACTGCATTAGCGCGCGACGCGAACTGCCAGAGAGCGCCTCGGACTCCTCGCGAGTCGGTGCCCGGCACCCTACGAAGGCGCCGGAGAAACAACTCGCACGCCCTCTCCGAGTGCGACGTCATCCCCTTTAAACGGAATAAGAAAGGTCTTTCCACATATCCGACGCCGCCACCGGCGGCAGCGCGGGACATCCAAGACGAACGGATGACGGGGGAAAAAAAAAAGAAAGTTTAAACGAAAAAAAAAGTGCGGTGAAGGGCGGCGTACGCTTTTCCGTCCTGGCCTAAGAATCTTCTAAGCGCGGCCGGCCAAGGAATCGCACACCGAAAGTGCGTGCGAACGCGCGCGCGCATAGCCAACGGCCGGAGTGAGAGAGGCGCGAGGCGACAGCGCACGCAACAAACGCCAGATTCGCCAGCGGGACGTCCCGTCTCGGAATCGACGCAGACGCCCGCGGCGCGGCTCGTTCCCCTTTCCCTCCTCTTCCCTACCCTCTCCCTCGTGCCTTCCCGTTACGGAGGGGAACGGGCCGGCGAAAAATAAAGAAAGGCTGCGACGTTCGTCTCATTGTCTTCAGTTAAGAGGGTTCGTTACCTTCCACCTGTCCCCCCTCTCATTTATTCTTCGGCCGACGCAGGCTGGCGCCCCCCCCTCCCCCCCTCGACAAGATGCTAGCAGTAGCAACGGCGGGCATTTCGCCAAATCCGCACCACGCCGTCTAGCCGCCGGTGACGGCGGAGAAGGAAGGAGGAGGTGTTAAAGGCGGCGGGATGACGTCACGTACGAAGGACGCCCAGGGTCAACCGCGCGCTGCGGCGGGGTGTGCACGCGAGCCGCCTGTCATCGAAGCGCGTCGCACGCCCAGTGAGCTATGCGCCTTCTCGAGGTGGCCGCCCTCTTGCTACGGGCCTGACTCACACGCTACGGCGGGCCGCCGCCGTGGAGGAAAGAAACGCGCGTACAATGTGCTAACGCCTATCCGTCGGCGTCCTGTTTTGAGGAAAACGAAACAAAAAAAAGAAGTACTGACCGGAATATCAACGAAAGTAAGGCGCTTTCTCGCCACGCTAGTCGCAGACATCCTTGGTGGTTTCGCACGACACATATCGAAAGCTCACTCGAGTTCGTCGTCATCTTCGTGGAAGCCAGGTGATGGTTTGCTTGAAGTTTGCTCCGCGCAAGGTGTGCGGTCCTGATACTTATGTGTGAATACATTGTTATTCAAATGCCCTACTTTGCAGACGGTCGCGAGGCCAGCTAGCAGGGGTGTTTCCGATTCACCCCACTATAGTGCTCGCCACCAATTTATTTATTTATTTATTTGTTTATTTATCAGCCATACTGCGAAGGGTGCGACGACAACATTCAGGTTTACCTGACGCACGTATTTCAGCGACCCGTTCGGGCTCGCTCATTAATTATCATCAAGCGCCATACTAAACGCCTCTAACCCACTTGCGCAATTCTTCGACTCGAGACGAACCCCTGAATTCTGTCTCCGACATCACTACGATACGTTATACGTTAGATACGCTACGTTACGCTACGTTATGATACGTTAGGTACGAATACGTGCCGTATTTACGCGCGCTGCGGAGATAAAAAGGAACTATCGCTATCTAATTTTCACGGACGAAAGTTGGCAGCACTCTGCGGCCCGATCTGACAAGTGAAGCCGTGTGAAGGGAGTCGCCAAAAGCGGAAGCAAGAGGGTCGCCGCGTACACCGGAAAAAGCTCTTCGCGGAATTGAGCACTGTCGGCGTGGCATGGAGCAAGATCATTTCTTGGCCGCGCCCCAAGTCGCCGTTTGCATCAAGGATCAACGACCACCGGGTGCCTTGCGGTGACGGAAAACACCGCTCCGATTATGCGCACAAGTGTGCGATTTTTTTTTTAAAGGTCTACACACATATGGAGTTCTCTCGGAACTTTGGGCAGATAACCGAGTCAAAGATGCTCGGACCGTGGCCACAACCGTCACTGGCTCGAAAAGCGATTCGTGCACTAGTGCGGTACTTGGAGTGAACGGGCTTAACAGACCGTTTATAGTGTCATTGTGTGCGGTGTCCCTCCCACACGTACTCTGTGCTTACTCTCTCCCTTTCTTCCTCTTTCTATTCCCCTTTCCCCCACAACCAGTGTAGGGTAGCAAACCGGATGCTGTTCTGGTTGACCTCCCTGCATTTCCTACCCTTGCTTTCTCTCTCTCTCTCTCTCTCTCTTGGGCAGATAATGAATATTTCCGGCTTTGCCACATCACCGCCCTTCTAAACGCAAAGCCCACGGAGTTCGCGAAATCGTAGGCGAAAACAGACAGCTTTAGCTGAACAGCGCGGAATAACAGATACCTCTATACGGCTGCAACAGCGTCGGTAGCATGACCTTAATTGTGACGCTTGTACGTGAAGCGCAACGCTTTAGAAAACTTTCTATATTGCGTCATTGATCTCTTCGAATATGTACAAGAGATCCAGTAGACGGCATAATAATTGTTTATGGCACGACATTAGCACCAGCAGTTCAATTCGAACATGGCCGCTGTAATTATACGTATGTGTGCTCGAGCGTGGTGTCAGTGTCACATGAAGGCGCTAGCAGCGTTGTTTGTGCGGAGGCTCAAATTTCCCGATATCTTTCGCTTGTCCGTGTACGTCCTTTACGGAATGCCCCACTAACCGAAACGTAGACTGTAGTATACCAACGGTGGTAGCGACATCGTGTGACGATTTGTCCAACCAGAAGGCATCAGAAATACTTGTTACACATTGTTCTCGTTCAGGACAACAAAAAATAAAGGGGGGGGGGGGGACAGCATGTTAACTACAACGTCATTGTCGACGCTTTACACCAGCAGCTACGTACAATATGGTTGGTGACCGCGATAACCATACCCGCCGCGGTAGATGCGCATTATGGTAGGCGTGAAAAGCTCGCATTTTAACGTGCATTCGGTGCACCTTAAGCAACCGCAGACGGTGAAAGGTTTCCCGGAGTCCAAACCCAACTTCAGTACTTGGCTGCTAGAAACACTGGCTGTAACAGATTGCATTGTTGCCGCTATTGACCATGTGCACTATCGTGCGACGCATGCTACGTACGGCTGGAATTCAAGACCAAGAAAGTTGTTTACGGCGAACCACTTTGTGCCAGTAAACAAACAGACACAATACACGAACAAAAAGCCCAGCGTGATTTGCCGAGGGCCAGAAGGTGAGCTCTTGTGAAGGAGGGGCCCATCGTAGCAGGGGCAGGGGCCCATCGTAGATCGCGAGGAAGCGTCACCTTGTTCATGCTATGCGACACGTGGCTTGTTGAACGAATGGTGACGCGCCTCTGCGGCAATGCAAGAGACTTAACGTTCGGGCGGAGAGCAATTTCGGGGCCAGATTGCCAGGACAAAAGCAGCTTGCAGCTATACGCGTACATGCCACCCGCAAGAGGAAGGTCTATTAAATCCGCAGCCCACGTCGAGTCGACCAACAGTACTACACAACTTGCACTGAGCGAAGCGTTGATGAAACAACAGCAAATGTTTTGTCGAAATGTTGCCTTCGGAAACGCGAAAAACGCGCCGCGGTGGCATAGCGCAGCCGTGCACAAAGGTCGCGGGCTCGGTTACCGTCCATGTTACAAAGAGGCGGAATGTTAAAAAAATAATAATAAAAATAAAATAAAAAAGCTCGTGTACCATGCTTTGGGTACGCGTTGAATAACTCCCAGGTGGTGCGAATTATACCGACCTCAAATACGGCGTCCCCTGTATACGATTCGCTGTACGCACTCATGACATTAAATTCTATAATTTGACTTTAGAAACGAAGAACATTTCCGCCAGGGCGAAGGTAGTAGTAAATTGAACTATAGCACATGTTACGCGACGCGTACTTCATGCGAAGCGCATGAGGTCAAAACGGACTTGTTATATATAGCTAGTCAGTTCCGCATATAGATTTCGCGTCGGGAAATCTGTTTATCAGACCACGACAATAATGGCTGCGATCACTCATTGCACAGTCGTCGGTTGAATATAATTACGATCCGCGCATGTCTAAAACGACCAAACGGGGAAAAAGAAACAATGCGAACCACTCGCGTTCCTCATTCTGCGTTTGCCCACGACTATATTTAAGCACGCACAATGACGACGTGGCTGAATTACTCCAAGTAACTCTTTTTTAGCTTGAACCGTTCCCTTAAAGAAGTTCTCGGGGTATTCACGGCGAATGTGTGTGTTCGTGCACCTTGCCACTCCTGCAAAGATAATTGAATCAGCGCGACCATTTCTGCCACTGCGGCACGCACTCGCACTACGATCGCACATTCATTCGGGAATTGTAAACAAAAACCGGAGCAGAACGACACTGAAGTGACGTCAACTAATATGCAAGTGGCACGTGACAGGCGGTATAGATCTTTCGAGATTCGAGAGAGCGTTATTGATGATCTTCCATGCTTTGGCGCGACAACGGATCAGTCCACGCCACCACTGGAGTGGTTTCTGAACCGTTCAACGCCAGCCAAAGGTCGCGGATAAAACAGACCGACAGCGAGATCTCGGGGGCGTTTCGGGTCACCGGGTTCACGCCGTGCCAACAGCGACAGGAAGGAGAACACGTGAAGAAGAGAGGCATAACCCCGGCCACTACGAGGATGCGCGGTCCGACGGGGTATCGCGAGACGGCGCGTGATGACGCCTGCAAGCAACGTTGCTAGTCTGACCCGGGGACGCCCTCGACCCGACCCTGGGAAAGAAAGATAACCGCGAGAAACGCCCCCGCGTGGAACGCGCCTACATCTACCGGGGAGGAGGGAGGTAACACATCGTGGCCTCCGAGACTGTGGGCGCGGGTCTGCGCGGCCATCTCAGATTCCATGATCCAGATCGCGCCTCTATGCTATGCGATATAAACCATAGGGCATAGAGGCACGGTGAGCGCCCTGCCGCCTGTACTTCCCCTTCCTTCTTCCGCACTGGGCGGCATCTCTTCGTTGTGTGGGCGGTGTAGACAACTTTCGCACCTGCACTCGACCGCGAAAAGCACCGGGACGCCGCAGCCACGACATAAAAATGTAATAAAAGAATTGAGAGCAGTGTTGTGGAAATTCCAAGTATTGACGACTGCCTGGCTTAACTGCAGAATCGCCTTTTCTGATTCTCCTTTGTGTTTTCATCCCTACGGTTCTGGAATGACGCTGTTGAAATGGTTCATCGTGGCAGTGCTTGTATTATCTTATTTAGTTCGTTCACAGTAGCCAGTCTTGTTATGAACAGGTTGAATACGTAAGTGATTGATAGACAATACCTCCAAGAACCCTTGTTTAGAGACGTTACATAAGGTTACATATAGAAGTAATGGCATGATCGGAATGAATGTTTGATGTTTTATGGCGCAAGGGCCAAGTATGGCCAAGTGAATGTGAAGTATGCGTGACTTCAAGCGTCCGCATCTTTAATACTTTTGAAGCGGGCGTTTTAACAGCGAAGCTGTTTAAGATTTTAGTTCCGCCGTGGAGCGTTACCAGAAAACTCAGTCCAGCTACAGTGTACTAGACTAGGGCCCTTTCCTTTCCCTCCCCGTCCCTTTTCCCCAGTGTAGAGTAGCAGGCCAGAGCAAGTTATAGCTCAGGCAGATTTCTCTACCTTTCTGCAAATAAATTTCTCTCTCAGACTATGGCCCAGCTGTGCGCCGCTCGCGTTGCCTAGCAACCACCTGCGAGAGCACCGAACCACGCAACCTCCTCGCACCCCACGCGCGTCGGCCGGAGTGGTGACGTCACGGGCGAGTAAAAGCTCGGAACAGCCGGCGCGGAGACGCACCTCTCGCCTCCTCTGCTCCGCGAGTACGTGCTGCTGCCGTGGGACGACCTAAGATGATGCTGATGATATTGGGGTTTTATGGCGCAAGGGCCATGTATGACCAAAGAGCGCCATGTCTGTGGAAGTGGGTCGCAGTGTAATTATGATTACTATGAAATTGGTGTGACGTGGCTGTAAAGGGGCCTTAAAATATACGCTCTAAAGTGCATAAAATCTGCATAATAAAATTATGGCGATGACTTATGACTTGTACTATGAACCGAAGAAGCAGCTTACTAGGTAGAGCGCCGTTCTGCCAAACAAGAAGCGACACCGAGAACGAGAAGAGGCGACGCCGAGTCGAGGATCCAGAGTTTCAGTCCAGGGATACGCGAGAGTCCGCGCCTGAACGCTCGCTGTCGCCGAGAAAGCGATCCCGGCCTGCGACTGCTCGAAAACTGCCAGCGCCAAGCTCGCGGCGACAACTGAGCAAAACCTAGCATAACGTCGCATAACCCACAAACAACTTGGCAAGCCACGTAAGAGCTGGGTGATAACAAGCTCCGCTGTTGACGGCGCCTTGCACCGCTAGTGCAACCTGCGCACGTCTTGTTTTTTTCTTTTTTTTTTGTGATAAGAGCGGTGTAGTTGAGAAGGTCATTTTATACGCCAGCAGTGATAAAGCGATAAACGCGTGATAAAACGATAAAACGATAAAGCGCGTTCGCGCGGCAGTACCACATAGTTTGCGCGAAGTGCGAAACACGACGGACATACTGTGCAAAGACAGTCCAGAAATTCAATTCTAATGCCGGAGTGATTTACGTAGACAAAATAAATCTAGCGTCGCGATTATGGGTCGAGCCCAGCGTATTATTGTTTAGGTTAGATCGGCAAAGTTCATTATTTGGTGTCCAGAAATAGGCTTTCTGCACGCCTGGATAAAAGAAAGGATGAACAGATGACTTTTTTTTACATACTTCGAGGTTTAAACACAATATTCAACGCGGGTTGTCGGGAGCGCAGGCGCAGATTGCACATTTGACTGTCAGTGTTAAATTTTTAATGCAGCGACAAAAGCTCGTCTCGCGGTGCCCCCTGTGCTCCACTTAATTTCAGGCCAGTGATAAAGCGGAGCAATGTCATTTACTACCTAGCACCACTCGGTAATTACCACTTTCCCTTGACTCTTTCCAAGCCATAGTTATACGTAGTTAACCTGCAGCACATCCTTTCTTTTCATGCACATTTTTTTTTATGTCCGAGTTCGAGTACGTTTCCCACTCGCAGTCGGATGCGGCCTCCCGTTCCCGATCGGCCCTAATTAACACCGACGCATGTTTGAGTAAAAAACGGGCCGAAGTATATAGTATACCGCTAAAACCAGCGGCTGCATACTACAGTGCGGTTGGAAATATGGGAAAAAATGCCCATAGAAACAAGCTCCGGGGGGGGGGAGGGGGGGGGCTACTGTCTTCGAGTGGAAGATATGGGTTCCAAGGTGACCTGATATAGTATCTGCATGGGCAAACGAAAAAAAAAACGCGCAGTCACAAGCGATCACGGAAGAAGGACAGAGGAAACATTGGTAGTCACCAGAAAAAGAAGTAAACAACGATTTCTCGCAATTCCTGCTTGAGTATATGCACTGGCGTGAAATAACCCGATTCTGATTACTTGTTGGGAAGTTTTAACGCGAATTTCAAGGAGACGGCGGCGTTATTTCGGGACTTGTCTAGGTAATTTCGAGGGTGCCAAGTTCTGTAGTCGGCCTGCCAAACGACCGAAGACTCAAACGTGCGTCTGCGGTGTCATCAGCTGCGTCAAGTGTAATGCTTGACGGGAAGTAAGTAGAAGAAGGAACCATGAAACAATTACGGAAAAATCGAATATGTCGCGCACGAACTTACTGGAAGAACCTTACTAATTTTAGACTACTCTGCGGGATTTCAAATCGATATCTATAGATAAGCTCGTCTTGTTGTGCCGGTCTTCCGTAGCCCTGTCCTTGCCTGTCGCCAATTACCTCCGCGTGATTGAGTTTTTTTTTGACGAAGCACGCCGATGAGCTCGCGATTTAATTCTGCGCCTTCTCGCGATTTCATTTATTTCACGCCTCTGATGTATGGGCAGTTCCTACAGCCTCTTGGATGTCCGGATAACCCTCGAGTTTATTGCACGAGGGTAGCCTTCGATTCGCCATGTATGCTAGACTGTGTCAAGCATATTCTTAATAGAAAGATGAAGAAGTGGAAAGATCGGATACCAGAAAAAAAAAAGTATTTTGGTGTACTGCACATCGACACTGGAACAGCATCTGTCACCCGTCAACCACACGGAACCTATTCCAGACGTCCTTCTAAGCGCAGGGCGGGGTCAATCCGGTAGAATCTGCTCGATTCCTATTACAAGCCGGCTTCTGGGCTGAATTGCATTCCATGCACGTCAGTGAAACGAAAGCATTCTACCCCTGATATACCACGTCATCACGTAGCTCCCTTATTGATGATACACGACGACATCAAATTTCGCTCGATTTCATGACGTCACGATAACGCCGATGACGCCGCGGGCACGGCCTTTCACGGGCGGCACCAAACTAAAATACATTAACAAGTGTTTCCCGACTTCAACACTTGCCGAGTGCTAGCGATCCTCTTGTGCGGGAATAAGAGTGTGGCGGAGTTTGTACACGACTTCGAAAGCATGCGTCAGTACCCCTACAACAAATTTAACAACCCAAGCAGTCGCATACGGGAAGCAGAGCGGAACGGATTATCCGCGTCGTATACTCACATCTAATCCAGCTTCTCCGTGCGCCGCACACGTTCCGGTCCGCTCAACAACTCCGACACAGTTCGCAGTTCGGTCCGCAACAACTCCGCAGATCTCCACAGAGCCGCACTGCCCCGGAACGATAGGCAGTGTAAAGTCACACGGCCCGCAGCGCCAAGTTCGAGCCACTCCCGGGGGTTGCACTAACACTCGATACAGCACCCCAAGTCTCCCGTTTCGAACGCGTACGTGAGACTCCGCTTGCTGCCGACAGCCGTGCAAGAGGAACGCGTCCCGCTCCTCGAACAGCCGCACGCATGCGGGCCGTCCCGCGTTCTCCGCGGACGCATTATTTTGACGCTCGGTGCCGTTTCCCTGACGACTGAACGTGTGTGTGTGCGTTTATGTGTGTGTATGCGCGCGCCATTTCGCGTTCTCTGTGTGTACCACCGCATTGGCCGAGCGACGCCGGCAAATCGAAGGCTTTTTGTTGCAAAGCGTTCAAGCAACGGTTTCGGGGGAGGGGTCGGTGCACATGTGGGGAGGCAAACGCGGGGGGAAGAGGGAGTGGCGGAGGGAAGGGAGGAGAGGCGAGTTTCGGGTCTCCCGTCGCGCACGGGACCAAATGAACGCCGTTGA